>NC_050075.1:74255133-74924196 GCF_009764565.3 Dermochelys coriacea | reverse complement strand
CAGTTCTTCTCCTTCTCCCCCCCCCCCCCCCCCCCCGCCTCTCCTCTCCCTCCTTCCCCATCCCTCCTCAGGGACCCCTCTCACGAGCTCCTCCTAAGACAGGAAGTAGAGAACCTTCTGCAACTCAGTGCGATAGTACTAGTGCCACTACAACACAGAGGGATTCTATTACTGTTTATTTTTTAACCCAGAGAAAGTCTGGGGGATTGAGACCTAATCTCGATCTCAGGATCCTAAACAAATTTGTCAAAACACGACGATTCTGGATGGTTACTTTAGCAAAAATCATTCCAGCTTTGGAACAAGGAGATTAGTTTACAGCCCCGACCTGCAAGATACTTACTTATTTTCATGTCGCTATTCATCCAGCACACAGAGGATTTCTCCAATTTGTCCTTGGGCAGGATCACTATCAATACAGGGTACTGCCCTTTGGCCTTTCCATGCCTCCCCAAGTGTTTTGCAAAACTCTGGCAGTGGTAGAAGCCGCAGCCCACCTATGCAAGCAAGGGGTCATAATGTACCCATATTTAGACTGTTGCCTCCTCAAGGCTCCCACTTGGAAAGAAGCCATCGAAGCCACACAAGACAATGCCACTCTTCACAAACCTTGGCCTGCAAATAAACCTTCAAAAGTCAACATTAACACTAGTTCAAGCACTGGAATTAATTGGGGGCCCATCTAAACTTGCTATAAGTGAAAGCCTCGTTACCATTTCACGGATTTGTCACCCTGGTGAACCTGATGAGCAATACCACGGTGAGCAGTCCACAAACATCCGCCAGGACCTGACTCTGACTACTGGGACACATGATGGTGACCACTTAAGTTGTCCGACAAGCCAGATTGCGCATGTGCTGCCTGAAAGTGTGGCTCAGGACGGTGTACCTCCCACACACAGTCTGAAAAAACTTTTAAACATGCCAAAAAAATCAGACTCCCTTCCGTGGTGGACCCACTTGCACAATTTTCTACAGACTCCCCCCTGCCCCCAATCGATAATCACAACAAACGCCTCCATATTAGGGTGGGGTGCCCACTTAGACAATCTCACCATCCAGGGCAGATGGTCTTCTTTGGAATCAACACTGCACATAAATATTTTGGAATTGTGAGCCGTTCACAATACTTGCATACATTTTCTGCCTCTGATCAAAAATCAGGCGATGCAGATCATGACAGACAATGTGACCTGCATGCTCCACATAAACAAGGAGAAGCCAGGTCACACTCCCTATATACAGAGGCCATAAGGCTGTGGACAGGGCGTATTCAACACAGCATCTCCATATCGGCCACCTACCTACCAGGATCTCAGAACATCACTGCTTACATGTTAAGCCAAAAGTTCTCCCCGATCACGAGCGTGAATCACAGAGATGTTTGTTTCCCAACATATTCCAACAATGGGGCTTCCCCATAATAAGTCTATTTGCAACAAGTCAACAGCAAATGTCCAGCGTTCTGTTCCAGAGCAGGCCTTGGGACCAAGATCCAGGGGTGACGCCTTCATCTGATGGGACACGCCTCTCCTGTATGCCTTTCCCCTGACCCTGTTGCTGATCAGGGTTATCCACAAGATCAGAACTGACCAAGCCAAAGTCATCCTGATAGTCCCAGTCTGGCCCAGACAAACCTGGTATCCATACTGACAACAGCTGGTCCTCATGCCCATCTTGTGTCCTCCCACCTCTTCCAAACCTCTTGTCACAGGATGCAGGCCAGACCTTGCAGCCGAACCTGGAGACGCTCCACCTGAAAGCTTGGCTCATCAATGGTTCCAAAGCTAGGAGATGATCTGTTCTGAGGAAGTTAGACATCTTGTTGAACAGCAGACGACCAACTACACGCTTGACATACCTCAACAGGTGGAAGAGATTCCACATGTGGTGGTTAAACAGTGGAATTGATCCACTATCTCTACCCTGCCAGTAGTCCTGGATTACTTACTCCAGTTTAAGAAATCTGATCTCTGAATGAGCTCTATACGAGTTCAACTGGCAGCGATCACAACCTTCCACCACAAAGTCGATGGGGTCTCAGTCTTTGCACATCCAATTACCAGAAGATTCCTTCAGGGCGTACATAACATTTACCCAGATCCCCAACTTCTCCATGGGACCTCACTCTAATGCTTCAATCCCTCCCAAGTGACGCTTTTAAACCTATGGCTAAGTGCTCACTACTACACCTGTCCATGAAAGTTGCTTTTCTCGTTGCTGTCACATCTGCAAGACGTGTAGGAGAACTATGGGTCTTTATGGCACACCCACCATATACAATCTTTCTTAAGAATAAGGTCACTCTGAGGCCGCACCCAATGTTTCTATCTGAAGTCCCTTCTCATTACAAATTAATCAACCCATTCATCTTCCCATCTTCTTTCCTAAACCTCACAAGAACAAACGAGAGGTGGCATTCCACACCCTGGACGTCAGAAGGGCATGGCTTTTTATCTAGAACGGACCAGTGTTCTGAAAGACTCTTAAATTGTTTCTCTCCACGACGGAACGGTCCAAAGGAAAACCCATATCTAAGCAGAGACTTTCCAAATGGATTTCAGGCTGCATCCAGCTTTGCTACGTCTAGCATGAACTGCAACTTCCATCATGGATCAGAACACACTCCACAAGATCTATAGCCACATCAGTAGCCTTTTTGAATGACGTGCCTATCACCGACATAGGTAAAGCAGCCACTTGGAAATCCTCTCACACGTTTATACAACACTACGTCATTGACCAGGACTCAGCCTCTGACACTCAGCTGGGACACAGTCTTATTGTCTATTCAGACCTAATTCCGAAGCCCCTCCTTTCCCTTGAGTGGCACTGCTCTACCGTCACCTAAAGTGGATCACCTACAGGGACTCCACTCGAAGAAGAGAGGGTTACTCACCTTGTGCAGTAACTGAGATTCTTTGAGGTGGGAGTCCCTGTGGGTTCTCCCCTACCCACCCTCTTCCCCTCTACTTCAGAGTTTTAATTTAGTCCTCTGCTAGTTAATTGTCGATGCAGGCATGAGAGTGGGAGAGCACATGTGCGGCCAAGCCAGGTACTGCTGTCAGAATTCTCTGCCTGTGTGCCCCTGCGCCTCTAATCACCTGAAGTGGAGCTCCAACAGGGACTCGCATCTCGAAGAACCTCAGTTACTGCACAAGTTGAGTAATCCTCTCTTCATGACAGTGCTCTCTCTGACCCTGAAGTACGGGGAGTTGTTCGAAATTGTGTAGTGCTTGGTGTACATTTATGAATATTGGTCTCTTAATGAACCTGTGAATTATGCAGTGCTTACTGTAGGTTTATAATTGTTTTTAACTGTACCTACGTATTCTATGGTCCTGCTCTGTTACAAGTAATGTGCACTTTAAGTAGCACTGTTATATTATGAAGTAAAAAAAAAATGAATATTTCCAAAATATAAACTTATTGCATACCAAAAACGGTTTGTAAAATTAGTGGACAATTATAAACCAATACAGTGTAAACTAATAAAATAAACTAATGGAATAAATTGAAATAAATAAATAAAAAATTGAAATGTGGGTGGTAAGGGAGCTGCTGAAATTGAGTTCTTCATTGACTGCAAAGGGAGGTAGGTGAGTCTGTGACTGGACCTGTAGGTCAACAAGAGTCTGCATCAGTTGTATTTGCTGCCTGAGAAGCCCCATTTATGTCCCGGTGCATCTCCCTTTTCGTGGGACTCCTGGGCCTTTCTCCTGTCTGCTCTTTCCTTTTCTAGGCTCTCTGGTATGTTCAGTCTGATGCAGCACTGGCTTGCAGGATCTCACTGAACATATCATCTCAGTCTGCACCTTTCTCCTCCTGCTCGTGTTGCATGTGCGTGGAGGGGGCACCACTCCAGGCCGCAACATCAGCAACTACAGATAAAACAGGCAGATGTATCATATTACAGCCACAATGGAAAGCTGAAGATAGGTTTCAGAATTCCCTTCCCTTATTCTCTCTTAAATAAGACATGCTTATTCACGCTTCATCTTTTGCTCCCCACTGTACTGCTCTCCAGCTGCAGCCATTATGAGTATGGCCTGCAGTGGGGAAGGGTGTCGGGGGGAATGAGGGAATTGTTCAGTTGCAAACAAATTTTGGCCCCTATTCCACCGCACTGAGTAGCGGTGCTATTTTCTGCAGGCAGTGGTGTTTTTAGGTTATATTTCATTCCTGAGGGTAACACAGAGAACAGACCTGCGACTGGTGTCCTCATGCTGCTTGTGCCTCATTGCTGCTAGTGTGTTAATTGCAATGGTGCATGCTGAAGTCATCGTAGACTCGACTCTTAAACAGTCTACTTTGAAAATTATGGAATGGCTGCGGTTATAGGTGTGTTTGCTGACCTACTCAATTGTGTCTTACTCATTTTTATACTAAGTGCTACTTGGCACAGTGCTTGGAACTTTACATAAAATATCTGAATCTCTCTACTTTTACTGGCACTCATGTTAAGGTTGGGAAAGCGGTGCTGAGAAAGTGGGAAGAGGGATGTCTGGCTTATATAAAAGTGGTACCTTTGTAGAATGAACCTAATTTGTTGACATTTGGAAGAGATGTAGTTTTTTTCTTTCAAAGGTATTCAGCAGTGTTTCATTTTTGTTTATATTACACTAAAAAAGACCATTAGTAGTTTTTTTAAGAACCAAATTACTTATGAATAGTCTAGAGTAATAAAAGATGTTGGTCCTAATTAACTGCAGTTTTTCTTAAATTAACTGAGAATTCAAAGAGGATGTTATCAGAAGAAAAATGTTTTTCCCTTTAATTTTTAAATAAATGTCTGTACGTATACAGTAAAGAGTTCACATAATAAACAGAATTTGTTTTATTCTACAGCTGTTTATTTGCATTTCTTCCACCTGAATAAACAAGAGCAGACTAGTCAGTTTCCCTTGTTTGTAGACAGTTTCTAGTCATTTTCACCATGAAACTAAAATTATTGAAATATCTCTATTGATGATGCACTTTAATAAAATCTTTTAAATTTTTGGTCAACTTTGACCTAATAATCTTTCTAAATATAATATGACCACACTGTATTGAGGAAACATTTGCAGCAGTTTATTGTAACACTTGTCTTTATTTTTATTTCTGTTGGTGAAGCTGGTATTTAAAGATGCTGCAGTGCTGCAAATGTAACCAGTGGTTTCATGAGGCTTGTGTGCAGTGTCTCCAAAAGCCAATGCTTTTCGGTGACAGGTAAGAAGCTTGAACTGAACTTTTTGATTTATGGTTATTTTTATTTAAAATGTGGCATGTTTTAATCCTCTATTTATATTTAAACATTTATTATTATTATTAAAATAGTCATAACTCTGAAAGCATTTTAGAATGCAGTTTGTAAGGAAGACACAACAAAATGAAGTTTGTTTAGTTCTCTGGCTGTTTAACTGGAGGCATCTAAAGTGTTGGGTTTGTCAGCTTTGGCTTTTAACTTCTTGATTTTATATTTTGTTTTAGGTTTTATACATTCATTTGCTCAGTTTGCAGTTCTGGACCAGAGTACCTCAAACGTTTACCCTTGAGATGGTAAGTACAACTTAAAAAAAGAATATGTAACCCTCTACCCACTTTTCTCCTGGACATCTCATGTCTCTTTGTAAACCTGAAGATCATCCACTTTATATTTTGACCTTTGTGAGTAGTACCCACTGCTTCTATAAACAAAGGACAAGTCTCCTTCAAAGCTAGTTATTGTGTGTCCTTAGTCATGTTGTTAATGCATGATATCTAGGGTCCTCCTTCCTTGGACAATGCAGTATTACAAACCACTGCTGGCTTGGGTATAAGAAATTTAAGTCTAAACAGGATCTAGAGTAGTAGCCGTGTTGGTCTGTATTCACAAAAAGAAAAGGAGTACTTGTGGCACCTTAGAGACTAACAAATTTATCTGAGCATAAACTTTCGTGAGCTACAGCTCACTTCATCGGATGCTGTAGCTCACGAAAGCTTATGCTCAAATAAATTTGTTAGTCTCTAAGCTTTCGTGAGCTACAGCATCCGATGAAGTGAGCTGTAGCTCACGAAAGTTTATGCTCAGATAAATTTGTTAGCCTCTAAGGTGCCACAAGTACTCCTTTTCTTTAAACAGGATCTGTTACCCAAGTAGAGTACTGCCACTGGACAAGCCAAATACAGTGTGTACATGAATAAGCATTTTGACATATTTTACAATAGAATTTCCAAGTTGAAAATTAGAAGTGAGTTGTAGTTTTGAACCTTGTTAACTTTAGCTCCTCTATACAAACACCAGATATTTTGAATAAGTTGCAAGATGAATGAATATTTTATGGAAACTCATTTGATGTTAATTTGCCAGTATTAAATTCTTGTATTTATCTTGCATCAGTAAAATATTCGGAGATCTAAACAAACTTTGGAGCTAAAAGTACATCATGGCAGTGGTGTGAGGTCTAGGGAGAAAACAGGAGATAAGTCAGAAAAGGGGGATATAAGTGCAGATTTTATAAGAATATGTTTTGGAAATTTGAGACTGTTTCTAATCAGGCTTTGTACTCTTTTAGCCATATTGTGCTAATATTTTGTGCAAAGCTATTTCAAGGACTAATGGTTTGTAAAAAAATAAAATAAAGAAATAAACTTAATGTTTTTGATTAAATATTTCTGAATTCTAGGGTAGATATAGCACATCTATGCCTTTACAACCTAAGTGTTATTCATAAGAAGAAATACTTTGATTCAGAGCTTGAACTTATGACATACATTAATGAAAACTGGGATAGATTGCACCCTGGTGGTAGGTAGTTGGAAATATTCTCTTCTTGTTTTTGTTTCTCTTAGCAGTCAATACATTCACAAAACTACTGGGTGAGTGTCTGTGGCCTGCAGGAGGTCAGACTAAATTTATTATAATGGTCCCTTTTGGCCTTAAAATCTGTGAAACCAAAGTAACGAGACACATGATTTTAATAGACTCCTAGAACTATTCAGCATAACTTTTAAGTGTTAGACTTCTTTGAACTATAAAATTTAGTGTGATCTAGATAACTATTGCATAGTTTGTTGTTCAGATGACCACTTTCATTGTTTATACCCAAACACTGAATCTTTGTTTGTTTTTGTATCTTCCTTTTTTTTCCATTTAGAAATATATCACAAAACTATAAGCATTTTCCTGCCCACTGACCAGGCAAATTAAGTGCCCAAGAGGTTAAATAGATTAGCAAACTGTTAAAAGTAGCTGTCAGAGTAACTCTGTGTGAAAGCCAGAACACAAGCTTATTAACAGTTTTGTGACACCTAAAGTAAAAATGTCTGTGAATTGGTTTTAAAATAGTCCTTAAGAAAATGTTAGGGGAAAATGAAGAGAAACTGAAGACTGCAAACATTTTCCGTATATGACAGAAGCTGTTAATTAAAAACCACCTAAACACCTGTTCTTGTAAGAGTATATACTTAGTTTTTAAAAAAAAAAAAGGGGGAATCGTAATATTTTTTTCTGTATCTCAATAATTAAAATTTTTAGTGTTCTAAAAAACTTTGAAGCACTACATTACTGCAGATATGTCTAAGCATGACCTACATAGGATCTGTCAATTAGTATTTTGAATCATTCAAGTGCTGAAATAGAATGCTTTTGCATTTTAACCCCCTCAAAAAATATTTACTATTAATACTTTTGTCATATTTGGTGTTTTGAAAAAGTTGATTGACATATATAAGTTATGGGGTAGAAATTTTGTTTATAATTAAAAGTGAAAAATAGTTCATCTTTCTCTTTTTTTTCTACTAAATTGCAAGCTTTTTTGTAAAATTTAGCCAACACGTTTTTCACAGAAGGTCAGTATGTCAGTGCCGCCTAGTATTATCATTACTGTTTTGACTGTTTTCCAGTGATATAAGGCAACCTATTGTTGCTGCGCACCACTATGCTGCTTATTTTCAAGCTAGTTGATTTGCTGGGTAATTGCCTGAGGGTTAAAGAAATTCGGTTCCCTAAACAAGCCTACTCCCTGATAAGTCTGATTAGGGAGAACAAGTGTTAACACCTGGGGTTGTAGTTCTGCAGGTAACGACAGACATAATTAATAGCTAAACTAGAATTGACAAAATGCCTGCAAAGTAATTTTTTCTTACATGAATTATTTCAGACGTTTTTAAGTCTTTAAATACAGACATGGCTGTTCCTAGGGGATGCGGGGCCCAGGGGGACCCCCCCCCACTCCACCCCTTCCCCAAAGCCTCTGCCCCCAACCCACCCCACCCCACCTTTTTCCGGCTTCTGCCCCTTCCCCTGAGCGATGCCAAGTGGTCTGGGGCCGGTTGCTCGCTGCTGCCAGTCCCAGGTCCGCCGCTAACCCCTCAGGCCGCCCTGAACCGCATGTGCCCCTGAAGCTCAGGGCCCCACAAGCATGGGCCCAGGGTGGTTGCCCCGGTCCGTCCTATGGACGGGACAGCTCTGAATACGATACTGTATTTAATTGACTTTTAAAAGTTTATATCCTGATTATGCCCTAATTTGCTGTACTTTGTTCAATAAGTTAATATATCTGTGTAGTCCTTTTTGTCTAAGCCAAAGTAAATTTGAGACACAAAATTCAGGTTTTTTTTATATCTCAAACCCATGTTATTTGTCACTATTCCTGAATTTTTGAAAAACACATTCAAGTAACTATGTTCAAAAAGTTTTGGGTGTGGATACTTTTATTTGAATCTAATTATGACCCATCTTAAATAGCAGTAATTCAACAGAATTATTGTGATAGAGGTATCTGGATTACTTAGAATCTGATGTATAGCATCAGTTTGATTCTGAAGTTGATTCTTCATTTGTAGGAAGAGCCTTTTATATAAATAATAAAGAACAGGCAATGTGTTCTATGTGTTTTTTTTAAGAGTATTCAGAAGTATAACTTATTTTAGCAAAAGTAAAAATGTGTTAATCTATAATGAAATACAGTAGCAGAATAGTAGAGAATGTGGTGAGTACTCACTTTTCATGGCATTTCAATAAGTTTTAAAAAAATTGAATATTCCAGCAAGCACCATGACCTTTTAATACATTGCATGACAAGTGGACTTGATATCTGGTTTTAATTTCTGGTTTCTTACTATTAGGCCAGAAATGCTGCAGAAGTAAACCTTCTTTTTTATAACTATCCTCTGATATAAACAAAACTTGTTGCTAAAACCATTATGGCATAGAGAGAATGAAAACAGGATATAAAGCTGGAAAATGCACTCATGTCTGTTAAGTAGCACTTCCTCTGGAAGCTTACAAACGCTGCTGCTTAACCAGCTGGAAGTGCTTCCTTTTCAATCAGAAGGCCAAATTCTGTAATGAACTAGGAGAGTATAGATAGTATTGTACAGTCGAGGAAAAGTGGAGTGGGGGGGATCTTCAAGATTTGGGTATAAATATGTAACCTCCATGCCTCTCTTCCACTAGAGGAGAAAGGAAAAATAGTGAAAAATGCTATGCTAGTCACCTCTGTATTTTTGATATTGCTGGTAAATCTTGGGTTTTTTCAAAGCAGTGATTTATCAGAAATGTATAGAGTATAAATGCAAGGAGAGAGCTAGGAAACATTGCTGAGGAGTCCATGGTGTTTAGAAACAACTTTTTTTGATTTTTTTTTCTTCAGACCAATGCATTTTTAAATTAAGAGGCAAAGTTTTTTGACCCTTATGTAAAATAGGAGGAAGGTGGTGGACTGGAACCAGGCTCCTAAAATGAACGTTTCAGTGTCATTGTTTTTAGAGTGAAAGAATTGTTATAGAAGTTTTTTGTATTGATTCTGTAGCTCAGGTCCTGCAGAGCTGCAAAATCTGCTGTTGGCCCCAGAATTTCAGAGACTCTCTAAATCATGGGGTGCATAGTGTAGATATACCCAAAAGCTAGCTTGTGTAAAGTTAATTTTTTCCTGGATATGGGTTCTGGTAGAACTTTTATCTTGCACAGTGTTGGGTCACTTTTGTGGGCTTTTTATTATACTAATAAAAATGAAGTGTTAAATGTGGTGTCTTGCCCCTCTGCCATCAGTTTTATAGATGTGGGGAAATGGAAAGGATTTAAAAAAAATACTTTTCTTTTCCTTTTCCCCTTTTATTCCTCCCTTTTTTGTATTCTTTAGAGGAATGTGTTGTAATTTGTTGCAAGTTGTAAATATCAGTCAGCCCTCAATTGCATGGTATTTGTCTTGAGCAAGCTGGATGTAAATTCTGGGGAACTAGAATAGAATGTACGTGGAAGTTCTTTGGTAGCTTTGCTGAAATTTAAAAAAAAAAGATGTTAAATATGAAAATGAGTAGAAGTCAGTACTGTGGAGCCTGTTACTTACTTAAATAGTGAGTTACATTTATTTTATGCTGTCCCCATATCTTCAGTTCTTAGGGTTAAGTCGATTTTTTTTTTTTTTTTTTTTTTGTATTGGCAACTCGTAATGCATTCTATAAGCTTTAAGGGGGAAAGATGTAGGTTTCAGTAACTGAGAAGAAACCATTTGGGACTTGTGGCACCATAAGAGGAAGTTTAGGATCGTGGGGTAAACGCTTTGAGCCTAATTCTGATTTACACTAAACCCTATTTACACTGTTCTGATAATGAAAGGAAGCGTTAAAGTGGGGGGGTAAAACCTCTATTACTCTTCCTGAGTGGTGTTGAGCAACCTTAGATTAAATAATAATTAGGCCCCTTAGCAGGATATGTCTGCTAAAATGATCAGCAATTAAATAGTTAACAATATTGATATATAAACTGTTTTGTACTTTCAGGGTTAACCCATTCATCTCAGTGGAATATCTAACACCACAGAATTCTTGTTCCAGGATATCTGCAGGCTCATGAAGACAATACTGCATCAATTTATAGTCTATATTTCTATTGTATTTATAAGTTCTGGTTAAGGTTTTCTAAAAAATTGTAAGAGCTACAAGAAAGTTTCCTTTTAAAATGAAAGCTTAGATTTTCTGGCAAGAATGGATTCTGCAGCAAATCGCACAGCCTAGACTCATGGAATACATTGGGTACTAACTATAATAGCCCATGCGTGGGGTAAGGCAACTTTCACCATAAATTATATCTTCAAGACATACTATGATCCCAAACCTGTAGTCTTTAAACAAGCAGAGCTCTGATGTAGGTCATTGGACCTTTATTACTGAAAATTCCCGTAAGTTAAATCACTTCTTAATACTTTACAGCTGGCAGACACACCAAAATCTGAAAGATATGAGCATGTACTGGAAGCGTTAAATGATTACAAGACCATGTAAGTTTGAGGTTTTATTATACATTTTAAATGCTCTTTTCACATCTTACTTTAATGTAGATTCTTTTTTCCCCCCCATACACACCCCTCCACGGTTGTCTTAGAAATTTTACCCAGAATTATAACTATTGGTGGCTGCAGGTGGCATTCTTACTACATAGACTGAACTCTTTCTGTATCAAATATTTTGTGGTGATTGAGGTAGTTTTGGAAGCCAGATCACCAGTAAAACTCTATTTAAATTCCATCTTTTTCCCAGTCTTGGCATTACATATGGGGGTGGAGTGGGGAGACCACAATAGGATACACAAAAATAGCATTAGAAAGAGGATTCTAGTTTGCTAAATGTTCAGTTTGTGTACTTTTAAGATATATTCGGCTTTCTCCAATGTCTGAATTTTAATTCTTAATCACTTAGGTTTATGTCTGGAAAAGAGATAAAGAAAAAGAAGCATTTGTTTGGTTTGAGAATTCGTGTTCCCTATGCCACCAAATGCTGCTTTAAAAGCAGAGAGAGAACCCGAGGGAACATCTCATGAGTTCAAAATTAAAGGCAGAAAATCATCCAAACCCATACCTGATGCAAGGTAAAATAAATCAACAGCATAGTGACTTCAGAACTTTGTAATGGAACTGAAATCATACAAAAATAGCTGTCAAAAATACCAATATTGCCTTAATGTTGTATCATGCTAAAAGTTTCTTCACCCATTTTAGTACAACCTTAGGATTGATATGTAACTAATTAGTGAGGCAGAGGTAGCACATACCTATTTTGTAGATACGGCTACTTTATTCTTAACTTCTTAATGACAATAGAAGATTTTTTTTTTCCTCCAGCAGACTAACTTTACATTAGATTGAATTTTGAGTCGGAAACAATATTGATTTCAAACTTCCTTAAATATTTAAATGGTCTGTTATCAGAGAGGGTCTCTCCCCAAAGATTTTTAGTACCTATTATGCATTATTAAACATGTATGAAGGAGAATAACTTAGTTCTACACTTTGAGGACAATTGCTTTAAGAATATAGATGATCTGTACATTTATGCACTGAACTTTTGAGGTTGTTGTGAAATCAGGATGTTGAGCTTAATCTGCTTAACCTTTAGAAAGACCTCTTTGAAAACAGTTTAATTTAGCAGCATTGAGAATAGATACTAGCTAACCAGACCTTGCTGCTCTTTAGTAAACAAAAAACATTGCTTCTCCTTTGGGCCTGTTATGCAACTGTCTGAACTAAGATTTTAAACAGGCGATGAGATTTCAAGTTGTAAATCAAATTCCTATCTTGTATTGTAAAATATTGTAAAAATTCAGTATCTACTTTTTAAACAATTGATTTTAACACTGTCAGAATTCTACATAAATTGAATGTGCTGTATGAATGTTTGAACGGCCTAATATGTGCTCTTCCTAAACCATTGAGTTGTGGCATATATCCATGGAAAGGTTTTGGGTTTTGTCTATTATCTTGATGTTGCCATATTGCACTGTAGCAAAGATCTGCAACTTTTTGTCGATTTTTGGCAAATTTTAATTTACAAGGGTAAACTCATTTAGCATAACTGACTTAGAGTAGTTTTCAGAGTAGCAGCCGTGTTAGTCTGTATTCGCAAAAAGAAAAGGAGTACCCGTGGCACCTTAGAGACTAACAAATTTATTAGAGCATAAGCTTTCGTGAGCTACAGCTCACTTCATCAGATTTTTCCACCAAATGCATCCGATGAAGTAAGCTGTAGCTCACGAAAGCTTATGCTCTAATAAATTTGTTAGTCTCTAAGGTGCCACGGGTACTCCTTTTCTTTTGACTTAGAGCAAATGGCTAAACTTTTATTTTTTCCTTGGACTAGTCACTCCAGTATTTTAAAACAAAATGTCATCTTTCTTCTAGGGAAATAAGTAATGGCATTGAAAGACAGGGGAAGAAAAATCAGTAGGTCGTCCACCTGGCCCATATACAAGAAAATGATTCAAAAAATTTCAGAGCCATCTTCTTTGGTATGTTTCAAATAATTCTCTTTCTGTACTTTCGAATATCATTTCTTAGGAATGACATGATCACTAAGTTTTAAGTTGTGGTTTTCAAAAATTGATTGTTTCCATTGAAACTATCTGAATTTTTTCCCCTACTTCTCAGGATAAGGAACCAGTCCCAGTGCTAGAGAACCCGGCCTTGGATTTACCCTGCTCTGTTGGGTAAATGAAAAAAAACTAAACCATCCTAATAGCATCTCATTTTTGCTTGTCAAATGTCAGATTAATTAGTTAATATTAGATTACTTTCATTACATGGCAACTGTGTTCTTATGTCTCAGGAGATCTGATGGAACTGCTCATTCATCCAATACCTCAGATGTGGACTCCACAGGTGCTGCCAGTACAAAAGAAACTACCTCATCTAGCATTTCCAGGCATTATAGGTAAATACTGAATTATCTATTAAAACAAAATATGCAGAAACATCTCTTAATCTTTGATTTTTCTCTAGGTTAATTTTCTGAAGGAAGAAAAAGAAAATGGTGCAACAGTACTTTATCATTAATTAACAAGCAGTACTAATGTTGCATGCATCCTACAGAGTTTGCACTTGTTGAAACATTGAATTTTCTCTTTTTAAACAAAAGCTATTCTAAGGAGAAATTATCCCAATTTCTCTTTGATTACTAATTACTGTTTAAAATTGAGATACAGTCTGCACTTGAACTGATTACAACAAAAGGAATAACTGTATGGCTATTCCTTCAAATTAGACTTCTAATAAATGTTTGATACAAAACTGAGTTTGGTAGGACTAAGTTGAACCCCAAATTCATTTCACTTTAACAGCCTTTGTCTTCATCATTTCTATTACTGTTAAAGAAAATTAAGTACCCAGCTTGTATAAAATTATCAAGTACAGTATATTTTCCACTGGGATTGAATCATCTTGACATATAGACAAGTTAATCAGTTACTTAAGAAAAACCTGGTCTTCTGGATGTTCCACAAATATCTGTTGGACAGTTTTCTTTCTCATATTTAACATTCCTAAAATAAAATCTGTCAAATTAAACAGAGAAACAGAGTTTATAAGGTCTTGATTCATGTCTTGCAAGCTTTGTCCCAATTTTGTAATTTCAAATACATTTGATACGACTTGTCTTTTTTTCCAGTCTAAAGCTGGGAAGTGTCCATCTGTGGAAGGTTTTACAGTTCATTGATATTGATGATTAAAATATCAACAAATCATAACTAGTGAGTTGTACAGATATTACTAAAATAGTGAAGCAGAATAAACTACACAGGAGGCAAACTTTTTAAATGGACAATATTTCTAGGACTTAATGTTGGTATCTTTTTTTTTTTGTTGTTGTTGTTGCGTTGGTTGTTGAGTAGCTTATCAGACTCCAGAAAAAGGACTCGTACAGGAAGAACTTGGCCTGCTGCAATACCGCATTTGAGGAGAAGAGGTCGCTTTCCACGAAAAGCACTCCAGCCTCAGAATTCAGAAATTGTAAAAGATGATGACAGCAAAGAAGATTATCAATATGATGAACTCAATACAGAGATTCTTAACAATTTAGCAGATCAGGAATTACAGCTGAATCATCTAAAGAACTCAATTACTAGTTATTTTGGTGCAGCAGGTAGAATAGCTTGTGGTGAAAAATACCGTGTTTTGGCTCGTCGGGTAACCCTTGATGGAAAGGTGCAGTATCTTGTGGAGTGGGAAGGAGCAACTGCATCCTGACTGTAAGACTGAACATTATGTTCACTGCACTGTCATCTGTAGGTACAGTTTATAACCCATGGCTCTGAAGGAGACATGTCTTTACTGTGTTTCTAAAAACGAACCAATTTAGCCTTAACACGTACTTGTTAACATTACAAATATTGTGATAAAGATTTTTCTTAAAATCAGATCTGATACGTAAATTTTTTAATGTGACCATTGTTAGATTGTTTTAGGGTTGGGATATTTTGAGTTACAATTGCTTATAAAATGCATGGTGTTTAAAAAAAAAGACTTTTTTTTTCCTAGATAACATTCCATGGATACAGTTTTTTGTGATTAGGCAAAATACCTAGATAGCACAAATCTTTGGAGAAATCTTGGTCTGTTTTCTTATCCAGATGTTTGCAGAAATGTATTTCTATTTCAGTATGCTCTAGATTTCATAAAGTGCAGTGTATATAATGCCTACTGTAAAATATTGAAATTTTCTTTCAAGCAAAGTGTAAAAAAATATATTGAGCCTGTAAATTGCTCTTTGACTAGACTTCATTGTCTTTTTAATATATTCTTTCCGTGTGTGTGTGTGTATAAATACACACTATATAACGCGTGTGTGTGTATATATGTGTGATTGTGACCTATGCAATACAAATTATGGGATTCGGCAGCTTCTGAGCATATGTCCCATAATTCTTTTATCAGGAATAGTTGCAGTATTTACACAGCAGCATTTCTTCTCAGGCTTTATTGGGTGCTGTTGCTTTCTATATACTAAGGAAAAGTGTCAAACCAGTGCAGTGTCTCCTGGCAATGGGTGCAGTCATTGATGTTCATATGCTCTTGCTAATACCGTCAATTATTTTCCTTGTAAATCAGCCGTTCAAAACATAAAGCAGGATTTGAAAATGTTGAACATGAACTCTTAGAAGTAACACTTTAAAGTTTTGTGGCACATTGATTGTAAATTTTGTCTCCCAGTTATAAAAGTAAGTCAAAAAGAGCCACACACAAGATTCCTATGATTTCTGTAGTAATTGTTAGTCATGTTGGATAAATGTAGAATGAACAAAGTATTTTATTGCACAGGGTCAACAAACAGTATGTTGCCATTTGAAGTAACAGTACTGCTTTTATAACAACTTTACCTCTTTTGTTTTTATAAATGTACCAAGTTTTTTAAATTGATAACTTTATTTTTTGTAAAGAGACAGTTTATCACCAGTGTTAGATGTATTTTCTTTGTCTGCTATTTTGGGGGGTTTTAGCCAAAGAGTAAACAGAAGAATATTGTTGTTTTGGTGGTTTCACTTTACTGTCTGTCTTACACACTTGGAGTTTGCCACCGAAATAATATGTAATTTGTTAATTACATAGTGTTTTAAATGTACTCTCTGGTTTAGTACTTATTTATTCCATTACTACTTTGACTCTTTTTTTAATTACTGCCTGTCTTGAGCATCTTCAAAAGATGGTTTTTCTGTCACCTTATTGCCAAAGGAAGCAGAGAAAACTTTGTTGCCCTGTGCTTGGTTCATTGTTGGCCAGGTAATAAATGAGCTTTACAAAAGTGCTAATTAAGAACTGCCACTTCTGTTTACCTTCACTAAAATGTGGTGGTTGTTTTTTCTCTCACACACCCTCAGCTATTAATTTAAAGATGCCTTGCCTGTAGCTGTAATATTCTGAGAAAAGCAAGTTTGTTAATTTTTGAATTTTTATATCTTGGGGTAATCCAAAATGTAAAGCCTTTGTAACCTTACTCTCACATCTGTATCTGTCTTATTTCACTTTATCCAAATCCTTTATCCAAATTCTAACTGAACACCAGCAGCATTCTCAGTAATGCTTCTTTTGAAGATAAATATTGGAATATACATGGGGGAAGGGAGAGGGAAATAACAATCGTCACACTTACATTGTCCATAGACTTAACTATTGTGAATGTCTGTTTCATTTTATGGTGGTTGACATGAGACTGATGTTCAGTTTGTATTTTTGGAGTTGCGTTTCTTAGAATTAAAAAGACCAACATTAAATGTGTGTATTTTTTGATAGGAGTTTTGCTTCTGTATTCACGTGAAATACATACTAATACTTTGAATTTTTTTCCATGTCCTCCCTCAAACTATAGCCATACCTCTAATTTTTTTGAGCCTGTTGCCCTGCACATACACACAGAAGCAATAGATCCCTGAAAATGTTCCAGTAACACATGGAATGTTTTGGTCATAAGAGTTCTAATGGTGGTACTCTTTGCATCCTCCTTATGTGAATACAAATATATTTATGGTCATGGATTGTTAAAAGAAAAAGACGAAGTTTGCTGTTTAACAACAATGTGTGTATAAATCATTGTTTTGATTTACATGGGTCTAAGCGTGAACTTTCATACCCACTGATTTTGCAACTCTTTACTCAGGTGTCTGATAAATACTTTGTCCATGTTTGTTTATTCGTATTACTGTAGTGCCCAGAGATCAGAGCTCCATTATAGTAGGCTCTGTACAAACATAACAAAGGCCCTGCTCTGAGAGCTTACAATCTAAGTGTAAGGTGGCTAAAACAGACAAGGGGAGCACAAGGATACAATGGAAGTATATTGGTCACTGGAAAAACAATGGTCACAGCAAAACAGCTGCCTAACCATTGTCAAGTTTTATGTAGGCATCTCAACAGAGAGGAGTTTCAAGGAGAGATCTGAAAGAGTACAAGGGAGTTACTTTGCAGATATTTAGGGGGAGCTCTTCTCATCCATAGTGGTGGTCAAAAGGGGCTTATTTGTAAATTTTAAAAATAGGCAATCAAGTCTGGTACCATTAGTGGAATGAAGGCAGGGATTGACATCTTGCTACCACATTAAAAATGATAAGGCAGAAATAAGTCATAAGGAGCCATGAAAGTGAAGACTTGTAGCTTGTATTTGCAGTGAAGGACAAGCAAGTGGAGGAAAGCAAAAAGAAAGTTGATGTGGTTGAAGTAATAAGTTAGGCAAGACTTTTGCAGTAGCATTTTGAATGGAGATAAGTGGTGCAAGATGGGATTTGTCAAGGTTGGAAAGGAAGAGGCTGTAGTAGAGGCACAGATGAGGGCTTGGACAAGAGAACTAACTGTATGCATAGTGAGGAAAGGCTTGATCTTACAGATGTTATGTAGGATAAAGTGGCAGGCTTTGGACACAAAGTATGTGGAGATGGTAGAGTTAAGACAACACTCAATGTAGTAGTATGGCTATACTGATCTAAGCCCTGTTGTAGACAGCACTATGTTGACAGAAGGGCTTCTCCCATCAGTATAGCCACTACCTCTCTGGGAGGTGAAGTACCTATGCTGACAGGAGAAGCTATCCTACAGTGGTGTAGCTGCGTTGCAAGTGTAGACAAGCCCTGAGGTTTTGTTTTTTTGTTTTTTTTTTTGACAGGAGAAGACAGGTCGGGAGAAAAGAAGTAGGTCGGAGAGTTGTCAGCATAGAGATGATACTTGAACTTGTTCTTTCAAAAGAGATCCTCTACACCTAATCTTTGGGTGAAAGAAGAGGGCCAGGGATGGAACTCTTGGGGACCTGTTCAGAAAGTTGGAGGTTGAATGAGAATATCCACTGAACAAAACTGAAAGAGCAATTAGATGTAGAAAGAACCAGCAGGGAATAGAATCATGGAAGCAGAGGGAAGACAAGATTTTCGAGATTGAGAGGATGGTTGAAAGTATGTGACAATTTTGGGAATCTATCTGTGGTACAGTTTATTAATTCTGGTCAATATGAAATTGCTGTATAATGGAATCTCAGGGCCTTTAAAGTCAGTCCTGTGCTGTCAGGGCTATTACATATTCCCAATACCAGAGACAACGGAGAACCATTTAACCTCAGTGACTGTACTCTAAACGATGGGTATGCTAATAAGTGTTGCTTGAGGTGGAAAACCAAGATGACCAAGTTTGTCTGCATGACTTCAGTATGGAGATACCCAAACAGGAGAACGAAAGTCAACTGTTAATGCTGGGTCTTAGCCTGAAGCTCTGTGGTTTCTATGTCTATGCATAAAATACTTCAGCAGCATCGCTGCAGCCGTGCCATTGTAGTGCTTCAGTGTAGATGAAGGGTTCTCCTGTCACTGTAAATCCACCTCCCCGAGAGGCAGTAGTTAAGTCATCAGAAGAATTCTTCCATTGACCTAGCACTGTGTACTCCAGGGATTAGGTTGGTTTAACTACATCTTGGGGGTGGGGGGATTTTTCATCAGACATAGCTATGCTGATGAAACTTTTCAGTGTAGACCAGCCACCAGAAGTTATGGGGTAACTCAGAGACTTGGACACAGGAACCTTGGGCTGGAAAGAGGAAGAGAATGAGCATGCTTTTGTAGCAGATAGTCCCACAGTAAAACAAGACGATCTGAAGAAGGAGGAAGCTGGCTGCATGACAGAAAAGACAACTCCATCGTTTGGAGAAGTCATTGGCTTTATGAGGGAGGATCCTGGATGAATTTGACCTAAGCCTAAAGAGTGCTGAAGAATGGTGGGGAAACTGAGGCATTTCTTATTTTTTCTGGATCCATACTCTCTCATGCTAAGTAAAGAGTAATTGGGTTTAGAAACCTTTGAAGCCTATGTCTGTGTGCTTCATCTATCATTTGCCCACAAGGCAGGAGTTTTGGAGAGTGTGTCCTTTAAAGTTACTGAAAAGACTGGGAGGTCAACATTGGTCTTGGGGGCCCATGGCAGCTTACTGCAAGGCCCAGTATCGGCAAAGTCTTTGCCCAGAAAGCATGCTAGAGGGGCCAAGGAAAGAGTGATGTAGTCTACTCAGACCACGAGAAACTTAAGAACACCAGGATCTCTACTGTGTTGTAGACTCAAACACAGTGGCCTGCTGAGTATCCAGCAGAGGGAGCTTACCCTGGCTTCATGTGACAATAGAATTTTGAACTTTGGCCAGAAAGAGGTTAGAGTATAAAGAACTGGATCAGTGGAATGGAAGGAGCAGAAGCCACATTGGAGACCACCTATGATGGAATTGGA
Source organism: Dermochelys coriacea (assembly GCF_009764565.3). NCBI lineage: Eukaryota > Metazoa > Chordata > Testudines > Dermochelyidae > Dermochelys > Dermochelys coriacea. The sequence goes on along the minus strand of NC_050075.1, from coordinate 74,904,217 downwards.
AGAGAGGAACTCTAGACATCCATTGTAGACAGCAATTGGAGGAGGAAGAAAGAACATGAGTAGTAGTTAAAAAGGTAGTTGGGGTTAAGTGTGTGTGTGTGTGTGTGTGTGTGTGTGTGTGGAGGGGTGCCAGTGGATTGAGAGACAAACTTCCTTGTAGTGTGAGAGGAAGTATTGAGGAGAGGGTTAAGTTGGGGAGGGAAGAGCAGGGGCACACTGAAGCCGGTGCAGAGGCTAAAGTAGGAGAAAAGATGTGAAACTTGTTTTATCAGTGATGGAGAAGAAAGAGTGGGGAAAAGGCAAGATGGGTGGAGAGGGTTGTTGCACTGGAATTTGTTGATCTGTTTGAAAAAGCAAGATTCTCTGCAGAGGGAAAAAAAGTGAATGGGTGGGGAGGATTTGAAGAAGGGAGAATAAAAGATGGCAAATAATCTATTAGGACTGTGGGAATTGCTCAAGGTGGAAAAGTAATTTCCTAAGGAAAATGGCAGAGTTTGAGAACCTTGGGAGGAATCCCATATGGGCATGGAACTTCTGCTCGAGATCCTCCACTATATAAGAGCAGAAACGGATGCTGGGGTGAGCAAGGCTAGGAGGTGCAGAGCAGACTTTATGATGGGGGATGGGGCAAATGAGTCAAGGGTGGAGGAGAGTGTAGTATCTACTCCAAGGGCATCTCTGAGCCAGTGCACATATGCAGAATTCATGTCCCCTGCAGCTTTCTTTGCTTCCCTGCAGAAAAATTATTTTTTGCTGACAAGGCAGCAAAGGGAAGTTGCAAGAGCAGTCATGCACCACTCTCTCTAGCAGTGCAGGTACATCGTTTCAGGCAGCTGGCAGCGAGGTAAATCACTGCAGGGCTGGGGCCATGCCAGCCAGTGGCTCCTACCCTAGGCTGGGGTCAGCTGCTAGTCCTGGCTGGGCTGCAGGCAGGAGAGGACGGGATTTCCTCTTCCCTTGCCAAGGGGTGGCTGAGACTGTCAGACCCACCCCCAGAAACCTCTACCAGCTCCAGGAAGCTCAGCATCCTCCCCTGCCCCATCACTCCTCAGCTGTGAGGGGAGGGGTTACTGTAGGGAGAGCTGCTCCCCATCCACTCAACGCCCATGCATCTAGACCTCCCTTACTAACACCCCTGACAAGCCTCACACTGTACACCCAGAACCTTCTTAGGCCTCCATACCCAAACCTCAGCCTCTGTACATGGAGCCCCCTGCACCCAGACCACCCCCAACTGAGCTCTCTGCACTGAAACCCCTGCACTGATAAGCCCAATCCTCCCTGCCAACACTGAGCTCCCATGCCACTGACCTTCAACTAGCTGCACCCAGACACCCACCCAGCCACGCGTCACTGCCCCCACACACAGCCCTCTGCTGAACCCCAACCACCTTCACCTGGAAGCTCATGTAGAGTCCCATTGCCCCTGCACCTGGAACACCCTCCAGTGAACCTCTGTGAATCCAGATGCCCCCCCACCTGGACCTCCCCACTGAGCTGCCTGCACCCAGATTGTCCACACAGAATTTTCTTACCCCACACCTAGATCTCCCCATGCTAAGCCCCTTCACACTTGAATCCTGCCTGTTTGAGCCTGCCTACCCTACATCTGGTGAGCCTGGTGTAGGGCCCCAGTGTGTTTCTGGGGCGGGTCCAGGCCTTGTGCTGGGTCAGGTGCAGCCTTACTGCTGAGTCTGTGTCCCGGTGGTGCAGGGTGATCTCCCACCTTTGTGCAGCTAGTGGCCTGTGTTCACCAATGCCATGCTGGAGCCTCTGCATTTATTGAGAAATAAAACTTGCAGAATTTTAAAAGATTGTGCACAGAATTTTTAATTTTTTGGTGCAGATGCCCCTCAGGACTAAGTTTCAAACACCCATGTCAATGGAAGAAATGGCAGAGAGCAGTAGAAAAATAACTGAAATTGATTGGACTAGACATTTCAGGAGTGGGTGGTAGATAGGCAATGTTTTAAAAAGAGCAGATTCTGGTCAGAGAAGGGGAACTCCGTGATGGAGAGATCACAGAGCAGACTTGGTCAAGACAAGATCAAACATAGCTGTTTTGGTGAGTGAGTGAGGAGGGGAGGAGTGCAGTGTTTGAGGCATGTCATCGAAGGCAGGTGTGGATTTGAATAGGTGGGGCAGGGAGACTGGAATGGGGAGTGGAAGAGGAGTGGGTGGAAATGAGGGTGAGGATAGAAGAGAAATGGAGCTGTTATTGGGAGAAGAGGGTAGATGCTGTTTTGAACGGGTTGGATCACAGAAATCCCCTGGAGGCTGACAACTGATATGCCGAGAGCTACTTTCTGCCCCTGCTTTCCCTTCCCTCCCAGCTTGGGAATTCAGGGCCCAGCCTGCTTTGAGCCAGACCCGCTAGCCTGCTGCAAACCCAGATCCAGGTCTGAACCATGTCCCCTAACAGCTGTAGGCTTAAACTGAAAGCAGTTTAAGAAGTGTTCCTGTCTTTAACACGCAGATGCCCAACTCCCAATGGGTCCAAACCCCAAATAAATCTGTCTTACCCGTATAAAGCTTATACAGGGTAACTCATAAATTGTTCGCCGTCTATAACACTGATCGAGAGAGATGTACAGCTGTTTTTCCCCCCCAGGTATTAATACATACTCTGGGTTAATAAGTAAAAAAGTGATTTTATTAAATACAAAAAGTAGATTTAAGTGGTTCTAAGTAATAGCAGACAGAACAAAGTGAATTACCAAGCAAAATAAATGGAACACATAAGTCTATGTCTAATACAGTAAGAAAACTGATACATGTAAAAACCTCACCCTTGGAGGAATTCTAGTAAGCTTCCTTTATAGACTAGTCTCGGTCCAGTGATCACTCTCACCCCATGTAGTTACTGTCCTTTGTTCCAGCTTCTTTCAGGTATTCTTGGGGGTGGAGATGGCCTATTTTGAGCCAGCTGAAGACAAAATGGAGGGATCTCCTAGGTGTTTAAATACTCTTTCTCTTGAGGGTGGAGATCCCCTCCTCTCTCCTATGCAAAGTCCAGCTCCAAGATGGAGTTTTGGAATCACATGGCAAGTCACGTGTCCATGCATGACTTGGTTTTTACAGGCAGCACCATTGTCCACATGCTACCTTGATGTCCTCTTGTAGTATTCTTATGTGTATTGGAACCTTCCAAGATCCATTGTGCATTAAGTGCTGCTTAATGGACACTTAACTTGCAAATTCCTTTCTAAAGAAGATGACCAAATGCCTTACCTAGGCTATTTAAAATCAAACAAGTATACAGCCAATATTCGTAACTTTGAATACACCAATGACATATGCATACAAACAGGATGAATATATTCAGTAGATCATACTCTTTACATAGATAGGTTATATGGCATATGTAGCATAAAACATATTCCAGTTATATCATATATACATTCATAAACTATTTCTATAAAGCCTTATGGGTGCACTGTCAACAGCTATAATATAAAAAGAGGAGTGTGGTGAGAGCCTGGTTGAAATAGCAGATGGACATAATTAGAAAACAGTTGAGCAAATAATCACTAAATGTGAAACCAGTTAAATCAATAATGAGTCAATCTGATACAAGATTAATCAGTTAACAGCGAGCTATTTATTTAAGCAGATAGGCACACATTGAGTGGAGATGCAGCTGTAGTCAGTCGGGTGGCAGGAGTAGTTAGTGTTGGATTCGCAGGTTCACTGAAAGGAGGAGCTGGATGATAGCAAACAGTGAAGGTTTGGAATGAAGCAGGGGAAAACAGTTTATAGATTCATAGATACTAAGGTCAGAAGGGACCATTCTGATCATCTGTGCATGGCTGCCATAGGGATAAGATAGGGCCTGGGTCACTAAGCCCTGGTCTACATTAGGCATTGAGGTCAAATTTAGCAGCGTTAAATTGATTTAACCCTTTTTCTGATTTAAAGGACTCTTAAAATCAATTTCCTTACTCCACCCCCAACAAGGGGATTAGCGCTGAAATCAATTTTGCTGGGTCAAATTTGGGGTATTGTGGATGCAATTAGACGGCATTGGCCTCTGGAAGCTATCCCAGAGTGCTCCATTGTGATCTCTCTGTGACCGAAGATTAGAAGGCGAAAAAAAAGCACTCATGATGAAATGTTCTCTGAGCTCATGCTGTCCTCCCAAACTGACAGAGCACAGATGAATGCATGGAGGCAGACAATGTCAGAGTCCAGGAAAGCACAAAATGACCGGGAAGAGAAGTGGTGGGCTGAAGAGAGTAAGTGGCGGGCTGAAGAGAGGGCTGAAGCTGAAAGGGCGGTGTGTGATGAGAGGAGGCAGAATTCAATGCTGAGGCTTCTGGAAGACAAACTAATATGCTCCAGTGTATGGTTGAGCTTCAGAAAAGGCAGCAGGAGCACAGACCGCCGCTACAGCCCCTGTGTAACCAACGGCCCTCCTCCCCAAGTTCCATAGCCTCCTCACCCAGATGCCCAAGAACGCGGTGGGGGGGGCCTCCAGCCACCCAGCTACTTCACCCCAGAGGATTGCCCAAGTAACAGAAGGCTGGCATTCAATAAGTTTTAAACTTTTAAAGTGCTGTGTGGCCTTGTCCTTCTCCACCACCCCTCCTGGGCTACCTTGGTAGTTATCCCCCTATTTGTGTGATGAATTAATAAAGAATGCATGAATGTGGAGCAACAATGACTTTATTGCCTCTGCAAGCGGTGATTGAAGGGAGGTGGGAAGGGTGGTTATCTTACAGGGAATTAGAGTGAACCAAGGGATAGGGGGGGTTCATCAAGGAGAACAATCAGAACTTTCACACTGTAGCCTGGCCAGTCATTAAACTGGTTTTCAAAGCTTCTCTGATGCTCACCACACCCTCCTGTGCTCTTTTGACCTCCCTGGTGTCTGGCTGTGAGATTTGCCTCAACCTCCACCCCGCCATAAACGTCTCCCCCTTACTCTCACAGATATTGTGGAGTGCACAGCAAGCAGTAATCACAGTGGGAATATTGGTTTCGCTGAGGTCTAACCGAGTCAGTAAACTGCGCCAGTGGGCTTTTAAACATCCAAATGCACTTTCTACCACCATTTTGCACTTGCTCAGCCTGTAGTTGAACAGCTCCTGACTACTCTCCAGGCTGCCTATGTATGGCTTCATAAGCCATGGCATTAAGGGGTAGTCTGGGTCCCCAAGGATAACTATAGGCATTTCAACATCCCCAATGGTTATTTTCTGGTCTGGGAAGAAAGTCCCTTCCTGTAGCTTTTGAAACAGACCAGAGTTCCTGAAGATGCGAGCGTCATGTACCTTTCCCAGCCATCCCACGTTGATGTTGGTGAAACATCCCTTGTGATCCACCAGTGCTTGCAGCACTATTGAAAAGTACCCCTTGTGGTTTATGTACTCACTGGCTTGATGCTCTGGTACCAAGATAGGGATATGGGTTCCGTCTATGGCCCCACCACATTTAGGGAATCCCATTGCAACAAAGCCATCCACTATGACTTTCACATTTCCCAGGGTCACTACCCTTGATAGCAGCAGATCTTTGATTGCATTGGCTACTTGCATCACAGCAGCCCCCACAGTAGATTTGCCCACTCCAAATTGATTCCCGACTGACCGGTAGCTGTCTGGCATTGCAAGCTTCCACAGGGCTATTGCCACTCGCTTCTCAACTGTGAGGGCTGCTCTCATCTTGGTATTCTTGTGCCATAGGGCAGGGAAAAGCAAGTCACAAAGTTCCATGAAAGTGCCCTTACGCATGCGAAAGTTTCGCAGCCACTGGGAATCGTCCCAGACCCGCAACACTATGCGGTCCCACCAGTCTGTGCTTGTTTCCCAGGCCCAGAATCGGCATTCCACTGCATGAGCCTGCCCCATTAGCACCATGATGCCCATATTACCGGGCCTGTGCTTTGAGAGAAGTCTGTGTCCATATCCTCATCACTCTCGTAACCGCACTGACATCGCCTACTTGCCCGGTTTCACTTTGCCAGGTTCTGGTGCTGCATATTCTGCTGGATAATGCTTGTTGTGTTTAATGTCCTAATTGCCAAAGTGATCTGAGTGGGCTCCATGCTTGCCATGATATGGCGTCTGAAAAAAAAAGGCATGGAACGAGTGTCTGCTGTTGCCCTGACGGAAGGAGGGGCGACTGATGACATGACTTACAGGGTTGGCTTACAGGGAATTAAAATCAACAAAGGGGTGGCTTTGCGAGAAACTGAATGTCCGCCTGAAGGATAGAACTTAAAACCTCCAGGATAGAACTCAATATTGGGTTTAGCAGGCCGTTGATTTCACAGAGGTAAGGAGGAGAAAATGAATACAAAACAAATCTGGTCTATTTCTTGTTTTGAGCCACTTCATCTATCTTTATACATCTTGCTGGCAGCAGACTGTGCAGTAGGACCGCTAGCCGTCGTCACCCGTGGGTGCTCAGCAGAAGATGGTGCAGTATGACTGCTGACCAACATCTTCTGCTGGCTGCAGATTAAAAGACAGTGCACTGCCGGTAGGACTCAATTACCATGAGACAAAACAAGGGAAATGACCTGGCTGAGTCACTCCCATGTTTGCCCAGGTGCTCAGTTAAAAGAGCACTAGGACTATGTCGACAACGGCTACCAGTCATACTGCACTGTCTGCTGCCAAAAGGCAATAAACTGCTGCTGTGTAGCAATGCAGTATCACGTCTGCCAGCACCAGGAGACATACAGTGATAGTTAGCTGAGCGGGCTCCATGCTTGCCGGGTATGGTGTCTGCACAGGTAACTCAAGAAAAAAGGGTTCAAAACGATTGTCTGCCCTTGTTTTATGGAAGGAGGAAGGGAACGGGGGCCTGACGATATGTACCCAGAACCACCCGCAACAATGTTTGAGTCTCATCAGTACTGGGATTTCTACCCAGAATTCAAATGGGCGGTGGAGACTGCAGGAACTGTGGGATAGTTACCCAGAGTGCAAAGCTCTGGAAGTCGACAGTTGCCTCGGTACTGTGGACACAGTCCGCCGACTATATGCACTTAAAGCATTTGTGTGGGGACACGCACACTCACTGTATAAAAACGCTTTCTACAAAACCAACTTCTATAAATTCGACCTAATTTTGTAGTGTAGACATACCCTTAGAACAGCCTTAATATGGCAGTGTGGTCAGTCATGTGGGGCAGCCAATGGGAGTGAGGGGAAATTAGGTGCCAGTCCTGAAGGTGGCAGTGAAGGTATGGATAGAGACCCCAGTATGCTGGGTGACTGCAATGTGTTGCCCTCATCTTGGGAAGAATGTAGATCAGGCACCAGTACCAGGCGCAAGAGAAAGTAACTGGTGCTTGTAGGATCCCTCTCCTTCCCCACAATCATTTACAAAATGTCACTGCCAGAGGGTATAGAGGATGTGTATATAAGGAGAGACTGTGTGAGTGAATGCAGTACTGAACTATGCTCATGACACTGAATTGCACACCTTTCTCATTTCACCTGGATTGTGCAGTCAGTTTTCCCAGTGCCTGGCCCAGGTTTTGGCTTGATTAAGAGCTAGTTGGCCAAGTCAAATAATGTTGAAGCTTTTTTCTGATGGACAATTGCCTGTGCCATTGACAGACTTGTTTCACTAACTCCCCCCCCGCCCATTGTTACATTTGGGCAGATTGAAAAAAGGAAACTTCTTTGCTAAAAAAAAAACCGGGAATGCAAACTTGAATTGAAATCTTAGGGAACACATACCTGTGCCCAACTATGCCTCTGTAAACCAATTTTTAATCTATACATACACAAATTATACTAGTCCCAGGTTATGAGTAACAGTCATAACTATTTAGAATTAACTCTATTGTACGGTGAACTCTACAGTAGCGGTAGATACATGTATAGCATTGCACTATGATGGATTTGGAGCTGCTCTGTAATAATTTATAAATACTGCATGTAGGTATATGAATACCTGTAGTTTTGGGAATATTATATGTTTATTAATGTTTATGAATATATTTTAATGCAACAGGGGACTATTGGGGAAAAAACAGGAAAGGAAAGATGGTTCAAGATTAGCCACTTCACAGCAATTGCTTGAGAGTTGTTAAGAGTCATTCCCAGGATGGCAAATGGCCTATGCACACCAGAGATCAAAAGAACTCTAGCAGCTCTGAAAAGGAATCCTCTCTTGAGAGGGGGGAGTTAAACTGAAACACAACCTGCTGTGGGTGTCTAAAGAAGTTAGGCCTGCCTAGGTTACTAAGGGACAGAGGTGTGGTAGCTGAGTGGTTATGATGCTTAGCTACAAACCTAAACATCATGACTTTAAGTCTTGCTCTGTCTCACACCTCCAGTTCACCCAACTGCAAAGTGGGTGCCTGATCCAGCAGGTTGGGGCAGTCAAAGGTGGTCAGATATGATATTGTGCACATGGAACTGCTGTGCCTTAACTGTCTCAGCCTGATAAGTCATAGGCTTGTGAGAAACTCTGACTTTGATGATAAGCCTTGAGGCAAGATAGACGTGCACAGACTGTTTTAAAATCCTGCTTCTCTAAATGCTTTGTTCCTGCTGTACAATCAAACAAAATTTAGGTTGACTTTTCCCTTTTATGTATACATTTTTCATTAGAATAGTTTATTAATTTTAGTTGCCTGAACTCACTGCTAATTACTGTATCTAACAACATCACATAGTACCTTAATAGTAAATATCTACATTCATTCTACTGAGATTCTACTCCTAGTTTCAGAGTAGCAGCCGTGTTAGTCTGTATCCGCAAAAATAAAAGGAGTACTTGTGGCACCTTAGAGACTAACACATTTATTTGAGCATAAGCTTTCGTTAGCTACAACCCACTCCATTGGATGCATTCAGTGGAAAACAGTGGGGAGATTTATATATACAGAGAACATGAAACAATGGGTGTTATCATACACACTGTAAGGAGAGTGATCACTTAAGGTGAGCTATTACCAGCAGGAGGGGAGGGGGAGAGAAAACCTTTTGTGGTGATAATCAAGGTGGGCCATTTCCAGCAATTGACAAGAACATCTGAGGAACGGTGGGGGAAATAACATGGGGAAATAGTTTTACTTTGTGTAATGACCCATCCACTTCCAGTCTCTCTGTTAGTCTCTAAGGTGCCACAAGTCCTCCTTTTCTTTTTACTCCTAGTTTGCCTCTGCCTCTTTGTGACACCAACAGCCTGCAAATGTTACTGAAGTTAATCAGTAGCTTGATGAGGATTTTTTTTCTTTTAATTGATGGGCAAGAAGTTAAATGTTTGTTCAGTTCCTGCGGATGTTCAGTGCTTTATATGCCTTCTGAGGAGAAGCTCACTAGGCAGGCAACTTAAGGCAATTGATAGCTGAAAGAATAGTGGATTATTGTTGGCATCTGGAAAATGGAATCTCAAAATCAGCTGCTATGGGAGTGGCAGACATTTATAAAGTTATTAAATATTAAAATTATATAAAAATATTAAAATATGTAAAATTACTTGTATAGTATCACTACAAAACAAATTAGTTAGCAAAAATACTCCAGTGTTTATTACACACAAAATGGATCAAATCCTGATGTTTAATATAGTGGTATGTATTTAACATTGACAGGATTTCAGATAGCCAAGCGAATAGAAATGAAAGAGAGGCACTACTTGGGTATCAGCCCGGATATCCAATGAAGATAATTTCTGGGGTGAGTGAATACTGCCTTAATATTCATTGATATTTTAATAAGGAGAATCCTGGTTACAATTGCAAGTTCTGAAGGGAAATGTTCTTCAGTGGTTAGACTTTTCCACCTCTATCCCATCTACTTGTATCCTCTCTCTCTCCCTCTCTCGCCCCCCCCATCCTAAGGACGGTCCCCTCCAGCCTTTATAAGTCCTCGGCGCTCCCAAGTTCTTTATGCCTTTAGTTTTATTCTACATCTGTATCCCCTGTCTTTCTCCGGGATCCCGCACCATCACTTTTTTCTTATTTGAGGTCTCCTCTGCACCCTCCCTAGTGTCCAGTTCCAGTCGAAGGAGTCCTCCTGTACGCCAGCTCCTGTCACCCTTTCCTCCTCTCCAGATTTGGTTTCAATCTACCTCTCTCCATGCTCCTCACCTCTGTATTCCTGGCAAGCTTCTTCCTGCTGCTCCACCTGTCCTGGACACTAGCATTGTTGGCACTGAAAGCCCAGGAGAGACTATTTCTGTGCTCTCAGTTATGGTGCTCAGTGCCACAGTGGCCTCTGGAAACTGTCAGAAGCAATTGCAGGAAAAGTTCTGCTCTGCCCTTGAGCCCTGGGATGGAACGTGCTCAGTCAGGACCTGCAAACTCTACAGGTTTTCTTTGTGGACTATGGATCTTCAGATCCTGTATAGGTCTATGGAGAAAAGCCCAGCCTCATCTGTGGGGAATAATCCTCTGATTCCTGTCCTTTCCCATTTTGGAGACAGTGGTGCTGGCATTAAGTTAGAGGAAGTCCAGACTCTATGTTGGACTTGCACATTGCCAGATTTAGTTGATGGGGCTTGAGGAGCCCCTCTGCCACCCATGTTTCCAGACTCTGCCTGTGCCAGATGGGCATAATTTTTCCTTTGTTTTTACTACTAGAGAAACCTGTACTTACAGGCAATCTAACTAACTAAAAATAAAAATAGCTACAAAAAAAAGGAAACATCAAATGAGGGAAGACTTGAAGACACTGTGTGCAATTCAAGCTTGTTGTTTCTTGCAGTTAAGAAAGAAGGGAGAGCAAGTGGAGCTGTTCCCTTTTCATACCCTCAGAACCCGCTGTGAGGGGAGGAGGGAGGGTCAAATGACCCCAGTGGATGCTGTAGTGTAGAAGATTCCACAGCTGTGCACCTTATGGCACCACCCCCACAACTAGAAATATGTAGAGACCACTGGAAGAATTATTCTTTTGAAAAACATTGTAGAGGTAGGATATGTGTGAGATTTTCTTGTCTCATCTTGGGAACATATTGCATCCACAGAAGGATCTTACACTTTGCTTTATGCTCTTCAGCCCAATGTAGGCAGTTTAATGGACTGTGGACAAGAATCCTGATTTGGCTTGTGTAACTGTGACCTGTCAGGATACTGACCCTTTGTTCATACAGTCCATTAAACTGACAGTGTGAAAATTTCTAGAAAATAGTCTAGGATTTTAGATATTGGAAGATGCATCTTAGGTATTTGGCTCCATAAGCTATGATCACTAGCATTTTCCAGACCAGCAGATTAGAAGCCTGCTCTCATTAATTTAACCTGAAGCAAGATCGGGGCTGCATGTGAATGTATAACAGGACGTATCTACAGACATGACACTATAGAAAAGGCTGGGTAACAAGGCCCCATCCATGGAAGGCAATGGTTGAATGAGCCTGCCAGGATCCAAAGCAAGTTACCTAATACTCTTGAGAAAGGAGAGTAGTTTTTTGCCTCGCTCTGGTGGATTATGGTGCTTTTTAACTATTACTTTCTTTTAAGTGATCTTTAGGTTTCTATGAAATCCTTTAGTCAATGGCCACGTGTTCTGGTGATATCTACTAATGAACAACCAACTTCTTTTCAGTTGCTTTCAGCTAGACACTGAGGGTGATTTCAGAAGCTTATTTATTCTTGCAAATAATGAGAAAATTAGACTAATATCTTCCTCCCTTCCCTCCCAAAACCTGGCCTACTCCTGCTGCTATATGACCCACTGATTTTTTTATGGTCACATAGGACCAAATTCTGCAGTTCTCATTCAATCAACATTAAATATTTAAACATTCAATTAAACATTTCAAATTGATTATAGCACTAGGAGTTTTGCCTGAGTAAGAACTGTGGGATTCAGCTCATTATTAGAAATCTGACTCTTAACAGCTCAACTGGGAATCCAGAATTCCTTTGTCATCTTCTCCCCTGCCCACTTCTCCCTAGAAGAGAGGCAGGTTGTTTTATGGAGGTATAAAACATTTTTTCTTGAATACAGTATCGTAACTGTGTTTGCAGGCTTGAAATACATAGCCCTTTTTGTCTTACTAAGTCCACCCAGTTAAGTCTATAACACACATCCCCTGAAACTTGGCAATAAGTATTTAACAGATGGAGAATTGCCTACTTTTGCATCCATACAAGCTCATGGCAAAGAGAAACTAGAACAGTAGGAGAGACATTTCCACAACAGATGGTAAATGCTATATTGACCCTTTTTGAAGAGAGAGAATGCTTTTTCATGTGCAAATTTCTAGCCAATACCAGGATGTTTCTGCACTCTTTCATGGCAAGGGGAACAGAATAAAAGGTCAGTGATTAGTTCAGTTGGCACGGATTATGGTTGTGTAATGTAATAGTTTACTGTCAAAGGGATATTGTATCTTGCAATAATTGAGACACATTGTGTAACCTCCATGACCACTGTATTACGGAATTATTTAGTTACTCTGGTTCTTAACTGTGTTTTGTCTGCTAGCAATCTTGAAACTAGACTAAGCCAATTGCAGTAGCATTTATGAACCTTACCATAATTTCCTTAAGATTGCACATATTACTTTTCCTAAATCCTATTCTATCCTCCTTACACATAGTATTGAAAGCTTAAAGAGTTCCAAAAATTGATTGCATTTTTTCACTTTCCTTTCCCCTAAAATATCGGGGGAGTTTTGTGTTCCACAGGCAGGATGAAATTCACACAAACACCTGGCAACATATGATTCATTTCACAATCTAGGCTTGCTTTCATTGCGCAGTGTATGATACCCTAGTATTTTATGAAAAAATATAGTGCTACTCCTACTATCCAGTCACATGCATATGTGGAAGATTGTTAAAATTTAATTAAGATGTAAATATTTAAAGTTTTAAGCATGACTACAATAGGGATTTGTAAATGATATAGGTTCAAAACTAAACTTCTCCTCCCAACTGTTTAAAGAATTAGAGGACATGGGTCAAATTCTGATCTCACACCGTTGTAACTCTGGAGTTGTGCTCAATATCAGTTAGTTTGCTTCTGCACTAGGGTAACTGACAGCAGAATTTCACCACTAAATTTGGAGGAGACATCTCTTAAGGAAAGAAATGTCACAAGGGGGTATTATATACTGGAGAAGAAATGTGGTATATATTTCAAACAAAGCAGAAACTCAAAGGTCAATTGATCTTACTTGAAAATAAATTATAATCATCTTTGCACAGGTTTCATTCCTAATCCTTTTACCATTAAATTGAATTTACAGGTGTTACCATCTACAGTTATCAAGTGAAACCCGATCTCTTAAAAGAACAAGTAGTTTTGGAAATTCAATCTTTGAATGACTTGCTTTGTGACCTTGTGGAAGTCATGAAGCTTTGCTGTGTGCTACGCAATCAGGCTGTATTACAATGCTTGTTCTTTTTATGGCTCTATCCTGCAAGATACTGAGCCGTTATGGACCTGTTGTGTACCCTCAAATCCTGCTGAAATCAGTACGAACTGAGAGTGCTTAGCCCTTTAAAGGATCAAGCCCTTAGGGTGGAGTGTGCAAAGATGCAGTGCTCTTCCTACAACTGTTATAATTAGTGTGCACAAACACAAATTTAGCCTTCTTATTTATTGTAAAATCTAAGCTTCTGGCATATAATTTTATTCACATCCACAGACTTTAACAATTACTTAACACAGAATAAAAACAGTTCATCTTACACACTAGATTTGTTTTCCTTATTTCAGTTAATATTTGATTTGTACCTTTTATACAAAACACAAGAACATTTACTCCAACATCCCATTTAAAATGTCATTTATTGTGTCTAAGTTTGAACCCCATATCCTTCACCCATGGCCACTGATAAATATTTTTCAGTTGACAAAGTCTCATACAGCTGCATCTATAGTATATCCTCTGTTTAAAACTTTGTTATGAGATGGGGATTTTTTTTTATAGAGAAGTTACAATAGGAAGGGTTGTTCTAATAACCGAGCTAAGAGCTAGAATACAGTGGCCTAACATCAGAGGTAGACTTCTTAGTCACAGCTTCATGGAAAGAATGCAGCATTTCACAGCTGTGGTACAGCATCACATTTGTAGTATGACATTTAAGGCCGCATCACTTCTATTTTCTATTAAAAGGACAGAGCTCTAGGAACATGGGTCTGCCTGTACTCAAAAGAGCCTGAGCCAAAGCCTACTGAAGTCAGTGGGAGCCATTCCACTGAACGCCTTCAATGAGCGCTGGATCAGGTCTATAGGAGATCTTTTTACTATTTGTTCCCTGTTTTGCAAATACTTTAGGTATAGGCATTAAGTCCCTAGAGAAATGGAATACCTCATGCTGCTCACCACTGCCCCACTCATCGATTAAGGAAGAAGCGGTAACTTGCTCTGAAGGGAGTCCTACCCAAAAGAATGATGTATCCCATGGTTCCCAACCAGGGATACGCGTACCCCTGAGAGTACACAGAGGTCTTCCGGGGATACATTAACTCATCTACATCAGTTTCTCAACCTGGGGTCATGGCATAGGTTTAGGGAAGTTGCAAGGTCAGGGCTGGCGTTAAGGGGTGGCAAGCAGGGCAGTTGCCCAGGGCCTCACACAGCTAAGTTACATGTTTCAGTTCTGGGTGGCAGGGCTTGGGCTTCAGTAGTCTGGAAAGGGTGAGAACCACTGCTCCAATACACTGTGGGAGCATGTGTAATTCTGTGGACAAGTTAATGAAAGGAAGGTAAGGATGGTGTAATTCAATTTGTAAAAATCTCTAGGCTCGTAAGTTCAATGGTGTCACCCTCTGCAACATGGCAGGAGGGACTCGGTGCTCCCCCGCCCCCCACTTGGTGGAATTTTGATAATACAAAGTCATTTGAAATGGATTACGGGTTGGGTATCGTTTGAAAGCCCTTTCTCTCACAAACAATGATATCAACATGACAAACCTAGAACAGTTATGTATATATTTGAGAAAATGTTTTTTTAATTATGATTTAACACAGGGATGCATGACTTAAGTAAAGAGATTGATCTTTGTCAATCATAAAGAATCTAGCCTGGACACTTATAACTGAAAACATTTATTCATCAAAGTCACCCTCAGTGTTGTCTCAGTCTAGAGCAGCACTGCTAGACATGTCACATTGATCCTTGTCTGCGCCACCCTCACGCATCTCTGTACAAGGCAGGCTGCTGGCCAAACATTTGCAGGGTCGTCAGCATTTGATGAGCTGCAAGATTGATTTGGGAGCGCATGTTATTTCACACAACTTCTGTGAAGTGTGATTCCAAACCTGACCCATTTCCAGTGACACTATGATCAAAATGTCCACCAATTGGAGGAGCTGGGAGGGGATGAACAATGAATCCCCCTTCCCACGCTCCAGAGGGTAACACCTTGAAATTATGATTCTGCAAATTTGTACGCATCAAATAACACGTCCCTTAGACCTTTCTATCACTAACTTGCCCATCAAATGAGAATTTACTATATTATGTTCCCAAACTAATAGAGGGCAGATCCAGCTGCCCCTGAAGTCATATAGTCAGCAGCACCTTTTAAAATATTTTTTTCTTAAAAGCAGTAATTTAAAAGGATTATTGCTAGTCTTCATTCATACATCTAAAATTGAAACTAAAGGGTAATCGCTATATATGACAGCCCCTGCTAGAGAAAAGTGGCCAATGCACCTGTGCCACAATGCTTGCATTTTAATAAGTCCATGCACTGAAAAATGTTTCCCATCTTCTTCTAGGTAGATAATGCTGGGCCCTCCAGCATAATGACCTTCAGGCAGATGTGATCACAAAGGAGACAGTCTAGTTGTAGTGTTTCAATTCTTAACACCAAGTTTAACACACGCAGTACACTTGCATACCTAGGCTAGAACAAATGTTTTAAATCTTTTTAAAGACAGCTGATGTGAACAGTGGTACAGGCCTAGCAGTCTTAACATGGACTTTCAGAGCTAATACAATTTTCTATGGGCACTTCGACTGGGTTGGCACTTGGCTTGAATCTAGGCTGATTACAAAATACTTAAAAACTGCACTCTAAAATACTAAGGTTATGACAAAAGAAGACAAATGCACAGATGAGATGTGTTATTTTTCCACTCCCTCAGCAGAAAGAAATGGTAGGTTTGATGCAAACCACTTGCCTTTTTTTGAGAAATAGCAAACTGCTTCTATGATTGAGCATTACCTTGCTTAATCAATTCACGCTGCAAATAAATCTCAAAATTTAGGGCCAAATCCTGTTTTGTTTTATGCAATTAGTCCCATTAATTTAATAGGACTACTCGTGAGAGTAGAATGAAAATAGTTATGCAACTACAGATTGTTGGGGTTTTTTTGTGGGGCGGGTTTAGCTGAACAACTTTAGCTCTGAAGTTCGTCAACTGCTACAAATTGTGGCATAAACCTGCTTGACCTCAAGGAGCAAAACATCTTAGCAAAATTAGTAATATAGAAAGGATTTGGAAGTATATAAACATTTAATGTCAAGTTAATGTTTTCAGACAATTTTATCTAAAAACTATTAAAGGAACAGTCATCTGAAAAAACTCACTTCTGTCTGAATGTATCTACTGTTATAATATCAGATTACAAGAACTAAAGATTAAATAATTCCATTTTATTTTGTGCATCTGACTGTACTTTGTATGGTCAATTTCACTGTTCAGGTGGACCTTTCACACAGCAACCACCACCTAAACAGGAAAATGGGATTGTACAATCACAACAACTGGCAGAAGGACTTGGACAGGTATGGTGTCTGATGCTACTTTTAATTAGTTTATAAATTGACTAAATTTCACATTAACTGTTTCTTTAAAGTGCTGATATATATATATATAACTATAACATATATATAAAAGTGAAAAATAACTTCTCATTTTAATCACTTCACAAATGTTAACCCAGTGTTTCTGTATTATGCTATACAATAAAGACTCGAGGAAATTTTGTACATTTACTTTTATGGAGAACTTACAATAGCTATAGCCTACATAGGTGGGCATGAATCCTTTGGCACATCTGTAACTTTACTCAATGCTTATTTTAAAAACTTGTAAAAAAACAAATTATTATTTAGGCGGACATAGAAAGTCATTTTTTCTTGGTCACTTGAAAACCTATATGGCAGGTATTAACATTAGTTTGCATTTGATCCACCATTCTGTGTATTATGCATAATCTAGTAAGAATCATTACAAATGCAACAAACCAACAAATAGATGCACCAGTAAGACTGTTAGTAACGCTTGCAGAGATGGAAGGACGGGGGAAAAGGTATTCTGTTCATGTTAGTCACATGTGAATCAAGAACCTGATTATAATGTCTATTCAAAACAAGCGGCAAGGTAACACCAGTCCCTTTTGCTGTAGCAGTTTACTGCATTTCCCCCTCCTCTCTGGTTATTGCTATGATCACACTTGCTGTTAAGTTCTACTTTTCCTCTTATCTTCAAAAAGACTTTTCAGCATGTAAACCTGAACAGCTGAAACCACCACCATTACTCCCAAGTTGACCAAGGACCAAAAATTCACTCTGTCAAAGTTGCTTTCTTGTATATTTCGATCACGAGCTTCAAATGCTCTGAGCAGCGTCTGAATCTGGAGGCTTTTGCTTAATCTGGCTTTGACATTGTTGATGGATTCCTGGTAAGGAACAGAATAGTGGTTTTTTTAGAACGTAAAGTCATTTGGAAGGAAACAGAAGTACATTTTCTGCTAATATAATACATATCACACTTCTCACACTATCATTCACATTGCTGGTTTTTATTTGTGCATGTGTTACTAGCACTTTTTCATTTCGTGGTTAGGTAACAGTTACTTCACTGCTGAATGTTACACATTATGAACTTTTCATTAATTTTTTTTTAGCCTTATTGTGTATATTTTCAGGTGTTTGAATTTAAATACATAATATTTATCCCAGGCTCTGGATATCTTAACAAATCCATTAAAAACAATCCATAACTATTTAACAAAGAAGACCCCACCCGCTGAAGAAAGAGAGACACTTAGAGCAGAATGCCCTAAAGGTAAACAAATTTGGGCTATGTCAGACCCATGTGGGACATGAAGTCCAAAGATGAGGTGCTCACACCAACCCTCTATCTAATGACCAGGTCCGATAATATACTGTGTCAAGGAAGCATCTAATATGGCAACTACATTAGTAGAGGAAAGACACCACACTGTTGTCCTCTGAATGTTTACATTAAATTTTTGTAAACTTTTTGTAGAACTAGATGGACATAAACCAAAACTGCTATATTTAGATTTAATAATCAAAATTAGTCAAGCTATTTCACAATGTACAGCTTCAAACCAACGTCATTTGCAAATCTGTATCTTTAAGATATCCCAGTGGTCCATTATCTGTATCAAATGGCTCATGAACAGTTCCATTCTGCACTACTGGACTGCAAAACAAAGCTAACTGTTCTCAGCTGGATTATCTGACCAAGTTACCCTTTAACACAAAATGAGCTAGCATTAGAGTACAATATGTTGTTTTTTATTGATTTATAGAGCACCTATTGACACAGCAGTCAAACGTGTTCAGGTAATAGGTAAGTTATTTCTTGAGTGTGTTCTCCTACTGCTTATACTGTTGACTGCTTTTTCCTATGTATTTGTATGGCCCCCAGTTTAAAAAGGAGGACTGGCAGACTTTGTCTGAACATTAACTCAGATTCTTGCTGGTAAAAGTTGTGGCATTAACATCCCACCTCTGCATCTTTATACTCCTTTAGAAATTAAGAGTTAATATTTCTAATTTATAATCTTTAACTTCTGTTGGGAAGTGAAGGATAATCTAATTTTCAATATTTTAAAATGTATTTAAAATAAATACAGAAACGATTTGGCATCTTAAACATTCTATTAAGTGCTGGTTTGTATTAGGAAAGAAAGATCTGATTTTCATTTATTATAGGAAATAGGACCTGATACACAAACTAGATCATTTTTTACATGGATGAGTAGGCTATGGGACAGCAGATGGTAGGTAAAATTTTTAGTGCATGCTGATTCTACTTTTTTGGCAGGACTCTATTTTCTCTGTCTAACTCAGTAAGTTCAGGGCTCAGTATTGTAGCCTGCTAAGCACTACTGAAACGAGCACAGGCATAGCCTTATTGTCCAGGAGTCAGTATTTGCTTCAAAGTTTGTGCAGAGGAACTTGTACAACAGTTTGAAAAAACTGTCACGGCAATGAGAGCAAGCTTCTACCCCCACAGTGAACTGAGTGCTGTTGCGAGGGACGTGGAAAAGGCTATGACTGGGATGAAGGCAGTGGAGATAGGGTAAAGCCAGTATATGGTTTTAGTGATACCACTTAAAGCGAATGATGTATGGAGTGCCTGTCGTTAGGATTTTCAGTTATTCTGATTTCGAACTAGGAGCAGGCTGGCTCCAGTGTGCTTATGAGTTGTGCGCCCCCCAGGGGGAGGGAGGGGGGCAGAAGGATAGTTGGGCAGCCATGAGGGCCAGTCACTGATACAGAAACATTTCCAAGGGCTCCATGAAAACAGTATCCCTCCCAGGTATTTTCTCAATGCCTTGGGACATAGTATGTGCATAGCATAATGTCTTTGCCAATTCAACAAACTACAGAAGCCACTCCCTGCAGTTGACTTCACTGTATTTCATCATCAACAAAATACCATGCTCATTAGCTTGACTGGTGGATTAACACTGCTCTCCCTCAACTCTCAGCTGCATCCCTCCAAGGTTGAGTCCTCAGTTGTATTATTCAGATAAACAGCTCAGCCACTGTTTAGAAGTATTAGTTATCTTAAAGCTTTACTTATTCCCTCTTCCCCATCTTTGTTAATTGCTATATATTCCCCTTTGCTATATAGTGACTAGGGCACTAAGCCAAGATGAGAACAAGAGTTATCCAACAGCATAATTATGAGACACATCAAAGGATATATCCAACAAGTGCTTCTGACTCTACCACAGAGACTGAGCAGAGCATCCCTTTGAGAGGAGTATTACCACCTTTTAGCTATTGAAGGCATTGTTCGTTTGTCCCTTTTCCAGTGTGGAGAAGGGGAGGCAGGTGGCCAGTGAAAGGACTCAGACTACCGGATACACAGTCCCTTCCAACTGTGCAAGGTGAGGCATAAACACACACTGAAAGATTTCCCATCCAATCTCTCATTTGGAAGGAAGAAAATTGTGTTGTTGGGCCTCACGTAGCAGGGTAGCGGATGCGTACAAGTAGAAGAATCCTCAGGGCTACAGAAGATTCTTTAGATGAAACAATATGCAAAACTGATTTATCCTCTGGCAGATCGAGGACTGTATATACTTTGTGATTAACCAAAACACCACAGGGAAGAAAAACAAAAAAGAGTACTGTGTATATAGACATATATAAGCAGAGAAATTTGTCAACATTTCAGGGCAACTTTTGGGAATGGGGCTAGCTTATATGCACGTGAGTTTGATCACTTCTCTTTCCCTCTCTCTCTTCTGCCTAAGAATGATGATGATATATATTTATACAGAAGTTATCATCTAACTACTTTACAAATGTCAGCTAATTAAGCCTCATACTATGTTATGCAGCAAGTGGTAGGTAGTAATCATTTTGCCCATCATTGAAACGCAGCCACCACTGAGATGTACAGCAGTAGCACTACTGCTGTTCCTCTAGGAAATATGTTTGCTCATCTTATGAAGATGAAGAGGTAGCCACTTTACATTTGTGTATATATAGTTACCAAATAGGTCAGATTTATGACTTTCTTTGTGCCTTCACTTGCTCACTCAAAATGAGCTTGATCCCAAATTCTATATGTACTCGATCAAGCTAATTGCTCCAGGTCGAAAATAAACCTTATGAGTCACTATAAGCACAGACACAAAACAATGAAAAACCTGCCACTATACACACGCGCTGGGATTCTGTTTTAATAACAATAGTAATATTTTGTACTTTTTAGTGCCTTTCATCCAAGGAACTTATTAAATCACACTGAGCAAAGACTCAAAGCTCCCCTATGATAGTTATTACTCACAGACACTTAGGGTATGTCTATGCTGCAATTAGACACCCGTAGCTGGCCCATGCCTGCTGAATTGGGCCTGCAGGGCTCAGGCTAATTGTGCTAGCTGACTCGGGCTAAGGGACTGTTAATTGTGGTGTAGACATTTGGGCTTGGCCTGCAGTCCAAATCCTGGGACCCTCCCACCTCACAGGCTCTGAGAGGCCAGACTCCAGCCTGAGTCCAAACACCTGCACTACAATTAAACAGCACCTTACCCCAAGCCAATTAGCATGGGCCAGCCATGGGGGTCTAACTGCAGTGTAGACATACTCAGTGAGGTTAAATCACTTGTGGTGGGCCACACAGGAAATCCATGACAGAGCTGGAACTAGAATCCAGATCTTTAATTCCCAATGCTGCTCTTTAACCACAGGCCCCTCTCAATATGGGACAGAGTGAACATAATGTCCTATGAAGAGCATAGCTGATCACTCTGTTTCCCAGCTGCTCAGGCCCTCACATAGAACAAGACTAAGGCACATTCCCATGGCAGAATGATGATATGAGTTTTTCAGATACTCTTAATCCTCAACCATCTGATGCTGTAGAGCAGAATACTTACCAGAATATCTTCAAGTTTCA
Source organism: Dermochelys coriacea (assembly GCF_009764565.3). Classification (NCBI taxonomy): domain Eukaryota; kingdom Metazoa; phylum Chordata; order Testudines; family Dermochelyidae; genus Dermochelys; species Dermochelys coriacea. The sequence goes on along the minus strand of NC_050075.1, from coordinate 74,882,665 downwards.
TATCCAACATGTCTGTGCCTGTAATGTACTTCTTCCAGTCCTCTTTTTCTCCTTCTCCCATATTATCTAGGACCAATTCAAAGAAAATCACCTTCTCTGAAATGGTGCTGAATGTATTGTCAAAGCAGAACATGTAATCTCCATCTTCTGTTTCCACCCTGTATATGAGCAAACATACATCTTTAAACTACACTATATTTTTAATGCTGGCTCTAAACTTACATTTTTAACATTCTTCCTTATGTGATTATGACAGTCATGCAAACAGAAATAATTAGATATGCTATACATAAACAGAAATAAATCAAATGCGAGGACACACTAGGGAATGAGATCATACAACTGAAAATTACAAGTTTTTCTAAACTCAGATGATCTTAAATCTTAGTATGATAAGTAGTAGCTTTCTTTCAAAGCTTTAATTTTTAAAAATAAAGTGAAAGATTAATGCTCACAATTACTTTTAAAAATAAAAGACAGCAGCCACTTCTTCTAGCTATGGAAAAAGGAGCAGAGGGGATAGAATATTCATCTTTACAAATGGTCCCTGCTCCACTGAAGTTAATTAATTTAATTGTATCAATATTGGCCCCAATATTTGAGAAGGTACATTTGATATTATTGTTTAAAAAAACAAACCAAACCCTGGAAAGAGATCAGTATGCCAAATAAATGATTACTTGGAAGAGCGAACAGATTACTTTAGTGGAGAAAATACCCTGCCGCAAAGACCTTTTGGAACTCCACAATAGGGAGAGCTTGGCTGTTGACTGCCACTAAACAGACCATTACCATGGCAAGTCAAACCCTTCACACCTGGAGGAACTATCTATGAAGTATTAATAGACTAATACAAAATTAAGAGTACCTATATATGAAATATTTGTGTGCTCAAGCTGTTTTGTAAAAAAGTTTATTTTTATATTATAGGCTAAGTTAACTAAAGCATGTGAATTTATCAAGCATTTTACAAGCTAACAAGCTTCTTATATTCTACATTGAAGAAATTATTTAGATTAACAATACAACCATTTTTACAACTGTTAAGAACACTATGATTTTAAAGCAACTATAATACTGCTGTATATAATACTGAGTTTCAAGTTTGGAGATTTTTATACTTACGTGTGGACTCCATCTGATTTTCTCTGATGAAAAACTAGAATTTCACCTTTTGGAGATTCCAAGTAAAAGTCAATATCTAATCCTGCTCCGTCTAAAACCTGTGCAGTCAGCCAACAAAAAAAAGAAAAAAAAGAAAAAAAAAAGGGAAACTCCTGTCTGAATTGTTGAAAAGAAACACTTTATGTAAAGGAATCAATACAGAGAGAATTTAAAGGGTGAATTCATCTACCCTAGAGTTCAAACCAAGTTAACGAGAACCAGGTTTTTGCCAGAAAGATGCTACACAGTTTCAAATTCCAGTATAGACATGACTAATCATGTTAGGAAAGGAATAAACTGAACTTTTCCCTAACACTTTCTACTATTGCTTTCTCTAATGCAATTCCACCAATGGTGGTAACAATGGGAAAACTAGTATAGACAAGGTATTGCAGGACAGTTATTCACTGTGTCACCTAGACCTGCTCTGAGCAGGGTTAGACAGGATGGTAGTAAAAATGCCAGCAGATGGTCTACACTAGCTCTTCCATTATAGATATCACTGGTGAAGCTGTATCACTGTTGGTTAAATGGTAGGAAATTCTAAGTAAAATCTCAGTGTAGATAAGGCTTTATAATATAGATCATACCTAGACCTTTTCTGATAAGAATAGTATTTAAAGATGGTTCTGTCTAACAAGGTTTCAACTTGTGCAGAAACATCCCAAGAACTTTGTTGTTAGAGGATCAGATTTGTAGTGCAGAAGACATGCACACTCACCACGCTAGTTACAGCCACAGAAAAGGAGATTCCAGTGGTTTTCTGCCTGTCAGGGAAGTACTGCAGATTTAGGATCCCAATTCAGCAAGATGCTGAGCATTCTCATCTCTCATCAAAGTTAAAAGGAATTGAAGGCATTTAGTATGTCACAGCATCAAACCCTTTGAGCTTATCAACACTAAAAAGTTGTACTGCTTTAACTATACCAGTATGGATGCAGTTATATTGGTATAAAGGGACTCTTTATACTGGCATAGCTATTCCCACAGGGGAAGGAAAATAAATATACTGGTATAAGCTATCTTTATACTGGTATTACTGGTCCATACTAGGGCTTTTATCATTATAACTATTTATAAACACCACCTTTACTCAAAACAGTTAAACTGGTACAACTTTTAAGTGCAGACTAGACCTTCCTCACTCAGGACACAATCCTGCTCCTACTGAAGTCAATGGCAAAACTTTCAATGGCCTCAGTAGATGCAAGATTAGAGGTTTACTGAAAGGGAGGAGGAAGAAAATAATTAAGGAAAAAGGTGACCAGAATGAAAGATAAGTAGTGATATAACTTTGATATAGCGATATGATCTGAGCACATTGTATCAGACACTCAATTTCATATGGTTTTACTATACTGTGAACATGTCTTTGGAGAATTTCAGTCAGAAAGAAACTATTCTTGTCCTTTATCCATTTATTGTGTAAGTACATCTGAAAAAAAATACAGAAATCTGAAGGCAGGTCTGAGAATTGTGAGCATTTTTTCACATTTCAACATACCTTTGTATATAGCAGGGTTTGCTAATTTAATTAAAGTTAAGCAGTCCTATCTATACAGAAGAATTGTGTTAGCCTGAATTGCAGCTTGGCATTTGTGTGACAACAAGGTTAAAAGATGGCCCAACCACACAGTTAGGAATTACCTACTAGTGAGTTGTGGGTAGACACAAATAGTGTGCAAGCAGTCAACTGTATTAGTTAGAACCTAGTTGCAAACATTGTAAAAATCTGGGTAAACAGGCCCTATAAGTCAACAGCTAATTTAGTATAAAAGTATGGCAAGTTATAAAGCTGATCATACAGACTGATGGAGGGGAAAAACAACAGAAATTGAATGCATCCGATGAAGTGAGCTGTAGCTCATGAAAGCTTATGCCCAAATAAATTTGTTAGTCTCTAAGGTGCCACAAGTCCTCCTTTTCTTTTTGTGGACACAGACTAACATGGCTGCTACTCTGAAACAGAAATTGAGCGAGAGCAGAGAACACTACATATTTGCATGGAACTGCAGGAGGCAGATTACTTATTTTAACCCTGCTGGGCTATACTCTCAATCTGCTGCCTAACACAGACCCCATCATCGTTTTGCTTTAACAAACTTTTAGACTGAGACTTTAAGGTCAGAAGGAACCACAATGATCCTCTAGTCTGACCTCCACACGTAATTGCCTCGGCAGCATAAAAAGGACCTTAACTTTTTGCCTGCCTGCTACCATCTGCTTAGTCCTTCAAAATCTGGAAGACAGACATAGTTAGGTCGGGAAGTTTGCTGTGTGAGGATCTTTTGCATAACATTTGAACCCGAGCTCCTGGCAGTCCAGTGTAGACATTAGAGGCCCATCTAGTATTTTCCATGATTTTTCCCCTTGGCCAAAAGTTTCAATCCTGTGGTGGGGTTGGTTTCCAGATGCACCTCTGAGATCGCTGAACTAGGGTTGCCAGTTTTGGTTGGACTTATTCCTGGAGGTTTCATCACATGATATAGTCTTTAGTCCCCACAGACTCCAGGACAATCCTGGAGGGATAAAACCCTCACTGACCCGTCTGCCTTTCCCAGGCCTATTTGCCCACCCAGCGCACTGAGTAACTTCAGCGACAGGCAGGAAACTCCCGGGTTCCTCCTATCCCGTTACTGCCAATCGCTGGGGCGCGCGGTCCGGAACGAGCTTTATGCCGGGCTAATAAATCCTCCTGACAACGGAGCCAGGTGGCCTCCGGAGGCCGCGCCGCGAGAGCACCCAGCCCAGCTCAGCCTGCAGGCCCGCTCCCGCCTGGCGCCGCAGGAGGCGGCTGCAGCGAAGGCGGCCCATCGAGAAGGCCGGGCGGGAAAGCGGGTCTCCGCCACGCTCGCAGCGGAGGATGCGGGGCCGGCTCCGCCCACTGTGGCTAGCCCCGAGCCGGGTCCCCTCACCTGGTACTCGACCTCCAGCGAGGCCCCCTGCCGCATGGGCTGGAAGAAGCACTCCTTGCGGCCGGCGGGCAGCGTGAAGGTGAAGTCGCTGTCCAGGAGGGCACGAATGCGAAGGCGCCGGGCGGCGGCAGCAGCAGCAGGCTGAGGAGGAGGAGAGGAGGAGCAGGCGCGACGCCGTCCCCATCCCCGCGGGCAGTGCTGGGCCTAGCACGCCGCGCTCCGGCTCTGCCCAGCCCGCGGCTGACAGGAACAGGACGTTCTCACGGATACGGAGGCGGGCGGGACTCCAGCCTGCCAGAGCGCCAGCGAGGGGGCAGCGGCCGCGAGCAGCCGGCGCCGGGGAGGAGCTGCCGGTGCCCGCAGCCCAATCGCATAGCGCAGCCACGCCCCGGAAGCGTGCTCCACGTCGCCCGGCGAATGCACGCACCTCCACCCCCTGTCAGGCTCCAGCAGCCGGGAAGAAGGTATTGCGAGGCCCGCAGGCAAAGGGAAGGTGATTTTCTTCAAGCACCGCCCCGAACGTTCATCTGCTGGGAAATGTAGTTCGATTCCCGTGGAAGTGGGCGGATGTGCCCAGACACCAGACTACCATTCCCAGGGGGCCAGGCAGGAAGGAAAGGCGGGGGGGGAGAGAGAGAAGAGACGAGGGCCGGTGAAATGCGCATGCGTAGTAGGAGACTTCAGGCTGTTGCTGACCCCGGCGTTTGACGGCCCGCGCAGTTCGAACGAACGGGCGCCGACGGGGCGCCTTTCGGGACAGCTTTAGAGCGCGAAGTACCCTCGAGAGAGCTCAGCCCCGCGCCCCCGAGGGGTGCGGGAAGACGCTGCTCTACAGGGCTTTCCTGGCGGTCAGCCAGCCCCCTTACTTGGGGAAGGTAGCGGGGGGCTCTGGGCTGCACGGTCACGGAGCTCCCGCAAGATGGGCCCGGTCCCGGTCTCACTCTGCGGCAGTTCTGAGGGACAGTGCGGGCCGGCTCGCCGGGATCCCCAGGCCGGGCCGGTGGCGCCGCCGCTCTTGCTCCCCTAGCCGGGGGCTGCATTGGGAAGTGGAGAGCCGCGTTGCTGAGCAACGCGACGTGCTATGCTCTGTGGCCGAGGACTGGGGGTAGGTTACCGGCTGGTGTTTGACTGGCTTGGCTGGTGGGTTTTTTTTGTTTTCTTTTTAACGGATTTGCCAGACGAATATGTAATCTGGGCTTTTTCCTGGCGTTATCCGGACAATACACGGGGTAGCTAATGTTAAAGGTTTCTGTGTCCAGCTAAAGATGCAGCAGTGGTCCCACTTCTGCAGTTTAAGCGATAACCGATCATAACTGTTGGTGATACTGTAGCTGTGGGGCCACCGACGCGCCAGCCCACCGCGCTCGCGTGTCTGTGTGTGTGTGTGTGTGTTTTGGGGGGGTTGAGTCAGCTAGAGTGAGGAGACTGGGATGTTATCAATCGTGTCTATGTAAAAAGAAAAGGAGTACTTGTGGCACCTTAGAGACTAACAAATTTATTAGAGCATGCTCTAATAAATTTGTTAGTCTCTAAGGTGCCACAAGTACTCCTTTTCTTTTTGCGAATACAGACTAACACGGCTGCTACTCTGAAACCCGTGTCTATTATTATCTCTTTAAGGGGCTGTTGAAGGGGGAGTTACAGAGTTGCCTTGTGGTTGGGGTTGAGGTTGCAGCAGACTTGCCTTGTAGTGGGGGTGCTGGCTTCTTGCATTTGAAAGGTGGTAAACCTAAGTGGTCACCAACCGGTGGCCGCTAAAAGTCCGGCGGGGCTAAGGCAGGCACCCTGCCTGCCCATGCCCTGTGCCACTCCCGAAGCAGCCAGCATGTCCCTGCATGGGGATAGGGAGCCTCCATGCGCTGCTCCTGCCTGCAGGCATGGCCCCTGCAGCTCCCATTGGCCGGGTGGGGAGGGGTAGCGCACGGAGACATGTGCCCGCCCCCCAGGGACCACAGGGATGTCCTGGCAGCTTTCAGGAGCGGGCCAGGGCAGGCAGGGAACCTGCCTTACCTCAGGTGGCAGCGCAGCAGGGCTAAGTGTTGCCCAACAGGAGCCCGTATCCTAACTCCCTGTCCCATCATTGACCCCCCTGGTGGAGCCTGCACCCCTAACCCCCTCCCGCATCCCAGCCCCCTGCTCCATCCCAGAGCCTCCTCCTGCACCCAAAGTCCGTCCCAGAGCTTTCACACCCATGTCCCCTCCTTACCCCTGCCCAGGCTCAGCCCGGAGCCGCCTCCGCACTCCAAACCCCTTGGCCCCAACCCAAAGTCCAAAGCACCCCCTCCAGTACCCCCTGCCCCAGCCCGGTGAAACTGTGAGTGAGGGTGGGAGAGAACAAGTGATGGGGGGATGAGTGAGCAGGCCAGGGCCTCAGGGAAGGGGCAGGGTAGATCCTGGGTTGCACTTAAATTCAGAAAGTGATCTTGCACTTAAAAAACCTCTTATGGGCTGGGTAGGGGGGTTCAGTCCTAGAGGCAGGGCTGGTGCTGGGAGCAGAAGATCCGGGGACGACGACAAACAGGGTAAAGAAAGCACCAAGCAAGAAGGTTTCTTTCCTCTCTACTGCTGTTGCAGATACTTGTATGAATAAAGCTTTCTTCCTCCTCACCCACCTGCTTCTGTTTGCCTGTCTAATCTGTGTATGTGTGTAGTGGCACTGGGCATGCTCGCTGGTGAAGGCCCCTCTCCCCAGAATTCCCTGCCAATGTGTCTTGAGCCTGACTGGGAGAAGCCACTTTAAGGGCGAGATGAGAGGTCAGTCCACTATACCAGTGGTTCCCAAACTTGTTCCTCTGCTTGTGCAGGGAAAGCCCCTGTCACGCTAGGCCGGTTTGTTTTACCTGCTGCGTCCGCAGGTTCGGCCAATCGCGGCTCCCAGTGGCCGCGGTTCGCTGCTCCAGGCCAATGGGAGCTGCTGGACGACACTGGTGCACTCTGTGTGGGGCTGCTGTTGAAGATCACTGGAAACTTCAACTAATGGAGAATATGACATTTGTTCCATTAGTGATGTTCTTAGATATGCAGGTACCTGGGTGATAAAAGCATAGTTAATATACTTGCATGAGACACACGTAACAGTAGTACTATGTAATTATACTGGCTTTCAATTTTTTTTCTGGTCTAAATGTAATGCATGGGTCTTCACTTATAAACTCCTATGTGGTTTGGGTTCTGGTGATTCTCTCCTTGTGTACCAGTCTGACCATTGAAAGTAGTTGCTAACTTGCTAATGGTCCTCCATCTGAATTGTGAGAGCTCAGGGCATTGTGTTTTCTATATGAGAGGTCTGGGTTCTGAAATTCACTTCTGCCTTTGATTTAAAAAAAAAAAAAAAAAAATTAGGGCACTTCACAGTGTCCATGTTCACCAGAGTGGATTTGAAATCAAATTTGATTTAATCATGATTTAAATCACTAGTCAGGAAGACTTGGTTTAATCATGGATTTCTACATAAAAGTGCATTCTTTGGGTTGTTATAACCTTTAATACATATTCTTCACAACTCAGAGATAGATGTAGGTTTCATTTTTAGAAGGTACACACTATACACTTTTTAAAGTGATTTTTTTGAAAACTTTTCAAATTAGTTTTACAGCTATATCAGAAAATGAATAATTGTTTGGTTATTTCATTACCAAAGGTAATTGGAGCAGATATTTATGAAGTCATTGGGAGGTGAACTATCTCCAATTCAACAGGTTAATCATTAATATTTGGAGGATTTTCTTGCCATGCTGTATTAGGAGGAGAACATCACCAGACAGACATTTAAATTGTTTTATTTAATTAAACAACAATGTTATGTAGTCTGGATTTTTTTCTTCAACAGCAAACATATAATATTTAACAGAACAAGCACATGAATTTTTGAATTTAGTTAAGCATTCAAGTTTTTTTAAAATCAGGTTTGTTTTTGTTAAAATTGTTTTAAACTAAAATAGTTAAAAGAATTAAAAAAAAAAAAAAAACCCCAAAATTAATAGACTATGTCAGCCAGGTCAATATAGAAACTTAAAATATTGACTTCTGCAGCTAACTCAATCGTCTTCACCTTCATTTTCCTGTTTGTTCATAACCTGGAAAAGAAAACAGGCTTTCCTGCATTTTCAGGTCCCAAACGATTATCAGTTTGCAATGAATTAATCCAAAGGAAGAAAATATTCTTTCTACACCGGCAGAAGAAGCTACTGCTGTTAAAAGCCCACGAAAGCTATGCCCAAGTACGTTTGTTAGTCTCTAAGGTGCCGCAAGGACTCCTTGTTGTTTTTGCTGTTAAAAGTGAGATGATCACTTCAACCGTCTCTGAATCCAATATTTAAGTGACTTCCACCAGTTCACTGGTCTGACTTTCTTTAAAACATGATCAGCAAACGTATATTTCTTGAATGGTTCACCCTTAGCTCTGAAGTTTATTATAGTTGGTATTATGGATGGATGATAGCTGGATGTCCATGTCATAGCCAACTCCTCTTCTTCAGAAGTAAAAGTTTGACCCTGGTATTGAGAATATTTGCAAGAAAATGAGCTGGAGATCGTGTTTGTCCCATTTGTTTTTTTAATGATTGTAATTTAATTCCGTCATTGCATATTTCTCTTTTAAGATCTCACTCAATTCCTTCCAATTCTGAAGCGTCAGCAACAGAACAGCTATTTCCTTGCATATTGTTCTAGGCCAGTGGTTCCCAAACTTGTTCCGCTGCTTGTGCAGGGAAAGCCCCTGGCGGGCGGGCCAGTTTGTTTATCTGCTGTCCACAGGTTCGGCCAATCGCGGCTCCCAGTGGCCGTGGTTTGCTGCTCCAGGTCAATGGGAGCTGCTGGAAGCGGCGCGGGCCGAGGGACATACTGGCCGCTGCTTCCAGCAGCTCCTGTTGGCCTGGAGCAGCGAACTGCGGCGCCTGGGATCCGCGATCGGCCGAACCTGCGGACGTGGCAGGTAAACATACCGGCCCTCCAGGGGCTTTCCCTGCACAAGCGGTGGAACAAGTTTGGGAACCACTGCTCTAAGCTATAGAAATAGGCTTCAGAGTACTCGGCATGTGTTCAAGATTTCTCTTACGCCAAATGTTGAGCACTTTGGCTGTGACAGTGCCATCTATTTTTCATGATTTTGTTCACAAACTATCATCAGATTAGGCCAGTTCTTGATATAGTGCTCAAAACAGACCATTACTGAGTTCCATCGCATATCTTGTGGGAGAGTTAGTTTGGTTCCTCCCACTTTTTTCAGAGCAGGTGCTGCAAAGTGGTTGTTACGGAAATATTTTGCAATTTCAACAACATTAGCCTTTATTTCTGGAACACTGAAGTTTTTGGTTAGGAGGTGCATCAAATGAGCACTGCAACCGTATGTTATTAGCTTGGGACTCCCTTCTAAATTTCTTCTCATCTTGGATACATTTGCAGCATGGTCTGTGACCAAGCTGCATACTAGACATTTGAATTTTTTTTCACAGTTTGTTATAGCTTTTACTGCTGCTACGTGTAAGTATTCTGTTGTACGTGCATTTCCTGATGTATCAATTATTTCTGCAAGGAAGACATTCCTTTCTTCTGTTGTCACACAAGCACATACAACAGGATCATTGTGGACATTGCTCCACTCATCAATACTCAGGTTAACAATTTTACCCATTAGACCTTTTGCATACTGCTCAATTTCTCTTTCATATGCTTCATCCAGCAATTTGCCTGTGACCTCTCCTTTGGGTGGACTGTATCCTGGTCTTAATGACTGAACCGTGTTAATGAAGTGTGGGTTCTCAATCATACAGAAAGGAGAGTTTGTTACATAAACAAACCAGGCAATTTTTTCATCAATTACCTCTTTTTGTAATTTGCTGGGTTTTATCACAAATTTATCTGTGATTGTTTCTGGATGATGGAGAATTTTTTTTTTCTTTTTGCTACAGGTGATAGATATACTGTGGCTATGTGAAATACATGATGTGACTGAAACACTATCATTGGCAGATAACTCTGAAACTATAGAAAACTATGGTGATCTTGAAGGTGGATAGTCTTCAGAATCCTGTATGTTGAGGGTGGATTCTCCTAAACAAAATAAGTCAATGCAGTTATTTAATTATTATTACCATACTGCTTATTTAGTATTACTCATTGCATTCACTGACACTCAGTACTGCTTTAAAGGTGAAATTGTAAAAGGAAGTTCTGCCTATTTCAGCTATTTATTTTTTTCTCACAACTGCATCTAAATGATAGTACACTCGAGTAACGGCTATATTTTTTTTTTTTCAAACATGAGAATTCAAGTCCAGAAGGAAGACAGACAGTCCTTAAGAAAGAAGTATGAAATAAAAAAGTTTAGCCACCTGAAGATCCTGCATGTTCAGACATGTTCCTTTCATCATCTTCAACGCAGCTTCCTCCTGAGAAGGAACACTTCTCATGATGTTGTTTCATTCGGACAACCAGGCCTTGTCTTTCTTGTTGCACTGTTTGCATTTTGCATGCATGCTTGTCGTACCTCACAGGTAGAGGAACTTCATTAAATATTCCCGAACTGGGTCTCTTTTATGGCCTGCTGCCATTTTAGGTTTTCCCTTCTAGTGAGAGAATGGTATGGTAGTTCTCAAATTAATGAAGGCTACACTCAGAAAGACCTCAAGATTTCCAGAATATGCTGCTCAAACAGTTTCACTTTTGTTTCTACTGCCTGTCCCTCCCTTCTCACATTTATCTCCAGCCTTCTTCTCCTTGTCCAGATCTATTCCACCCCGAACAATCTTCTATTCATTGAACTTTTTGAAACTTTTCACTTTTAGAGAGAGGTAAGGGATTGACTCTCTGTACACAAATTTGCAGCGGGACAGTAGGGTTGAGGTCTGTTATTTCTCACCTCTCTATATTATTTATTTTAAAACATTTTTGCTGTTAACGAGCATGTTATCTCTGGAGACACAAATCTACAGTTTGAGAACTGCAAAACTGAGCATCTCTGATGGTATCTTCTAGACTAGCACTGAGTCCCATTGGGTAGGTAGAAATTAACCTAAATAATCTATACAGAAGCCCCTGGAACTCCATAAAATTGGGTCCCTAATCCATGAACTATTGGAACTCGTTTACAAAACTTTTCTTAAACATTACATGAATATTTGTCTCATACTATAGAATTAGAATTTATAATCCCTATTCCATGATGAGATCTCTTTGAGCTATAATGTATCTTAATTGAAACTATCTTTAGATAGGGTGTTTTCCCCCTCAAAAAGCATTTTATCAAAAAACCTGATTTAAATAAAAAAAAGTCCAATTTTTTTTTTAAATAATTGATTTTTATCCACCCTGATGTTCACTCAGGCCTTTCTTAAGTGAGATGCACTGAGAGTTAAATATTTTTTATTTTGTGCAGTGTTTCTTTAATTGAAAAGAGCAGATGTGCCTAATGACTATCAACAGTACATATTTATAGATCATAAGCCAATTCTTCATTCTATTCTATTTCTTTTTTTAGAAAATAAACCTATTCTTCAGCTATTTGTACTTAGTAATCCTAGTATGCTCATTCCTGTCACTTTTCAGGCATAGGAAAGATGTGCGTATTAAAACACAAATATATTTGATAACAAAGAGAATAAAGAAATAGCTAAGTACAAACAATTGTATATAGCTATGCTTTCAAGTTTTTATTGGTATGAAAGGAGGCAATAAGTGAGACTTTGCATGTATTGTATGTAAGAAAACAAATATACATAAAACCTTTTAAAATATTGAAAAAGTATCTGCTACTTTCTAGAAATAGTGTACAATGAAGACAAACTAAATTTTAATATTAGAAACTTATTTAGACAAATGTAGAGTACCAATGGAATCCAATTTATGGATTTACCATAAAGAAGATGATGATGAAGAACTCTTGCTTGCAAATGTAGAGGCATTAAGGAATCAACTGAGGAAAACTGAGAGAAATCTACAAAATCTAGGAGAAGAACTTTCCAGGTACGTGTGTGTTTAAAAGCAAGAAGAGAACTAGGCCATAAGTCTTTCCAGTAGTTTAAATCTATATTATTCACTATATTATTGTAACTCATTGTCTTTATTCGTGTTTTGTTTCTGTTATATTTGGTAAAAACACTACTGGAGGGGGAATGCTTATTATTGTTTTGTTTTTGTATCCTGGTACTAGTTCGAGTGAACAATCTGTCCACAGCTCTCATTTCAGTGAGTTTGTTGGACTAACACTGGAAGATCTTGATGAGCCGAGTTGCACTGAATTTCAAAATTATTCAGCTCATAAGAGTGCTGGTAAAATGTCCCACCAGAGCAGGGATTCTCAAAGAAAATCCCAAACCAAAGTAAGTATTTTATTTATTTTGGTGCCATGTTTATTTACACATTTGTGATTTTTATGAACATTTGACTTTACCCTTTCATTTGTAGGCTTCTCAGCTAATATATAGTAAGCATTGGGAGTTAGGCATGATAACATATTACTGATAACTATTTTAAACTATTTCTATGACTTAAGTAAGATTGGCCTACAAAGATGCATTGTTGATGTATATATTTTTTTTACCTCAAGTCTTTCCCAGTGTCCACTCCTTTTAATAAAAGTATGGAACAAGAAAATGAGCATCTTAGAGAGAAGCTGAACACCCTTCGAGAGCAAAATGCATCTTTGACTTCCCAGAACCACTGTCTAATGAATAAAATTGAAACTATCAACTTTGAACTGACTCAGTCAAAAACGAGAGTGAGTATCTCAGAAGGATTACTCCTGGGAGAAATCTGTGTCTAAAAATTATATGTATATTTTAAATTCTGCAAATTTTGTCGATAAATAAATGTGGCTCAAATATGGCAGTGGGAGCATAAGCCACTGGCTGCATTGAGGTGGGAGATCATCCTGAAGCCCCCCCCTCCTCGGGTCACAGATTCGTCAGTGAGGCTGAACCTGACCCTGGCACAGTGTAAGGGCTGACCTACCCCAGAAACACCCTGGGGCTCTGCGCCAGGTGTGGGTGGGCAGGCTCAGCCCATCAGGATTCAAATGTAGAGAGGCTTATTGTGGGGAGGATCCATGTGTGGGGTGAGAGGTTTCTGTGTGGGGCAATCTGGGTGCAGGTGGCTCAGACGGAGATCTGGATGCATAGGGGCTCATTGGAGGATTCTGGGTGCGGGGCAATGGGACTCTGCCGGGGATCCAGGTGAAGGTGGTTGGGGCTCAGCGCGGGGCGGGGTCTGGGTATGGAAATATGGGGCTCAGTTGGGAGGGGTCTAGGTATGGGGGGCTCAGTGGGAGGGTCTGGGTGCTGGGGGTGTGGGACTCTGCAGAGGATCCAGGTGCAGCTGGTTGGGGATCAGTGGGGTAGGGGACTGGGGTGGGGATTTGTCAGAGGTCCAGGTGTGTGGGGGGTAAGGGTTTGTCAGGGTGAGGTTGATGAGCCTCCTTAAGGGGGTAGCCTCAGCTGTCTGTAAGGGGGTAGCCTCAGCTGTCTGCCGAGGGCTCCTGCTTCCCCCCCAGGATTCTCTTATCCGCTTTTCTTTTCTATCCCCTGCCCACATTCCTCTCTCCTGCCCTATTCCACGCTCCCTTCCTTCCCCACTGCCTCTTCTCCCCCACACCCCCATTCTCTGTTCCCCTAGCCCCACTTTGCACAGAAACAGGAAGGCTCCCAGCACACAGAAGGGAGCACGACTGGCACTAGGACCCAGGAGTCGGTGTTCAGTCGCAGAGTCTGGAGCGGAGAGGCATCCTCTTTCAGCTGGGTAGCTCTGCACTTGCAGAAATGGGGGGCAGGGGACAGTGTGCCTCCCACCATGCCTTACCTCTGTTTGGAGGGGGCAGTCCTCCCAAAAACCTGCACCCATTCTCCTCCTCTTCCACACCCCTCTCACTTTGCTTCCCTGCTGTTTTCTACAGGGAAGCACAGGAATTTGCGGGGGGGGGGGTGTTTTCTGCAGGCGCATAGTAATGCCGAATCTTCCCAGGAGTAAAGGATGAATATGTGATCTCTAGCAACACAAAATATCTTAGAAAAATAATCACTGGTAACTATTGTAGTTTTGAGTACTATACCAGTTTACCTTGGATTAATCTATAAAATCTATCAATATCATTATTATTATTTTGTATAGCAGTAGCACTAGGAACCCTAGTCATGGACCATTGTTCTAAGTGCCATACAAACGGAACAAAATGACAGTCTCTGCCCCAAAAGCTTACAATCTAAGTATGTAATAAAGATGCCCTGTAACCTATACAAGAAGTAACTTGATAAATTATTTAGCGTTATACATAAATATATTTGCAGTATATCTGCCTGAGCCAAATTGGGCTCCTATATACATATTAACAATGAGAACTGAAGAAGGCTGGTCTTATTTCCAAATAAAGAGCAACATGTCTGATGTGTAGAGAAGGTGAAGATGAAGTATGAGGGAATATTGCAGACCATGGAGAGAAATAGACTGTTAATATAATTTACACATATATTTTAAAAATACAGATACTTGAATTAAAGAAATACTGTTTGCTTGTTTACACGGAATCTTACTAAAATCTTTGCAGACTACAGCATTGCAGGAATATTGTGAAACGTAGTTACTGAGAAGTAAGCCACTATATTGTGTGCGTGTTGGTCTGCAGAATAAAGATTATAGTTATTATAATTTGCAACTGTGCTTCTCAGACTCTATGCAGAGGACAAGTGATGTGGAGAAAAACAAAGAGGAAGAGAACAGCTAGTGGGGGTGAGAGGGCAAAGAACAAACTACCATATATACTCATTCATAAGCCGAATTTTTTTAGTAAAAAAAGGAAGCATCAGAGAAGGGGGCCAGCCTATGAACGGTTATAGAGTGGGAGAGGTGGGACACAGCCCCTTTCCCCCAAGAGAGGGGCAAGGAGAGGCAGCACAGTCAGAAGGGAAGATGCTGGGCCAGAGTCTCTCCGCTTCTGGCAATGCTGCTCCCCCCCAACCTCTGAAGCAGCAGCAGCTCTGAGGCTGGTAGGCTGCAGCCACGCTGCCCAGGCTGCCGGAGCAGCTCTGGCCAGGCCAGAGACATAATTCCTAGCCTGCCACACCTAAGGTGGGAAGGGATAGGATGGGAAGAGTGTGGGGGTCCTGGGCTAGGGGTGGGGTCATATGGGGGGTTGTCACAGGGGATACTCCCTTGACCCCCAGCTTCCCCCCCCACCTCCCAAAAAAAATTTCCCCACCAGTTGCATCAGGGTAAGCGGCTGGCAGGTTCGTTTACTTTAGGTTTACCTCCGTGCCTGCGGACACTCGAGGTAAACAAGCCATCTCGTCCCGCCAGCAGCATATCCTGATGGGCCGGGAGCCAAAGTTTGCCGACCCTGGAATTATAGGGTCGGCTTATGAATAGGTCATAAAAATTGTCCATTTTTACTTCGCCATCTTGGGTGGGTGGGGGGGACATCTTATAAACGAACCAGCTTATGATTGAGTATATATGGTACTCATTTTTCTGGCTTGTAAGGGAAAATGGAGGAATTAATTTTTGGAGGAAAAAATGGAGACGACTGTAAACAATTCTTTTTAACATACCAAAACAGAGAGGAATGGTACCTATGGAACTGGTATTGTGCAAAACTGAAGGGAAAGCTTGAAGTCAGAGTGAATACGGTGTGGAAATGTCCTGGCAATTTCTATAGCAGGGTTAGGCAGACAATGTCATTCAATTATGCAACAACCTTTTGGCACAATTCATTGTAGGGTATGTTTGCAAATTTTAATGAAGTCCCAAATATGTTTATATTTCAGATCTCTTTTCTTGAATCAGCTTTAGGTACACATTCAGTCAGTATTCCTACGTTAGAAGAACAGATTGCAAATTTGGAAGCAGAAGTTACAGCTCAAGATAAAGTCCTGAGGTAGTAAATGTACTTTTCCCCTCCCTTATAAACCTTTTGGTCTACTTGTTTAATTCACCATATTTCCTGTTTCTGGGAAAAACTGGTTGCTTCCAAATCTAGTGCTTTTCATCAGAACCGTTACGGAGTTTTGAAATCTGTCCTTGAGAAGTTGCCGATTATGTGATTATATTAGTGTACTTAAGATATGATGAAATGTGTTCTAAGAATTAAAAGTAATTGATGAAGATTCGGTAAATAAACAAACTAAAGAATTCTAAAATAAATAACTAGTTATAACCTTTGGTAAACATAAATGTTCTCCTACCATTGAGACTAATATACATTGCAGGAATATAGACACTTGTGCCCATTGTACAATGAGCAAACTTTTTGTCTTCTCAAATATATCCACTTAGTACACTAGAATCAATCATGGCTGTCCAAATAAAACTTATCTAAGCAAAGTGTCCTGCTTGTCCCCAAAAGTTGTCAGTCACTAAAGCCACACATTGACTTGCATGCTTCATTTGCTTAGGTATACTGTAAGCACTTGATCTCCCTGCCGAAGCAGATTTATCATTTGTTTGTGTAAGTAGCATTTGATTTGGCCCTTTTGGACACACTTGTAATCTTCAAAACCATAGAATACTTTAAAAAAACAAATTTTCTCCTGGCAAACAAATACGAAAAGTCCTCCACTTTCACAATAACATTTTCATCTTCTCATCCACATGAAACAGAGATACACAGCTGTTGCAAATCCTGTTATGGAAGCAAGTTGAGACGCTTTCTTTGCAAATATATTTTACATTGTTTTATATGTCTGTGTTTTTAAACTAATGTAATGATGCATGATAGAGCACTAAGATCTCCTTTGCACTTAGTGTGGCAGGGCTATCACAAGAACACACTCAGTCCTCTGTCCGCTGCATTGCTAAGGATAAAACAGATATTCCACTCATCACTGCTATGTGCCTCTATAATGATTATATACAAATGAAGGCAGTGTCTTATAAATAGATTTGGAAGGATCAAATTTTTATCAGTAGAAGTCGGTAAACATCAATTTCACCATACACACACAACCACCGAAAAATATTTCTATGGATGATGATTGAAATTTTCTGATTGGCAAAGTAAGAAAAATGTTGCTTGAGAACTTATTAGAATCAAAATCCAGTGATTTAGACTTTTGAATTAGGCTTGTTAGAAATGGACTAGCAAATGAATAGTAAAAACAGGTATGTTGTTGAGTTAAGGATATTTGACATGTGATGGTGACAGTTTGTGGTAATGGTTTATAAAACTTCTAACTTTTTTGTCGTTAAATAATTGTCTGACCTCCTCCACGTAATTTTCTGCAACTGTGAAAACTTAAATAAATAAAAATTTAAGAAAGTCCTTAAATATTTATATTATCTCTCAAATTATAATAAAAATCAAATTCTGCCAAGCCTGCTTATAAACTGACTCTGAATTTTGTGGAAGGTGACTTTCCTGATTATTATTTATTTTATTATATTTGTATTGTGGTGGTACCCAGAGGCCTGGACCAAGATACTGTGCTGGAAGCTGTACAAACAGATAGTAAATGAAAATTCCTACCACAAATTGATTAAAATCTCAATACACAGTTTTTAATAAGGATGAAAATAGGCAAAACTTACTTTACAAAATAAGTAACTTTATTAATTTTAATATCTTTAATTGGGTTAGTCCTTATTGTATTAGCTCAAATACAGGATTGTTGCTTTCTTTGGATAGAGAGGCTGGTAAAATGATTTCCCATATATCAGACTAGCTAGTCCTCCTATTGAACTTAATATATGGAAAAGAAAAAAAATGCTATTTGATATCTATCCACCAAACCAAATGCTTCTGATAAAAAGCTCCCTGCTAATTTTTTTTTTTAAAAGTTGTGATCTAATAATTCTTAATTTCTTTTTCTAGAGATGCAGAAGATAAATTAGAGCAAAGCCAGAAATGGTGATAGAAAAAGAACACATTTTGCAAAGGTTTAAAGAAGAATATAAAAAATTGAAAATGGATTTAATTGAACGAAGCAAGCAAGGGAAGAGGTGAATATATAATTAAAAACAAGCAAAACTTTTTTAGTAGAAAATATTTTACTAATGAGTACATGCCCTCTCCAATTATATATATATTTTGTGCCACCAAGTTGTCCTTTTCTTTATGGGTGTATTGTAAAATAAAAAGGGAGGAAAATCAAGTTTGTTTAAAGGTGACCTGCAAGTTTATTATTATTTTTAATTTAAATTGGAGCGGTGTCGTTTTGTTTTGTTTTTGTCCTGGCAATATCCAATGATCCCTGTCCCAGTATAATTCATTAAAACACACCTTTATTTGGCTGCGATAGGTTAGCTAAATAAACTTTTTTCTTTTTTTTTTGTAAATACAAAAAAGCCCCTGATGATGCAATGCTCAGGTGAAAGTTGAAATACATGTTCGAAGTCTATTTTTGCTACAGTAATTTTAACTCATCCACACTGCACTTGTATGGAAGCATAAATGTAAAAAATATAGACCCTGAGCTTGCAATGACTTATGCATCTGAACTTTACACACGCAGAGTAGTCCCTGTGAAGTCATTAGGATCCTCAGTGAGTAAAGTTCTTTACATATGTAAATTTTTGCCAGATTGAGATCAAAGAGTTATCAAAAATACCACTTAAATGTAATGTGACAGTCAGTCTTGCTGTGAGTATAATATCTTTTGAATTTCCAGAGGTATGGAAGCATCACTCAGGCTTAACAGTGCAGTAATAGTATTTTCTTTTTTTAAAGACAAAAGAGAGGAAGAAATAAAACGGGTAGGCACTAATCTGTTTATATAATTGCACTTTCACAATCAAAGATATATTTGGATTTGAATGTCGTGGATGCCATCTGGACTCAGGGCTTGAAGGGGTGCAGCAGTTATTTTGCTTTTAAATTCTTAGCCTTATTATTGCTTGGATGTAGCTTATTTATATTTGCAGATATGCCTAATTTTTTTTTAAACATGAAGCAGTAATTCATGTGATAAGTGTAAGTCCATTTTATTTAAAAAGTTGTTGTATCTAAAACAACTGGAAAGTTGAAAGGAAGCTCAGTTACCCTATGCTTTTAATTTATTCTTTGTATTTCAAGTTTGGGTAATTGGGGGAAATAGTTATACCAGTATTTAAAAATGACACTTTTTTTTTTTTGTAGAGCTGAACAGCAAAGAAACGAGGCTCTGTTTAATGCTGAAGAGCTGACGAAAGCTTTTAAAAAATACAGAGAGAAAATAACTGAAAAACTTGAAAAGGTAAGACTTGATTATCTGTAGTTTTTGGCCACACAATTTGGATTTAAAATGGAAACTGGAATCCATTAGGTCATAGCTAAATGCTAAATGTCAACAGCCTTGGTTCCATTGTATAAGAAATGGGGTAGAAGGAAGCCTACTGTAACTTATTTTACTTAGCCAACATTTCTGAAGTGTGTGAATAAAACATATTTGTAGCCAGTTCCACATTCAAAGGGTTAGGAGAAGAAATTTTATTTATGCTTTTTTAATCACAAAGGCTTCTCATGTGAATTTGCTGCATCACTGTACCCATAGTAGGGACAAACTATTAGACTAGGTATTCTGTTCCCTGTGCCATGGATACAATGGGAAAGCAACTCTCATAAGCAGCATTAACAGTATATAGGGAGACTTTGGAAAAAAACTGTCTTTTAGAGTGCTTAATGATAAGTATTGTTACCCTTTTTGACCCAAGTGACTAGTTAAAGTTTGGGGCCTTGTGGATTGTTCCAGTTGGGTGGAGAAATTGACAATAGTCTGATGGCTTTGATGTAATCTTGTTTATTTACAAAGAATGTCCAAACTCCTGTTTCTCTCAACACAGAAGGAACAAAATAAATGAGATGGTTTCTTTGCTCATAGCACCAAACTCTTTTTCAGACAGCTTGTCCAGGCTGTCTGCGTCTGGATTTCTTTATGCGCCTCTTTGTGGTCCTTCAGTTTGACCTGCGTGTCTCTTTCTCCCCCCCCCCCCCCCGTGCCCCTCACACCTATCTGCTTAGTCAGAGACTATATGGAGCCCTTCACTCACTACGTCCGCTTACTACATGGGCTCATGTACCCCCTTTGTCTTAATTGGAGCTCCGTAGCTGTCTTTCATAGGTATCTTAAATGAGGGGTGGCTGTCACAACAATTCAGATGAGGTTTAACCCAAACAACAACAGTATCATACAAATATATTATAACACACAACTTGCCTTTTCTCCTTTTAGTTATAAAGTAAACTCTGAACTCTTGTAACCAAGCTTTTTCTTTTTGTTTCAAGAATATGCCTTGAAAATTCTAAGGAGGTCAATGCAAAATTAGGATGAAGGGAAACCTAGGCTTGACTAATCCACCCCATGCCTCCAGCAGGAATACCTACTTATTCATTATAGCTATCAAGAAAACAAATAGCTTCCATAGGTAGATTATATGTCCATAGTGTGTTTTAAATTAAAAAAATAAAGTATGGCCATCTTTGTTAGGTAGTCTATTCCTCATGTGGAATCTGCTGGCTGAAAACCCCTTTTATCTGACATGTAAACAAAACGATCTGTTCACGTTCGCTGCATTGTCTTAGCTACGAGTACTAAATTAGGGTTGCCATCTTTTAGTCTCTCCTGGTTGTCTATAAATCATCCAGAGAAACCCATGCCGGGAGCAAAGTTGAGGAAATTGAGCATGGACTGTTTTCCCTAATTTTACCTTCCATGGCTATTACAGTGTAAGTCTGTAACTTTTCCTCTTGGGTAGGAAAAGGAGTCAAGGAATCACATAAGCCTTCAGCAGTTGCCCCGAAGGCGAATTTGCCATTGGTTAAGCTTCTTTGGTCATGGAAATTGGCAAGACTGTGCTGCATACCTTGACGTCACTACTGACCAAAAGTAGGCCTTAAAATACCAAAGAGATTCTTACTTTTTTTTCCTTGTTAACTAAAAAAAAAAAAAAAAGCTTTTTCCTTGCTCTCCCATGCCTCAGAACCGCACTCAGTATGGTTACTTGTCTGTCTTCTGTAAAGGAAATGAGATGGTAGCAACCTTTGCAATATAAAGCAGCTTACTTTGTTTATTCTTTGTTAGAATATTCTTTGACTACTTGTGGCTTAAATCATTGTTTTCATCATTATACAACAATGTTTTTTAAGGTTCAAGCTGAAGAAGAAACTTTAGAGAAAAATTAATTAATTGTGTAAAAGAAAAAGAAAAGTTGCATGAAAAATGTGTTGCCTATAGAAATGAACTTGAAATCACAAAGAAACAATTAAGGTAAAAGTGTTTCTTATTTGTTTATGTTTTTAAAATTGATATCTCAGTTTTACCCTGTTTCTGGATTTCTCTATCTTCAAAATAGTTACAGTGGCATTGGCATATCTCTCAGCACCCTGACAACATTTCAGCCTTTAACTGGAGGGACCAATCCCAAGAATGAGAGGATAATCTATCTCCATGTTTGTTTTATTCCTCAGCTTCTCTGCTTTTGACACTGAGAAAAGACTACTGAGAAGTTGGTCTCTTTTAGACTCCCAGATGAACGAAGATAATTTATCAATTTTTGTGTGGGGTGCCTTTCTGCCGGTATCTCTGATAGCCAAAGTCCTAGCAAAACACCAGCCTTCTAGAGTTTTTTTTGAACTAGCCTTTATTTTGTGTGGTGTGCGCATCTATAAATTTTTTGTTTTTGTTTTTTGTAGCCAATTGAAGGATGAGAACTGTAGTGCAAAGAAAGATGAGGAGTCTAGGGGCAAAAAACACTGAAATTGTGTCTCAGCTTACACAGTCTGATCAGAAGATCCTGAAGCTTGAGGGTGAACTTAATGACAAAGTAGTAGTACTTAAAGAGAAAAGTGCCCTAGTAAGTGAAAATGCAGAGCTAAAAGCACTTATTGCACAGCAAAATGATCGCCTAAAATTATGTCATCAAGAAATTGAGGATTCAAGAGAAGAACTGAGCACCTTGGAAACTATTATCTCCCAGTTGTCGCTAGGTACATCTAAAGAGGTACAGTAATTGATAAATCATTATAAATTTGTATTGTGCACCTTGTAGAATCCTAATCTGGTACTATCTGGAAATGTTGCTTATTTTATTAGGGGCTCTCTGTATACTGTTTTTCCTGCTTCCAAAATGCACTGATGAAGATACAGTAATGTTTAGTTAAACATTTTACTTTAGCTGAATCAAGAACGTGTGTGTCTGAACTCTCAGAAATGTAGAAACTGCAGTACTGGAGCAGATATCTATCTAGTTTTGTACCCTGCCTCTCTCTGTGGCCTGCACTGATTCTTCAGTGGCAGACTTACTCTCCAAAACACAACTAAATAATACAGTGTGATACTGGGGCTCCTGTCTGTTGAACAGCATGAGGTTTACCAGCTGGTGAAGGTGCATCCTCTGTAATAGCCTCAACAGGGGGCATGGAGCAGTGAGAGCAAGGGAGAGACTTACTGACAAACAGTGCTTGTAGATACATTTTCTGAATGGCAAACTTCTGGTGTCTGTGCCTTGTCATGGTGGGACAGCTTGTATGTTCTAACGATCCCCAGTGTGTGGTGGTGGGGGGAGTGGGGTGCTTTTTGCTCCTAATAGGTTCAACCATACTGGATTGGTCTGGGCTAACAACCCTGTCCCATTAAAAAAAAAAAAAACAAAAAACAAAATATGTTACGGAAACAGTGATGGAGAATTGGACCATTACTGTGTGTGATGGCCTTCAGTAGTCAATGACCTGTATGACTGCCAGTGGTGAAAGCCAAAAGGAAGCCACTGGCATGAAGACTGAAGTGCTCAACACCAAGACAAAAACCAAACTTGTTTTTTGGAATGTATGGACAATGTACGAAATAGGAAAGCTAGCTCAGGTCACAGCAGATGAGACGCTACAGCTTACACATTTTGGGTGTCAGCAAGAACAGATGGATGGGATCAGGAAGAGAACAACAGCATCAGGAGAAACTTTGCTGTATTCTGGATGGCTGATGGACAACACCATGAGAGTGTTAGTGTTGCCATCCTTTTGAAGAAGAGAGTGGAGTATTCAAGAAGGAAACGCAAGTCCATCAGCAGCAGACTTATGAGAGCCAGACTGAAAGGGAAACACCATAATATCACCCTGATTCAGTGCTATGCTCTGACAAATGACAGTGATGAAGAAGTAAAGGACAAATTCTGCCTTGCATTACAGACGGAGTTGGAGCAAGTACCACGCCATGACCTAACTATCGCCATGGGAGACCTGAATGCTGAGATGGGTAAGGACAACACAAACAAGGACAGAGCAGTGGGAAGACATGGGTGTGGCATCATGAATGAAAACGGAGAGAGGCTTGTTGTTTTCTGTAATATGAATGACCTAGTCATTGGCGGAACTCATTTCAACATCGTGAAATTCACAAGCTGACATGGTGTTCTTTAAATAGCAGAGATAAGAACCAGATTGACCATCTGATAAATGGCAAATGGCGATGCTCACTGACAGATGTGAAAGTGAGAAGGAGTGCAGATGTTGGCAGCAACCACCACCTTGTGACAGCCTCCATCAAGCTAAAGCTGAGAAGTGTGGGTCCACCAAACAAGGGACATAGGGGTTATGACATTGAAGGCTTTCTGTGTTTCAGGGGACTTTAGCTTGTCATTCTGCAGTTAAAGAACAGGTTTCAGGCACTTGCAGACCTTGATGAAAAGGAGGGGAATGCAGATGAGGAGATCAACAAGAAGTGGGACAAAGTAACAGCAATTCATAAACAGAGCAGTGAAGCCTGTCTAGGCTATAGGCAGAAGGAAGGAGTGGATTACACCCAGCACATAGAACGCTGTAGAAACCAGATGAGCTCTGAAGAAAAAAGGTTTAGACACAAAATCCCAGAAGCTAAAGGACAGATACCGTGAGCAGTATAGCAAGGCAGGTCAAATGCCTTGTGAGAGCGGACAAACAATGTTATATTGATGATCTGGCAACACAAGCGGAGGATGTAGCTGCTTGTGGTGAACAAGGAACTGTCAAATGTATCAGAGGGATAGCAGTGTTAGTCTATATCCACAAAAACAACAAGGAGTCTGGTGGCACCTTAAAGACTAACAGATTTATTTGGGCATAAGCTCATAAGCATAGGCCCTGTCAATACTGGTTCTCCACTTGTAAGTGTGACAGGGTCAGGCCACATGGCTACAGGAGAGTGATAGAAGGCAGATATATTAGCCCTAGGTTAAGTAAGTCTCTTTTCCCTGGGTAAGGTAACAGGGAAGCTTCCAGAACAATCAGGAACTTTCTGGAAACAATTAAGGCAGACAGGCTGATTAGAACACCTGCAGCCAATCAAGAGGCTTAAGACAAACAAGACAGGCAGGCTAATCAGGGCACTTGGGTTTAAAAAGAAGCTCACTTCAGTTTGTGGTGTGCGTGTGAGGAGCTGGCAAGAGGTGCAAGAAGCTGAGAGTGAAAAGGTGTACTACTGGAAGACTGAGAAGTACAAGCATTAAACGGCATCAGGAGGGAGGTCCTGTGGTGAGAATAAAGAAGGTGTTGGGAGGAGGCCATGGGGAAGT
The DNA here is from genome assembly GCF_009764565.3 of Dermochelys coriacea. NCBI lineage: Eukaryota > Metazoa > Chordata > Testudines > Dermochelyidae > Dermochelys > Dermochelys coriacea. Next base: position 74,858,147 of record NC_050075.1, on the reverse strand, counting down.
AGCCTAGGGAGTTGTAGCTGTTACACAGCTGTTACAGGAGCCACTGTAGACAACTGCAATCCACAGGGCCCTGGGCTGGAACCCGGAATAGAGGGCGGGCCTGGGTTCCCTCCATCCTCCCAATTCCTTACTTGATACCGGAGGAGTTGAACTGGACTGTGGGTTCCACCAGAGAGGAAGGTCTCTGGCCTGTTCCCCTGATCCACTAGGTGGATCAGCAGAGACTGCAGAGATTGTTCTTTTCCTTTCCCCATGCTGGCAGCAGTGAGCAGTGAGGTTAACTGAGTGAACAGCAGATTTGAGCCACGAACTGGCCAAACTGCGGGCTGCCGTGAACCTCTGATGCGAGAAAATCCGCCAATAAGCACAGGACCCACCAAGGCAGAGGAGGAACTTTGTCACATAAGGTAACTCTCTTCTCTTCATGTGTCAGTATATTTATGCCTGCATCTGTAATTTTCACTTCATGCATCTGAAGAAGTGGGTTTTTTACCCTCAAAGCTTATGCCCAAATAAATCTGTTAGATTTTAGGGCGCCACCAAACTCCTCACTGTTTTTTTCATCTATAAAATGACATGGCTTATTAGTGGTAAACAGCAGATACCAACAAACATTGTCTCGGGGACAAACAAGGCCACCTTCTACCAGAAAAAGAACTAGAAATGCACTGGACAGAGCATTTCAAAGAATTGCTGAACAGTGAGTCACCTAAAGAGGAAGCAAACATCCAAGAGGCAGAAGAAGATCTTGATGTCAGCACAGACACCCCAACTAAGGAAGAGATCATTCAAGCCATCAAATCTTTGAAAAATGAGGGTGCTCCTGGCAAGGGTAACTTGAAAGCAGAATTGTTCAAGGTAAATCCTGAGTTAGCAGCATCTATCCTGGCCCCTCTATTTACATCAATCTGGAAAAGGGAAAAAGTGAACTCAAAGATGAGTGAACCAAAGAGAAGAACTATCAGTGATTGTAATAACTGGCATGGTATTACATTTTTATCTGTGCCAAGTAAAGTATTGTGTAAGATCATAGTCCAGCATATATCAGAGGCAGTTGATAGTGTTCTCAGAAAAGAGCAAGCTAGTTTCAGAAAGGGCATGGATGCACAGACCAGATCTTGACTCTATATGAAACATAATAGAACAGAGCTTAGAATGGCAACTCTCTATGAAATGTATGTACTTTGAGAAGGCTTTTGATAGCATTCACAGGACCAGCCTATGGCGCATTCTGCAGGCATATGGAATCCCTCTCCATAAAACAACATAATCAAAAGCTTTTATTTCAACTTTACATGCAGTGTTGATTACAGTGAGCTCAGTTTTGAAGTCCAAACAGGAGTATGTCAGGGATGTCATATCTGCAATCCTCTTCAACATTGCCATCGACTGGGTAATGCAGTGTAAAAAGAGAGTGCCAACGGGCATTAAATGGATATCCTTCTCATCCCTTGAAGACCTGGACTTCGCAGATGGTCTCTATCTCTGATCACATACCCAACTCTATATACAAGGAAAAAAACAACTCTGCTTAATGCATTCAGCCAGCAAAATGAACTGAAAATCAACTGCAATAAGACAGATAGATAGAATTACCTTTAATATTGCCTCACCATCACTAGTATTGGTAGAGGATAATGTTTTCACCAATTAGAAACATTCACATGCTTGGGCAGCACCATCAGTCAGGACGGTGGAACAAACCAGGATGTCCGGAACAAAATCAATAAAGCCAGGAACACTTTCAGGAGCTTAAATAAAGCCTGGAGAACATCAAAATACAACACCAAAATCAAACTCAAGATTTATCAGAGCAGTGTACTTTCAATATTACTTTATAGTGCAGAATGCTGGGGAATGAGACCGTATGACATGTCCAAACTGTCTTCATTCCATACAACGTGCCTCAGAAAAGTCTTCCGTATCTTTTGGCCCAGAACAATCTCAATCCAAGATATATTGGCATAGTGCAGCCAAGAGGATAGGAGGACTATCATTGCCAGGAGGCATTGGAAATGGATTGGCCTTGGCTTCGGATGGAAACTGTTTCCATCACCAGAGTAGCAATAATATGGACACCTGAAGGCAAGTGAAAACATGGTGAAGAACTGTGGAAGCTGCACTGAAAAACCTGGGGCACAGTTGGGGAACCATTGAAAGACTTGACAGAAACAGACAGGAGTGGAGGAGCTTTGTCGCTTCCCTAGATGCCAGAGGCGTAATGGGAACGTGATGATGATGATGATGAAACTTCATGTAGCTCACCAGAATGAAGATCTGGCCCATCAAACTGGGACTTGCACTTGTGAACTTTATCAGGTCTGCAAGAAATTTGGTGGGTAGAGCATGGATGGGAAGGAGTCACAAAGAAACCTAAGATTAGGTGCTGTCTGGAGGGTAATTTGATGAGCAGAGAGGGAGGTGGACTAGGTAGCAGAGCCAGAGAGGCAGCACTGGAGAGCAGGAGTACATGGTGGACGCTGATCTCTCCGTCTGCTTTTCATTCCATAAATTACAGAGTTAAGAAGAAAGTTGAATAACACTATTTCTTTGTAATTTTTGAATCTCCAAAGTGGGCTGTCTCAGAGATGTTGTAATAATGCCAATTTCAAACTGAATGGATTTTTTTGGGGGGGGGGGAGAATTATTTTTTACGAATAATTTAATAGCAAATTCAGATGTCCTCTCAACTGTAATTGTGAAAAATTGGGAGATTAAATTCACTCATTGAAATAAAGCAGAATTAACATTCTTTTAAGTGAAAAGTTCAAAACAAGCTCAACTTTGGAGTCATTACTGATACTCTGTAAGTGTGATATTTAATGGCTAAAATTTTCAAATTTGAGTGTCTAAATTTAGGCATCTAAGTATATGACCTGAGTTTCAAGGTGCCTGTTGCCCACAGCTTGATTTGATGGGACTTCTGATGCTTATCCCCTCCAAATGTCACTTTTTTTTTTAGGAATCTATGTATATGTACCCACTCAGGCCAGGATGTTCAAATCTTTGTGCCTTGCAAAACATTCTGCTTGTACAGTATGTGAATTTATCATAGAAAAAGTTTATATTTTCATTAGTTCTTTTTTTTTCTTAACTTGCAGTTTACATTGCATCACTCTAAACGTCAAATGGCCAGTTCCTCCGCAGAGGAAGCTATGTATACCTCTTGTTGTGAATCAAACAAATCCCTGATTGCAGACCTAAGGTACATTTTAAGGGTCCTGAACCATAGCAGGACTTTAGAATAGTATTTAGGAGGTATTGCTACTGGCAAAGGGAGAAAAATACTTTCAAAGAATACTTTCTCATAATATTTTATATCTTTTTTTTTTTTTTTTTTTCTTTGTGCTAGAATCAAACTGGCAATGAAAGAAGCAGAAATTCGGAAGCTTCAGGCAAACCTAACTGTCAGTAAAGTAGCTCAACATCTTTCTAATGATTATGAGGGACAAGAAGGTGGCAGATTACATGGCCTAGAAACAGAACCTGTAAAATTGATTGGAAATCAAACAGGTGAGCATGGTGAAAAATAGTGCACTTAAAAGCTATAAAATACCTTCTGACATAGTTATTTAAAAATGACTGCAGAATGCGAGTTAACATTTTTTGTGGGTTTTAATTTTGCTATTTCAATATTTTCTGTAACAAGATAACAGATGCCCTTATGGAGAGCAAGGGTTTAGGTACTTGGTATTTATCATAGTCTTGAGGCTCAATGTGCATTTTAACTTTATTTTTATATTATTATTATTTTTTTTTTTTTGGCTAATGGGCTCTTCCTTGCTTGCCCTGGCCCAGACTCAAAATATATTACAAATGGAAAACTTAGGTTTCTCCCTTTTCTGTTATGATGGGGTCTCCAGTTATTCATTTTTTCTTTTCTACCATCATTAGGGCTCTTCAGCTCTAGAAGAATAGGGTTCTGATTGCCCTCAGTGCTGCACGATAAAATGACTTCAGGTGTACATTCAGAGCAGTGCATTTTGCGGTTTTTCTCCACAAGCCTAAATGCACCTCCACAACAGCATTGACTTCGAGGGCAAACTTGTCTGAGGTTGCTCTTGGCCCTGGAGATGTGGTAGTTTAACATGGTACTGTCAAACTAGTCCTTGTCTTCATCAGGCATGTGGTTTTTTGTTTTTTTTTTTTTTTTTTAACAACTTGATTATCTCTAATTTTAATTGTCATCTATAAATAAAACTTTTTTAAAAAAGAAGAGAGAGAAAATGTCAACAATTGCAACTCATCAGTAAACAGTTTGAAAAAGAGCGTCGAAGATTAACAAGAGAGATAGAAGAATTACGTGCTAAGCTGTCAAAAGCAGAAGAGGAGAGTTCTTCTTTAAAGACCAGCATGGCCCAGAGAGCCAGTCAGTTTCAAATTATACAGGAAGAACTACTGGAGAAGGCTGCAAAAACTACTAACTTGCAGCGAGAAGTAAGTTGTTAGGAGGGCTGAAAAGTGTATAACCTTTGATCACTGAATTAAATGTAATAGTTGACATAGATTTTCCTCTTTTTGAAAACTTTCATTGCCATGTTTGTTTTCTGATGCAAGACTATTTAGAGAGAATACGAATTAGTAAATTTATTGGGGGTGCAGGAAAATCTGAAGATAAAACTCAGATCTTTGTATGTTAATAACATCAGAAATCCCAGGTTATAAAGCTGCAGTGTAAAGTGTTGCTATTTAGATTGTCAGTGTGTGCCCTCTTGTGGTAGACGTGTGTGTGTGTGTGTGTGTGTGTGTGTGTGTGTGTGTGTGTGAGAGAGAGAGAGAGAGAGAGAGAGAGAGAGAGAGACCTACTAGTGGATAGCCAAATGCTGAGTATGTATTCAATGAGAAATATGCTGTATATTTGCCAGAGACCAGAACTATTACTGGATAATCACAAGAGAAATTTAAGGCAAAGAAAGCTGTTACTCACCAATGGCATTAAACTGCATTAGCATTCAGATTCCTAACATGTATATACAGTTTCAGCATAATTTGTTTTATAATGGCTGTTTTAATGACCCTGTCAAGGTTCCTTCCCCACTCTGAACTCTAGGGTACAGATGTGGGGACCTGCATGAAAAAAACCCTAAGCTTATTTTTACCAGCTTAGGTTAAAACTTCTCCAAGGTACAAACTATTTTATCTTTTGCCCTTGGACTTTATTGCTCCCATGACCAAGCGTCTAACAAATATAACAGGGAAAGAGCTCGCATGGAAACATCTTCCCCCCCCCCCCCAAAAAAAAAATCCTCCCAAACCCTACACCCCCTTTCCTGGGGAAGGCTTGATAAAAATCCTCACCAATTTGCATAGGTGAACACAGACCCAAACCCTTGGATCTTAAGAACAATGAAAAGCAATCAGGTTCTTAAAAGAGAATTTTAATTGAAGAAAAAGTAAAAGAATCACCTCTGTAAAATCAGGATGGTAAATACCTTACAGGGTAATCAGATTCAAAACATAGAGAATCCCTCTAGGCAAAACCTTAAGTTACAAAAAGACACAAAAACAGGAATATACATTCCATTCAGCACAGTTTATTTATCAGCCGTTTAAACAAAACAGAATCTAACGCATATCTAGCTAGATTACTTACTGAGTTCTAAGACTCCATTCCTTTTCTGTTCCTGGTAAAACACACAGGCAGAGAAGGAGCCTTTGTTTCTCCCCCCTCCAGCTTTGAAAGTATCTTGTCTCCTCATTGGTCATTTTGGTCAGGTGCCAGCGAGATTATCCTAGCTTCTTAACCCTTTACAGGTGAAAGGGTTTTTCCTCTGGCCAGGAGGGATTTTAAAGGTGTTTACCCTTCCCTTTATATTAATGACAGACCCCAAGTATTATAGCTGTCGAACATTTGACTCACTGTTGTGTCATTGTAATTTATGGTAAATTGCACACATTGTAGATAAATTGCCTTACAATTTTTTTTCGGTGTAACTAATAAAAAAAATAGTTAATAACAATTCAGTTTTCAAGAATGCATTCACAAGTAACTGAAGAAACCTTGAATCAGTTGTCCTACATAATCTTTACCTACCATACTGCTCTTAGCAGGCTGTACTTACACTACATAGGCACCATTATATAAACATCACAGTTAAAAAAATGTACACATGCATAGGTCTTTATAATCTTACATTAGGAAAGAAAATAGATCTCTTTTAATGGTTTATATTCTGTTTATTTCAGATAACAAAGAAGTCCTCTCAGCTTTCAGTACTTGAAAAGCAGTTGGAAGAAAAGACAGTTGCTTATTCTGCTGCTGCTGCAAGATGTACTGAGCTGGATCAGGAGCTCATAGTAAGAAATTTTCATTGAGAAGTCATAATTGTGTAAAATCACACAATTTTGGTGTGTTACTCTATATTTTTGGTTATTGTGCTGGCATTATACATGTACAAACCAGATAGAGTGCAAGATCTCTTAGTACATATCACACAATTTTAATAACACAAATAATCTTGCTTTAAATAGAACTATCCTGGCATTTTTTACCCTTAAACAGCCATGAAAATTCTTAAACGGATATAAATAGTTTTCTTAATATTATATGTGGAATGAAATCCTGGCCCCGTTGAAGTCCATGATGGTTTTGCCAATTACTTCAGTAGGGCCAGGATTTTACTCATAATTTTTTTTTTTTTTTTTTAAATCCAAGAAGCAGTTTTGTAATTGTCTTTTTTTTTTTTTGTTGTTTTTCTACAGTTATTTGCAGGAAATATTTGTCAGTTAGAAATATTTAATGATTCAAAATCCAAATCTTTCCTGCATTGTTAAATTTGAAAAGGAATTACAGTACAAAGTATTAAAATAGTTTAGTTTTTATACTCTTAAGATTGCTCTCTTAACTTCCTTCATATTTATATTCCCTGGAGTAAAATTACTTTATTTTCCTTTTATGGCCTCATGACATTTCCTGTAATAGTAGGGGTTTGCCTTGGTATCCTTGGCCAACATTTTCCTTCACTCACTACTGTGTGCCGTCATCTGTGCCAGCTATCCATCTGGCAGCTGCCCTCCATGTCTGAGATGGATGCATTTCAGTGGTGCTCCATGTATATACTGTACTTTTGTAAAATGCTTTGAGATTTTATAGGGTGAAAGATGCTATATAAATGTAAAACATTAATATTAAATTTCAATTTTATGTTGTTCTTATGAGTCTGAGACTTTCAAACTTCCTTACTGCTTACACAAAAAATAATTCATTACCTGATATCAAAAGATCTGTATATTCCTATTAAGGATTTTAAAAAATATTTCCAGGAAAAGAATGGCCAGATTCGCAACTTGGAAGCAAATATCAATGAAGAACATGAGCAAGTAACTATAGCCTTTGAAAAAGCAAAGTTAATTCATCTTGAACAGCACAAAGAGATGGAGAAACAGATTGAAATAGTAAGAGATTGTGCACTAATGTGTGTCTTGTATATCTCTAATGTTTTCTACGTAAATTTAATTTCCATATCTTCATTCCTCAGTAATTCTGGGGTTAAAAAGTTCATGGTATCTCCTCCCCCTAGCATTCAGCATTATAAAGACTGTCCCCCGGAGACTTGTGACTCTCTTCTCTGCCATATAGAAGTGAAAGTAAGACACCTTTATAACACCATCACCCCATTTCCTTGGACCCCAGGAAGACCTCTCTCCAGGGCCCTTAATGTGGGGAGAAGGTGGAGACTGACTTGAGCATCTCTCCTCTAGCCATGAGGAGAATCCCCAACAAAAATAATACAGCCCCACGCTGTATTTTCTTTTCCACCGAGACTCTCCACATCATGGGTCCTGGGGCTCAGGGTGGTCTTTGATAACGTTCCTCCAATTTTTTTAGAAATATTTAATAACTTTCAGATGACATTTTTTGAAACTGAAACCCTTACTGCTTGCAGTCATGGAAGATTTCATGTCATATTTTGCAAAAGCAGAGTTGTATGTCTTGTTGTCCTGACCAATTTCAGCATGCGAAGTAACTATATTCTGCCTATGTTCTCCTGTTGCTTTAATCAGTAATGTAATTTTTATACCTGTTCCTAGGTTGTACGCTGTTTCTGATGGCATCAGTATGATCATTTTGTATTCACTCTAGGGGTGACTGCATTTTGGTGGTAAATGGACCCATAGGTGTAGATGTTTTTAAATCTCAAAAGGCTTGTATAAGAAACTACATAAAAACAATAAATAATGGTTTTTTTTTTTTTTTTTTTGGTGTATAGCTTCAGACTCAGCTGGCTATGAAACACCAGCAAATTAATGAGCTAGAGAAGACCATGTTTGTTTTACAAGAAGATATTGTATGTAAACAGCGTCACCTTGAATCATTGGATCGGCTGCTGATAGAAAGCAGAGAGGTAATACTGAGTATTAATTCTCTCTAAAAGCAAACTAAATGTTGATTGACTAATTTTTAGAGATGAAGGGCCAGTTCTATCTTACTCTTTTAATTTTGCTGGGTACAGGAAAGGTGGGTTAGACAAAGGTGTTTTTTTTTTGTTTTAATTTAAAGCCACCTTCGCCTGCTCCCTAGTTCTGGTCTCTGTACCTGCTGCAACCTAGACCAGTCCCAGAGCTCCCCTAAATTGCCCTGACTTTAATGACCCTCCATGGCTCATTATTCCAGCATAGAATAGCACTCTGGTCACATCCTGGGTTGCATCTCAATATGCCACTTCCACTAGGGACAAGGAAGGAGGCCAGCATAGAGCCTTACATCAGCTCTATATCAGGTGAAGAACTATCCTATAATTAAGGCCCTATGTACCTTGTGATACTGCGGATTCTACAATATTAGGCTTCCACTGCACTTTTGACAGGTGGCCGCTGTCAGCCCCAGGCCCCTGCTCTCAGACCTAGGTGGCCAACAGTGGGAGTGCCCACTCTCAGCCAACTGGAAAATTGCAGAAAAGTAATATTGGGCTTTATTACTGCAAATAATAAGGTCCATTATTACTTTTCTGCAATTTTCCATGGCTTGTCCGCAATTCGGCTGCAATTTTTTTGACAATCATCCTGCAATTCAAGTAGGGCCTTACCTATACTAAGAATATTCTGCAGGAGCAGCCTACTCTTTATACCCCCTTTCTGCCACTGGAGAAGTGTAAAGGGACCACAACATGACAGAATCAGGGCCAAATCCACTTAGAAGTAAAATGCACGCTAATACAATATAAAGACAAACATTTTTGTCACTAACCAAATTTTTTTTTTCCGTTTTCTAGTATGCTGGTTTCCAATAGTATAACTTTTATATATGCAGTTATATTCACATCTTGTCTCCTTTGGTAAATCTGTGCAAACAGGAAATGGAAAAGCAAAATATCAAGAGAGAAGAAGCTTTGAAAATGTTGCAAAGCCAATTAACAGAAGAAACAATCAAAGTAAGTATGATTTTTTGTTGTTTTTTGATTTAATACCTTTTTCTTTTTTGAATTGCAATATTTATGTAGCTCTTTTCCATTCCCTCTGGATGAGACACCTCCAAGTTACTTATAGAGCTCATGTAAATATTCCAAAAGGTGTCATTACCTTCCAGTCCTTCTCTCAATCTTCATTTTAAGAAAGAATGAACGAAAGAGAAAAATTATAGTGAAACCTGCTTTAAATGACTGCTGTATGTACCAGCAAAGATCATTTGCCTTGCTAAGCTGCTCTCGTAGTACAAGTAGAGCAGAATTGGAATCACAACATTCGGAGATAGTTTGGGGAGTCTGTAAAGACAAGAGAGTGACGAATAAGTGTCCTCCCTTCCCCCACCCCATTTTCACTAAAGATGCAATATTTATTTTAGGCTAAATAGTAACTGTAAAAGTAAACTGACTTCTTCAACCTCTTTAGCTTGTCTACTCCTCCTATTGGTGTCCATCTGGCAAGCTTCTTCAATGCAGTACTGGCAACAGTTTTACCAAGCAATGCCATCTTGTGCTATAATAACATCTGAATTCATAACCTAATATTGGTTGGGATGAGAAGCCATTCAGGTATCATCTAGGTGCTGTAAGAAGTGGCATTGGTGATTCATTAGGTGGCTTGCTTCCATCTGAGTTTGCACTGAACCGGTGGTCTGTTATAGGGTACTGCTGCCAGTAATGTTTTTCTGGTGAAATATAAAATGAAAGTCCCCGACTACTTCTAATCAGAGAAAACTTGAATTTTTTTTTTTTTAAGGGAGGGGGGAAAAATATGTGTGTTAATCTTATGGTCTAGAAAAATTCTAGTGTGGAAAACTGCAGACTGCCTATCTAAATTTTCCACGTCTGTTGCAATTTGATATAGAAATCTTCGCTTCCTACCCACAGCTGTTTTAATATTACAGTTGCTGCATTTCACCCAAGAGATAGTTGCGCTTCAGCTGGGGGAGAGGTCCATAGTTATTGTTGTATATAAATTGTATATCTGTCTAAATTTGTGATTTCAGGGTGGAAGTCCAAATTAGTAGTGGTATAAATGTAAGATACATTTTGTTAAATTGTTGTCGTCGTCGTCATGTTATGCTGTTTTATGTTTACCTTGTCCTTTCCCTCCTGATGAAACTCAGGAACTGCAGTCTCAATGAAGAAAATTAAAAGTGGATCTGTTATTTTGTAGTAGCCCAATAAAATGTTTTGGTTTTAGATATTAATCTACTTTTTTGAATGTTGACTTGTCATAATTTACATAAGAATGTATCATTCTCAACCTTATGAAGGTAATCCCATACATAAAGCTGGCATTTTATAGCCTTTTTATCACTTTCTCTATAAATGATGTGCAAGTGGATAGCTGACTCAGAATTGTGAAAATATAAATATATATATAGTCCTTAAATTGTAACTGCTGACAGGTATTGTAATGTCTCTGCATAATTGATGATTTCTCATGATTTAAACAAAAGCATAAATTTCGTAAGTTTTTATATGAATATTTTTAATTATTTAAAGGTTAATAGTAAATTTCAGATAAATTTTTGCTTTTTTTGTTTTTGTTTTTAATCATCTTTGTAGTTATATCACTCAAAATGGCAGAATTAACAAACGGGTTTTAATGAATTATTTTAGACTTCTTGATCAATTCTGAACAACTAGTCATTAATTATTTTAAATGGTCTCTTGCACCCAACTAGGTCAGACAACTAGAGTCAGCACTAGACATTTGTAAGGAAGAACTTAAATTGTATCTGAGTCAATTAGAAGAAAATAAGGAGTCATTTGAAAAGCAGTTAAAGAAGAAGTCTGAAGAGGTAAACTTTAATTTGTTTTGTCAACTTAGTTTTTCCTCTGTTACAAAGATAACTGGTGTTTATCCATTATGAAATATTAGAATTTGTGTCTAAAAGAAAGATATAGTAGGCAAGGAGAGAGGTGAACAAAATTTTAGCAGTAGGGATTGTGAAAAGGGGGCAAATTTTTGTGACCAAGAGGGAGAAGCAAATGAGAGTGGGTGTGGTAGGTGAAAAGTAGTAGTATCCAATATAAGGGAGTTGTTAATAGAGCCAGAGAAGCAGGATCAGGAGGAAAGATGCATTCAGTTATGGAATGACTGAGATTGAGAGGGTTATGGTAGTTGTGTGAATGTTTAGCTAATCAAAAAGAAGTTAGTAAGGTGACTTGATTATAGTATAGGAGTACCTTCATGGGGGGGGGGGAAACGGGTACTAAATGGCCCTTGAATTTTGTGGTGAAAAGCATAACAAGAACCAGTCGCTGGAAATTAAAGCCAGACATATTCAAATTAGCAATAAAGCAATAATATTACCAGTGAGTGATTGATTATTGGATCAAACTGCCAAGAGAAGTGATGGATTTCCCTATCTCTTGGATGCCTTTCTGGAAGATGCGCTTTAACTAAAAACAAGTTATTTGGCTGAGTACAAGAATAACTGGATGAAATTTTATGGCTTGTGATACACAGGATGTCAGACCAGATGATCTACTCATCCCTTCTGTCCTTAAAATCTATAACTGATACTTAGAGATGGGGAGACTGGATAGTCGGGCAAGTTTAAAGGTAAAGATTGGTAATCATGGCCAAGATATTCATAAGTGACTGGTGATAATGGTTGCCTCCATTTTTGGGTGTGCAACTTGACATGCTTCAAAGAGGTATGACTTTTCAGAAAATGTTGAGCATCTACCCCCTGAAAATTAGGTTCCTTCAACGTGTCTCAAGTTAGGTACTGAAAATCACTAATCGTTGAAAATCTTGGCTCATTTGCATATAGGTGGTAATTGGAGGAGAGGGGAACAGATGGAGGTTGCAAAAATAGAGAAGAGGAGAGGAACCAGGACAGAATGTGGAGGGGAGAATGAGCCGCTGAAGGAGTAGGATAGAAAGAGAACCAGGAACCACAAAATTGCAAAGCCAAGAGAGGATAGGAAGCTGAGGAAGAGTGATCGACTGTTAATTTTACATTACCTCTTTTTATATAGGAAAGATAACCTATATATAAGACCCAGTGTAAATCACTTTTTTTTTTTTTAATTGACAGCAGTGTCACGGATAAGTGTTTTGAATTTCATGGGATGTGTACAGCTGCTAAGCCTCCTCCTGTCCCTGAAAATTGCAGCAATTTTCTCCCAACAGCAAGGAGGAAGAAGTGGCCATCTCGGCTTCCATTCCCTGCTAAGGCTGCAGCTGCTTGTGGAGGGTTAGCAGGCTGGGAGGCAGCGGGGCCTATCATTCCAAGTAGAAGGGGTGGTAAGCCAGAGGTTATTGGGGGTGTCTCATCAGATGGCACCAGACATCTGGCCCAGTGTGGCCCAGGACAGGGATTTTAAACCTGGCGTCACTCTGCACTCAGCTGTCACCCAGATTGCTGCTGCTGCTGCTCCTGACTAGCTGGTGGGGAGAAAGGGGCAGGACGGACAAAGTGCAGTTATTAGGAGTCTTGGATTCCCTTTCGCCCCCACCCTCCCCCGCCCATAGTCCCCAGCAGGCCCAGGGGAAACACTCTAGGGCTGGCTGGTGAGGAGCTGAGAGCAGGATCCAATGCTTGGCACACAAGCAGGTGTGTGACAGGGCCAGTCCTAGTGCAGGGATCGGGGTGTGTGAAGGATCCGTTTCTCCCCCCCCCCTTAATCCCACACATCTGCCCATGCTCCAAGTAACAGGTACTAGTCTCAGCTCCTTGCCAGCCAGTGCTAGTGTTCTCCCTGTTATCCTCATATAGAGTTGAAGCCTTTTTTGTATGTTTGTTTTTGCAATTGGGTCTGATCATCCTCTCATGAAGAACAATAGGGATGATCCGACTTAAATGGAAGCAAGATAGGCATAAATATCTTGGTTTTCATTCTAAAGAAAATTAATGTATTTTCAGGTGCACCGGTTACAAAAAGAAATAAAACTAAGAAATCATAATCTTCAGGACACCACTGAACAAAATGTCCTCCTACAGCAAACTCTGCAGCAGCAGCAGCAAATGTACAGCAGGAGACATTAGAAATGGAGAGCTAGAGGACAGCCAAATTAAACTTGAAAAACAGGTAAAGTACATTCATAATGAGAAGAATGAAATAGTATAGGTAAGCATAAATATTAAATGGATTTATATGGCATTGCAAGATCTGTCTATTTGGATAGCTTACTTGTTGATAATCTTTTAATTATCAGATGTAATTGACGTAATTATTATAGTAGCCTGAGTGAATAAGAGGTTCTGAGTGTCCACTTAATTTCAGGTGGAGTTGTGGATGCTCAGTACTTGAAAATCAGGCTGTAGGTGTATAATTAAAAACCAATACATCATAATAAGAAATTTTGGGTCTAGTTACTTTTGTAGCACTTATTAAACTGATAAGAAATATTATTCTCTAAAAGTATCTTTGCAGATTTCTGTTTGATTTTAGGATCTGTGCAATTTTAGGATGCTAACCAAAGAAATGAAATATTTATAACCCTTTCATATGTAGTTTTTTATTCTTTGATATATATTTTAACAGTATAGATATTAAATACCTTATTAAATACAACTTTAAATAGGTATCAAAACTGGAGCAAGAGCTTCAAAAACAGAAAGAAAACTCAGAAGAAGAGTTGAGAAAGGGCAGAAGGGAAGCTCCTTATAGCTTCTCAGAAGCAGATTTAAAAAGACAGAAGGTGGTTGAACTTACTAGCACAATTGGGTATGTGTAGAACATTTTTTAAATTTTTTTTCCCCATTTGGTGTATTCTGAAGATCCTGTATTATAAAACTACTAAAAATTGTATTACAAAATGTGATGCTTTTCTTGAAAGGAGTATATTTTTACAGGTACATGTAGCATTAGAATAGTACTTGGGTCCTGATTCATCAAAGTACTTGAGTATGTACCTATTTGAAACCTGTTAATAATCCCTACACCTTATTGAATTCAGGCCTTATTTCTAGCTTAAGGATACTTCTATTTTTTTTGTTAATTTCAAACAGATATCCAGGCTTAGTCCTTCTATATGCCTCTATTCAGGAAAGCATTCTTGTTCAGCGAAGAATGCATAAACACACGAATTTCAGTTTATGCCTAAAGTAAGCATGTTCCTAAGTGCTTTCATGAAATTGGGACTTGAGTTGGTTTAAAAAAATAAATGCTGATTATAAATGCTCCTGGGGGTTGACCACTCTCCATCCCGAAAATACTCTTGTCAGCAAGAGAAGCAGAAAAGCCTTATAAATAACTATAGAATTTTTTAAAATCTATTTCTTTCCATTTGTACACTTTTTAAAAGTGCGCTATCCAAAAAATAATTTTTACAAAAATTAATATCAGTGTCCCCTTAAAATGTGGTGTTTTCTGAATAATGTCTGTGAAAAGGCATCAGTAGGTTCCCCACTTACTGTTTTTATTGATTCCATACCAATGTGCTCATATTACAAATACAAGTAAAAGGATGAAATAAAATGAACTTGTTTCATTTCTTTGGGGAAACTATACAGAACTGTTACCTGAAATGCAGTTGAAATAATACAGTATGTTAAATTGATAGTACATGTTGAAATGGTATCCAACTCGTAAAGAGTTGATTAGCTGCAGCCTTTGTATACATTTCTCTGTTTGTGTTCATTGCATACCAAAGCCATTGACTCAGGTAGAAAATAGCAATCTGTCAAGGATAACTGGCCCTTCTAGGGAAGATGGGCTCAGCTTCACCTCTGGATAATCGGCTACCTTCCAACTGAGACTTTGGGGTATGGTAGTCAGGTGATAGTCTGAAGAGCACCTGAGCCTTATAAAGGCAGCCAGAGCTCAGTTGAGCTGATGAACTGCAGTTGGTTTCCTGTAGGAGGAGCAGGGGAAGTAGCCCCGCTATTAGGTGACTCCTAGGCTTATGGCCTAGTGAGTGGAGAATTGCAGGAAGCAAGAAGACTCCTGCAGGAGTCTCTGGGTAGAGCAAGGACTAGGAGGAGCACAAAGAGGTGAGGGAAATTGTTGTCTTTATTATTCCAATTGTGATTTGTTAATTCTATTTCCTTTTGTATTTTGTTCAGGCAGATTAAGCTGGAGATGGATCAGTGCAAGGATGAGCTAATTGGTATGGAGAAAGAACTAGTGCATTTAAGACGAGATGGTGAAACTAAAACAGTGCAGTTAAGTCACTTAGAATGACTTGGAAGCAGACTCAGTCAGAACTAAATAAAAAAACACAACAAGGTAAATGATTAGTATGTGTTTTTAAAAAATAATATCTTTAAGGCTCATTTTCTTATGCTTTATGTAGATTCTCTCCCCCTCCATTTATTTTGTAGTTAGTTGCGAGGGACTCTCTATATATAACTATTTTGACTTTTCATAATCTTGCAATTTGAAAAGATCTGGGTAGTAGAATGTTATAGGGACTTCTTCATTTTAGAGTGGCCTCTATATATATATTCCCACTTGTGGGGTGTGCCTTTCCCCCATGGAGTCTCAGGTACATTGAGAATCAGTGTCACCAATTATCCAGGCTATCATGGCCTAATATCAGCTTCAAATTCTTTCTCATTCCAATAAAGAAATTCCATCAATGGACATGAAAGATATTGAACAATTACATCAGAAAGTTCAAATTCCTATTGTATCTCTGTAAGACTGGCTCAGGTTTTTTGTCACAATCTTGGTCCAATCTCATTCTCTGGACACCAGTTTCTTATAATTGTATCCAACTGCTGAATCCCACGTGCGTCTATGCCCCCTTCATCTGAGTAATGATTGATCACTGCTTGTAGTTCTGGGTCTCAAAGGCAGTCCCAGGTGCATACCCATGACTGACACGCTTCTTGGGTAGTGGTGCCCCGCATTCGGGCTAGACCCTGTAACCAGTGCTGCAGCCCTCTTGAGCCCCCATTTGCTTAGACATATTCTCCCCTAGAGTTCAGCTGCCTGTGGGACCTCTAGTTTCCTAGTTACACCCTTCAGGGACAACATGGTAGTAAAGCAAGGCACACAGACTAAACAATGGAATTTTTATCAACAAACACTTTGCTCTTAAAAAAGAACAAGAGGGCTATAGATAGATGAAAAACAAGAAACATTTAAATGCAGTCCCTCTCAGTTGATTTCACCACCCCTGTAAATCCTGGGTGTGGTCTGAGTCCTTAGGCCAGGCAGCCCTTCTGGCCTTCTTGGCTTGGCTATCTTGTTTCTGGATTTCCTTAGAGAATGATCACTTCTTAAAACTGACTGTGTCCCCTGAGTCCTCATGTACTGCAAGCTTGGGATGGGGAGACTCCGGCTCCCACCCTCATCAGCTTTGTGTAAAAAGAGAGTCTAAATCAATGGTCCTGCTGGTAGAAAACCCATTTTTTCCATTGGGAAAGAGCCGTTCAATGTCAGTAGCACTTGACCGCTCTGCCACTGCTTCTCAGCCATTGTCTGTCCACTAGATATCAAATCTCAGCTACAAAATGGATGCTTTAGTCCACAGTGAAGGTTATACTCATAAATGGCATTCACAAAACAGAATAGAGTTCATAAAGTATGTGTATTTTTTTGTGTGGGAGAAAATCACTACCAATGCAAAGTCTCATCTTTAGGCTTCTATACAACATTGGTAGGGTTAACTAAGACATTTAAGAAGGCACCTAAACTGTTTGTAGCCATTGAGGATCAGTGTGAAGGGAATGCTATTTCCACTTAGTACCTGTCAAAATGGATTAGATTATGTACCAAGATGTGTTGGGCTAGAGGACATAATACCACCTTATCAGAATGAATCTTAATAGCCTGCTTCTGTAATATTGTCATTATAGAAATCTGCAGGAAATTTTGTTGAGAAATTTATGCAGCACTGCATACTCCGCAGCTTGGTATTTAGATCAGATACATATTTTGGGAGGGTAATTCTGGAGCTCCTGCTTAATTAGAACTTCTGAGCCTGCCTTACTAAACTCCCACATTTAGGAATATGCAGAGGCCAACTCAAAGAAAGGTAGATTTCTTACAGTGACATTTAAAAGAAGAACCAGTTAATATGGGTCCCACTATAGGGGCATATGAGCCTTATGTACACAAGCGCAGAATCTTTTGAAGAGAGTGTCCATCACGGCCATCCATGCATCCTATTTCTTCTCCTGCCAGGGCATAAAGGGCAGTGCAGCTGTGACCCTTCCTCAGGCCTGGTCTACACTACACAGTTAGGTTGACATAAGGCAGCTTATGTTGACCTAATTATGTCAGTATCTACACTACAGCCGTGCTCCCACCGATGTAAGTGCCCTACTACACCAACATAATAACTCCACCTCCACAAGAGGCATAGGGCTTATGATGGTGTAATTAGGGCAACACAGAATCTGTGTAGATGCTGTGTTCCTTACGTCAAATATTGGCGGACTTGTCAATTCAAAAAGGCCAAACTGTGCCCGTATCCCTGGAGAGCTGGGCAGCTGGACCCCCCTCCCAGCTGGGAACAGGGGTGAGAAGCTGGGGCGGTTGGACCCCTGCCAGGAGCCGGGCAGCCTTGTCAACTTCATGGTTCTGGAGCCATGAAAATGACATGGCTGCCCAGCTCCTACTCCCCAGGGGCGAGAAGCCTTGGGCAGCTTCCCCCGTGCTCTCGGCAGGGAATAGGGACGGTGGGGGTGGGATGGCAGTCTGCAGGGAGCCTGTGGTGCAGCCGGGCTTCCGGAAGGGAGCTGCCAGTGATGCTGAGAGACCAGGCTCTCCGCTCCGTACACTCCTCGTCTTTGGATGGTGGAAGTACTTCTGGTGAGGACGTGCACCACTCACACAAGGAGCGTACTGTGGACATGCACCACTGTAGTAATTACTGTGGTAGGTGTAAGTTGACTTTATGACATACATACCCTCTGTTCCCTCTTACTTTCTGTGGCATCAAGATAGACTATCGAGTCTGCTCTTCTGTTTCAAATGCAATCTTTTTCTGGAGAAATCCTCTTCACCCTATTATTAAAAACTTTCCTCATTTTAATTGGAGAGTCTGTACTCCCCGCCACCCCAAAAAGAAGAGGGAGATGGAGGGGAGACCCTCTCATATTTCTTTGAACAGTGGAACAAAGCGCTTAGTTAGTAATGGCAGACTCTAAGCCCAGAGGGTTTATACCCTGTCCTTTGTGTGACGGTCTTATGCCTTTAATTTATGGGCACAACAGATCTCTTTTCTGCCTCAGGGAAGGACATATCCCTGATCAATATTCTTGGAGCATTCCTTTGAAGGTAGCATCTGATCCCAGAGAAGAGAGATCCTCCAAGCTGGAGTCAAGGAGGCTATCTTTAATAACTGTCCTGGTAACTGGGTAACAAGGCACTATATCTCTGGTTCTACCAGGGAGAAGAGGCCTAAAAAATGCCAATGCCAATGTCATTGGCACTGGTGTAGACATTCTCTCTGCCAATCTCATCAGCACCAATGACCTCAGTGCCAGCACCGACCCCAGGACAGAGAAACCTTATGCCATCCATTTTGGATGCTAAAAGACATACCTGCACCAAGCGTAAACGCAGCTCAGAGCAGAAAATGCACCTGTTCCTCAAGGAGGACTTGAAGCCTTTTCCCTCCTTGACATCAAGAAACCTTTTATGCTCTTTTACAGGAGCACAAGGAGCCACAGGGCACGCGTGGCCCCCAAAGCCCCAGAACGTTACTATTTAAAACATTCCGTATTTGCACACAAGACGTGCACTGATTCACACTTACTACAACATCTCTGTCAGTAGAATAACCATTCTTTCTTTGAGTGTTGCCTCTTCATTTCCCCACTATTCACCTACTTTCACTTCTTCCTCAGAATTCAACTCTCTTAAAGACCAAGTTAGCAAAAAGAAGTGAGGAGGTTGGGTAGTGCACAACCTTCATAACATCACAGAAGGATTGGTCATGCAGTCTTGAATGGGACTCTGCTTTTCTAGAATGTCCTCAAAGCTCAGTGACATTGGGAGTGGGTGTATACTGCAAGTATTAACATATAGAGGTGACACTTAAAGAACCAGTTACTGGTGAGTACCCTTTTCTTTTCAATTTCTATTCACATAACAGTGAGTGATCTGGAAGATAAACTGCTTCAGAGTGAGACTGAGCAAAAGGATGCTTTACGCAGAATAGAAGAGCTAGAGGCTGAACTACAAAATGCCCATGGAGAATTAAAAATCACTTTGAGACAATTGCAGGAACTGCGAGATGTGCTACAGAATTCACAGTCCTCTCTGGAGGAGAAGTATGCTGCTATCAAGGATCTAACAGCCGAACTTAGGTGAGCTAACTCCTATTCAGGTCTTGAAGACTTAATCCCAGTGATGTTTGTTTTGTTTTGTTTTAGGAACAGTGAAGCATGCCTCTTGGTTTTGATGGTGCTTTCCATCTTTAGCAGTCCCCTATAATCGGATGGATGGATGGATGGATATATATATATCCAAGGACCATGCATTTTATATATATAAAATTTATATATATTATATATTTTTTTTTTATTTTTATTTTTATTATATATATATAATGCATGGTCCTTGGATAACTCATTAAAGTAGCTCTTCAGTTTATTTTTAGTTTCTAAAAATGAAAATACTAAGATTAAAGTATTTTTTGGGAATGCCTTAAAAATAACAATAATAAAAAAAAGTTAATATTTTGCCCAAGTCCAAAGCTGTTAAATGACAGTAAAAAGAATGACTGTCTTGTACAATACAACTGTTTAACCTTGCTATAGCAAATAATGAAACTTTCAATATACACTTTTTATTGCAATGTAGTTCTGAAATAATTTTAATAGAAAAGTTAGTGGGAAATCTCCATTCTGAAGATAGTCGTGAAAAGCATTCAGGTTTTTTTGCTCAGTTCAGAGTTTACTTATATTTTAAAATAATTAAGCTTGTAATAAAGAACAGAGGCCAACATTTGCAAACATGTATGCTTAAAGTTACACACCTAAATCCACATTTAAGCACCTAAAACATAAGTGGTCATATTTTCAGAGGTGCTAAGTAGCCAAAGCATCCACAGAAGTAGGTGCCCAGCATTCTGAAAATCAGACCACTTATGTTTTAGGTGTTTAAATGCAGAATTAGTTACCTAACTTTAGATAACCCAGTTGCAAAACTTTGGCCGGCATGGTGTATATTCAAAGAAAACTTAATTCAGTTTGAAGAAAAGGAGTACTTGTGGCACCTTGGAGACTAACAAACTTATTTGAGCATAAGCTTTCGTGAAAGCTGTTTTTTTTTTTTTTTTTTTTTCACGAAAGCTTATGCTCAATAAATTGTTAGTCTCTAAGGTGCCACAAGTACTCTTTTTTTCTTTTTGCGATACAGACTAATACGGCTGCTACTCTGAAACCTGTCTTAATTCAGTTTGCTCAGTCAAGGACTCTGAATGCTTCTATAGCTAAGAAGTGTGCCACACCATGAGTACACTATATAAAATGTATTTTAAAATAAAGTTTTAAATTTACAGGTGTAATTTAAAATTGCTGGTTGAGAAAGGGTCTGCCTGGGAGTTGCTTTGTTGATATAGAAGGTGACACTTACAGCAGCACTACTCTGTCTGTCCATCTATGGCCCTGTCATTTATGTCCTAAAGGAGGCCATGGCATGGGGGGAGAAAACCACAGGGTGCAGCATGCCACCACTATCAGGAGGAGAGAACAGAGGGACCCAGTGACATCAGACTTCTAGCTTCCATTTCTGGTGCTTAGGCAAAGCCACTAGGGGGTAGAGGAAGGAGGAGAAGGAGCTCTTTCATTTCCTGAGGTACCTACTCTTTCCATCTGTTTATCTATCACTGTTTTGGCTCGTAAAGGCTTTACCTAATTGTTTTCCATGTAAACGTGCTTTTCCACTCCCCCCCCCCCCCCCATTGGACCATTTGTTGCTGCATGCTCCATCCTTTTTCTTATCTCCTCTCCACTGACCCCATACAAACCGTATGAAAGCAGGAATGGAGCATGCAACAGCACCTGACACTAGTTTGGGGACAAGGAGGCTGGTAAGTAAAGCCTGAAGAAGCTACTATTGGGGCAGGCAGCAGGGAGAAGCAGGGCCTCAAGAGATAAGGAAGCTCCAGATAAGGCAGTGGTGGAATCACTCTCTCTCCTTTTTCAAGTATCCATGTATCACACCCACTTTCAGATTTCTCCCCTCCAAGATGTACAGTCAGAAGAAGGGAGTGCGCTATGTCATCAGAGCAGTACCAAAGCAGAAACTGTTCAACCAGGAAGTTGGGTTTGAGAATGCTAAGTATGATCAAAAATAAATTCACAAACATTTTTAAAAGAAAAAACATTTGGAGTTTTAGAATATAACGTCCATCAGATTTACGAAAACTTGATTTTTTTGGAATCTGGCAAGGGAGCTGGTGAGATCTAGCTTTTTATAAAGGAGAGAGAACATCTACATTGTTTGTTTTTATATGGAATTTGCAGGTATTGTAAGGACGAAATTGAGGACAAAAAGCAAGAACTTCTTGACATGGATCAGGCATTGAAAGAAAGGAACTGGGAACTGAAACAAAGAGCAGCTCAGGTTAGATCTTTCTAAGCATATTACCAGAATATCCTATGGAGTGTTTATTTAAAGTATAACAAGTCCAAATGATCACTAAGACTGCTTGGTACATTTCAAGAAACGAGGACTTTTTCAGTACAGTTTAGTGCAGAACATTTAGTGCATATTGTGTTCCAGTTCAAGTGATTCTATGTCTGTTTGCCTACCATTGAGGCATTTGTAAAGGGTATGTCTAAATTTTTTCTGTGTGTCTTTGTGAGGCTTCATCCTAGTGCTGACCAAGCTGATGGACTCTATTAGAGCCTCTGGAGGAATTTTCTGTCTCTCACCTGCCCCAAAGACTGTTTATCATGTCCGTTAGATCAGCTAAAATGGTCTGTGAGCTTCAAGCTTAAATGGCTTGACCTTCCTCATCCAACTTTATATGAGAATAAGATGTGTCAAGGTTTCTTCCCCACTCTGAACTCCTAGGGTACAGATGTGGGAACCTGCATGAAAACCCCCCCCAAGCTTATTTTTATCAGCTTAGGTTAAAACTTCCCCAAGGTACAAACTATTTTGCCTTTTGTCCCTGGACTTTATTGCTGCCACCATCAAGCGTCTAACAAATATAACAGGGAAAGAGCCCACTTGGAATTGTCTTTCCCCCCCAAAATCCCCCCGAGCCCTACACCCCCTTTCCTGGGGAAGGCTTGATTAAAAAATCCTCACCAATTTGCATAGGTGAACACAGACCGAAACCCTTGAATCTTAAGAACAATGAAAAAGCCATCAGGTTCTTAAAAGAAGAATTTTAATTAAAGAAAAAGTAAAAGAATCACCTCTGTAAATCAGGATGGTAAATACATTACAGGGTAATCAGATTCAAAATATAGAGAATCCCTCTAGGCAAAACCTTAAGTTACAAAAGACACAAAAACAGGAATATACATTCCATTCAGCTCAACTTATTTTATCAGCCATTTAAACAAACAGAATCTAATGCATATTTAACTAACTAACTTACAGGAGTTGTGACCTGCATTCCTGCTCTGATCCCGGCAAAAGACAACACGCCAGAGAGAACCCTTTGTTCCCTCCCCCTCCAGCTTTGAAAGTATCTTGTCTCCTCATTGGTCATTTTGGTCAGGTGCCAGCGAGGTTGTCTTAGCTTCTTAACCCTTTACAGGTGAAAGGGTTTTTCCTCTGGCCAGGAGGGATTTGAGGTGTTTACCCTTCCCTTTATTTTTATGACAAGGTGGTATTGTATACTCCTCCCAAATCATTCCTAAAATGGTCACTTTCCTCAAGCTACACCCATTACCAGGGGTTGGTCAGATGACACACTTTGGGTGCTAAGAGGGCCCATAACTACTACTTTAATAGAACAAAACCCTTCTGTAAATCCCCAAGACTTTTCTTTATTTATAGTAATAACCTTATGCCACAGGCAACTTCCTGTCAGAATTTGATAACCTGGATGAAGACCTGCATTGAAAAATGCTATCAGTTAACTGATATCCCTGTCCTCAGTAGTATCTGAGCACATTTGACTAGATTGGGAGTTCCCAAACTTGGTTTGCGGCTTGTTCAGGGTAAGCCCCTGGTGGGCTGTGAGACGCTGAGTGTCCGCAGGTACAGCTACTTGCAGCTCCCCGTGGCCATGGTTTGCCGTTCCCGGCCAATGGGAGCTGTGGGCCATTTTTTGCTTTAGTGCATTATGTAGGCACATTGTCAGTAGATCGTCATTCTTGGAGTCTACTCCAGGGGTGGCCAACCTGCGGCTCTTCAGAAGTTAATAAGCAGCTCCTTGTATAGGCACAGACTCTGGGGCTGGAGCTAGAAGTGCCAACTTTCCAATGTGCTGGGGGTGTTCACTGCTCAACCCCTGGCTCTGCCACAGGCCCTGGCCCCTGCCCCCACTCCACCCCTTCCCACCCCCTCCTCTGAGCCTGCTATGACCTTGCTCCCCTGCCCCCCCTCCAACCTCCTGCATGCCACGAAAAAGCTGATTGGGAGGTGCAGGGGGCACTGATTGGCGGGGCTGCCAGTGGGCAGGAGGTGCTGGGAGAGGAGGGAGATGATGGGGGGCTGGTGACGTATTACCGTGGCTCTTTAGCAATGTACATTGGCCAACCTGAGAAGGAGCCAGAATTTACCACTGTGATCTACTCGGATAACTCAGTGTAAAGCTGAGTAACCATTCTGTCTTGTGCTCTCTGTGTTGAGGTATGGACAAGATGTGTGAAATTATGGAATTAGAATTGTTTTTCCCTTCTCTTTATTTACTTGGCCTCTAAGAATAGATTTCTAAATGCCAGATCTCTAATCCATTCTTAGATCCATTTCACTGATTACACTTGGGACCACATTCTCAGGGCCAAAAGGGATTAGTTTCATTAGGTGTGTTGAATTCTTTTATATTCCGTAAAAGAATGTTTCTAAAATTCTAAATACTATTTCAAAAGAGTGTTGCTTTTTTATCTTTCTTTCTTATATTTAGGTTACCCAGTTGGATATGACTATTCGTGAACACAGGGGAGAAATGGAACAAAAAATAATTAGATTAGAAGGTAGTTTGGAGAAAACTGAGTTAGAAATTAAGGAACGCAATAAACAGGTATTTTTATTAATGATTTTAAAATAAAAATCTGGCTAGCATGGTAGAATGAATAACCTAATATCTGAATGAGATTGAAGAATGGATGCAAGCAAGAGCTGGCCTAGAATAAGACCAAAATGATATTAATAGTTTGGGGGTTTTAATTTTTTGGGTGTTTTTTTTTTTTAACCAGAGAAATTTAAAGTTCACCAATTAAAAATAAAAAAAAAAATTGCGCTATGTTAAGAGAAGCCAGCCTTGTTACTTCCTAAAATATACACCTTAAATCATTCTTTAAAATAGGAAAATGTGTTGGTAAAATATCATCAATTGGTAAGGAAACTCAAAGGCAGATGTAGTGTCTGAACTACTTCTAATTTTTGAATTTGTCAGGATTTCATTTTGTACCGTAAGGAAAAAAAAAGCTGTTCTTCTGACTTTAAATGTTTTTTGTATTTAGATTGAGAGCTTAGATTGCAAGCTACAGCATTCTAAAGATGAGTTTCATGAAAAAGAGTTTGAACTTCTCCAGAGAGATCAAGAAATAAATCAACTAAAAAAGGAAATTGAAAGAAAACAACATAGAATAACAGATATTGAAAAAGTAAGTTGTTTTCTTGGATAAATGTGTTTTTTTCAATTAGTTTATTAACTGAACATTCTTTGTCTTCAGTCTAATGAATTGTTTATTTTACTAAGCAATAAACAATGGAGGAAAGTTGTCTTATTTAATGTAATGCCTTCAAGAAAGTATGTTTTTTCTACTGAAATTACTTGCTGGAGTTCTTGGCTGAAGTTTATTGTATTTTTATCATTGGATTGTCATGGTATTGGTGTAACCAGTTGTTTAGAAATAGTTGTGTATAGATCTTCCCAGTCTCCTGTGATGGGTTGGATCACCTCAGAGCCACCTGACGTGCCAAGACTACTTCTGCCCCTGCTTTCATGCCCAGTCAGCGTAGGGCTTCAGTGCCCTGCCTGGTTTGAGCCAGACCCACTTGCCTGTTGCAAACCCAGACCCAGGTCTGAACCATGTCCCCTAACAGCTGTAGGCTTAACTGAAGGCAGCTTACAGAAGTGTTCGTGTCCTTGGCACCCAGATGCCCAACTCCCAATGGGGCCCAAACCCTGAATAAATCCGTTTTACCCTGTATAAAGCTTATACAGGGTAAACTAATAAATTGTTCACCCTCTATAACACTGATAGAGAGAGAGAGAGAGATGCACAGCTGTTTGCTGCCCCTCCTCTTCCCTCTTCCCCCCCCCCCCCAAGTATTAATACAGACTCTGGGTTAATTATAAGTAAAAAGTGATTTTTATTAAATACAGAAAGTAGGATTTAAGTGTTTCCAAGTAGTAACAGACAGAACAAAGTGAATTACCAGGCAAAATAAAACAAATCTATGACTAATAAAACTGAATACAGACAAAACCTCACCAGTTCCAGTAAGCATCCTTTTACAGACTAATCTCCTTCTAGTCCGGGTCCAGCAATCACTCACACCCCCTGTAGTTACTGTCTTTTGTTCCAGTTTCTTTCCGGTATCCTTGGGGGTGGAGAGGCTATCTCCTTAGCCAGCTGAAGACAAAATGGAGGGTTCTCCCATGAGCTTAAATAGACTTCAAAAATCTCCCTTCCAAAATAGGTTTCACAGTAGTACCCGTGTTAGTCTGTATCTGCAAAAAGAAAAGGAGAACTTGTGGCACCTTAGAGACTAACAAATTTATTTGAGCATAAGCTTCAAAACAAATTTGAGTATAAGCTTCAAAAATAGAGTTCTATACTTTTCTCCTGGCATTTGTCTGCAGAATCATGAATCCCATAAATTTAAACCAGGATTCCAAAGCGCACACTCTAAACTTTTCATTATGTGGGACTTTTAAGGCGATCTTGCTGCTTGTTTTAGGCACTAGCAACCTTCAGACTTAACTAGGGAAAAGGGTTTCATTGAAATGCATTTGAAAAGGCAAAACATTAAAAAAAAAAAAAAAAAAAATGTAATAGCTAGTTATGCAGCATGAAAAAAGTTTATGGAAGTCATTGCCACAAGATATCAATGAGACCAAGAGCTATATGGGATTCAGAAAAAAATATACATTTATATGGAAAATGAGAACACAAATGTTGTCTCCTATCTAATTCATTTTACAAGGGATATAAACTTTTATGCTTCAGGGTATAAACCAAGCACTAATTGACATGAGTTAGAAAGAAGCTTCTATTATGGGCAAGTTATTTCATAAATGTTCACTGTAGGGTTTCTTGCACCTTCCTCTGAAGATCTGGTACTGGCCATTTTCGGAGAGTCGGTATTGGAATAGATAGGACTTGCCATAGACCACAGGTCTAATCTGCACTATCTTCTTTTGTAATCTCCAAGAATCAATGGAATCAAAAAGGGTTGCTGCATTGATTTAAAAAAAACAACAACAAAAAAAACCCAAATTCAATATCTGTTTTTTTTCTTTAAGAATTTAAATTATTTACCTATTACAGACAGTGAAAGATCAGGAGAAGTGCATTGCAGACCAGTACAAGGAAGCATTAGATTTAGGTCAGCAGTTGAGGCTAGAACGAGAACAGATGCAGCACATTCACTTGGAGCTTTTGGAGACTCGCCGGCTGCTGGTTCAAGCTCAAAGAGAAACGGACAGACTCTTGCAAGAACTGGAAGAAATGAACCATCTGTCTCAAGAAAAGGTGACCAAACATGTAACGTACTCAAAATAGCTTTGCTTTTAAGTGGGAGTGGAATTACTCATTGAAAAATGTTGATTTTAGAAAGTGGACTATACAGTTTATTTGGTGTATAGAGTTGTTGGCACAGATGCACATATTTAGTTTTGTATTGACAAGGAAGTATTGTGCTGATTTTTTATTATAAAATTAAGAAAAAAGACATATTGAAATTGAAACACAACTAAACAAAAACCTATGCTTTCAATAAGATTTCAAATATGGGTGTCTGTGAACCCAAAATGCTGTAATTTTAAAATACCAATGACTTGGAGGTTTTTTTTTTTTTTTAATAAAATCTAGGTCCCTTTGGTACATAGAACAAAAAGGAAGTAATTGAAATATTTACATATGGAAACTAGCTACTAGGAATTAGATTGAGGGTGACTCTCTTGCAGGGGAGCCTTCGGCCAATCTTCGTTTTTTTTTTTTTTCCCCTTCTCCCTGCCACGAGGTCAAACTCAGATTCAGTTCCTGAGCTCTGCTGAACACAATACTGGTCCCTCTTAGTGCCCCGAGGGTATTAGCCACCTCAAAGAGGGTGGGGAGGAGGAGCGTGCATGCTGTATCCTCCTAAGAGTTAGTCATGCACCATGTATATTCCCCTACCTCACTCCCACCATGCTCCATAGGGATTGTGCCTCACTTAAACACATTAGCATCCTTCTGCTCCTTAATCACCGTGTCTTGCTTTGCAATGAAACTATTTAAAAAAAAACAACAAAAAACAAAACACCCTGCTATATGTGCATGAGGCTGAGTTATAACTTTTAGCCTTTGCCTCACATTGAGGACAATTCAGGAAGGGATTATTCTAAAAGCTATAACTGAGCCTTGGGTATACAGTAGGCGGTTTTGTAACTTTATTGCAAAGCAAGACACAGTGATTAAAGAGGCGAAGGAGGCTCTTGTGCTTGAGACACTGTGCTGAGATTCAGGAGGTCTGGATTCTGGTCCTGACTCTTGGCTGTGAACTTAATCTCTCTGCCTCTCTTTCCCATTTGTAAAATGAGTATAATGTTTACCTACCTCAAGGATGTTGTGAAGATAAATATATCAGTGTTTGAGAGGTGCTCAGATACTACAGTGATAGTGGCCATGAAATACCAAGAGAGTGAACCTTACAGGTCATGATGAAATATTTGCAACAAAGTGACATTTAATTTAATTTACTCCTGTGCCAGTCATTAGTCTCTGGCAATACCTACTTGCACAGCCACACTGTTTTAGCTGAATCTATTAGCACTGCTTTGGATGAACAGTAACACAAGTTTTTTTTTTAAAGTTAATTTGTAAAGAAACTGATTTGAATAATAATTAAAACCTAGGTTTCAGAGTAGCAGCCGTGTTAGTCTGTATTCGCAAAAAGAAAAGGAGTACTTGTGGCACCTTAGAGACTAACAAATTTATTAGAGCATAAGCTTTTGTGAGCTACAGCTCACTTCATCGGATGCATTCATCAAATGCATCCGATGAAGTGAGCTGTAGCTCACGAAAGCTAATGCTCTAATAAATTTGTTAGTCTCTAAGGTGCCACAAGTACTCCTTTTCTTTTAATTAAAACCTAGTTTCTAATGATTTAATAATCATTTGGGGGTACTGGCCATGGTGACACAATGGCCAGTACCATGTTTGTTACAAATAAATCCTAGTCAAATGAATATAAATATATTCTGGTGGTATTCAATTGGCTTGGATTTGCTTTAGAAACTAACTAAAAAGAAACTGGTTGTGGCTTACTGGCTTCTGGTTCTGTCTGTTGCTCTGCTACTGACTCAGTGTGGACAACTGAGGTAAATGTTTAATCTTTGTCACTGCATAAAATGGGAAAAAAACATTCAGTCTTAATTAATATATGTTTGGATGTAAGGTGCCATATAAGTGCAAAGTGCCATTAACATTTATTATATACTATCTTACAGGAAGCTCGTGCAAACCATTTGGCAGAAGAACTGGGTGCTGCCCAAGCACGTGAAGCTCAGTTACAAGCAAAAATGCAAGCCGAGATAAAAAAGCTTTCATCAGAAATAGACTCATTGAAGGAGGCTTATGAACAGGAGGTAAAAGATAAAACTGAACTAGCCCTAGCATTTTTACTGTATTGTGCTACATGCGTGTTTTCCTCCACTCAGTCCAGACTAACTGCACACCTTTCCATGCAAATATCAAAGGCAGTTGAAATTTGTCCCAGGACTCTCTGGCTTTGCCATGTCCTTTCTGCCAGTCTTCTGCATCCAGTAGGGCAGATAGACCAGCAATTTAGCACTCCCACAGTACTTGTGCTCAACAGCTTATTTTAGAACAGTAGTGAATAATCATCTACCCACCAACGCACACATTTCCAACTTTTTCTGTCCATCTTGGGGCATTTTCTGAATGGTACCACTTATGGAACTGCTGGCTACCCACTTCTTCCCCCTCATCCTGGAGCAAGCAAAAGAAAAGCCTAAGCTAAAATAGTATTCCATTGGAGAATGAACATTCTCTGGAGCTGCAGATGGTGAACTTTGTTAACAACTGCTCCCAATCTGGTTATCCTTGCCCAGCCGGGGAAGAGGTTCTGAGCCTGGAACGCAGGTTTTGGCCTCTGTTCCTTGGTCTGAGCTGAGACTCCCCTGGAGATGCCTCCAAAAGCCTCCTCAGTACTCAACAGGCTGGTCTAGCTAAGTTCCCAAGGAAGGCTTCACAGATAGTCAGGATATCCCTGCAAACCCTGGTCTAAAAGGGAAATCTAAAGGGATCCCCTCTCACATACTTTAATGAGTAATTGAGTCATTGGTGAAATAATCCAACATATACTGTCAGACTTCCAGAACTTTTGGAAATAAGAAGTGAATCCTTATGAAGACGTTTGCTTGCAATATATCTCAAATTATATTTTTGATAAAGGGGAAGACTTAAAGACCCTCACTTAGACTAGACCTTACTGAAAAGCCTTAACCAGAAAAAGGGGATACTGTTTCCAGAAAGAAAGATCCCTCCAAAAGTCCAAAGAAAAGTAAAGAATCCAAAGCACGGAAGAGAAAAGGAGAGAGAAAAAACAAACAAAGAAACAAAAAATAAACAAAGAAAATGTCCAAGAGACCAACCAGGTCCTCTCTCCCTTTCCTCCTATTCTCTCTTCTGGGAACCATGGTACAAAACCCAGATAATACTCATCACTCCTAACTGTCAGGGAAGGCTGTGTTTTCTTTACAGGGCTTACCCAGTACATCTTCCCTGCCAGCAGGATCTCCTATCACACGGTCTGCTCCGATATCCAAACCCAAATTAATTGACCCAGACAGCCTGTGTATTAAAAATCTAACCTGGATGGATACTCTTCCAAGATGATTAAATACTGTTGTCCTCTCCTGCAGCCCATCCACTTAGTCTGCCTACACAAGCCTGGACAGAGTGCTCTTGGTGGTAGTTAAGAAACAGAAATTAACTCAAAGAAACCAGGCATTTCAGTTCATTTAGATTTTCTTCATGATAGTCTGGACTTGTCTTAATTGCTTAATCATGATGTCTCAGGTCTTGAGATTTGAAGGTGTTATAAATACATGCTTATTCAAATCACTAGAGGACCATCTCTGGGGTCCAGTTTTGTGAAGGCAGTGTACCTATCTAAAACATCAGTCAGATCTATGTTTCTGGAATTCACCCCCAGACTACAAGCCCTTGCACCTCACCCCTTTTAGCTAGAGTCATCAGGCTCTATCATTCTTGCCTAATAAAAACTGCTTCTTAGTAGGAATCACATCAACAAGACAAGTCTCAGAAATCTGTCTTACTAAGATATAAACCCTGCTACATATTCCATAACGACAAAATATTGTGTTTTATATTCACAAATCATTGTTGTATGGAGGCAGTACAGCCTTTCATACCACATAGGAAATCACACTGCCATCACTTTTGCCCAAACCCCAACACCAGAAAGAGAAAACATGGCACAAGATTGATGTGAGGAAAGCAATGAAGGTATACTTGAAGTGAAAAAAACAATTTAGGAAATCATCCTCTGTGTCCTTTCATCACAAATGTCTCAATTTTAAAAAAAAAAATTAATTCCACTGTTTCAAGATGGATAAAATATGGCATCACAGAAACACTCTGAGATATAGGGAAAGCTATTCTAGAGAGGATCTGAGCCCATTCACAACTTTCTATGGCTGTTGCTTGGTCTGAAAAAACATCAACTACCATAAAATAAATCAATTAATACGTCCATTAACATGTCTGTCAGATACTGCAAACTGATTTGGTATTCCACAGAATCGCCCTTTGGCAAGAAGCTGTCCCAAGTGGGGATTCCTAAATAATCTGTTTTCCTATATTTGAGGAAAGGAATTTGTGTGTCTGTCTTATCCGTCTCTCCATACTACTTTTTCTTAATTGCTCACTACATCCCACATAGACTGGGCTGGGGAAGAGATCTGGATGCAGAATAGGAAGTTGACCTCTCTTTCCATTCCCCTATCCTCCCTCAACCCACCCCACCTGGAATACATTTTCTGAGAGCTGGTGAAATAATCGGGTAACAAATTTTCCTTTTTAATTATTATTGCTGCTTTTTCTATGGAGGTTGGTGAAGATCTAGCTACAATTGTTAGAATAGTTCCATGCAGAAATGAGGAAATATGGGACTGTATTCAAATTAAAGGGTTGGGGGAAAAAAAAAAACTTCAAGAAAACTCAGAATGGCTTATTTATATTTTCTGTAAATGTGAAAGGGGTTCCAGAATACAGATTGGCAGATTTAACTTAAATTACAAAAGTAGATTGCATTATTTCTTGCAGAAAATGAAACCTTCATATCCCTAGTTTCTTCTTTGACTGATTGCACATGTATGCTCTGAGCACAGTTGCTCTAATTTTTTTTCCTCAGTGGTACCCATTGGGGCAGCTTGAGCGCCCTCTGCTGCTGCTGCATGCCGATAGCGCTGGTATAAAGCACCCAGCTGATGCCCCTTGTGCCCCCCTCAGTTTCTTCTTACTGCCCATGACGGTCGCTGGAGCTGCTATCCTTGGTTTTGCAAGCTCTCTCTGTTAGTTTTTTAGTCAGTTTTAGCTAATTTTAGTGAAGTTCTATAGCTTCATGTTTTAGAAGAGTTTTGTCCATTCCCCTATGCTGAGGCATGCTTTGATGCGCAGGCTTTATGCTCTGCGCCTCCTGCAACTAGGCTATGCCCCTGCGCAACCCTCACTCAAGCTGCCTGAAGTGCCTGGGAAAAGCTCATGTTGGGAACCATTGCCAGATCTGGAGGGACTTTAAGCCTCGCACAAAGGAGGACCATAAGGCCAGGCTAAAATTTTTGCTCATGGAGGCAGCACTGAGACCTCCATCTGAGCCAGGCCGGTCAGACTTGGCACCAAGTACCTTGCCATCGGTAAGGAGTGCTTCTCCTACCGTATTGGAGTCCTGGCACCGATCACCATCCCAGATGGCTGAGAGGGGGTGATCCCTGGCACTGAGGATGGCCAGTTCCTGGGGATTAGATGGGTTTAGATTGCACTCTACTTTTCTGTCTTGGTACTGCAAAAGTTGGCACCGTTGACTCTGACACCAATGCAGACACTGTTGAGTCCCGTACTGGAAGAGCTGTTAACATCTGTGCACAGCGCAGTACTGATGCTATCTTGGTACCAATCACATGGCGTTTGCTGCTGCCAGATAATTTCTTTAGCTGTTGGTACTGATATTACTGGCAATACAAGATTCAGTATTATTGGTGCGTAATGGACAGGAGGGAACCCACTGGATCCTGTCATTGTTTGGTACCATGCCTTCAGTACTGTCAAAAGGGAAACCATGGCACCGGTCTCTGGCACTGGTAGGAACGGCACCACCATGGATATTGGAGAGAGACTGAATTGGAGGTTGGGTCTTACTCCTCCCATCCAGGAGCCTCTCTCTAGCTGCTACTCCAGGCATTTCCACCCTTCCATGCATCCAGACACAGGAGTACCATTGAGTGCATGGTCAGGAGGTCACTGGGGACCTACGCCAGTCCAGTGGTCCTTTTGGAACTCCTGGGGTTTTCCCCAGTTTCCAGGGCTTATTCCAGGTGTGCTATTGGGTGACCTAAAAAGAAGGGCGATATTGTCCTCTTGGACAGTGCCTGGTCTGGACTCCGGTACTGACCCCAGAGCCGAACTGCATGAACCAGCTCAACCAGATCCTGCTGAGGAAGAAAGAGAAGAGCTTCCACAGCTGGTGCTGGCCTTCTCCCCTCATGAGGCAGTCTCAGGAGGAGTAGTGTTGCCTCCCCCAGATGACGATAAGGCTCACCAAGAGTTGTTGAAGAGGGTGGCCTTAAATCTGGGCATACAGGTGGAGGTAGAGAAAGTCCTCCTATAGCCTAGTTGACATTTTAGCCACTGCGGACTCCTCAAAAGTAGCTCTGCCTCTCAATGAGGCCATTATGACCCTGTTAAGACCTGGTGGCAGATCCCCATGTCCCTTCCTCCCACCTCTAAAAGGGCTGAACAAAAATACTTTGTTCCTGCCCAAGTTTGAGTTCCTGTACCTCCATCCCCTGTCCAGGATCCCTGCTGGTAGCTGTTGCCAATGAGAGAGAGAAAGGCAGGGTCATCAGGATGAAACCCCAAAAATCAAGACTCAAATTAAACTTGTTCAGTAGGAAAGTTTTATTCTACTGGGAGTTTCCAACTCAGAATTGCAAACTACACGCTGCTGGGCAGGTATGATTTTAATATGTAGGACTCCATGCAGAAGTTCAAGAACTTGCTCCCGCAAGAGACTATGCAAGAGTTCTCACTGGTGGACAAGGGGAAAAAATCAGTGGTGAGGACCTTGTTGCAAGCTGCTTTGGATGCGGCTGCATGGCTTTGGCAGTGGTCATGTGCAGGAGTTCGTGGCTGTAGTCCTCTCAGGTCCTCTTAGAGTTATCTTCTAAAGGAGCTTCACTCTTTTCAAAACACACTGATGCGAAACTGCATGATCTAAAAGACTCCAGGGTGATCCTTAAATCCTTTGGATTATACACACCTGCTTCTTTCAAGGAAGCCCTACAGACCTCAAAAGCCATCTGGTATTCTTCCATGTCTGGCTGTCAGGATCTGCAGAGAGAGAGAAGCAGAGGTTTTAGGCATAGGCCATCCCCCACTTTTACCTCAATATCAATGCCTGCACCCCCAGTCATCCAGGGGGTTCTAAGCAGGCATTTTGATGGGATGCTCGAGGACATCCTACCAGTTCCTGTGATGCCAGACTCTTTCGCCTTTATTTGTAAATCGCCTTTTCCACTTTCTCAGTGTGTGGTCCCATATCACCACGGACCATTGGGTGTTGAGCACTGTAGAACTGTGATGCACCTTCCAGTTTATTTCTACCCTTCCTTCCGTCCCTGTCTCTTCAGGGACCCCTCTCATGAAGAACTTTGTTGTCTGGGAGGTTCAAGCTCTCCTTCAGGTGGCTGAGGTTCCATAGAATTTAAGAGTGAAGGGGTTCTATTCCCGTTATTTCCTAGTCCCAAAAGCCAAGAGTGGACTCAA
Source organism: Dermochelys coriacea (assembly GCF_009764565.3). Lineage (NCBI taxonomy): Eukaryota > Metazoa > Chordata > Testudines > Dermochelyidae > Dermochelys > Dermochelys coriacea. The sequence goes on along the minus strand of NC_050075.1, from coordinate 74,823,451 downwards.
ACCCATTTTAGACCTGCGGTAGCTTAACAACTATCTCAAGAAAATAAAGTTCTGCATGGTAACCCTGGTATCCATTATCCTTTCCCTGGATCCCGGGAATTGGTACGCCACCCTTAGGAGATGCCTATTTTCATAAATTGATATTCCAAGGACACAATGTTGCTCAGATTCATAGCGAGCCATTCACAGTTCTCCCACAGTTCTTGATCTGTCTTCGGCTCAGCAGGTGTTCACAAAATGCATGGCAGTAGTGTCCGCCTTTCTCTGGGGGTTAGGGGTGCATGTCTACCCTTATCTGGATGATTGGCTAGCTAAGGCCAGTCCAGGGCTCAGGTAGTGTCCAACATTCAACTCATCCAGTAAACTTCAGTCCCGGGAAAAATCATGGAGCTGGTCCTCAACGAATCCATTTTGAAGCACTTGGAGGAGAAGAAGGTGATCAGGAACAGTCAACATAGATTCACCAAAGGCAAGTTATGCCTGACCAACCTGATTGCCTTCTATGATGAGATAACTGGCTCTCTGGATAAGGGGGAAAGCGGTAGACGTGATATACCTTGACTTTATCAAAGCGTTTGATATGGTCTCCCACAGTATTGCCAGCAAGTTTTTTAAAAAAAAGTATGGATTGGATGAATGGACTATATAAGGTGGATAGAAAGCTGGCTAGATCTGGCTCAATGGGTAATGATCAATGTCTCCATGTCTAGCTGGCAGCTGGTATCAAGTTGAGTGCCCCAGGGGTCGGTCCTGGGGCTGGTTTTGTTCAACAACTTCATTACTGATCTGGATGATGGGATGGGGGATTGCACCCTCAGCAAGTTCATGGATGACACTAAGTTAGGGGGAGTGGTAGATACGCTAGAGGGTAGGGATAGAGTCAAGAGTGACTTAGACAAATTGGAGGATTGGGCCAAAAGAAATCTGATGAGGTTCAACAAGGACAAGTGCAGAGTCCTGCCCTTAAGATGGAAGAATCCCATGCACTGCTACAGGCTGGGGACCGACTGGCTAAGCAGCAGTTCTGCAGAAAAGAACCTGGGGATTACAGTAGACGAGAAGTTGGATATGAGTCAGCAGTGTGCCCTTGTTGCCAAAAAGGCTTATTGGGCTGCATTAAGAGTATTGCCAGCAGATTGAGGGAAGTGATTATTCCTCTATTTGGCACTGGTGAGGCCACATCTGGAGTATTGCTTCCAGTTTTGGGCCCCCCACTACAGAAAGGATGTGCACAACTTGGAAAGAGTCCAGCGAAGGGAAACGGAAATGATTAGGGGGCTGGGGCACATGACTTATGAGGAGAAGCTGAGGAAACTGGGCTTATTTAGTCAGCAGAAAAGAAGAGTGAGGGGGGATTTGATAGCAGCTTTCAACTACCTGAAGGGGCGTTCCAAAGAGGATGGAGCTAGGCTGTTCTGAATGATGGCAGATAACAAGGAGCAGTGGTCCCAAGTTGCAGTGGGGCAGTCTAAATTGGATATTAGGAAACACTTTTACTAGAAGGGTGGTGAAGCACTGGAATGGGTTACTTAGGGAGATGGCGGAATCTCCATCCTTAAAGGTTTTTAAGGCCTGGCTTGACAAAGCCCTGGCTGGGATATTTAGTTGTATTGGACTAGATGACCTCCTGAGGTCTCTCTCAACTCTAATCATCTATGATTCTATGAACATTCAAGGCCGTATGCCTTCTGATAAATGCAGAAAAATCTACCTTCACTCAGGTGCAGAGGATAGAGTTCACTGGGACAGTGTTTGACCCTACTCAAACCAGGATCTATCTCCCAGAGGGAAATTTCCATTCAGTCTGATCCCTGATGATAATGCACTCAAAGGTCATCCATTCACAACAGCTCAAAATTGTATTAGACGTTTAGGTCACAGCCTCGTGCATTACCTGGTACAACACACAAAGCTGCACCTCAGATCCTTCCAGACGTGGCTGGCCTCAACGTACTTGCCAAACCACCACCAACTAGACACTGCACTCACGGTACCTCAGCAGTTCCTCATCTTCCTCAATTGGTGGTTGGATCCACTTACACTTTGTGTAAGTGTTTTCTTTGTACACCCTCAACCATTAATGACCTTGGTCTCAGATGTGTCGGTGCTAGGGTGGGGAGCTCACCTGAGGCTCTCAAAACTCGGCCTCTGGTCTCTTGGGGAACTTTCTCTCCACATCAAAATCGGGGAACTGAAAGCAGTTTGCCTGGCCTGTCAGGCCTTCCTGCTGCACATTGTGGGCAGAAACTTGGCTGTTCTCACAGACAATGCTGCAGCCACGTTTTACCTCAACTGGCCAGGAGGAGCTTGCTCTTCCCTCTTGTCATGAAGCAATGCAGTTATGGGAGTTTTTTGCATAGCCCAGTCAATCAACCTTGAAGCATCTTACCTTCCGGGAATGCAAAATGAGTTGGCAGATCACCTCAGCAGGTCTTTTCCAGTCACTACATGTGGTCCCTGTGCCCAGATATGGCAAGAGACATTTTCCAGCAGTGGGGGACTAAGATAGACCTATTTGCAAATATGTACTACAAGAGTTGTCACCAATTGTGCTCCTTACAGGAACACAGTCCAGGTTCTATCACGGATACCCTTCTACTTACATAGATGGAACATCTTTATGGTGCACAGAGTAATGCTAAAGATCAAGCTAGACCAGGTTATTCTAATAGTCCCAGCATGGGCTTGCCGACACTGGTTCTCCACTCCTTCTAGATCTCTGAGGCAACTCCAATCATGCTTCCGTTGCACCTGGACCTGATTTCCCAGGACCATGATCAGCTGCTCCACCTGAACCTGAACTAGCTTCATCTAATGGCTTGAAAGCTTCATGGCTAAATCCCAGAGAGCAGGATTGCTCAGAGAAAGTTTGTCAGGTCCTACTTGGTAGTAGTAAGCTCTCCAACAGAGCTACTTACCTCTTTAAGTGGAAACTATTTCTGTTTTGGGCGTCCCAATGCGGAGTCTCACCCATACTTTCATCCATACAAGACATACTTGAGTATCTACTGGACCTGAAATAGTGAGGTTTAGCAATTTCTTTAATCAAGGCTCACCTTGCAGGAATATTAGCTTTCTACCTACGGGTGTGTAACTCGTTTTTTGTTTTTGTTTTTTTTTCCCAAATGACATGTCTGTCTGATTCTTCAAAGGCCTAGGAAGTTCATACCCTCAAGTAAGAGAACCAGTTCTTCCCTGGGACCTGAACTTGGTCTCATCAAAGCTTATGGGACCGCCATTTGAACCTTTGGCAACGTGCTCCTTATTATACCTCTCCTGAAAAGTGGTTTTCTTAGTGGCCAGCACTTCAGCCAGAGCTCTGTGCCCTCACTTCAGAACTTCTGTACACAGTCTTTTTTAAAGATAAGATGTATTTGCCCTCACCCCAGTTACCCCTCCAGAACTGTGTTTGCAATTTCTTAGCAATCCGGCAGTCTGCCTACCTGATTCTACCCGAAGTTGGACATTAGACAAGCCTTAGCATTCTACATAAAAAGAACTACACCATTCCAAAAGTCTACCCAACTGTTCATAGCTTTGGCTGACAGGATGAAAGGCATCCCAATCTCTTCAGAGAGAATTTCATCCTGGATTATTTCATGTATTTGCACTTGTTACGATCAGGCAGATGTTTCGCCAACAGCTATCCTGACTGCTCATTTCACAAGGTCTCAAGCATCCTCCGCAGCATTCATAGTGCAGATCCTTATTCAGGACACTTGTAAAGCAGTGACCTGGTTATTGGTGTGCACACATTCTCCTCCCAGTATGCCATCACTCAGCATTCCAGAGATGATGCCAAATTTTGCCAAGCTGTTCTGTTTGGTGTGTATACATGAACTCCTTCACCTATTCAATTGCTTGGGGGACACCTAGCGTGAAATGCACGTGCAGTCACTCGAAGGAAAAAAAAGTTACTAAACTTCCATAACTGTTCTTTTCAAGAGGTCTTCCACATGCCCATTCCACGACCTGCCCTTCTCTCTCTCTACATTAGAGTTTTCTGGAAAGAAGGAACTGAGGGGGCGTGGGGTCAGCTGGGCGCTTTATTCTGGCACTATCAGTGCGCATCAGCAGAAGGCGCTCAAGCCACCCTGACCAGTCCTACTGAGGGGGAAAAAATTTCTGGCGACTGCTCAGGGCATGCACACACCTAGTGTGGAATGAACATGTACAACACATTTTGAACAACAGTTAAGGAAGGGTAGTAACCATTTTTTCTTAGTCAGATCCTGAAGGTGTGTCAGAACCCCCTGATGTGTTCATGGTGATGAGTTTTGAAATTGTTACTTGCACTCCTTCCAGTCTATACATATATTATGTGAAATGAGAAAGAACAGTATTAAGGAAAGTTGGCGTAAAACAAAATCTGTATAATTTTTTTCACTTTATTTCTTAAAACTTCTAGAAGCTTGCACATCAGACAAATCAGGAAAGGTGGCAGATGTCCACAGACAGCCAGAAATCTGGCTCTCATCATCTAAGTGGACAATTGCAGCAGCTGCAGCAGGAGTTAGAAGAGGCTCAGGATACTGTCAATAATCTTCAGCAACAACTTCAGGCCAGAAATGAAATGGTTCAAGCTGCAAATGAATCACTGCTTGTGAAGGTAAGTTAACAGCAATGAGACATGAGACATTTAAGGTGTCTGTGGACAAAAACAAAGGCTCCCTTATGCCAACAAATTAATTACCCTCTTTTACCTCATGTTTGTTTTTACAAGGAATGAGAAGTACCTAAAAGTGTTACCGTATAGGCCTGAGTTTTACTCTGCCATGTGGAAGAACTGGATTTGAGAGCAGCAGGAGGATTACACATGCTGTATGAGTGGATTGTGTCGGAGCCGTTCAGTCCACAGTGAATTAATATACATCTACACAACTTATAACTCAGCCATTTTGTTTTATGCAAAAATGTCTTTACAAAAGACCAATTTTGTGTTTTACAAATGTAAAAATTCTTAAGGAAATGCAGTATTGTGAATATATACCGTAATAATAATAGTCCATGTAACTCTGTGACAGGGTGCGACTCAGCACTGCAGCACCTCCTGCTGGCTGTCTTGGGAATTAGCTCTGCACCCTCTTCTGGTGGTGTCTTGCCACCGTTACTTCTGCTACGGGGACCCACATGACTCCCAGGACCATGGCATCCTCTTCATGACACAGCCCTCTGGCTGTGCTGCACTCAGTTCTCCCCCCCCCCCCTTCTGGGGGAATGGCAGTTCGTTGTGCAGCCACTTCCTGAGTGGTGAGTGGAGACGCGGGGACCTGGCCAGCCCACTACTCCAGGTCCCAGCCCAGAGAACCTGTAGATGACAGTTACGTGCTGCGTCCCCTCTAAGTAGGACTCTGTCTCCTCTGGGTCACTTCCCCGCAGCCCCAGCACCTTATCTACTGTTGTCTCAGGCCTCAGCATGCTAGCAGTCAGCTGGGAACTCACTCTTGCTCCCCTGACCAGCACTGCTCTGTCCAAGATGTTAGCTTTCTTCCTCCTGCAAGGCAGCCAGTCCTCCCTCCTTGAGCTCCAGGGAGCTACTGAAGCTGCTTTGTTCTGCAGTCCTCCTTATATGGGCCAGCCTGGCCCTGATTGGCTGCCTCCTGTGCAGCCTCATAAGGGCTCCATTAACCCCTTATGGGCCGGTGTCACATCACAAACCCCATTTATTTTAATTAGCTGTAAAAAGATCATAAAGATATAGGTGCAGGATGTAAATAGCTAGATGGCCCTCCTCTTTTTAAAGGGAAAAGCTAAAATACAACAGGTGTCAGAATGTCAAAATTCCAGTGTTACCACCTAGTGTATAACTAGCAGGAGTAGCTCTGTATGGTGATGTCTAGTACTTCAACAGGTTTCTTTTTTCTAATGTTCTAGGTTAGATAAAAGTTTCTTCAGTAGATGTTCTAATTTACAGGTAGACAGTTCTGCTTCTCTAGGACAATGCAGATCATAAAGCCCAGAGTAAAGTGCTTAAGAAATCAGGACAAACCATTCTCAGTTGAAGGGATCCAGCTGTAGAATGAACTTTCAGAGGAGGTTAGATTAATCCGATTACCTTTTAGGAAATCGTAGAAATGTAGGGTTGGAAGGGATCTTGAGAGATCACCAAGTACAGCCCCATGTGCTGAGGCTACTAAAGTGCTACTAAATCAAGACCATCCCTGACAGATGTTGGTTCAACCTGTTCTTAAAAACCTTCTTTGACAGGAATTCCACAGCAGCCCTTGGAACTCTTTTCCATAGCTTAACTACCCTTATAGTTAGAAAGTTTTCCCTAATATCTAATATAAATCTCCATTTCTGCAGATTAAGCCCATTTCTTTTAGTCCTACTTTCAGTGGATATGGAGAACAATTGATCACCATCCTCTTTATAATAGCCCTTAACGTATTTGAAGACTGTTATCAGATCCCACTCTGTCTTCTTTTCTCAAGTCTAAACTTTTTTTTAACCTTTCCTTTTAGGTCAAGTTTTCTAAATCTTTTATTGTTTTTGTTGTTCTTTCCTGAAGTATGTTGCCCAATAGGATACAATACTTCAGCTGAGGCCTTTCCAGTCCTGAGTAGAGCAGGACAATTACCTCCCATGTCTTAAAATACAACACTCCAGTTAATACACCCCAGAATGTTAGGCTTTTTTGCAAATGCATCACGCTGTTAACTCGTATTCAATCTGGTAATCCAGAATAACACTGCCAGAACCTTTTCAGCAGTACTACTGCCTAGCCTGTTATTCCCTATTTTGTAGTTGTACATTTCATTTTTTTCCCCTCATAAGCATAGTACTTTTGCATTTCTCTTTATTGAATTTTATCTTGTTGGAGAATTGGTCTGAAATCAATTTGTTTAAAGTTGTTTTGAATTCTAATCCTGTCCTCCAAAGTGTTAACAACCCCTCCCAATTTGGTATCATCCACAAATTTTATAAGCCTGCTCTCTACTCCTTTATCCAAATCGTTTAATGAAAATATTGAATAGTACTGGACCCAGGACTGACTCCTGCAGGATCCTATTAGATAGGACCCTTCCATCTTCCACCTACCCGCACCCAGTTTGTCAGCAAATCATTGATAACTGCTCTTTTAGTATAATCTTTCAATCAGTTTTGACCCCACCTAGTAATTTTGTCTACCATGTTTCCCTAGTTAGTAGATGAAAATGTCATATGGATTGTGTCAAAAGCAATACTAAAATCAAGACATAGTACATTATCTGCTTGCACCCTATCCACTAGGTTCAGTAACCCTGTCAAAGAATGAATTAGGTTCGTTTGGTATGATTTGTTCTTGACAAATCCATGCTTGGCTAGTCCTTATAACCCCATTATCCTCTAGATACTCACAAACTGATTGGTTGTTAATTTTTTTTGGTATCTTCCCATGTATCAAAGTTAGGCTGACTGGTCTATAATTCCACAGGTCCTTTTTGTTCCCCTTTTTAAAGCTAGCTACTGTTTGTCCTTCACCAGGCCTCTGGGACCTCACCCATCCTCCATGATTTCTCAAAGATAATTCCACAGTTACTTTTTGATATAGCTTTTCCACCATAAAAAGAATGACATTCACAATGTCAATCATCTGCTTTTCCTCTTCGCTGGAAAGAAATAGAAAACCTAGCCCAAGCAGAGTTCCCATTCCTCAGTAAGGGAGGAAAGCCAGAGACTCCATGAAGCCTACTAAGAACATAACTGTTGCTAAATCTAGTTTGTGTAGAAGGCACTCAGATACTCTAGTGGTGGATAGCTGTGTAAAACCCTGAGAGAGAAGATGGTACTTTACTGCTAATGCTTATTCCTAGTACACTGCCCACTCCACTAGTTACAAATTTGAAAGGAGAAGAGCCACGTTTCACTTCCCTGTTCAAGTCTATTGACATTTGAGGTACTGCTCCACCGCTTCTCAGATTCTACTTCAATATTCATCTTAATTTTCCCAACTGCCTCAAATTTATGATTTTGCTTTTCTTTATTAAAATTTTTGCAGTGACTGCTGGCAAGAGACCCCTCTTTTATACTGATTTTCACTGCCCATAATCTCTCTTTAAAAATGCAGCGTTATGAGTTTTTCAGACTTTTCTCTCCACAAGTATTCACATTGTGCTAGATAGATTATGGAGAGTTTTCAGTCCCAGTAGTCCTCTTTTTTTTCCTCTCGGAAATTTTATTGATGAACTGTTGGTGTCCCTGAGGATTGTCAACTCTAATAAAATTTCTGTTTTTATGGCGAACGTTACTTCTGTATCCTCTTGTACACTCCAACTCTAGCTGAGGGCTTCCTTCATGGAAGTGCTGAGTGTGAGTGGCAGTTAATTCCCCTCCCCACAGTCTGGGTATCCGTCTTTTTCCACTGTTTTATAGCATGTCCCAAATGGTGTGAATCTCTTGTTCTGTAGATTTAAGATGGCAATCGTTCTCCAGTTTTTCTAATGTCCTTCATTTTGGAAATTGATTTTTTTCAAAGGGCGGGTCTTTGAAACCAGAAAAATGGTAGCGCAGTTTTCTAATGAGATATGCTTACAGTGAGACTGCCTTCCACATGGTATTCCAGGCATTTGTATATGCTGGAAATATCATATCTCTGCCCTTTGTATGATTTTGATGATGATGTGGCTGATTTCTATTTTGGCACCAAATAAAAATTGACCCTGATGTTGGTATTGAGGGACTTTGCAGAAGAAGCATCATTTTGTTTGTATAATGGTAGTGACTAAGAGTGCACGTCATAACCAGGACCAATTGTGTTTATGCGCTGTACAAACATAGAATAAAAAGACAGTGCATGCCTCAGAAATCTTACAATCTAAGTACATGCCAAGACACAACAGACTGTTGGCTGGAGGAGTACAAGGAAGTGAGACTGTATTGGTCAGCATGAATGGCAGTGGTCTCAGCACATTAGTGGCCTAACCATTGTCAGTTTTTGTTTTGTTTTTTGTACGCATCATGGCAATGGAGAGTTTTTTAAGGAGGGATTAGAACAGGGGTTCTCAAACTGGGGGTCAGGACCCCGCAGGGGGTTGCAAGGGTATTACATGGGGGTCATGAGCTGTCAGTCTCCACCCCAAACCCTGCTTTGCCTCCAGCATTTATAATGGTGTTAAATATATAAAACAGTGGTTTTAATTTATAAGGGGGGGGTCGCACTCAGAGACTTGCTATGTGAAAGGGATCACCAGTACAAAAGCTTGAGAACCACTGGATTAGAAGAAAGATAATGAGGTAGCTTTGTCAATGTTTGCAGGGGAGCTCCTTAGAAGCATGAGGGGCAGCATAGGAGAAAGCATGAAGGTGCTTGTTTGAAAATGTGACCAGTGGATGATGATGGCTGACATCATTTGCCAGTCAGAGGCAAGATTTGACATCTCTATAGTCAGTGAGAGATGATAGGTAGGGTGGGCATAGGCCAGGAAGGGCCTTGAAAGTGAAGTCAGGTACCTTGTGTTTGATGTAATAGAGAAGGGGATGCAAAGAGGAGGTGTTAATGATGGACTGAGAAAATTATCTTTGCAGCAGCATTCTGAATGGAAATGAGCAGGGCAAGACTCTAGTTGTCAAGGCCAGAGAAAAGGATATTTCTGTAATTGAGACATGAGGTCAGAACCTGGATGACAGTTCTAGCCATATAGATCAGTGGTTCTCAAAGCCGGTCTGCCACTTGTTCAGGGAAAGCCCCTGGCGGGCCGGACTGATTTGTTTACCTGCCACGTTTGCAGGTTCGGCCGATCATGGCTCCCACTGGCCGCTGTTTGCCGCTCCAGGCCAATGGGGGCTGCAGGAAGGATGGCCAGCACATCCCTTGGCCCGTGCTGCTTTCCGCAGCCCCCATTGGCCTGGAGCGGCAAACCGCGGCTGGTGGGAGCTGTGATTAGCCGAACCTGCAGATGCAGCAGATAAACAAACTGGTCCGGCCAGCCAGGGGCTTTCCCTAAACATGCTGCGGACCTGCTTTGAGAACCACTGATGTAGATGCTATGCAGAAAGAATAGGCAACATTTAGACCTAGCCCGGATATGAAGACCTAGAGAGAGCTCCAAGTCAAAGTGATGCCCAGGTTATGGGATTGAGTGAGAGGCAAGATGATGATGATTCCACAGTGATTAAGGAGGTAGTGGGAAATATATTTACACATGGCACAGAATACAGAGGATAGTTCTAATGGACATTAGCATTTTAAAAAATGACAAATATTTGTTTTATTGCACTGTAGGAATCTGAAGTAACGAGATTACAAGCGAGAATTGCTGGGCATGAAAGAACAGAAGGCATCAAGAAGCTACCAATCCCGCTTGTGTTATCAGATCATACGCTCTTCGATATTCAAGATGAAGATTCTTTCAAACATTCTCATACGTCATACTTCAAACATAGAAAACTGCGTCGTTCTATAAGTGCTAGTGACCTAGATGTTAAAGATGATGATTCCCTAGATCTATCAAAAAACATGTTAGAAGACTTCAAACAAATGCTTACATTACAGCCCTCAATGATTCCAGAGAGTCAAAAGGATTTTCTTCATACTCTACCAAACAATTTGAATGAATCTTCATTCGATCCCCTCACATACACTGTAGATGAAGATGTGACATCAGACAGTAATGACTTCCAGACACTTAGTGGAATGCTAAAATATATCAACAAAGAAATGAGGCAGTCTGAAAATGCTTCTGTACAAATATCATGTGGTACAAACTCAAAGCAGAATCAAGAATGTGGTTTGTGATACAGTAATTCTTAATTTAATTGTGACTGTTTATATAGGGATGGTCCATTAACATTTGTATCTATTTATGGCGTCGAGTTCCCAAATTTATCCAGGGTGTGGATCACATTTTAGTGAGACCATTTCATAGATCACCCAAGTTGTTGTTTGTTTTTTAAATTAAAGATACACTGTCAAGTAACTAAGGCCCCAAATTTTTTTTTAAACTTTTTGTTTAAAACATTCACACAACATAATAGGCCAACTTCTGCTCTCAGTTGCACCAGAATAATTCCACTAACTTTAATGGGACTGCTCCCAGTTTATATTGGTGTAAATGACAGCAGATATTTCGCCCGTGTCAATAGAAATATTTCATAATTCATATATTTTATTAGCATTTCAATAAATAGAATTTTTAAAAAAAATTCCCCCTACAATACTGGGGACTTGAACACAACATTCTTTGAGGTGAAGTTTTTGTTTGCCTTTACTTTGTTGCCTTTAAAGTCTTGCACAACATAACTATTCCAATAGTGACCCTAGCAGCCAACACTTCCTTATGGAAAGTGAAACGGATATATAAACCAAATGAAATGGACTAGTTCACTTTCACTATTGAAGCTGAGTTAAGTGCAGAATACAAATGGCACAACTGGAGAAAAATCTGATTTTTAAAATTCTTACAATTTTGATAGAGATATGGTAATGTTGCTAATGACATTATTCCTTTAAAATGTATAATAGTTATGGATTTAATCAGATTATAAATGAGTATTTCTTTACAAATCATTCTGCTTAATCTGTTTTCGTATTTACAAGATTTTTGTATTCTTATCAAAAGTACTATATAAGTCAGTGTGGAGTCTGAGCAACTGCTGGATACCTGTAGACTACATATAATATATTTATTTATTAAATATTGAGATATTTTAGTCTGTGGGCCTTTTATACTATATTATGTATCTAAATGCTGGCATTTATGGATTTCCAGAGAAGTTGTCTTATTGTGGTAGAAACTATTATAAAGCAACACCTATTAATGTTTCTAGGACAGGCTGCAGGATGTGAGAAAGAGACTGTGTGGCCATCAAACATGCTGTAACTAGTTTATTTTAATGTTGATCAGTTCCATAAGAGAGCTTATTTAAGAGAAAAACTATAAAGAGATATTACTGCAAGACTACCCTCAATACAAATGGATTTTCATATGGCAAATTAAACAAGGAAGTTGAAAGTAAGATTCTGACTACAAATACTACTTTAACTAGCATACATATCTATTTCAGGGACAAAGATTGTGATGAAAGACTATCACCGTCTGACAAGCAATAAACCATAATTGAAATTGTTTTAATACAGCATTGCATTCAAAGAGGACATTTTTAATTCAGTATTGATGTACATAGTTAAATATATTTGTATTGATTGTAAATCCCAACCCTCTTGTTTTTCCAATTTTGTTTTAATATTATTGCTTGAAATAATTTATATGGTAACTTTGTTTTGGAAATAAAGGATTGTTTAAAAAAAATTTCCTTAAATTATAGGGTTAAATTTGTCTGGTCCTTTGTGACTAGGATTTTTCAAATCAGAGTCCTTAATCTTTATATCTAAATTCTACCTAAAAGTGATCCTGAGTCATTGCTTCATTAGCAATTTTTGTTGAGAACGTTTTATCTTAATGGTAATGAAATTATACTGTTGCTGACAAAAGAGGCTTTTCCTCAAACCGTCAACTATAAGGCAATTTAAAATATAGGTTGAGCATAATATTGAGTCAAGACTTTAAACAAAATCTTGCTTGTCTCACTCCCACAAGTAGTTTCATTCACCTTTGGGGAAGGAAATTCAAGGGCTCATCCTACTCTTTTTGAGGTCCATGGACAAGTTCCCATGTGCTTCCGTGAAAGCAGAATTGTCCATTTAAGTTGTCTTATTTTAAATTGTAAATTAATACATGGTTATGTCATTTGGTTTTTAACTTCACAAAAATCTCACTCAGTTTAGCCCTTAAAAATGTCTTCTCTCTGGCCCCAGTCTCCTAAAGTTAAAAAACAAACAGATGTATAGGGATTATATACAACAAATCCAGGAACTAGGTGGCCTTAAGGATATGAAGTCTAAATCCCCTATGCAATCCTGAACCTACATAGTTGAGATTCCAAAGCTTTATCGTATTAAATCACTCAGAATGAACCATACTAAAAATATACTTGCGTGAAAAACGCATCAGCAAATCTATTAGCAATGAAAGTATTTCAGAAGAACAGAAAATAATAATATAATGCAGTTAAGAATTTAAGGCCCAAATGTGCATATTTAGAAATCATTAAGGGTGCATCTCAACCAGTAAAACTAGCACTTGTATTTCAGTAGCTGTGCAGATGAAATTGCTAGACAGACACAGAGTTTAGGCATTTTTACCAGTGTCAGGAAAACCTGCTCCACTGGTGCAACTACACCATTGCTGGCAGCTCCTGAAATACAGGTACAGATTTTGCTCATATAGAGAAGGCCTAAATACACAAGGTTCATGTTCTTACAGCTCCAAATAATGTATAACTTGTTTTGGCTGTTGGGAAAGATTTATGCACTGTAACAAAAGGACTTAGTTTACTTTTGAAAATAACTACATTTCACATTTTTTTAATCAAGCCATTTGTTTCCCTACAGAACAACAATAAAATCTATTAGAACTGTCTCTTGGCCAGTGTAATAATGGAAAAACAGTTCAAAAGATTTAAACCATATTTTCTCTAAACAAACCAATAGGCCTCTAGGCTAATACCGTGTGTGCCAAGTTTCAGACAGATCTTTTAAAACAACAGAACTTTAAACGTTAGACCTCTCAAACCAGGATTTCAAATGGAAAGCTTAACCAGCCCTTTAATTAGAGTTGCATTACCACATCATTGGAATTTCATCATCATAGGTGTTATAAAGCCTAGGTTGCCCCTCTTACAGGTGCTAAATATAAATGTGCATGAACAGCAGAAGCATTTTGTCTAATAGCTGAATCAGCTAAATAGAGTGTGAGCTGAAATTTTTTTATCTGGCCATTTGGTTTCCCTAGTGAAGTCAGGATCAAACCTGATAGCCAAGGTTAAATTATAATTACATTTAGCTCATTAATTTTAGATGTTGTCATTATTATATTGTGCCTTATTTGAAAAGCTAGTTATTCTGCTTTTTACATTAGCAAATGTACTTTTATTAGTTTGGAAAGTAGGGAAAGCCTTTGTGCCAAACCATAATTTCACTTTAGTAGGGATCTAAACAAGCCATTTCTTTATATGCCTATATAAAATGGTTATTAACAATACTGGAACACTGAGTGCACTTTTCCAAACTGTATTAGATAATATGGGATTATTGATTCTTGAAAAATAATCTTGTTCTGTGTATACTGGACAGCATTGTCATCCTGAAAGCTATTCAGAAGTGTAACTGTTAGTATCATTTTATGTAGCTCTAAAATTGCAAGACACCCACTCAAACATTTCTTACTGAATTGTAATTTATCTAATTGTTAACCATGTATATTGACGTATTGTAACATTAATGGTGGACCCATACCAAATTCCCAGCTCTAAATGCCCCCAAATTTTGGAGGAATTCATATCTAATTCAAACTTTTCAGCCAAACCTGTTTGTGTGTTGTTTTTTTTCTTTTGTAGTAAGATCTCAAGGCATGCGAGTTCCTTCAGCCTGTTCAGTAGGCAAAACACAATGGGCTTTTGCATCTGAGTGACTGTTAGAACTGTTCTATTATAGCTCTTGTCTTGTAACGGCCTTAGGATATCTCTTTCTTTTCACTTCCTCTGGGTGTGGCTCTTTTCTTCTTTCACTGATGAGGATAGAGGGAAATCAACCAGAGAGTTACTTCCCCCCTCTGATTCTGCTGCTACTGGGGAACTATCACTCTCCTAATCAAATTACCCAACAATTACTTGTGTTAGACCTGGTGCATTCTGAACTCCCTTTCTTACAATTCCCTCTGAAATGGTGTCTTTATTTGCTTAATTGCTATTTATTCACTCCCTCAATTCACTTAATAGCACTTTGAGTGGCCTCTACATATTTCCACTCATGGGATGTGCTGGCCAGGTGTGGTTTAGACTGTGGAACTAGCAGTTAAAATATCTAACTTGCCCCTCTCCTCACCATTTGTGAATGTTTTGAGAGCTATGTTATAAAAAGGGAGTGTGGCACTCCAGCCGAGCTCCCTCCATTCCATTCTATCACATCCAGCTGACAGTTCAGAAAATGCTCAACCCATCAACCTTCTCTCAGTGCCTTTCAGACCAACACTTCAATAGGTTTTAGATAGTTTTGGTACATTTTAAAGATTCTTAGTGTATTCTCCCTTATTTAGGCAGAAAAAAGGGCCAAATCATTTCTAAATGGGTTTAATTATATATCCACAAGGTTTATAATTTAGCACCAGTCTCTCTCCCTCAAGGGATTAGAGCCCATTCCACTACAACCAAAGCAGCATCTATGCCTCACTCATTGAAATACCTTACAGATTTAATTTTACAAAAGCCAGTCTTACAAAAGACCAGTGACAAACTATTTTTCAAAGCAGGGATAAAAAAATCATATGAAAGTGATGTTGATGAAGAACAAGTCAACATTGCTATGCATTCCAATGCCTTCAGTGTATTGGAAATTGCTTTGCTGTGATTTGAAAGACAAAGTGATACAGTGCACTATACTGCAACTTATGCACCACATTTACTGTAACTTTGAAATGTTCAATTTTATGAACTTTTCCATTTTAAATTCTTCAATCCCCGATTAGTGTGTAAAACATGGCTATTACTATATGTAAGGCAGTAACTTGGGTTCTGTTCATACTTTCACTAGACATTCTCTAGACTTGGTATCTAAATAAAATGCTAGATTTGGCAGGGCAGTACTGCAGTCTCTGTTTAATTAGGACTCCATAACCCTCCTTACGAGATTACGGTTTGTTAAACTATTCCATGAGTGGGAATATGCAGAAGTCGCTCACTAGAGGAAGAAATGAAGGTTACCTGTAACTGGAACTGTGAGATTTGCTGTGTGTATTCACATTCCCTGCCCACCTTACCCTTTTCTTTGGAGTCCTACTTTCTAAATGGAACCTGACTGAGCAGTGGAAGAAACTGAGGTGGTTGGAGCTCTATGCTCCTTTTTATAATTTTGCCCTCAGGATATTTGCAAACATTGACGGGAGTAAGAAAGAGGGCAGAAGAATGTTCCAACAATCATTGCTTAAATTCCACTGTCTAAACTGCACGGAGTTGGCACATCCCATGAGCATGAATAGGCAGAGTTCATCTCAGACAACTCTGGTTACAGGTGAGTAACCTTTATATTTTAGTGAAAGACTCAAATATGTGACTATATGTGTAAATTAAGCTTTTCTCCATATGACTATCATGTTTTGTTATAAATGAATAGTAATATAAAAATTTACTAAAAAGGAAAGGTAAAAACATTGGAAACTCTAATGGGGAAAGGAGGCAAACTGCAAATAACAAGGGAAAGCTGCAAAAACAGGGAAAAACCATAAAATGTTTTGGATTGGAGCAGAGGCAAGTGGAACATTGGGGAAACTCTGAAGAGCATTCAGTCATCTTTCTGTCTTTCTCTTCAAAGCCACATTCCTTTTTCCATTTCACTTCTTCCAGATGTTCTATTAGGACTTTTAGTTGCAAACATTCAATAATATATAGTCAATTAGCATTGTATGGTTAAATCCTTGTGTGCCTCTTTGAGGGACAAAATCTGACCCTGCTACTGTGGCTGTGGAGAGATTGGACTATAATTTGGATAAGTGATGTCCTATTACACAAACGAACAGGGAGGAATGTAGGCCTGAATAGCAGGGAGCTATGCTCCATGTGCACCCTTTGTACCTCAATGTGGAAGATAAAGTAGGGGTAGATAGTTTATCTGTGACTGCATGGATCACTAATCATCACTCTCTTGTGCATAATTGGTGGGTACTCCCCCATGAGGGCTGTGATAGAGGCAGCGGAGTATGACAGGAGGAGGTGATGACTCCACCTCCCTCCCCCAATATGCATGGCCTAACTATTCAAAACTTTTTGGCCCAAATGTTTTGCAAGATTTTAAAATGTATGTAATATTTATGTTGAATGTACTGTACATTTATGATCCCCATCAGAGGCGGTTCAAGACAATCTTCCACCCTAGGTAAATGTCAGTGTGCTATCTCCCGTGCCACTCAAATTTGGCCCAGTCGCCCCTGCATCCTGACTGAGGGGTGGCCACACCAAATCTACTGCCCTTGGCAGCTGCCTAGTTTGCCTGTACATAGAGTAGCCTCTGATCCAGATTATGTATACATGCAGAAGCATCTGCTTCTATTTATTAGTGTCCAGTTGGAGATTATCCCCCTAATCATACAATGTCCAGGTGTGCATTTTCAGTTTTGTTGGCTCAGTGAAGCTGTAAATAAAGCATAAAGGGCCAGTAATACCCAGCTGTAGCCACAACATTTAGGTGATTGTTCATCAGAGTAGCAAGACTTCCCACTATATCTGCTGCCATCCAGCTGAAAATAATGGCTCAGAAAACTGTACTCATCACGGGTTGCTCCTCAGGAATCGGACTGGCCCTGGCTGTAAAAATGGCCAGAGATGAACAGAAAAGATTTAAAGGTAATGATATTTCTGAAATTAAATATCACACAGTACTGCATCTTCCATGTTGTTAGTCACTTTCATTTTGTGATGTGACAGAGTGGACTGTACTAAGTGCTGGGTGTCTCACCGTCTTATGGATAGATTTTTACCAGTCTGTACCTGAATTCTCTTCAGCTTCCCTTCTCTGCCACTCTTATAAATTTTTCCTTTCCTGACAGGAAGATACAATGCACTCAAATGTACTAATTCTGTGAACAGATAGCAGTTCTGTAACTGTACTGAAATGAAATGTTTATCTGAATTAACAGTTTATGTTAATAAAATATTTAATAAAACAAAAGTGGAAAGTTATTAAATTAAAAAAACAAAATTATGCATTTGAAGCATGCTAAATAAACATACCTTTTTACAGATTAGTCCTTCGCACAGCTGCAGATAGCTTTACTTGGCACTTAGCAAAGTTTTGTTGGTGTAAATGCAATTCCTAATTTTAGGAGGAGAAAGATTGTGTCTGGGAGCCCTTAATTAAATTAGCAATTGTTTTTAGCAATTTGTTTCTGAGAGGCAGGATTCAGTATTTCTTCCTTGCATTTACTCCCATGAGGGAGGAGAGGGAAAACTTGGTTCCACTGTCTCCCTTACAAAACGGAAATATTTGCTGCAATTGTATGTAGCTGACTAAATAAATTTAGCAATTCAGATCAGGTTTACTCTCAGTAAGTGTCTTACTCACCAGGGAACAATTGTACGGATTTATGGAAGTTAGAGTATTTAAGTCACAGTAATATTAAAGCTGATCAATATGATGATAAATATCTTGCAAAACCCAACAATTTTGCAGTCTGAGGAATCATTTGTTTCACTCCCATGTAGAATTCTGGCTGATTTTTTAAATATACTGGCTGTGATTTTAAAAAATGAGTGCCTAAAGATAGGCTTCTAACTCATTATTTAGGTGCCTAAATGTGGGCTTAGGAGCCTAACTTTGGCACCCGTTATTGAAAATCTTGGGTTTAGTTTTTCTACCGTATCTTCCCTAATTGATATAGAAATAAAAACACATAGCTATGAATGTGGCTGTATAAATGGTTTATTTCTCCATTCGCTCCTTCCCAAAATCTGATTTAGGAAAGTTAGAAGCACTATATAAAAATTTAAAATACATTCTGTTTTCGGTTGCTATCAAGGCCCTATCACCAAGATATCTAAGCACTAAAATATGGACTTAAAGGTTGTATGCACTGTAACTTGTGTCTCCTGTCATTCTCAAAGGAAAAGCTTTCTCTGTAATTACATTTCTGATTACTTATTTATGATACTTTACAGTGTATGCTACCATGAGGAATCTGACCAGGAAGGACAAACTTGCAGAAGCTGCAGGCAGAACCTTGGGTAAAACCCTGGAAATTAAACAACTGGATGTCTGCAATGAAGAGTCTATTAAAACTTGCGTCAGTAGCATCCCTGACAGAAGGATTGATATATTAGGCAAGTAATGAACACAAATGAAAGATGGAGAAGAAGTCAGGATACAAGATTTAATTTAAGGGTCCTTTTAAATATTTCAGAGATATTTCAGTAACATACTGTTCTTTCTAAAAATGTTTATGGATTTAAATATAAATATATGAATAAAACCAATAATACTGTAACTTCTATAAAGTCTTCCATTCAAGGTTCTCAAGCCATTCACCAAATACTAATTAATTGAATTCAGGCACAAAGAGATCAAATGACTTCTACAAAAATCACACAGTAGATCTGTTGGCAAGGTTGAGAACAGAACTTGGATCTCCTGATTCTCCATCCTGCACTTGAGACCTAAGACCATCTCTACCCTCTGAACACAGTAGACCCCTATTTATTTGCTCTAACAATAGGGTGATCCTTTGTGAATTAGCAAGTAAGTGAATAAATAATTAAAAGACTAATGCATCATCAAACGCACATGGTTAATTTTTAATAACAGTTATAGTTCCATTTTATTTGATACTTTACTAGTAAATTTTGTGTAATATATTTTGTAAAAATAAATTATAACGTAATATGGCAACTAACTACACCCTCGGCTTTTAAATCTTGGCTAAGAGGAAGTAGAGCCTGTCTTTTGTGGGGAGATAATAGGGGAGCAGCAGAACCGCAAGGTGCAAATTAGCATGCACTATGCTCCAATTTGACATTCCACTTCTTACTATCGAGTGTTCATATTATGGCATGACCATTCTGGATTTTTGAAACCACAAGCATTCAAATGGAATCGTCTCTTCACCACCACATAGTGACAAAGTTCTCAACCAATGCCAGTTCTTTTTTTTTTTTAAAAAGAAACTAACATTATGAGGCGCTAAACACAAAGTAGACCAAAAATATCAAACAAACATACTAAGGCCTGATCCAATACCCAGTGAAGTAAACTGAGACTCCATTTGACTTGATTGGGCCCCTAATTCTTAACACTGAATTATAAGCAAATATTGTATAGAAGTTTTTTCTCGTTTTTTTCTTTACCTTTTCCTGATTTAAAGAAAAAAAGTAAGGCATAAATTAGAAATAAACAAGAAAATCTTCAGAATAGCAGATATTTTAAAATGTATTTGAGTAAAAGCAAAGACATTCCACGTCAAATATAATCTCAAGGTTTCAGTGAGAAGCTGAATAACTAATTGCTCTTGTGTATTTTAATCCCTTATTCCAGTCACTCATTTTTACCACCATGTGTTTTCCAGTGAAAGTGCTAAATTAATATTTATTGCAGTTATTACTCACTATTGTGTTTTGCATCTGTACAGTTAGCAATGCTGGAATGGGGCTCATTGGACCTATTGAATGCCAGACCATAGATGAAATGAGAACTGTGATGGATACAAACTTCTTCGGATTAGTTCGCCTTTTGAAGGAGATTTTACCAGATATGAAGAAGAGAAAGAGTGGACATATAGTTATAATAAGTAGTGTCATGGGAATACAAGGCAAAGTATTATTATGTACTAATTATTTGTAATTTAAAACTCACATTTTTCTGAACTGAAAAATGTAAGCGATCTAGTATATTAAGCTATTGTTTCCAGTTTACAAACATGGGCTTCAGTTCTACATTCTTACTCACATTGAGTAATATATTATGTCAGTACTCTCATTTAATTTTAATGGGACTACTTGTAGAGTAAAGTACTACTGCTTGTGAGTAAGGCTGGCAGACTTAGGTCCATAACAACTGTGTTTGAGTTTTCTGGAAAGTAGCACTTCGCTCTTTTCACAAAGTGATTTCATGTGGAAACTTGTCTCTGTCTTTTGCTTGAAGGGACTATGCAGGAAAGACCAACACATTTTAATACACTTTTTTATGCACAGGTATTTTGTGAAACTAGCTTTAAAAAAGCTCTGCCTTAAAAAGATTTAGTACATATGCAGTCTGTTAGTAATTCACATATTTGACACAGGAAAATATTCCAAGCAGTATATACAAAGTAGGTCTTCCAACACTGCTCTCTCTCTCTCTCTCTGCCCCCCCACAAAAAAAAACAGAACAAAAAAGATGGAATCAACAGCTCTACACTGAAATATTCTGATTGTTTGAACAGTAGGTCCTTTCCCACTTCCACTGGAGTCCTCCATGTCCCAAGTCCTCCATATCCCAAACTATCAAATCAGTATTTCCTTTCTGTAAGGCTTTCCCTCTTACTAGACACCCAGGTGTTGCCATTAACCAAGGGGGAAACATCAAATGGACCTCACTTTAAAGCCAGATAATGTTGCTCTTAATTTGGTGCTCCATCCTGCATAAACTTACTTATATGCATAGTCTCAATAACTTCAATAGGCCTCTCATATTTGGATTATTCATGTGAGTGGGCAGTTATAGGGTCAAGGCCTTGGCTACTAAGAGTTGCTAATGAGCAACATGATGCTCACCATCCATCTTAGAGGGTTGTATATTGCCTCCTCCGAGTCACCAAGAAGTGAAAAATCCATATCCTTTAAATCTTAGATCTCTTGCTTGCATTGCAACACAGCTGCCATGCCAAATGCTGCAGATTGAATTACACATGTAGATCACTGTATTAGACCACAAAATATCTAGCATAAATACCATGCACTAGATCCTCTGCTGTGGCCAAGGAACAGCTTGAAGGCTGCTCTAACTTGTGCTAGTTGCCAATGGCACCTAGGGATCATAATAGCCAGGGTGCAAAGGAGACAATCACTGCTCAGCAGGTATGCAAAAAAAAAAAAAAAAAAAAATTTGGTCACCCCAGTGCATTTAGTAGGAGTGTTTTTAACATCTTCATAACTTGAATTAGCGCAACATAAATCACGAGGATTTTTTTCATGCTCTCGTAACCACAAACAGCTTATAAATTACTTTAGGAAATATAAGCCACTCAAAAACTTAAAATGATCTTAACATGATCTGTAACTACTTTCTTTTTGCCTTCAGGTATTTTGTTCAATGATGTTTATGCTGCATCTAAATTTGCTGTGGAAGGATTCTGTGAAAGTTTAGCCATACAAGCACTCAAGTTTAAACTTCAGTAAGTGTTGACCCAAAGGTGTTGGGTACATATCAGACTGTACTTTAAAATATATCTTGAGCTAGTAGTAGTAGTACAACCCTTACATAGCAGGCTGCTGTCCTGGAGAAAGAGAATGAAGAATTTTTCCTCTTGAATTGAAGCTATACATTCACAAGAAGCCACTGAAACCTTCTTATAGAAGTTCCCTTGCCCTCCCCACCAAAGTACTGCAAACATTTAAATGACAAAATAAACATGACCTACAGCATTCAGACTAGGAGTAAGTTTAGCTTTGAAAAAATATGTATAGCTTTCATATATATCCCTGGAAACCTGGACTCTCATCTACCCTACTATGGGGATGTGGTCAAGTAATATGTGTGCCTCAAAGAGAATCTTTTCTCTAATCTGTAGTACCCAGATACATTAGTGAGAATGATCAATAATGACTTTCATTATAATGATTATTGGAGACATTTATATAACAACATAGTGGTATGTAGCACTTTCAATAGTGAATAAAAACATGGGCCTTGCCTCAAAGAGTTTGCAATGGAAATCAATCAAAGCAAGACAGAAAGAAGAGATGCCTACAGACTAAGTGAACAGAGCATGAGCAGAAGGGATGCACAAAATAAGATTGTGAGATAGTTTACATGGTAGTTCATAACTTTTTTATATAATTACTTAAAATGTATTAGTTTCTAATGAGAATTTAGTAGAGAATTACTATATGTGCAAATAGGTGGGCTCTGAGAAGGGGTTTAAAGGAGATAAGAAATCTTTGTGGCATATAGGGTTAGAGGACATTTCAGGCATAGGAGGCAGCATGGAAGAAGGAAGAAGAACAAGGTTGCATGGAGAAATGTGGAACTGGCTAGTGACCAGCGATAATGTAAGCAAGGGCAGCACTGTACAGAAGTTTTAATTTGGAAGTTCTGCTTAAAAATCAAGAGCGTGGTATAGCCCTTAGGAATAAGGGACAAAATACAAATACTTGTTAACAGTCAAACAGAACTGGCCAAAAATCTGCTGTATAAAAACTTTGTTCAATAGATAACTATGGTTGTAAACAGGAAGGACTTTTCATACTTAAAACTTGAGAATGGAACTGGAGAAGGAACTGGCGCAGGGACCTTAAGTATTTCTTAGCTTTACTTTTATGCACTTCTGGGCAAATCCTGCTCCTCCTCCATAGGTACAGCGAGCCCAACAGCAGCAAAAGTCTGGGCAGCTGGACTTTCTGCCTAAGCATTTGTACTGTACTTTGTGGGTACCACAGAATACGAGTGCCTTCCAGAATTATATACACCCAAGAGGTAACCAAAGAGAATCTTTGGGTGATCTCTCTCTCTCTTTTAAATACTTCTACTATTACTACTATGTAGGAGAGATGGCAAAGAGATCCATTTAGCACTTTGTCCAAAAGGCAGTGAGGTTTATGATCATTTTTAAATCTTGTTACAGAGATCCACAGCTGTGAGCCAGCAGCTGAGGCTTTGTCTCCTGCTCCCACTTCTGCCCTAGACTGATAGTTCCATTGCTCTCCAGCAGTTCAGCCAGTGTTCTTCTCCCACTTTCTCCCATGGAAACCCCCAGTGCCTGTCTGAGATACTCAGGGCAAGAGCTGTGGTATGGATCTCCCCCTTAAAGAATTTACTGTTTAAAAAATGTTAACAAGTGCTCATTTATTTGCAGCCACTCACAGCTATATAAAGGATAGCTTTACACATTTCCCATATAGAAGGACAAATCACCGATATGTTATTGTTCTTGTAACAGGCTAAGTCTGATTGAGCCAGGCCCAGTGATCACAGAATTTGAAAAAAAGGTGTTTGAAGATGGAATGAAAATGGATCTTTCGGCTGCTGATGAAGAAACTGCTGACATGTTTACTAATATTTACCTTAAAAATTACAAACAGATTTTCCAAAGCCTGGGACAGAGTGCAGAGGACATAGCAGAGGTAATTAGTCAAATTATTTTGTGCAGTCTTAGAATGCTCTGTTTGGTTGTCGACCCACTAGACTTCATTAAGCACAACCTCAAGCATTTACTGGATTTAGAATTTAGAAAGAACATGTTCTCCCAGTTTTAAAAGGCAACTGTGAACCTTAATCTGTAATATCATTGAGTGGATAGTTGCGATGTGATCTAACCACCCAGTGAAGTCAGAATGACACTAGTGTGCATGGCCACCAGAAATCTAGATGGCTTACTACCATTGTTTATGGCCCCTCTCTTGCTCAGATTCCACTACTGCAAATTCCTACACCCACGTGAAATCCAGCAGACTATCCCAGGAACCAACAACAGAAATGCAGCAGCAGGTCACAGCAGAACATAGCTGGAGGCAATCTCTGATATTTGAGACTTTATAGAGCACAACCAACACCATGAACTGCTTCTAGAAGCAAGTAGGTAGACAATGTAGAGTATGGATCATCAATCTTATAGACTCACCTCTCAAATTTAAGCTGTTGCATTGTGCCAGCTGACATGCTCTTCAAAAGTAGGCCAAAGTAGAACTCTAGGGTAAATGAATGCTTGAGGTTACAAAGATCTGAATCACTATGGAGAGGTTGAAATACAGGAAAGTTTGCAGCATTCAGATCAACCATAAGTTAAAAATGACAGTGTGTGATTAAGGACATCTTGGAATCTAAGAGCAGAAATGGATTCTAAATGTTTACGAGCAGCATTAGTGAAGGTCAGACACATAGTCTACCTCCAATATATGAAATACTAGGTAAGGCCCTGATCCTGCAACTGGTTTTGTGCACACAGATTTGTATGCATTTACACAGCCATATTCACTTCAATAAGACTCTGCTTTGGCATAAGGATTTGCCTGTGCGGGATTGGGAAACCTACATAGGGTCCCAGTGATTTTGTTTGTGTCTTACCTTAGATCTATAAGGTGTGATTCTTAACACCCTCAGCATTGGCATAACACTGCTCCCACTGAAGTTAATGAGAGCTTTACCGCTGACTTCAATGGGAGCAAAGTTAGGCCAACACTTAGCATTTTTGAAAATCCCATACAATATATTTTTTTTAATTTGAATTTGATTTAAATAGTGTCAGGCTCCTGAATCTCATGTTGTTTGTAAACTGGTAAATATGAAACATCCTGATTCACTCATTTGATACCATATCTGTGAATTCAGTCTTGTTCTGTATTTAGTATTTTATTTTTAATAATTTCACATTTAATCACTTTCTGAATGATGAAGCACTTTAGTAGCTTTTACAGCAATATACAGTTGGAAAACTTAGATGCATGCAATTAATTCTTCCAGATAAGCGAGTGCAGCTAGAACTTTACAACTACATTCTGATCTTGACGTACAAGGATATGTGTGTTACTCCAACTGAAATTGAGATAACTCACTCTTTGCATGCCAAGTTGAAAATATATCTCTGTCAAACGCTTGTAGTTTGAACCAATAACAAATCAGCAGAGACCCTTCCTTTAGGCTGAGTTCTTCTAAGCAAGAGCTTCTAAATCAGAATCAGACTCCTGCCCTAACTTCAACCTGCATAATATGTCTTCACTGCAGAATTTACCCAGTGGATCAACATGCAGTTTGCCTACCTTGGGTGTGAATGGCCACGCTGCAAAGCCACACTTGAGTTGAGTTAGCGTTATACTCACCTGCTTGAGATGATAAAACTTCTGGGATTATATTCCATGGTTCTTACACTGCAGTATACTAAGCCAGTCTGATTCTCTCTGAGTGAATTGTGGGAAAACTTGTCTGTCCTTTTGGGCACACAGGGGGAATTGTGAGAAAGCACTGGACATTTATCAGCACTTGAGGGGTTCAGTGTGTGTCCTCACTGCAAAGTGGGCAGTTTACCAGCCTGAGTGAACATACCACTCCGGCTTTAGTGTATAGCACCAGATGATCCAGGTCTTGGGTGCAAAGCACAACCAAACTTGGGTCAGAGGGGTGTGTGTGAGAGAGAGAGAGAGAGACGGGACAGGGGCAAAGCCCAAGCAAGAGCCCAAGTTAACTCTGCAGTGAAGATGCACTCTGAATCTCACCCTGCACTTTCTCTGCTTCACCCATGCTTATCTGACCACCTCCTTTCTCTCCTTTGCCTATTTGTAATTTCATGTCCTCTTTCTTACCACCTCCATATGTTCTCAACTGATGTTTGAGAAGGTTTTCCTTGACCCTCAAAAATATCCTGAAAATCTGCACCATGAAGTGCTCCTGCTTTAGTCACCACTTGCTTACTCTACTTTTCTTTTGTTTCTAGACTCTTAAGGTCTTAGACAGGAACTTATCATTTGTTCAGCATGCATTGCATATCATACAGCACTATGTACAGGTTTAAAGAATACAGACACACAACCCTTTGGGCAAGAGCACAGAACTGCTAACCAGCAGTGATCCTTGGAGCCACAAACCCCTTACATATGGAACCCTATACAAGGCTATCAAAGAGATGGGTCTCCTACCTTTATTCCTTTCCAAGTTCAGTGCTGTAGTAGATAGGAGCCAGCTAGCAATTTTTATTTTGTATTTTTTTTTAATATTGTTTTGCACCAAATTGGGAATTAGTATTAGAGCCTTTTTTGGTAGTTTATATGGTAGTTTTTAGCTTTAGTTAAAAAACAACTCTGTGCTGAAGTTCCCTCAATACACATTTCAAATAAAAACGAAAAACCAAAATGCAGCCCTTGGACCCCCACTGAAGCTTAAGTCTTTCATAATACCAAACAGGAGATATTTGGGTCAGAATGTAATCACTATGATGCTTTTTAAAGGATAAAAGGGTCAAACAAACATACTGATCACCTCCATGCTGCTTGCCCAATACTTCCAAGAGCAGGAAATGATTGTACTCAGAAATAGGACTGATTTTGGCACTAGATGCCGTATTAGTATTAAAGATGCTCTGACAATGTCACTGATACATGTCTGTATAGCTCCAAAGCTTGTACCTTCTACCAACAGAAGTTGGGTTAATAAAAGATACCATTTTACGTACCTTGTCTTATTGATGCACACAGTAAGTTTTAGAGAAAAATCCCTGTGGGAGTAAAAAACAGATTTCTGGTTTTGTAATCACATATTCCACCACCGATATCAAATTCAAATTTCTAAATAGTAAATATATTACTTTTGTTTAATATAAACTTCCGCTATATTTTCTGATAAAGTTGGAAAATAAAATTATGCTGATTAGTCTTATAGAGAAACATGTTTTTTGAGGTTTCTAAATTATCCTAAGAAAGTCTTAATGGATTAACTGCCTGATTAAAATGTGGTCAAATTTCCTAAAGGATTTTACAAAGCTACCTTTGTTACTTTGCTCAGTCATTCTGTTTGTTGATTCTTGTACATCTATTTGGATGAATGATGTTCTCTAAAGATCCCATTTCTCATTCTAACAGCATACAGTAAAGATAATTCTTGCAGAAAATCCACCTTTTCGCCATCAGACCAACACCCTGTACACACCAATGACAACCTTGAAATATGCAGATCCAAATGGAGATCTACCTATTGATACCTTCCATAAAATGGTTTTTCAGCATGATAAAATCTTCAGTGCAAGTCTTAACTTCATCAAACTGCTAAGGTGGAGAAGCAGAAAAAGCTTTGATTTGGGAAACCCTTCACAATGAATATATGTATGCTATTGTGTGCATCTGGATCACTGGTTCTAGTCACGGCTGACATATTGTTTTGAAAAATAGCTTTGCAATATAACTGATTACAAAAAGACATTCAAAATGTTTGGTTAGTGAGCTTAATTGAGGTATTAATGTTGATTAACTTTTATTTTGAACTTCAAGTTTCCAGTGCTTTGAAAGTAAACTGTTTCACCCACATCAGTTATTGTCAGTAATCTTGGCCATATATTCTATTTCCAGAGTTGATCCTGGTAGAAATTTATGACCGCTATTTTTTCTGAACATCAACAAATCCATTATCAAACAACTCCCTTCAGCATTTATTAGAATGAAAAAGAAAAGATACTGAGATTAGTACTATGTGTATATCTTATTTGTACAAAACCTGATTTGTTAGTATTGTAAAACATATTGAATTGCTTTGCTAATGTTCTAGTGATTTTTAAATCACTTAACACCTTATTCTATAGTGCTATACTTGTATTTAAAAGGATTAGAATAAACTACTTGTTAGAAACCTAAGAAGTGCAAGCATTTTTATAGTTTTTAAAATGTATTTAATATGTATATCCATATTTTAGGCATCTTCTATGATAGTGGTGAATGGCTTATGATAATTTCTGTGCTTTCTTAGGGAACACAAATCAATATACTCAAAATTTTCAAACCTGAGGGCCTAAAGCTAGGCCCCTAAATCCATATTTAGACATCTAGACAGAAGTTATCTGATTTTCAATGGTGCTGTGCACCTGCAGCTACCATTGAAGTCAGTGTGAGTTACATGTGTTCAACACCTTTGAAAATCAGAGCACTATCTAAATCAGTGGTGGGCAACCTGCGGCACATCAGGGTAATCCGCTGGCAGGCCGCCAGACAGTTTGTTTACATTTGCATGGCTGCCCGCAGCTCCCAGTGACCGTGGTTCACTGTTCCTGGCCAATGGGAGCTGTGCGAAGCAGTGGCCAACACGTCCCTGCGGCCCGCACCGCTTCCCGCAGCTCCCATTGGCTGGGAACGGTGATCCACGGCCACTGGGAGCTGCGAGTGGCCATACAAATGTAAACAAACTGTCTGGTGGCCCGCCAGTGGATTACCCTGATGGGCTGTGTACGGCCTGTGGGCCACAGGTTGCCTACCACTGATCTAAACGTCAAAATGTGGATTTAAGACACTGGCTTTAGGCACCCACATTTGAAAATTTCAGAGGAGTTGGCTAGACATCTAAAAGTCTTTAGGCTTTCAGGTTTGAAAATGTTGGCTTGTAGCTCCACTTCATTTACAGCTATGTTTGAGTGTCTGAAGCATGGATGTTTGTATGTATGTACATACCTAGATGTATCAGTAGCTTTGATAAGATTGGCAGTGTTCTTGGGAATAGGATTTGCTGACTGTGCTATATAACATGCTTGGGTTATACATAGGATTATACATACATTTTTTTAATATTTAGAATTCAAAGAATATTTGTCATCAAACAGAAAAATTCTAAAGCTAAATCAAAGTTTAAACTGAATGCAACAGTATTCCTTTAACTTTCATGTTGCTTTACTGAAATGGGTATGAAAAATTTGGTTTCCACATAACAGAATCAATTAATCATAACAGAATTTAAACATACAAATTACATATTTAAGATCAAGAAATGCTATTATAACACTTGCTTTTTATATGGTCCTGCTTTTTTGAAGAACTTGAACTAAAAAAACAAAGTCAAAAACTGAACATAAGAACGGCCATACAGGGTCAGACCAATAGTCCATCTAGCCCAGTATCTTATCTCTGACAGTGGCCAGTGCCACATGGGGCTATTATTGACTGATCCATCCTCTGTCATCCAGTCACAGCTTCTAGCAGTTGGAGGTGTAGGGTTGCATCCCTGACCATCTTGGCTAATAGCCATTGATGGACCTGTCCTCCATGAACTTATCTTTTTTTTTTAAGCCAGTTATGCTTTTGACCATCACAACATCCCATGGCAACAAGTTCCACAAGGCTGTGTGAAGTAGTACTTCCTTTTCTTTGTTTTAAACCTACTGCCTATTAATTTCATGAGGTGACACCTAGTTCTTGTTTTAGATGACGGGGTAAATAACACTTCCTTATTCACTTTCTCCATACCATTTATGATTTTAGAGACCTCTATCATAGTACCCCTTAGTTGCCTCTTTTCTTAGCTGAGCAGCGCAGGTCATTTTAATCTCCTCATGGAAGCTGCTCCATACCCCTAATCATTCTCATTGCCCTTCCCTGCACTTTTTCCAATTTTAATCTCTCT
This sequence comes from Dermochelys coriacea, assembly GCF_009764565.3. Classification (NCBI taxonomy): domain Eukaryota; kingdom Metazoa; phylum Chordata; order Testudines; family Dermochelyidae; genus Dermochelys; species Dermochelys coriacea. The sequence goes on along the minus strand of NC_050075.1, from coordinate 74,793,651 downwards.
TGAGTAACTTTGTATCATTTGCAAATTTTGACACTTTACTAGTTATCCTTTTTTTCCAGATCATTTATGAGTATGTTGAACAGCACAGGTCCTAGTACAGATACTTGAGGGACCCTGCTATTTACCTCTCTCCCTTGTGAAAATATTTATTCCTTAGTTTGCTTAAGATCCTTTAGTGAGGGACCTTGGACTTTCAGAAAGCTTTTGACAAGTATACTATATCCACATGCTTGCTGACTCACTCAAAGAATTTTAATAGCTTGGTGCACCTATTCTAATAGTTTGAAGCGTGATTTCACTTTTAAAAAAAGCCATACTGACTTTTCCAAAACTATATCTGATAATTTTATTATAGTTTAAATTAATTTCCCTGGTAATGAAGTAAGCTTACTGCCCTGTAATTGCCAGGATCAGCTCTGGAGCCTTTTTTAAAAACAGGCATTATGCTAGCTACCCTCTAGCACACAAGCTAAGTTAAGCAGTAGGTTAATATAGAACAATTAGTAGTTCTATAATTTAATAAGAGCTACTTCAGAATTCTTGGGTGAATACCATCTGGCCTGGTGCCTTATTACTGTTTAATCAATTTCAATCTGGAACAATTCCTCAGTTTTGTCTCCTAAAAAGAATGGCTCGGATGTGACTCTCCCCCATATCCTCTGCAGTGAAGACTGATGCAAAGAATTCATTTAGCTTCTCTGCAAAAACCTCATCCTGAGTGCTCCATTAGCACCTCAATTATCCAGTGGCCCCACTGACTTTTTGGCAGGCTTCCTGCTTCTGAAGTCCTTAAAAAACAATTTTTTGCTAGTTTTTGTGTCCTTAACTAGTTGCTCTTCAAAGTCTTTCTTGGCCTGCCCTATTATAGTTTTACACTTGATTTACCAGTTTCTATTTTCCTCACAAAGATTGGGCTTCTAATTTTTAAAGACTGTATTTTTTAATCTAACTGCTTCTTTTACTCTGCTGTTTGACCATCGTTGAATTTTTTTGGGCTAGGGTATGCATTTAGTTTGAGACGCTATTACGGTGTTTTTAAATAGCCTCCATGCAGTTTGCAGGCATTTCATCCTTGTGCCTGTTCCTTTTTATTTCCATTTAACTAGCTTCCTCGTTTTTATGTAGTTCCTCTTTTTGAAGTTAAATGCTACTGTGGTGAGTTTCTTCGGCATTTTTTCCCCTACAACAGTGTTAAATTGTATTACGTTAATCCTACTATCTAGTGCTTCAGCTATATTCACCTCTTGAACCAGATCCTGTATTTCACTCAGGACTAAATCAAGAATTCCTTCTCTCCTTGTCGGGTCCAGAAAAAGCAGCTCCAAAAAGTTGCTGAAATATTCTATGCTAAGTATTGTTGCACTGACGTTCACACAATTACTTCTGATACTTGGCAAGGTTATAGGGAAAAAACATTACATTATTCTAATGTACACACACCTATCACATTCATTCTGGGGAGAGGTCTGAATTTTATTTTTAATTATGGTTTTTACCCAGCCTGTATGTTTAGGACTAAGTAATCCTGCAAAATCCACAGCTCTCCCATCTATGTCAATGGGTAGTTTGCATAGTGCTCATGAGGGGAATGTGGCCTTTATCTAATAACTGAACTTATTTATTCTGTACCCTAATTATTACATTCAGCATCATTCAGTGGGGCAAACATGTTCACCTTGAAGGCCACTATTACTTCTGTCCTTCATTTTTCTTCCCCGTCTTCATTTTTGTTTCTTTCCCCCTTTAATGTTTTTGTCATTCCTCTGTTTTTTCTTCATTTCCTTTCCTCTATCAACTCCTGGTTCCCAACCCCTCATAGAGAGTGTAAGATGTCTGGAATAGATTCCCTACCTCTATGTGACCGTGCTGCTACTTCTGTGAAATACATGAGAGAAAAAAAGTGTCACTTTGTCCACAAGATGCTCCTATTATTAATTACTCAATAAAATGTAACAAAGAGATCCAGAAGTTGCCATCTTATTCAGCTTTCTGAAGTCGACATATCATTTGTCTGACGTAGAATACTCTGCAACTGACTGAAAAGCTTTATAAAGACAACTGCAAAATGTCTCAGAAATGCATTTAGAAATCTAGGTTTACTGTAGTACCTGCTGATGAATCCACCAACAGGTCTGCAGTTAAGGGCTTGTTAGCTGGCGAGTTATTGCAGAATAGTCATTTCTGATTAACTATTTCTAAGCAATACATCAGATATTACAGCATGAGAAACTCTCTCCTGTTTACTGAAATAGTAGACCTAAAATATGGAATTACCGATGGTATCACATTGGGAATAAAAATAAACGTTGGAACTGTGGGACTAAAAGCAGAACTCCAATCAAACCACTGGCTTAAATTTAGATTGTGCAGCAGCATGAGTTAAGTCAAATAGCCCTAACTTAGACATGATATACTGTGTGCTATTGCTTGTGTGCTGCATAAGACTACAACCTTGAAACTACTAATACAGATAGAAAAATAGGTTGTTATTTTTAAGATGATTTATTTTGAAAGGCATTTTTCATTGTAAATCCTGAAAAACTATGGTAAAATCAAGGTCTTGTTGAGGCCTATAAAGTACTGGGAGCAGAAAACTATTCCGAAGATATCGACCGTGTACACTGGGCTCCCTAGTCAGGTCACAACACTCAGTGAAACGAAAACAAATGATCACGCCTTGTCATCCATTGGGGACGCACGGCAGACGGTGAAGTAGGGCCTGCTGGAGCCCGAGCTAGGGGCCCTGTTAACGAGGAAAGGTGTGCCCTCACTAGGAAAAAAGATGGGGTTTAGCACGTGTTAGCTCACATGGAAGTAGTAACTAACAGAACAATCCGCAGGCAGACAAGGCGGTGGCTGTTCTTGCTCATGCGTGTTCAGCTACCCCCGCCTGGTGCACAGGGGCCTTCAGCACGTCTTCTCCGCCACATTAAAACCCACCTTTTCGGCTAGAGAAGAAAGGCCCCGGAGGTAACACCGCCGCACAGAGCGCATCGCGCCGCCCGCCCCCCCTTTGCCCTGGGCGGCGCACACAGCAGCGCCACGAGGCTACTGAGCACGTGGGTCCAGCCTTGCCCCTTTCCTCCGCCACCGTCCGCCCGCTGCTGCCCCGCTTCAGATTCCGGAGCCCGGCTGGGCGGGGGGGAGCGCGGGAGCGGCGCAGCGTCTCCCCGGGTGGGCGCGGGGCTTGTACCAGAGCTCTTTCCGGGGGATGGGGTCCCGGAAGCGGAAGTGGCCGAGGACGGCTTCCGGCGGAAGTGGCGCTGGTCGTTGGTTGTGCTCCTCGCTGGCTCGTTTCCTTCTCCCGGCCCCCCTCGGTTGTGAGGGAACGGCCGCCGCTGAGTGAGTGCGGAGCCGGCGCCGGAGCCGAGCCGAGCCGTGCCGTGCCGTGCCGTGCGCGGGCTTTTCGGGCGGCTCCCGTTCACAAGGCGGCGGCCGGCATGGCACGAATACCCGGCGGCGGTGCGTGAAGGATGTGGCAGAGGCTCTAGCCGAGGGAGCCCTGAACTCCGGGCAGCGCCTCCTGCGGCTGCTCCCAAGCTCCTGGCACCGGCTTAGGGGAGCTGGCAGCGGGCCCCCGCGCCGGCCCCCGCTAGCGCTCTCCCGCCTTCGGGTGTGAATCTGACCCCTCCCTTTCTCCCCCAGCGCGCGGTCCCCTCAGCACCCGCCCCGCACCCAGCGTCCTCCCGCCCGCAGACTCACGGCACCTGCTCTCATCCGCTGCTTGGACCTGCCCCAGCAGCACCGCCCCGGGGCTCCCTGAGCAGCGGGTCTCAGGTGCTCTGCGTGTCTTGCTCTGGATCTGAAGATCTGAGTTCAAAGAGTCTCAGAGAGCGCGTGTGAAATATAATGGCTTCGTCGTCTGGAAACGACGACGACCTCACCATCCCAAGAGCTGCTATTAACAAGATGATCAAAGAAACTCTCCCCAATGTCCGGGTGGCTAATGATGCCCGGGAGCTGGTGGTGAACTGCTGCACTGAATTCATCCACCTCATCTCCTCGGAGGCCAATGAGATCTGTAATAAGTCTGAGAAGAAAACCATCTCCCCAGAGCATGTCATACAAGGTGAGTTCCTCGGGGGCAGTCATCTGGTAGATGACAGACCATTTCGTTTAATGCAATGCTGTTGTAGCTATGTCGATCTCGGGATAATGGAGAGACAGGGTGGGCGAGATAATATTTTTTTTAGTTGACCCAAAATTAGTTTAGTTGCTGTTGGTGAGAGAGGCAAGCTTTCCAACAATATAGAGCTCTTCTTCAGGTCTAGGACCCTACAATTGATTTCTCCAAAAGTACTGGCAGAAAAAGTCAATATTTTAAAGAACATGAGTAAGATTATTTGTTGCCTTGCATTGCAAGGGGGAGGCTACTTTTGTGGTGAAGAGGGCAGGAGTTTTCAGTTCCTCCCCTTGTTCTTTTCCTGTGTGACTTTGCGTGACTCACTTTTATTTCTGTGCTTCAGTTTCCATACCTATGAAAAGAGAACTATCTCTCAGGGTGGTTGTGCAGATTACTTTCCTGTTTGTTACAGAAATAAAATAAAATATTAAGCACTTGCAAACCAGAGGCTGACACTGTATAAAAGATGGGGATGGGAGGTGGGCTTTATGAGAGAGTTCCAGGCTCTTGCCCTGATGATCCCTAACCAATCCCCTAGCTGATGTAAGAAGAAAGGTACTGGGGATTCCTACCATACAGTCCCTGGACTTGCTTTGTGGCTTCATCTTTTGTATCAGTTCTGCTGTAATAAGTGTGTACACTTAAAAATATGCCCATTGTACCCTATTTTGGCTGTTGGCTCCCCCCTTCTATGGCTGCTGGATGGAAAAGTTTTCCGATTCTTTTTTTTGTTCTCTCTCGAATCTCGGAGTCTCCTGATTTTTGTGCGTATCTGTTGTTCTAGTCTTCTCCAGCCTTCATTTTTTTGAGTTTGTTCACTATGAATAGAACCAGTGCCTGCTACTGCTGCTCATAGCTTTCTCAAGCAGTAACAGAATGAAACTAATGACTTGGGTTACTTCCATAGCTGCTTTTGAAAGCCACATGGGCTGCTCCGATCAAGAATCATGTTAATTTTACTGGGATATTTTAGAAAGCTACCACAATTCTTGACAGTTTCATTGCTGCCCACAAAGTTGTGAATTAAGGTAGTAGTGAAAGTGATCAGAGTTTTAGTTTTACTCAGCTACTTGGCAAGTCAGTGAACAGCGGCATAAGCAGTAGAACTTCAGGCTCAGGAAAACAATCCAGTATTAGTTTGTATCTTTTCACATGGAAAGTTGGTTTTGAAACTATAAGTACTAAATGCTCAATTAATTAGATTCTGCAGAATATGATGGGGTATGATAACTCCACTCTGCAGAAAAAGTTTCCTATTTGCAATATAGAAGTGGATTTTTCAAGCTCTTATTATGACGGTTTATAATAAAAAGCAATATAAGAAAATATGAACCATATATCAACTTTTGTTATAGTTAACATTTTAAGAAAATGGTGCCTTGCAGTAAAATTGATTCTTAAAAATCCTCTCAAACTCAGACTTTAAAAAGTAAAACCCAGACTTGCATTGTGAATGAAATTTTGTACTGGTTAAATACATAAAGTTGCCGCCAAAAGTATCAGCACAAGTTTTTAGGTTAATAGAGGTGATCTCTAAAGAAAAGTAGAACAAAGTTGTATTGGAAACCCAGTGTTAGTGGGAAGAAATAATTTAGTGATGAAAGACTGGTTGCCTATGATAAATTATTCTAAGTGCAGATTTCACTTATTAACACTATCCTGATTAGTCCAGTGGATTATTTTTCATAATGCGGATTAAGAAAATATGTATGTGGTTGGAAGCTGAAGTGAAATGATTACCACATAAATACTGTATCTGCAGCATGTTGTCTACTAACAAATATTTTGTCAAGTTATAATTGCTAGTGTGTTCAAAGTTCTAATTTTTGATATAAAACTCTTCTTGAATTCCAGGTTGTCAATGTTAATCAAATTTTGTTAAATGAATATTTGTGTTTACCCATTTATATGGTCACATGTGATAAGGAGGATGTTACAGTCGTAACATTTTATATTCTGCATCTACCTTCATTTCTATCCTTATAATCCTTCAGAAATACATATGGTACTAATTCCTTCCTAACCTGTCAGGTGATTCCTTGAAGCATGAGGGTTAATATTACTATTTTAAAGAAAATGATTTAAGATGTATGTGGTGCATATAATTTAAATATTTCTATCCCATTCTGTATTGTAAAACTTATTTTGCTTTTTTTGACTACTATCTTTAAGTTGTCTACAATGACTTTTTGTCAAAAGCTTCCTGAAAGTTCAAATACATTTCAGTAAGTTCTTCCTTGCCTACTATTTTATCAGCATACTAAAGGAAATATTTCATTGATATGCTCAATTTTTTAGTAAGTAAGCTGCAGTTTGCTCTTTCTGTCATAGTCATCTAGATTTTTATAATTATCACTTAAACCAGTTTACTTGGTACGTAAATGAGGCTTACTGGTTGATTTATTCCCAGGATTGCCCCTACTTGTTTAAAATTTGCTACTCTCCGGATTACCAGTATAGCAGCTAATCTTAATGAGAGATTGTATCTCTTTATTGGCAGCTCAGCCACTTCATTCATTCTTTCAGATATCATGGTCCATACTATATGGCTCTTGTTCCTTCGCTACCTTTTTTGACACATCAGTATGTCAGTTGAATACCTGAAAAGAGTAGGTCTAGGGTAGGTATCACCAACATTCTTTGTGGGGAAAAATTGGGAAAAAAAGAAATAATTTAGCTTCTCTGTTTTTTTTGTTTGTTTTTGTTTTAAAATCCAAATTGCTATATGGTATTTTAGAAGATCACCATTTTTTCTGTAACCTTTCTGGTTCATATATATTTAAATAATTCCTTGTAGCTTTTTTTTATGACTTGATTATTTGCTCTTCAAAATCCCTTATACCTTACTAATTTTCACTGCCATAGTTCATGCTTTCTTTCTGTTGGCTTCGCTGGAGTTAGATTTGCATTTTCTCAAAAGATACCTATTTGGTTCAAGTAACATCTTGTGCATTGCCATCTTGTAATTGAACTATTTTTTTTGTTTAGGTCCTTTCTGTTTAGATGCCTGTGACTTTGTTATGGTATGTTTTAAGTGGCCTCCATTGAGTCTAAGGATTCTAATATATTTACTTTAAAATTTAATGTATTTTTAATTGGTTTCCTTCTCTTTTTGAAGTCTCCTTTCTGAAGTTTAATGGAACACTACTAGATTTTGGTATGATTCCTTGCCCAAAGCAAATTTAATCTGTTTTTTTTTTTTTTCTTCAATTAATGGAAGTTCTGATTTAGTTTTTAAAGTAAGATCCTGCAACTGCAGTGGTTCTCAAACTGTGGGTTGGGACCCCAAATTGGGTCATGACCCCATTTTAATGGGGCCACCAGGGCTGGCTTAGACTTTCTGGTGACTGGGGCTGAAGCCTGAGCCCCACCACGCGAGGCTGAAGCCAAAGCCCAAGGGCTTCGGCCCTGGGCAGTGGGGCTCAGGTTACAGGCCCCCTGCCTGGCTTGGGCTTTGGGCACCCTGCCTGAGGCGTGGGGCTCAGGTGGGTTCGGGCTTTAGTCCCCCAGCCTCTGGGGTCATGTAGTAATTTTTGTTGTGAGAAGGGGGTCAAGGTGCAATGAAGTTTGAGAACCCCTGTGTAACTGGATCTATGTGGATCTATGTAGTTGCTCAGAGCCCTCTGAAGTCAATGGCAGATGTGCTATTTGCTTTACACACTATTATACTCAATATTGACAGTATAATCTTTCTTAATTTCAATATGCTGAGGTAAAATTCCGTTGTTTTGCTGAATAACGGGATACATTCAAAAATATTCAAGTCTCTACCTAGCCTAGAAAAAACACTTATTTGGAAGATTTCATCATTGTATTTCTTATTTTAAATAATGCATTGCATAGTATGTAAAATGCAAGCCCACCCACGATACTATATTCCTTATTGTATTTCTTTAGATTTAATAAAATACTTAAGACTGGAACATTCTGTACATTGATTAAAATACAAAATATTTAATATTTTAAAAATAAAATACAAACTTTCAGGCTACTATGCACAAGGCACCTTGCATTATCACATATTCTACCCATTACATAATACAACTGTAAAATAAAAACCACCATAAAGAATAAGGCTCCACAACTAAATTGCCTCAGATCCCAACTGATCAAAATTGATGCCAAGACTCTCAAACTCACTCTTATGAAAGAGTTCTTTCAACGTGTAGGAACAGAAAAGACTAAGAGTGCATGTAAAAGGTTCACTATCTCTAATCAACAGCAAGATTCCTGGGTTGATTCTGAGACATCTCTTACCCGTCTAGTTGACAGAGCAATTCAATTGTACCTGTGGAGCAAAGGCCAAACTTAAAGGCCACAGGGACGAGAGTTAGTTATCAGTTTACTGATACCCTACCTGTTTAGAAATGAGCTCTCTACAAGGCTTTTTTTTGTATAATTCAATAAAATGAGTTACCTGATAAATCTTTGAAGGGGATGCGGTATAAATTGTCTATCATCACTGCAAATTGACTGCTATTTTCTGAATATGACTGGAGGGCAGATCTGGACACACCAGTAATCTTAGCCACTGAAACAACAAGCTTTGGTCACTTAAAAGCTGACCCCAAATAGCCATTAGACACCACTCTAAAACCAGTAGATAATTCTTAAGTCAGACTGGAGTCTACATAGGCTACCACTGTTGTTCAAGTGCACTTGAAACATCAAAACCACAGCCTACTGAATCATATTTCCTTAAAAGAAAGCAAAGTGTAAGAATGGGCTTTAATTGACAAAAACTCTAGCCTATAGACATGGCTTTTTGAAGATATTGACCTTTACACTTGTTTAAGAATAGCAGACATCCTCCCTATGGTGAGCTATTTATGATGGTCTGACCGTAATTTGTATTAGTCAGTCATGCCAAAACTGGGCCTAAAGCTTCCTCCAGATCTCGCTATGTTAACCAGATCTGGAACATACTATTAAGAGAAACATGAAGTCATACATTGCATATTCAGACCAAAACTGGCATCACAAAATCAAAAACTCATGCATGTTACCTGTCCTGTCTTGGTTGCATAGTTTTTCATGATGGGAACCAAGGTTTCTTTGGCAAATTCAAAACCTGCATAATGGGCTTCAGAGCCTGAGCTCCAGCCTGAGCTGCAACTTCAAAGTGCTGTGTATGTAGGTGTTTTTAGAGCATTAGTGTGAGCCCCTCTAACTCAAGTCTGTCAACCTGGGCTTTCTCCAAAATGCCATGTAGATGTACCCTGACTGTCTCTCACTGTTTATACAGTGCCTAATTACAGTTGGACCTTAATCTCCATTGGGACTGTAGGTGCTAGTGCAATACAAATACTAAGAATAAGTAATAAACTAAAATGAATGCATTCAGATTTTTAAATCTAGTGATTTATGGAAACTTTTTATTATTTGTTAGAAATAGAATGGCTTTGAAACTAAGACATCTGGTGAATGTTAAACCTGTAGCATTTAAAGTAAACCAAATAGATCAGAACGATATCTACGTGTGCAAATAGTAATAACAAAGTTGTTGAAGGTTGTGCCATTAACTTAATCGGAAAATATTTGTCAGTGATAAAGTAATACTAGTATGTCAGTTGACATTTATTGACAATAGGCTTTAAAACTAATTTTAAAAACACAATATAAACTTAATTAAAAAATTAAATTTAGATAAAAGATGCTGTCAACTAAATTTGCCAATTTAAAAGTGAAACTGACGATAAACAAAAGGAAGACTGACTTTATAGATTTTTATTGTCTAATATTAACAAAATGTACAAAATAACTAGAACATGAATTATGACAAGTACATTCTATTTTTACAATTTTCATTTTTAATAATCAAAAACTTTACTAATAAAGAAATGTACTTGTTTGTCTTATTAAGTTCACTGTTGCTTAAAATTAGTTTTCAAACACTTTTTGGCTGGTGAAGAAAGGACCAAACCTCTTCCTCTTATTATTTTTTTATAAAATCAAATTCGAGCCAGGGGCTATTTATCCAGGTACTTGTGTCACCATCACAGTAGTTTTGTAGTGCTTCCAAAGTATATTAAAAACAGATAATCTATCTTCCTAGTTTAATTAATCTGAGACCTTTTTTGTATGTGAAAAACTAAGCTTTCCCTCAGTAAGTTGAAGAAATTAGTTTTACACTGACTTTTGAAAGTGGAGAGGTCCATAGTCATTCTTCTCATCAAATCTAAGATCTTTACCAGCAGCTGGTCTGTCTTCATTTGTTGTCTGTTTCTTTGTTCAGGGGAATGTTGCTGTTGTAGATGCTCATGGAGCTGAGAGGCAATCTCTCAGGTATCGCCTAGTCTACACTGGGTGGGGGGATCGATCTAAGTTATGCAACTTCAGTTACGTGAATAACTCAGCTGAAGTTGACGTACTTAGATCTACTTACTGCGGTGTCTTCACTGCTGTAGGTCAACTGCTGACACTCCCTGTCGACTCTGCCTGCGCTTCTAGCTTCGGTGGAGTAATGGAGTCGACAGGAGAGTGCTCGGTAGTTGATTTATTGCGTCTTCACTAGATGTGATAAATCGACCCCCGCTGGATCGATCGCTCCAGAGCTGAGTGTAGACATGCCCTTAGACTAGTCCCAATGAGGGCTTGGAGTACCAAGACAGACTAAGATCCAGAATAGAGTCCGAGATTAGAATGCTTGGGTGGGCCTGATAACAGGGAGGGCCTCTGTTAAACAGATGCATTTTGTACCACATGGAGCTTTTTCTGGGTTTGAGCTCATTCCTAGATATGAGGTGCAATAATCAAGCATAGAGGTCACTAATGAATGAATCACTGTGGACAGGTCTCTGTCTGTTAAGATGGGGTGTAATTTTCTGGCTAGTAACAGATGGTTGTTACTGCTGCTGTTTGGGCATCTAATAGCATTGAAGAATCCTTAAGGAGCCCATGGCTGCTGACCAATTTAGCAATCTAAAGGCAGATGCTCTCTGTAGTACAGAGGTAAGTTTTTCAAAGTATTTCTGTAGCTTTCGTCCTATTTTCAGTGGCTAGCTGAATAATGTTTGAAACAAGTGTATCCAGAACCCCTTTTTTCCAGTAGTTCAAACTACTTTAAAGCATAGTTCAAAGCTCAGTATGGACAAGAGTTGGATCCTATCTACAGTAAAACAACTTTTAGGAACTTGGTTACAACAGTTGTTCCCTGATGCTATCTGTTCAACCCTGTTGTATCTTTTGTGGAGATTATTAAAACCATGATTAGGTCCCAGCTATGTTACAAATTGGAATAGTGTCTTAGCATTTTAGGGAGAGTTGGAGGACAGTTACTGAATTGCAACTAGGTATGCAACACACTATTATTTACATTGCGGGTAGGGACTTAAATTAGCAATCCTTTCTCTCTTGAAATGGCCAAGTTGTTGCATATCAGTGCTGACTTCAGCCCATTAAGAAAATGTGCTTTTCTGGTTGGTCCATTATGCTTAAATGGTGGAAGGAGGGAACTTGGGGCACGTGTGGTGTATATGGTACATGTTACCATATATCTGTTCTTAAGCAAAATGGGAAATATGGCTCTGGTTTATATGAAATTATTTTAAATGTATAACTAAAAAATTAAACTGTCTCCTTGTCTTGCTGTTTTTCCCTGACTAGTTCCCTCACCTTTATGAAATACCACTAAGAAATTTAAAAGTACCCTCAAAACCAGGGAAGAGCACACTTGATAGTCTCAAGTTTTGAAGATTTAAGACCGTGCACTTTTGGTGCAGGAAGGGAGTAGGGGAATATGACTCAGGCCAGTGGTGTTCAACCTTTTGGAGCTGAGGTGCCCCGCCACCCTGCTTGAGTTAAAAGTTTTGATTGTGATGCCCCAACCCAGACAAATATAGACACAATACCTGCCCCTCAGGTTTTCAGGGTGTGGGAAGGCACATGTGACAGTCTCTGGGGATGTAGCCAGCACTGGGCATGGAAGCTGCCAGGAGCAGAAATCAGCAGAGCATCAGTGGATATTGACACTGACCCACAGGCTGGCTGGCCTGTTGAAGTGAGTCAGGGGAGTGGAGCTGGTGCTCCCTCTCCAAGCCCCAGCCTCCTGGGGACACCACTCACCCCCCGAATATTCCTCTGTGCCCCCCAGTTTGAAAATCTCTCGCTTAGGCCTTTATACACTACAGAAGAGAAAAAAGATGCAAATTTAAAAAAAAAAAAACTGTTGTGGGTCATTTTAAATAAGCAATCTATAGGACAGAACAACTTGGTGTCTTATTACAGGAAGTTGTTTTGATGTGACTACAAATTTTAGTTATGCTAATTGATCAACATATTTTCTTTTTTCCAGCACTAGAAAGCTTGGGTTTTGGCTCCTATATCAGTGAGGTAAAAGAAGTCTTACAAGAGTGCAAAACAGTAGCACTAAAAAGAAGAAAGGCCAGTTCTCGTTTGGAAAATCTTGGCATTCCTGAAGAAGAACTTCTAAGGCAGCAACAGGAGTTATTTGCAAAAGTGAGTGAGGCAATATTTCTGACTAAGAAATCTAATGTGGATTTTTTTCCTGTTAATTGCAAAAATCTATCAGTGAGGTTGAATGAACTAGACACTCCCTGATTTAGTGCCATAGAAACATGCATAAGTCCAGAAGAATCCCGTTTTATGGATTGCATGGCCATGAAAGATTTTACTGAATCTGACCTTGTGAAGTCAGGGCAAGGAGTGCAAATGGATAAATAAGATACTGACTTTTCTTTGTTAATTCTGTGATCTGACATGCCAGAGACATTGTATAGAAATGTGTAAGTTTTATTAGTCTGAGTTTTAAATGAATGTATTACTTTACCACTGGTGATATCAAAGCTGTGCCACTCAATCATGTATTTCTGTTTTACAGAAACTTTTACAAATGTTTGAGTTTTAAAAAATTATTTTCAACTACTTTTTGTATTCCTTTACTTGTACTACGAGATTGTCTTTAGTCCAACTGTACATATGAAGGGAAAAGGCAACTAATATATTAGAAAATGATCATTTTCTTTAAACTATAATCGTAGAAATGTAGTGCTGGAAGAGACTTTGAGAGGTCATCTAATCCTATCACCCTGTGCTGCAGCAGGGTCATGTATACAGAGGCCATCTCAGACACATTTTTGTCTAACCTGTCCTTAGAAACCACCAATGACAAGGATTCCACAACCTCTCTTAGAAACGTATTCCAGAGCTTAACTACTCTTATAACTAGAAAGTTTTTCTTAATATCTAACCTAAATATCTTTTGCTGCAGATTAGTCCGTTACTTCTTGTCCAATCTTTAGAACAACTTTTAAAATAGCCCGTAACATATTTAAGGACCGTTATTAGGTCCCCTCTGAATCATCTTTTCTCAAGACTAAACATTTTTTAATTAAAAATTAAATTAAATTTAAATTTAAATTATTAATTTTTTTTTAACTTTTCCTCATAGGTCTTAAACCTGCTATCATTTTGTTGCTCTACTCTACACTCTCTCCAATTTATTCATTTCTTTCCTAAAGCATGGTACCGAGAACTGGACAGAGTACTCCAGCTGAGGCCTTCCTACTGCTAAGTAAAGCAGGAGAGTTGCCTTCTGTCTTTTGCATATGATACTCTGTTAATATAACTTTTTTTGCAACTGCATTGCGTTGTTGACTCATGTTTAATTTGTGATCCATTATAACACCCAGATTCTTTTCAGGAGTGCTACCATCTAGCCAGTTATTTCCCATTTTGTAGTTGTGCATTTGCTTTTTTCCTTCCTAGGTGTAGTACTTTCCGCTTATCTTTATTGAATTTTATCTTGTTGATTTCAGACCAATTCTTCAATTTGTCAAGGTTGTTCTGTATTCTAATCCTGTCCTCCAAAGTGCTAGCAACCCCTTCCAGTTTAGTGTCCTCTGCACATTTTATAAGCATATTCTTCAGTCTGTTATCCAAGTCATTGGTGAAAATGTTGAATAGTACAAGACCCAGGACAAACCTCTGTGAGACCTCACTAGAAATGTCCTCCCAGTCTGATAGCAAATGGTTGACAATTACTCTTTGAGTAGGGTCTTTCAACCAGTTGTTCACACACCTTATAGTAATTGCATTTAGCCCACATTTTGCTAGTTTGCTTATAAGAATGTCAGGTGGACTGTGTCAAAAGCCTTACTAAAATCAAGATATGTCACATCTACGGCTTCCACCCATCCATTAGGCCAGTAATCCCATAAAAGAAGGAAATTAGGTTGATTTGTCATGATTTGTTCTTGACAAATTTATGTTCAGTTTTACTTGTAACCTTGTCCTCTACGTGCTTGCAAATTCTCATTTAATAATTTGTTCCAGTATCCATCAGGTCTCAAAGTTAGGCTGACCAGTCTATAATTTCCCGTGTCCTCTTTGTTCCTCATTTTAAAGATAGGAACTATGTTTTTCCTTCTCCAGTCCTTTGAGACCTCACCATCTTCCATGAGTTCTCACAAATAATTGCTAATGGTTGAGATTTTCAGCTAGTTTTTAGGTATCCTCAGGTGAGTTTCATTGGCCCCTGCCGATTTAAACACATCTAACTTATCGAAATATTTTAACCCTTTCTTTCCTTGTTCTAGCTTGTTCCTTTCCTATTCTGGTTAATATTAATTATCGAGTCACAATTTAATATTTTAGCCAAGACTGAAGCAAAATGGAGAATACCCCAGCCTCCTTGACATCATCTGTTATTGGCTCTCCTTCCCCACTAAGTGAGAACCTACATCTTCCTTCATCTCTTTCTCCCTATGTATTTGTAGAACCTTTTTATTGCCTTTTATGACCCTTGCTAGGTGTAACTCATTTTGTGTCTTAATCATTTCAGTTTAAATGTCTGTCTTGGTTTTGGTTCCATCACTTCATGGGGGAAAAGGGTAATTTCCATCTCTCTAATAGTTTGTTTGTCACAGGAATGCTAAATCTCTAACGTGTCTCTCTTTCCTTTCTTTCTGTTCCCATGGTGAAAATGCTTATTCAGGTTCCTGGTGATCTTACATCTTAGTTGCAACCTCCTCCTCGCTGACCTTACTGAAACTCATGTAATGCCAAACCCAGATAAACTTTATTTTTGTATGTTGTAAAGTACCAAGTACATTATAGCTAAATAGATGATGATGGTGAGACAGTTGAAGTTTTCACCAGGTTTGGAAATTTATCACATGGCTAACACATGTAATAGTGTAGTCTTGCGGCAAATTAACGCATAGATACTTTTTTCCCCTTCATGCTAAGATTAAAAAAGCCAATGTGGCTGCTGCAGAAGCAGTGTTTGGTTTTATAACAAACTGGTTAGTTTTTAAGTTTTTATGTTCTTTTAAGCTTAATGCAATGAAGTTTAATGTGGATAACTTAAATAAAAACTGTACTGTACACAGGTCAAAAGCAGCAGAGGTGGGGTGGGATAGGGATATTATAGAGTATTATAAACAATGGGGAATTAAAATAATTGACTGACATTTCATTTAAAGAGGTATTATCAATTTAGACCTGATTTTTTTTTTTTACCTACTTTAAAATTGTTTAATCTAGTAGACACTGTCCTCTGAAGGTATGCATTTAATTTTTTAATTATTAGAGTTTAATAAAAAATGCATTATAAAATTTAGTACATGCAAGTTGCACTAGTCTTTGTATTCAATCAGTAAATGAAACTTAAAATGGTCTTCATTTGATATTGAACAAAAATCTCTGATCAGATTCTAAAACAGTGCATTTTTATTTTATTCCACAATTTATGAAAGTAGTTTGTGGATGTATTGTTGGAACAAGTGCTGTACTTGCACTCCAGTCCTGCAAATACTTATGCATGTGCATAACTCTTGCATGTGATTAATCCTATTGATGATCCAGAATTTACCAGTGGTTATATGCAGAAGGAATACTGACTGCTTAAATGACAATCACACTTCTTAAAATGTTCATCTACACACCTGAGAAATTATGTATGCGTATAAGTGTTGGTAAGATCAGGGCCCTAGTTTTCCTTCATTTGCAAAGGTAACTTCCTTAATGAATGAATAAATCCAAATCAAGAGGCATCCTAATTCGTTGTGAACGTTAGGTTGAAGTTTGTAGGAAAAATTCTATGTTGTAGTATTTGAGAAGTGACTTGATTGTGCAATTAAAGACTGGCATACTGCATTATGGCATGAGGAGGCAGATTTAAGATTGAGGATGCCTTAATTTCTGACTCTGAGTTCTTAGCCATGCAACCTTAGGGAGTTTCCTAGTATTTTCAAAAGTAAAAAGGATGTGAAGAAGTGGTTATATAATCTGGTGGCACCTAATATTTCCAGAATTATCTGGCCAGCAGAAGATGCACAGTCCCGTGGAGCAGGGTTTCTCGTCCCTGAGATCTCTCTGACGCAGTTAGGAAGACAGCAAGCTGGTCCCTGGTATCTGAAAGGTTGAGAGAAACTACTGTAGAGCCACTGACTCTTATGGAGCACTGACAGATTGAATGTGTATCTTAGACATGCATGTCCACAAACTGATTCTCTTTCAAACCGTAGTGACTGCATATGAATACTTTTAACTGAAACATTTAAAGCCTCTTTTCAGTGAGCGCTATTTCCTTTGCAGATGTCAGCTTTTTTTTTTAATCCAGCACATTTGTGCTAGAGATTTTCAAAGAATTGCCACAACTCTTGGAATAGGGACAGTATCTTTTTGTACTCTTATTGACTGACTGAATTGTCCTTGCTGAAATGTTCCAAAATATCATCCTTAGGTAGATAGTAGGTTTAGAAAATTTCTGCCTGATAGGCCAGTTATGGAAAATTCAAAATGAAAAGGGGACTTTAATAGAAATGTGCACTTAACTTTAAAGGTGTGCTATATAGAGGGGGCGGGGAACAGGCTTTTGTTCTGTTTTGCTTTATATATAAAGAAGGCCTGATTTTTTTTTTTTTTGTTTCAAATGTTTTTTTTTTTTCTGCTGGGTGTTTTTTTATTTTTTACAATGCAAATTCAGGTTTTAAGTGGACTTAGTAAGCTGTTCAAGTAATCACCTATATGACTACTGTCAAATAGTCTCAAATATTCCTTCCAAGAATACCCTGATTTAGGCAATGGCCTACCTTTTTGATTATTATACCATTCTTTCAGTTTTTAGAACTTCATTTATTTGTGTTCCACATTTTTCTGAGTTAAAATAGCTCCGTTAAGAACTTTTGTTGTTGTTGTAATTAGGTATAAGTGTCTATCTAACGTTAGGCTGATTGGAGACCATAAAGGCTTGCTTTTTTTTTTCTTACTGTTATTACTGTTCTAATAAATTAGTGCTTTAAAATATTTGGCCAATGTTTGACTGGTCAGTTGACCAATTATTTTTGGTTTGGGCAAATGCTCATCCCTAGTTTTAACTATCCTGGAGGTGACGGTAGTGACTAAAGTACTAGAAAAAATATGAGATCACGAGCAAGTGACAGCTGACAGTTGAGAGGAGAAGGGACTTCTAATCAAACTCTTTTTAGTTTGTTTGCACTTTTTATACTCTCAACTTCAGTACCTAACAATCATTTAACAAAGACTTCCTATCAAATGTCAAACATCCCCTCTCCTTGAACTGGGGAAGATGAACTCACAATAAACTGCTGAAAATCTTGCAAATTCATGTAGCAAAACCAGACTTAACATTCCTGATATTTATGTAACAAAAACAAGCAATTTTTTTGGAGATGGGCAAAGAAGCAAAAATGGTGTTGGGAGGTGGAGAATGATAGGGCTGAATTTAGGTTCAGCTGCAAAGGATAGGCCCTTTTTAAATAAGAATATTGTTACATCACTACTCTAGTTCTGACACTTTCAAACTATAACGCATTGCACATGTTTCACTTTCCTCATCCTCCATTTTTCCTTTTAATTTAATTTAATTCTTGCTTAAAGTAAGGCCTGGACTTCCTGGTCAGTATTTCCTAGGCAGTGTGGGTAAGTGGTGTAGGGACTTGTTAATGCTAATTGTAGTTGCACTTCTAGCCACTCTGCAACGTTCCTGGTTAATTTTTCATTTGAAAGTGGTGTCTCTATGACCCTGTGCAACCCCCAAAATTGATTTTTTTTTCAAGTACATTTTTATTTACCCCAAACTCTTTGGTTTTCTGAGCATAAATGCTCCAGATTATGGTTGTACTGCATACCATCAAAATAGGTTATGCCAACATGAAAAAAAGGTACTGTATTAATAGTAAGGGGTTTAGAGTGTGGATGAAAGGGAAAGAATAACTAAATGTTAATATCAATACAAAGCATTGCAATATTTTGAACACCCTTTATATGCAGTGATTATTTTTAGGTATAAATCTTGTACTTTGCACCTTCCGTTTCTGCTAGGCCATTAATGTGATCTTTGCCAGTGTGCTATACTAATTCCTTAAAAGGATATTGGAAATTGGGTTTTGTTAACAATTTTGTCTGTCTTCAGGCTAGACAGCAACAAGCAGAACTGGCCCAGCAGGAATGGCTACAGATGCAACAAGCGGCCCAACAAGCACAGCTTGCTGCTGCATCAGCCAGTGCATCCAATCAGGCAGGATCCTCTCAGGATGAAGATGATGAAGATGATATCTGAAATTCACCAGCTGAGTTTCTATTTCCACTGAGAAAATATCTTTCCTGCACAATGAAAACAGTGAAATGAATGCTTACCTGTAATTTTGTATGCATCTTGGACTGGCCATTGGTATTCTAGGGATGTCTGCTGTTGTGTGCTGTACATGTAAAAACTGTCTTTTTTTGAACTCTTAAAGATTTAAGGTTCAATATCATATCAACTTTGGATTTTTAATGGTGTATATGGAAATTTTAGATAGCAGTGCGTCATTTATTTGATCAATAAACAGTGTTAAAATAAACAACAAGTTTATAAAATAGTGAGATTTATACAGAAACTCTAAATCCACATTTGCATTTCTCTTCCCTTTTAACTAAACTATAAAATCTTACATAGAGAATTTTTAATTGTTTTTTTTTTTTGGGTGGGAGTGGTTCAGTAGACACTTAATCTGCATAATGGAAAAAAGCAAAGAGGTCAGCATAGTAAAGTCTGAATTCTTTGTCCTTTTTAAAAATGAGGATATATATATATGGCAATAAATATTATATGTGCTCAAATATCACATTTGTTACAAATTTGAAAAGATACATTTTCACTAAGATAGGAAAAGGTATGTTTAATAGGAGTTGTAGAAATTCGGTCATTTTTTTTGTATGGGGTGAAAAAATGAACCCATGATTTTATTATGATATCTATGAAGAATCCTGAATCAATGGATATTTCATTTCAAAGACTGACCAGTGTAGAGAACTAATAATTCTTATTATTTCACTCCAATTTAATGTTAACTGTTGTTGATGGTATTACTTGCATAGTCCAGATATGTTCATATTGTTCACATGTAAAGCTGGAACTTGGTGAAACACAATTGTGTTAGTTCCATTGACTTAACTGGGAATTATTAAATGTTCAAGCCTACAAAGGCAAAAGTTGAAGTTAATGAACGTGCTTTCAGTAAAGAGGGATTTTTATTTAACCCTGATTTGTTAGTTATTATTGTCAGCATAATGTTAACATTTTCCAGACTAGGTTACCAATGGATTCCTCAGCTACCTTGTGAAACAATAACGTTTTCTTTATTCAAACAGGTTAGTAGGTGCAAATGATTCTGTCCAAGTTTAGTTAAGAAAGTATGCCCCACGAGTAATCAGCTCCATGGATTAGGAAAGAAAAAGGAGTCTTTTTGACAGGTTGACTTTGAAAATTCTGTTTATATAAATGGATGGGCAGCTGTTCTTTGTGTTGAAATAGACCACAGTTGTGTCCGTTATAGAATTTTAATGTTGAATGAAGAAATGTTGGCCAATTTTCTGGTACTCTTGTTTCCAGCGGAATGGAAAAGCCACTTGCATACTAGTGCAGATGATCAGATCAGATAGCTGTGTAAGAATGCACTGTCTCTTCTTTTAGTATGCTCTTGACAAGTTTCTCTGGTAAAAATTTTTTGACTAAAAGCTTTGGGTGCAGCAATCTGTTTACATAGTGAAATAAACAGAAAACAGTGTTCCCATTTTAAGTAGAGATCTGAACAAGTTGGCATATATTCAGATCTCCAAGGATTGCCCAGTGGCTTTTGATTTCAATTTTAGAGAAGTTAGGTTACATATTGAATAAACTTGCACATTTTCTAAATGCATCCTTGCAGTGATGGTTCAAAAAGTAAAGTTTAGTTTGTTGAATGTTAAGTTGAAAAACTTTCATGAAGTATGTTGGACAAGATTTGACTAAGGAAGTGGTTTTCTGTAAAGACTTCAGTACCAAAGGTAGTAAATCTAGTCTAGTGAAACAATGTTAATGTGCAGTGTTGGCTTTTCTAATTTGTACTGTAACACCTTACACTTTATATTTTAAATTAGTCTTTTTCTTTTAAGTAAGCAAAATTAGGTATTTCACACTTGTTTTTTCTGATGCAGAATTCAGGTTAACATTTTACTGCATCTGGTATGTATGGGATAGTAGTATGTTTGGTTCCTTGTGACCTTTTCTTTGGAAGTTCTTGTGCTTTTTTCATATGCTGTATTCTTCAAGCAATAAAATTCTGATGTGTTTTTATAAATGGTTTTTATATTTGATGTTGAATAGCCACTTTTCTTCACTGCATTTGCAATGTTATAAGAAATTTAAGGTTATTTAAGCACTGCTGCCATTTTGACTGGTGAGCAATTTTTGTGACAAAGATAATGCTACCCAAAATCTGCTGTATGATATATTCCTGCTCAGTTGGGCTAATTATATACTTGCAAACAGTATCTCTGTTTTGTCATGTTGACTCTCCTTCCAGGAAGTATATTCTCCCTATTTGCAATATTTGCATTTTTGTAAAGTGAACAGGTTCACTTGTTTAAAAAACTGCATTTCCAGATTTTCAGTGCAAAACCTCTAGGGTCAGATACACATTACTTATTACATGTTTTAGAATGTTATGGTGAGAAGAAATTTTTGTGAATTTTTTAATTTGAACAAACTAGCCATTATTTTTGTAGGATTTACTGCATTTATGTCTTGCCTTCTTCTGCTGGGTGTCCAGTGGCAAAGACAAGGCTATTTCTAGAGCTATGATACTACTGATGCTGGTACACAAATAATAAATAGGCATAAGACATTATAAATTTAAGTTTGGTGAGTAAATCAGAGGTCAGAACTTAGTCTCTATTTGAAATAGGTGTGTCAGGAAATCAGTGCAGTCCTAGTGGGAAAAGAAAAGGTGCAAAGAATATTGCAAATAAGTTAAATTACAAAAATTAGTTGTTCTTTTTAAGCTTATCAAATATAAACCTTGAATGTTCCATAGGCAACTTTTCATTTTCTCATGTCAGAATCAGGCTCTCTGAAACTTGAAATTAACTTCAGTACCAAATGTGAGGCTTTGACACTGTCTCAAGGTAAAACGTATAAGAAACCAGTAGAAAGAGCTAGCAGAGTTGTTTGCTACCTAGTTTCTTGTCATATGTATAGCAGATTCTTTTCAAGCTTGGCATAGCATTAAATTGACACAGTGTATCTCAGCAGAAGACATTCATTGCTGAGTAACGCTTTCAATTCAAGGCTGTTACGGAATTTGAGTAAAGCTCTGTTTTCTGTCACTTCAATGAAATGTGTATGCATGACGTTTTACATGGTGAATAAAGTAGTTCCTTTCAATACTGCTTTTCTGGGATAAAATGAAGAGTGAATTTAAAAAAAAAACCCAAAAAACGTAAGCTAGAATCCCCCTTAAAAGTATATTTGAATGTTTTTTGTTCATACAGAAGTGCTTGTTACAGGTTTGTTAAGACGTTTTAAAAAAAAAATCACATTTCTAGGAATGGAGAAAGCTCCAGTGGTAGATGGTGCACGTCAGATTTTGTAAAAGTGCCTTCATTAAAGTGCCTTCATTTTATATGCCTAATAGTACATGTTTGTTGATCTTCAAATCACTTTGAAACAGTGTCAAATTAAAAAATGACTAATTGTAAATTCTTCATTGTGTATGTGCAGAACTCAGTTACTTCTAAATGGAACCACTTGCACAACTTTAGTAATCTTACGTTGTAATGTAACTTTGAATTTGAATGCAAAAGCTAAAGTTCCATAATGTTGCCTTAAGATTCTGAAATGAAATATAATACTGAATGTGTAATAACTACAGTATACAAAGGTTGCCAAGGATGACTTGAGTGCTGTAGTTCAACTGGCTAAATAGTAACAGTTTTACTTTTAATATTGCTTTATTATCTCCTGTGAATCATTCCTTTTGGTTTTGACAATTTTTACTCCCCACTCCCTTTAAAGGGACACTTCGTTAAAGTTAAGATGGGGTTACAAAATTCATCTGTTTGAGATTTATCTAGTTGTTAAAAATTTAGGATGTCAGTGCTGGGTCAAGTAAATGGACCATCCACCCACACTGAACATAGCTATCATAGCTAAATGTTCCTGACATAACTGTCAGGGGAGGAAAAAGGTATGGCAGTAAGTTTAAAAGTTGGTCTTTTAAGGTGCACTTGTAGTCAGAAGTGGCAATGGCCACAGATGCTTTGTGTGCATTTTGTTTACTTTATTGACTAAGCTTTTATGGTACTTTTGTCTTCCAGCACTGCAGAGCTAACACAGGTCCAGAAGTGAGCTGAATTCTATTCTGGGTCAGAGATCAGCAATGGAATTAGTTGTATCCTGTCTCGCCTCTCTGTGCACAGGGTTCTAAAAGCAGTAGAACTGAGGCAGTTTCACTGGACAGAGACAACCAAGGCGAGTTTTTATAGGGAGGGAGAATTCTTTGCTGGGGTCCTCTCCCCTATGTAATGTTAAGCCACACCACTGTACAGGTGCTTAACAAGTGGAAGTATAACAGCATGGGGGAATGGAAATTGGGTTTATGTGGGTTTATATATTCAACAAACTTTTGTGTATTGGCTCGACTGCAGAGGCAAGACTAGCAGAAGATGAATAATCTATTGTACAAATGTACAACAATTTCTGTACAGCATCAAACCCAGACTTATGTACATTTAATTATACATTTGAGTAATATTAAAACTAACATCACAAGTGCAGTGAAGGAGCTTTACTTACATTGTACATTCAAGTTATTTTTTCTGTAGGATGGACACTTTGCTACAATTTCTTTGTTTAAAAATTAAATAATTTCAAGCTTTAGATATGGTTGGTTACGATAAGTGGATACTATCACACATCTGGTAGTGAGATCTGTGTGATAATAGCCATCTTAAACATAACATTGATCATTGGATACTATGATTTATGTACTTTTTACTGCCTTCTCCGTCTTCTGATGCAGCCCTACCAAGTCTATTGCTAACATTTCTAACGTTTGAACAGCTTCACACAGCTTGTGGTTTTTAAAATAATCTATCAGATATGTGTTCTTCCTAACATCCTTAATAAATCAGAAGTTATATTGTCCCAAGCCCTAGTGTGGGCAATATGTACTATCTGTACCAGCGATGGCATTAAGGGCTGATTACACAAAGCTGCCATGAGCTAGAGGGAATTGTGAGAACCCACCTAAAAATCACTTTTGTTTCAGAATATTTAGAGCCACACATTTAAATGTATATAGTAACTTTTCCAAAAGGACATTTTTGTATCCCTCTCCCTATAATATCTAATACTTCAATAATAAGATGGTGAACATTCTTTAATTTGCATGTTTACAGAAACCAGTAACAAAGCTACATTTATTTTTAATTTACTGGGAGAGTTTTTCATTGGATGCAATTTTGTTTCTTGTTTACAAGACTGTAAGCTCTTTGGGGTAGGGGCCATATTTGTATAGGATGCACATCTTGCAGGATGGGCCCTGTGTGTCTTTTTATTTCATTATATGCCTGAATTCTTTTTCCAAGTGCTTTTTTTAATGTAAGCTGTTTGGGGATTTTTTTCTGACTGTATAAAAGTGGTGAACTGTCACCTGCAATCACAATAGATTTCCACCTGCTGCTTACGATAAATACTACAAACATATTGCTTAGGCAAATATATCTCCCTTTCCTGTCTCTCGGTGAATTATTATGTACATGTTTAAATATTCATATTCATTCTATGTCGTTGTTAATCTCTGGGCAGAGATCATATTTTTATTATTGCTGTTAATCAGCATACAGGCTGCAGTGAGGAAACAGATGGAGATAAGACTAGATTCAGAGATCCCCTGTGACGTGTTTGTGGCAATACTGCTAAAGAGCCTCAGCAGCACAGATGGCCCACACACCATGTGCAAAGCCACCTCTGTGCTGCTTCTGAGGTAGAAGGCATGTTAGCGTGGACTCAAGGCAAAGTTGAAATGGTGCGTCTGGGGCAATTTTGCACCTCTACAATTGTTCATGCAAACTATTGTAAAAGGCCTGTCTATTAGGTCAGTTCTCAGCTACTAGAGTCTGTAGTTGTGTTGATGGGGAGGGACAGCTCAGTGGTTTGAGCATTGGCCTGCTAACCCCAGGGTTGCGAGTTCAGCCTTTGAGGGGGTCATTTAGGGATCTGGGGAAAAAATTAGGGATTGGTCCTGCTTTGAGTGGGGGGTTGGACTAGATGACCTCCTGAGGTCCCTTCCAACCCTGATATTCTATGATTCATGAAGTAGGCCATTGCACTCTTTATATTGAATTGGGGAGGCACAGGTCTTTCCCCCGTCCCTGCACCAGTGTACGGATTAATCTGCACTGAAGTCCCCGTCAGACACTACAAGAGATCTCTATAAAAGCAGTTTCCTGGAAGCTAGAGGGGAGTCTAATTTCTGAGTAGGCAGCAATACATACACAGTTCTTGGAGCACCACGTTATACGCAGAGCTGGGGTGCTTCTAATTGTCTAAATCTCTTGTGGAGTTTCTACACCCTAAATGGCAAGACTATTAATTCCCAGGGAGAAAAACTCAGTAAGGCTATGTATACGCTACAGACCTTATACCTGCACAGCTGTACTGCTGCAGCTGAGCCACTGTAAGGTCTTCGTTGTAGCTGCACTATGCCAACGGGAGAGAGCTCTCCCGTTAGCATAATTAAACCACCTCTTACGAATGGCAGTAGCTTTGTCAGTAGGAGAGTGTTTCACACCAACATATTGGTGTCCATGGAGGTGCCTGTCCATGCCGGCGCCTTTGTGGTGAAACTTATGTTGGTCAGGGTGTGTGTTTTTTCACACCCCTGGCTGACACAAGTTTTACCAACAAAAGTGTTAGTGTAGATGTAGCCTTAGTGAAAGATTAGTTTTGTTGCTGGAGCAGCAGCTCACAGTGGAGCAGTACTGCATGGCATGAGTAGAGGAATTTCCATGCCTATCCATGCGAGAACCATTTTGCTGTACTATGAAGATTTTGAATTGGGTGTTAGATATTACTGCTCAGCACTTACACAGAGTGTTACATCTTCAAAGCACTTGACAAGGATTAATCAGGCAATGTTATACTGCCTGGCATAATGTCTGTGTTCCCAACTAGGCTTTGAAATTGATGCCTATTCACATACTAACATACTAGGGAAATAAATGGTGGTGCAGGATGTAGAAAATCAAGCTGTTATCTGCATCTCAACCTGTGGAATGCTGACTCGTCTAAACAACATGTAATTAAAAAAGCTTTCTCTAAAGAAATTTGAAACCTTATTAGAAAAGTAATTCTCTGAACTGAAAGCATTTGTTCTGTTCTCCCATGCCTGTAACCCAAACAGTGAAAAGTATATTTCCAAACGACCCCCAGAACAGAAAGCAAAACTAAATCTCTCTTCAGCACAAGAACTGAACTTTCCGCAGTCAGGCAAAAATATATGCCAAGAAAGAGAATTTCATCAGGGTAGCAGTTCTTGCAGTGTGAGCCAGATGAAGAGCCTGACTACTCCATTCCACCCCACCACCACATTTTCCAGTTTAGGTCAAACTTCCAGATTTTGTAAATCTTTGGAGAGGATGATTAAGGAGATGGGTATGGGAGACAATCAATGATGGCTATCCCATGTAATTCATCTAGCTGCTATGATTACTCTTTAGAGACAACCACATCCCAGACAAATCTTTGAAATATAGACAGTAGAAGGTGAATCTTTAATATAGATATGAAATGTATATTTACACAACTCCACCCGGCCCCTTAGATATTCTCTCTTTACAGTGTTCTTCCTCATCCACTTCCTGTTGCCAGTTGTGCCAATCTTGATGCCTCCTTGTTACCTTTTCTCAATCTCATTTTCATATTTTCTTTTGCTTCCTTGTTTATGGGGAACACACGCCCAATCTCAATCCACCCTACTCTTATTATTCAGATTCTTCAGACTCGCTGCTTTCATGAGGCCTATAGAACAAAAACATACAGTGAAGTTCAATATATTCATAAATGATCTGGAAAAAGGGGTAAACAGTGAGGTGGCAAAGCTTGCAGATGATACAAAATTACTCAAGTCCAAATCAGACTGCAACAAAGGGATCTCACAAAACTGGGTGACTGGGCAGCAAAATGGCAGATGAAATTTAATGTTGATAGATGCAAAGTAATGCACACTGAAAACATAATCTCAACTATACATACAAAAGATGGAGTCTAAATTAGCTTTTACCACTCAGGAAAGAGATCTTGGAGTCATTGTGGATCATACTCTGCAAACATCTGCTCAATGTGTTGTGACAGTCAAAAATGAGAACAAGGTTAGGAATCATTAGGAAAGGGACAGAAATACGAAAATATAATGCCAATATATAAATCCATTATATGTCCATGCCTGGAATAGTGCATGCAGTTCTGGTCACCCCATCTTAAAAAAGATGCATTAGAAATGGAAAAGGTACAGAGAAGGGCAACAAAAATTATTTAGGGCATGGAACAGCTTCCATATGAGGAAAGATTAAAAAAACCTGGGACTGTTCAGCTTGGAAAAGAGATGACAGAGGGGCATATGACAGAGGCCTTAAAAATCCTGAATGGTGTGGAGAAAGTGAATAAGAAAGTGTTATTTACCCCTTCACATAACACAAGGCAGCAGGTTTAAAACAAAAGGAAATATTTCTTCACACAATGTACAGCCAGCCTGTGGAACTCATTGCCAGGGGATGTTGTGAAGGCCAAAACTATGAACTGGATTCAAAAAAGAATTAAATAATGATAGAATAAAAGAATTATGAAGGATAGGTCCATCATTGGCTATTACCCAAGATGGTTAGGGGTGCAACCCCATGCTCTGGGTGTCCCTAAGCCTCTTACTGCCAGATGCTGGGAGTGGATGACAGGGGATGGATCACTTGATGATTGCCCTGTTCTGTTCATTCCCTTTGAAGCATCTGGTATTGGCCGCTGTCAGAAGACAGAATACTGGGCTAGATGGATCATTGGTCTGACCCAGTATAGCCATTCTTATGTTCTTATTTAAAATTAAGATGAGAGGAATACGAGCATTTTTAATCTTAAGGTAACTTTTTTCTGGATCTCCCAGTGCATCTTATTCTTTTGTCCATTGTCTAAAGATTGCAAATTCTCTGTGGCAGGGACTTCACATGTTTATACTTACAAAATAAGAAATAGTAATGACAACAATTATTACTGGTTGAAAAGCAGAAACTTTTTTGTGAAAAAATTTGAAATTGTTTCCCTTGTGCAGGGTTCAAAACCAACCTATTTCAATTTTTTGTGAAAACTTCCACAATTTGTTCTGACTGAAATTTACCAAAGTAGAAGATTTGAAAAATTACATTTCACAAAAATCTGGCTTTTAGTAAGAAAACATGAGTTTCGGTAAATGTAAAATTTCAAAAACAATTTTTAAAAAAATCAGTAACTTCTGTAATAAAAAAAAATCAAGGACATTTTGTGACAAACAGAAGATTTTGATAATTTTGAAAGTTGCATTTTAAAAAGATAGGGTTTTGTTTTTTTTTTTTTACAAATAACATTCTATGCAAATTTTTTGATGTGCTCTACTAGCTCTGTATTCTGTATTGCAACAGAATTAAGTGGTTTCTGTTTACTCACTGTGGATGGTGATTTGTTATCCCATCAGAATATGAGAGCGAGAGATGAGTATGTGGGTGTGGAAACTGCTCTACTCATGCCATTCAATGCTGCTCCCTCAGCGTAAACTGCTGCTCCAGCAACAAAGTTAATCTGTTACGAGTTATTCTCCCTGAAAACTAAGTCTGGTCACTTAGGGTGCAGAAGCTTCAACAGAAAGTTTAGACATGAATAGAAATAACCCTGCTGTGGATATAATCCAGCCTGGCAAGAACTGTGTAGGAAGAGCTGCCTACTCAGAAATTAGCCACTCCTTGGAGGAGAAGGGATCTAGGGTGAAGGCTGAACAGTTCTGAGGGAGTAAATATAGGAGCAGCCAGGCCGGGGGAGAAAGTTTGAGTTAATCATTTTGTTATATTACTGTTTTCTCTGTTAATAATGCCAAACTCCAGAAAGAAGATTAGTTTGGACCTTATCCGGTATATGGAATGTGGGTGTTTTTTTTTTTTTTTTTTTTTTTTTTCCCCACAGCAGGTTGCAAAAGGTATCTTCTTACTATATTGAAAGAAGCTTCTGAATACTGAATTTCTCTGATTCTCATACATGTACAGTATGGTCAAAAAACATAAGCTGCCTCAATAATGTGCCTTACATGTGCCCCACAGGGGCCACATGCAGGTGGTGAAAAGATAGTTGAGTCCCCACATCCAGTTAAATCTTGGTGCTGAGGCTGCCAACAAGTCCCAGTTTCGATGGTGGCTTCTTCTGCCATAGGAAATCAGTTCCTTTGACATACTAGCTACTGAACAGACTTAAGAGGCTGGGAGCTTTTTGGTCGTTAAGAGCTTCGTTTGCATTTAAACAAGCAATGTATATGTGAAACACTTATTAAAGGCGCTAGAAATCTACTTTTAAAGCAATCCAGTCCCGCCAAACTTGGCTTGTTTTAACTTCATGCTTTGTGTTAAGATTAACAAACACAATAAGGTCTGGTCTACGCTAAAAAGTTAAGTCGACATAAGCCAGCTTGCGTAGACCTTGTGTCTACACTTTAAATTTGTCTCCCACCTATGTAAGCTCTCCATTATGCCAACATAGTAACACTACCTCTCTGAGTGGTGTTGAGCCAGGGTCAATATATTGAGGTTGGCAGAATGCAAATGTAGACATTGCATTAGCTATGTTGACCTTAACAGTCCTCCCACAATGCCCAACGCTGACCACTCTGGTCACAATTCTGAACTCCACTGCCCAGGGATCATGGCTATTGGAGGTGCAGGGGGCGGAACCCTGCCTGGCTGATCATGATAGTTACATGCTCCAGATGCTCTCTGGCCTGGAGTAGACAGGATCTCCTGGGTCTGTGGGGAGAAGAAGCTGTGCAGGCACAGCTCCAGACCAGTCACATAAATGTGGATATCTATGAGCAGATTACTTAGGGGATACAGAAGAAAAGGTATGACAGGGACCAGCAGCAGTGCTGTGTGAATGAAGGAATAGTATAAGGCATATCAGAAGGCTAGGGAGTCCAATAGTTGAACTGGTGCCAAGCTGCAGGCCTGCTGCTTTTCCACAGAACTGCATGCCATACTTGGCAGAGACCCCACCAATACCCTGCACATCACCATAGATACCTCTGAGGAGCCTGAGACAGATCTCTGCCATGAACAGTGAGGAGAAGATGGAGGAGGAAGAAGGGAAGGATGGGAGACATTCAGATAGAGGGTCCAGCTATGCTATGAGCCAGGACCTGTTTGAGACACCACATCAGTCCTGGCAGTAGAGCACAGGTGAGTAACGCAATGAAAGGAACCTTGGGTAAGTGTAAATATATTTCTTCTTTGAGTGCTTGCTTATGACAATTCCATTCTAAGTGTGTGCCTGCCCATGTGCACGATTTTTTGCCTTGGTTGTATCCGTAGGGCTGGCTGTGGTGCCCCTTGAGTGCCATGCCCATGTGCTGGTATATCAGACAGCGCTGGCCCTATGCCCTCTCAGTTCCTCCTTACTGCCCGTGGTGGTTAGTCAGAACGCCTTTCCTTGCTTAGCAAGGGCTAGCAGTTTTTTCTCCTTTGGACTTCGTGCCTTAAGGTCTTGTATATAGTTGATTCTTTAATAGTGTTGGTTTAGTTGTTAATAGTTAGTCCCAGTGGGGATTGGGCCCCTGGCAGGACATGCCCTGGTCTCCAGGGTTCTAGCCCTGCTCAGACTGTAACAGGCCCATGCCTGTGTAGTGACCCCCATTTCGGCATCAGTGCAATGTACACCCCGGCACCAAATCCCATTCGGCATCGTTCCCTGGTGCCGGTGCCGAAGAAGGCCAAGAAGCAAGGCTCCCTGGCAGAGGGAAAGAAGAGTCATGTGGCAGTGGGCAAAACACCAGCCTCGGGACACCCATCTACCCTGGAGCCCCACAGTCAGCCTTCTCCCACTGGGGACATTAGCCCTGTGAAAGGTTCTCCAACTCTTGGGAGCAGTATCAGACTAGCTACCCTGCCAGCACCGATGCCTTCACATGCTCCCCCGCATCGAAGGAGCAAAGTCCTCTGCCTGCACCGCCGATGCAGCAAGGGCTGCAGGCTTCAACAAAGACTCCTTAATAGGGAAAGCCAACCAATAAGACTCCTTATGTAGCAGTGGAGTGCCGCCGATCCCTAAGACAATGACGTGCTCTCCACTTCTGCACTGCTAGTCACCAAGCCTCCGCTGAGATCATCTGGGGCTCGCCATTGGTCTCCAGCACTGCGATTGCGGTCCCCGTCGTCTTGATATGGATCATCAAGAGGGAGACGTAGATCACCTTACTACTGCTCTCCTCCCCACCAGTCACTGTCTCGTCTCTGATCCAGGATGTCAACATGGTGGGAGCGTTCTTCATCCCGGCCCTGGTCCCCCTTGTATTGACACCAGTCTCCACGCCACTGGTACTGGTCCTCTTGTACTGGGCACCGGACACTTTTATCCGTGGTCTCTAAGCAGATCCAGGCATACACAGCACCTCTGTGGTCTCTGCAGGGCGGTTCCTCCAGTACTGAGGGAAGGTTTAGCCCCTCAGCTAGAACCTAATGGGGTGTCTGGGCGACCGAGACTGTAGTGCCAGTGCAGTGGCAGCCGGGTCAGTGACTAGAGCAGTGGCCTGGTTGGAATGCATGGGGAGTTCCAGTCATGGCTATGCAGCCGTCGCTTCACTCGTCGGCTGCCATCTCAGAGCAGCAGCTGCCGGCACCGACAGCACTGGGCTCGGTGCGGGAAGCACACCCAGAGACCAAGGCTCAGGAAGTTGTGGCCACTCCTAAGCTACCCTGCCCAGTGGAGGAGGACCAGAGCCCCCCACCTATGGTACAGTCTTTATCTTCGTCCCTAGACGAGGCAGTCATAGGCCCCTCTAGGGTGAGTCCGCCAGATGACTTTAAGGACCACCAGGCCTTGCTTTGTTGGGTGGCCGAGAACTTGGGCCTGGAGGTGGAGGAGATGGCTGAGCTGATGGACACCCTATTCAACATCCTTTCGGCCTATACCCTGACCCACCTTGTACTACCGGTGCATGATGGGTGTGACAAGTTGGATCACAGAAACCCCCTTGGGACTGCCAACTAATGTGCTCAGATTACTTCTAACCCATTTTCCCTGCCAGCTTGGGACTCCAGAACCTTGCCTGTTTTGAGCCAGACACGCTAGCCTTCTATAAACCCAGACCCAGGTCTGAACTACGTCCCCCAAAGGCTGCAGGCTAACTGAAAACAGATTAAGAAGTGTTCCTGTTTCCAAAACCCAGATGTCCAGTTCCCAATGGGATCCAAATACAGGGTAAACTTATAAAAGAATTGTTTGCCCTCTATAACACTGAAGGAGAGATATGCACAGCTCTTTGCTCCCCCTCCCCCAGGTATTAATACGTACTCTGGGTTAATAAGTAAAAAGTGATTTTATTAAATACAAAAAAATAGGATTTAAGTGGTTCCAAGTAATAACAGACAGAACAAAGTAAATTAGCAAACAAAATAAAATAAAACATGCAAGTCTAAACCTAATACAGTAAGAAACTGAATATAGATGAAATCTCACCCTCCGAGATGTTCTTTTAATGTAAGCTTCTTTTACAGACTAGCCACCTCCTAGTCTGGGTTCAGCAATCACTCACACCCCCGTGGTTACTATCCTTTGTTCCAGTTTCTTTCAGGTAGCCTCTCCACCCCTAAAGGATATCTCTTGAGCCAGCTGAAGACAAAATGGAGGGATCTCCCAGGGGCTTAAATAGACTCTCTTGTGAGTGGAGACCCCCTCCTCTCTCTTATGCAAAATCCAGCTCCAAGATGGAGTTTTGGAGTCACACGGGCAAGTCACATGTTCATGCATGACTCGGTTTTTACAGGCATTAGCCATTGCCCACATGCTATCTTGAATGTCTCCAGGAAGACTTCTTATGTGGATTGGAAGTCTTCCAAAATCTATTGTCAGTTAAGTGTTTCTTGACTGGGCACTTAATTTGCACATTCCTTTCTCAAGAAACTGACCAAATGCTTTACTAAGGCTACTTAAACTCAGACAAATACACAGCCAATATTCATAACTTCAAATACAAAAATGCTACATGCATATGAATAGGATGAGTATATTCAGTAGATCATAACCTTTGCAGAGATATGTTATATGGCATATGTATCATAAAACATATTCCAGTTATATCATATTTACGTTCATAAGCATATTTCCATAAAGCATTATGGGGTGCAATGTCACAATGGGGTCCTCAAAATTGCTAAGTCCATCTGGCAAAGCCCTTCCTCCATCCCTCCCATCTCAAAATGAGCCGAAAAAAATACTTTGTGCTGGTCAAAAGTTCTGAATATCTGTATACCCACCCTCCCCTTGGCTCACTGGTGGTCTCGGTGGCGAATGAGAAGGAAAAGCAGGGTTGGTCCAGCGTAACCCCAAAAAATAAAGAGGCCAAACGACTGGACTTGTTTGGGAGGAAAATTCCACCACCAGTTTACAGTTTTGGGTGGTAAAGCATTAGGCCCTCTTGGGCCGTTGCATCTTTAATTTATGGGACTCCCTCCGTAAGTTTAAGGAGTCCCTCCTGCAGGACTTGGCCCAAGAGTTTGATACTCTGATGCAGGAAGGCAGTATGGCAGCCCAGTGCTCCCTGCAAATGTTGTGGGATGCGGCAGACTCGGCAGCCAGAGTGGTAGCGTCCGCTGTGGTGATGAGGCGCAGTTCCTGGCTTCAAACCGTCCGACTCTCCCAGGAGATGCTGACCTCCATCCAAGACCTCCCATTTGATTGGAACAGTCTGTTCTCTGACCAAATAGATGCGAGACTGCATGGGCTGAAGGACACCAGAGCCACCCTTCACTTGCTGGGCATGCACACGCCGCAGTCGGCGTGTAAGCAGTTCTGTCCTCCTCCGCTGCCAAGGCCATGGCAGCCGTGTCTGGGGTCTGCTAGAAGAAGGAATAGAGACACTGGGTTCAGCCATTGCTGCCCTTCCACCACCCACACAGCCCAGCGAAACAGTCTGGAGGCCAGAAGCACTAGTTTTGAGAGCGTGCTCAAGAGCAACGCCCCAGCCAATTCCCCAGATCTACCATTCCTTTTCCTCAACTGCCTCCAACCCTGCCGTCTGGCCTGTTCGTGGGTTACCTTGGACCACTAGGTACTGAACATAGTATCTCCAGGCTATACCCTGCAATTTTCGGCACCCCTTCCTCCTGCCCCCACACTTTCACCATCCCTTTTCAGGGACCCTTCTCATGAGCAACTCCTCATTCAGGAGGTCGAGAATTTTCTGTGCCTGGGGGCGGTAGAGGAGGTCCCTCGGGACACGAAAGGAAAAGGGTTCTACTTCCAGTACTTCCTAATTCTGAAAACGAAAGGAGGCCTCAGACCCATCCTGGACCTGCATCACCTCAATAAGTCTCTCAAGAAGCTGAAGTTTGGCATGGTTTCACTGGCCTCCATCATCCTCTCCCTGGATCCAGGAGACTGGTATGCAGCTCTCAACTTACGGGACATTTATTTCCACATTTCCATATTCCCTGGTCACAGGCGTGTCCTTCGCTTCATAGTGGGCAGGTGCCAGTTCCAGTTAACAGCGCTGCCTTTTGGCCTGACTTCATCCCCAAGGGTGTTCAAAAAATGCACGGCACCAGTGGCAGCTTACCTGAGACGTCGAGGGGTCCAAATTTTCCCATATCTTGACGATGGGCTCATCAAGGGCAGGTCTCAGGAGCAGGTGAAGAGGAGCCTCGATCTGGTTAATTCCACCTGCCACAATCTGGGCCTGTTAATAAATATAAAAAAGGCCACATTAACGCTAGTCTAGCACATAGAATTCATCGGGGCAGTCCTCAACTCCATGCGAGCCAGGCCCTTTCTCCTGGAGGCACGTTTTCAGGCCATGTCGGACTTGATCTCCCACTTAAAGAGCTACCCGCTCACTATGGCCCACACCTGCCTACGTCTGATGGGCCACATGGCCGCGTGCACATACGTGGTCACCCATGCTTGGCTCCATTTACAACCTCTGCAAGCATGGCTGGTCTTAGTCTATATCCTCAACAGACACAGGTTGGACCAGGGCCGTTGGCTGTGGGATGATCTCGCCTTCTATATAAATGTCAAGGAACTCAGAGTGGTTTGCCTAGCTTGCCAGGCTTTCTTGCCCCACCTGATGTATTACATCAACAGGCAGGGCGGTGCCAGGTCCTCGGCCCTTCGTCAAGAGGCGCTCAGCCTTTGGGACTTTTATATGCAGCATGCCATTCATCTGGTCGCCACCCACCTGTCAGGCACCATGAACATCTTGGCAGATTGCTTCAGTAGGACCTTCTCGTCTCGCCACGAATGGTCGCTCCATCCAGAGGTGGTCAACGTAATCTTCCAGGGGTGGGGGACTCCCCAGGTGGACCTGTTAGAGTCCAGACAGAACAGGAAGTGTCATGTGTTCTGTTTCATTCAGTGTCTGGACAGAGGTTCCCTTTTGGATGCTTTCTTCATTCCATGGTCGGAGCACTGATGTATGCCTTCCTGCCAATGCCGTTCATTCACAGGGTCCTCGTGAAGGTCAAGCAGGATAGGGCAACGGTTATCCTGGTAGCCCCTGCGTGGCCCTGTCAGCACTAGTTCGACATGTTGCTGAGCCTTTTGGCAGCTACCCCTCTTCCTCTGCCTCTTCAGCCGGATCTGTGGTCCCAGAACCATGGCAATCTGCTGCACCTGAACTTGGCAGTGCTGCATTTGACGGCTTGGCTACTGCGTGGCTAAGCACGGATGAACAGGCGTGATTGAGCAGTGTCCAGCAAATCTTGGTGGGTAGCAGGAAACCCTCCACCAGGGCAACCTACCTGTCTATGTGGAAACAGTTTGAGTGCTGGGTCTCGGAGCGATGTCTCAGGGCTGAGCAGGCCTCACTGCAGGACATATTGGATTATCTGCTGCACCTCAAACTCCAAGGCTTGTCCCTCTCTTCGATCAAAGTCCATCTGGCTGCCATTTCAGCCTCCGTTCCTTTTCCGTTCCAAGGCAGGTCTCTTCGCCCATCCTGTGATGATGCAGTTTTTGAAAGGTCTGGAGTGCCACTATCCACACATCTGGGACCTGGTTTCACACCCCCCCCGGGACCTGAATCTTTTGCTAGTCCAGGCTCATGGGACCTCCATTTGAGCCTCTGGCTTCCTGTTCCCTCCTGCTTCTCTCCTGGAAGGTTTCATTCCTGGTCGCCATAACGTCGGCTCACAGGGTGTCTGAGATCATGGCACTTACCTTGGAGCTGTCCTATATGGTCTTCTACAAGGACAAGGTCTAGCTGCAACCTTATCCGGCATTTCTGCCCAAGGTCGTTTCTCAGTTTCATACTGGCTAGGACATACACGTCTATTGGAAGCCCCATGTGTCTGATGAAGAACACAGGCTTCACACCCTAGACATCAGGAGAGCTTTGGCATACTACATAGATAGACGAAACTGTTCCGTAAGTCAACGCAGTTGTTCGTTGCGGTGGCAGACAGGATGAAAGGCTGTCCAGTGTCTACACAGAGAATCTCATCATGGATTATGGCCTGCATCTGTTACTACTATGATCTGGCAAAGGTGCCCCCGCCGGCAATCATGATGGCACACTCAAAAAGGGCACAGGTGTTGATTCAAGAAATCTGTGGGGTCGCTATTTGGTCATCGCATTACGTGCTGACCCAGCAGCAGGCTCGAGACGATGCTGGCTTGGCAGAGTTGTGCTGCAAGACTGTGAATTCCGAGCCCACCTCTGTTGATAGTGCTTGTGAGTCACCTAGAATGGAATCGAAATGAGCAAGCACTCAAAGAAGAAAAAATGGTTACCCACCTTTTGTAATTGTTGTTCTTCAAGATGTGTTGCTCATGTCCATTCTATTATCTTCCCTCCTACCCCTCTGTCGCAATTGTCAGCAAGAAGAAACTGAGAGGGTGTAGGGCCAGTGGCGCCCGATATACTGATGCATGGGCGCGGCACTCAAGTGGGCGCCATGGCCGGCCCTACAGATACCGCTATGGCAAAAATCTCTAATGACCGCACACATCGGTGCACATACACCTAGAATGGAATGGACATGAGCAACACATTTCGAAGAACAACAGTTACAAAAGATGGGTAACTGTTTTCCCATTACAGTGATGGTATCCCCAACTTAGCAGGACATAGCTATTGACTTTTAATTAATTTACTTGTGCAGGAATAGATAGTGGGACAACGAACAGAGGTGGAGCCATCTGCTTTTCATTCCCTTGTAGTTAGGCGCGGGGGCCAGGGACATGCGGAACGCTTTGTTTATGTACACAGGGATGTTCCTTGAATCCTCCTGAGTGATCTTGATGAAACTTCCATGGAGGTACTCTGCAATCCTCTCCCAAAGGTTTCTAGGAATGGCACCCCATGCCCATGGGATGTTTTCCCATGCCCCTCTGCAGTAACTTCAGCAGGCTCCATGGCAGTAAACAGTCTAGTGGCATACAGGCCCAGGTGGCTTCTGGACACCACCAGCACACTCTCTGTGTCTTTATTACCCTCAGGAGTGAGATCAGCTAAAATCACCACAGCCTGTGAAAATGGTGCCAGTAGTCAGTGCCATTGCCCTATACTCATAATTTCATGCAACCAAGCAATTCCCTCCTCATTTCCCTCACCCCTGGCGTGTCATACTCACTATGGCTGGAGCTATGAATAGTGCCTTACACACACACACACACACACGCGCACACACACACACGCACACATTCCAAAGCAGAATCTTAGCTTTTGCTTTCCATTGTGATTATACTGAAAATGTTATCTGTGTTTTATCTGTACCTCCTGCTGTTGTGGCATGAAGGGGTTCCCTCTCCATACCCGCAGAATGCCTAATCCAGGCATGGAGGAGAAAGAAGAGGACTCGGGATGACATGTTCAGTGAGATCCTGCAAGCCAGTGCTGTGTCAGTCTGAGCGCTGAGGGCCTGGAGGGTGAGTATTGCAGACTTTATAGAGAAGGAAAGAGCAGGCAGGAGGAAGGTCCAGGAGTAGGAGAGGAAGATGCACCAGGACATAAGGACACCAGGCTTCTCTGGCAGCAAACAGATGCTGCAGACGCTTGTGGACCTATAGGTTCAATATTCCTGGTGTCGCCTCACTTTGCAATCCATGAAGAGCTCCAGTATAGTACCCTATACCCTCCCTCAACATTCCATGTGGCATCAGGGTACGCAGCCTTACCCCTACCACGCCATACCAGGGGACATTAAGGACAACCACAGCTTCACATGCAGTGAGCTGTGAGAGTCATGGTTGATGTATGTGTAGCTAAAATGGACATGAATGTTCCTTCCCATTCTTTAACTTCTGTTCCATATATTTATACGGTTTTATATGTATTTGCTTTTAACTTGTACAGAATTTTTTGAAGTATTTTCGTTACTCAGTAAAACAATATTGTATGGAAAATAATTCATCTTTATCAACTCCCACCATATGCTAAGCATGCCTAGTGGTACTGAAAGCACCCGCTTAGTTGTTATATGCTGTGACACAACTCATAGGATCAGTGACAAACACATGGTAATAATCATAAATCTAAGGCAAGCACCACAAAATTAATAGGTGTATTGTCAGTTATATTCATAGATGTGCACCAAGCATCACGCTATTCCAACAGGCCCCCAAACAGCAGGGCCAGGTAGAGCACAGTACAGCACAATGCATTACTGTGGTTTACTGTTAAAGTGCTCTTTCAAAGCCTTTCTGAGCCATATAGCTCTGCTTTGAGCTCTTGTTCTAGCCCTTGTGTTCAAACTCCGCAGACAGCCTGAGCCACTCCACCTCCACCCTGGTGGCAACTTTTCCACCTTTGCTTCACAGATATTATACACAACATAGCAGGCAGCTATAACCATTGGGCTATTTTTCTCACAGAAATCCAGTCTTGTGAGTAAACAATGTGAGGGTCCTTTCAATCTACTAAAACCACATTCAACTGTCATTCAGCACGCGCTGAGCCAATAGTTGGATCTTTCCTTGGTTCTGTTGAGCTGGCTCGTGTACAGCTTTATGAGCCAGGGTATCAAGGAGTAGGCTGAGTCCCCCAGGATCACTACTGGCATTTCAATTTTGCCAGTGGTAATCCGGAATCTGCCAGTCCTTATTGTTTTTAAGTACACTCCTGCAAGCATCGTGCATCTTCCCAGACCAGCCAACATTAATGTCAGTGAAGCATTCCTGGTGATCCATCAGCACTTGCATAACCACAGAAAAGTAACCCTTTCTTTAGATGTACTCTGTGGCAAAGTGCTCTGGTGCCAAAATAGGGATACGCATGCCATCTCTCACTCCACCGCAGTTCTGGAACCCCATTGCTGCATATCCATCCATTATGTCCTGCACATTGCCATAAGTCTCAGTCCTGCATAGCAGGAGATGATCAATGGCCCTGCACACTTGTATGACTGGCTCCCACAGTGGATTTTCCAACTCCAAAATGATTTCCCACTGACTGGTAGCAATCTGCTGTTGCAAGTTTCTACAGTGCGATTAGCACTTGCTTCTTCACGGTCAATGCAGCTCTCATTCTGGTGTCCCTGCGGTGGAGGACTGGGGCAAGCTCAGCCCACAGATCCAGGAATGTGCCCTGAGCATCCAAAAGTTCTGCAGCCACTGCTTTTCATCCTAAACCTCCATTATGATGCAGTTTCACCAGTCCGGGGCTTGTTTCTTGGGCCTAAAAGTAGTATGTACCATTTGCAGCTGCTCTGTGAATGCTACCAACAGCCTTAAATTCGTTCTTGCTATGTCGCACAGCAATCTGTCCTCCAGGAAATCATCATGTTTCCTGCAGTTCATGCACCTCTGCAAATGCTGAAGGATCATGCATCCTGTGTCTGCAACACTCATGACAATAATGCAGAGTTGTGCGGTCTATCAGTGATGGCAGACAGTGACCAGTCCCATGTGGATTCATGGGATCTTCAAAATAGGCAAAAAAACTATTGGAAAGAGAGAGAATTATGGGGTGGAGAAAGTTGCATGATGGGAACTTGACCCCACCGTCCCAGTCACTTCTGTGTGACTCGTTTCTGTGCCATCATGCATTGCCAAAATGTCCTAAAAGACAGGACGCTGGATGATGGCAAGTTGCACACTGGGATAACTACCGCATAGTGTATTAAATAATAAGTACTCCTGGTGAGTACACAAAGCACTGACACAAGGAGACAAGCAGTATACTAACTGCAGCGGCTTTATGCCAACATAACTTGAGTTGGCAAAAAGTTGTAGTGTGGATATGCCCTAGGTCTTTGTCTATGCTTAAAACTTATACTGGCATAGCTAGGTCAGTTAGGCATGTGTGAAAACCACACTCTTAGTGACATAGTTGTGCTGACAAACCCCCCAGTGTAGACGCAGCTATGCCAACAGAAGAGTGCTTCTGTCAGTGTCTGTCTGCTGCATCGACACTAAGGGGCTATCCCAGCATAGCCTCTGTAATGTAGACATAGTCTATATTGAATTTTTAATACAGATTTCATGCTATGATTTAACAAACATACTTAGGACTCTGTAGATCTTACCTACTATCAATTTATCTTTGTAATTCTCATTAAGCTTCTATTGCATTCATAAAATAATATGGGCTCCCTCTAGCGGTCAATTTAACAACTGAAAATGTTGATCTCTATTAATCGAAGACTGTAGACCCAAACCAGGAGAAAATAATTTTAGTTTTCCATCACATGATGTAGTTTTCCTATCACTGTTGCAGTTAAAAAGCCCTCTTCACCCCATTGCTGCTGTGTGGGGTACTCTGAGTATCAAAGTGAAGATTTTCTTTCTCGCCATTGTCATTTGGTGGATGTGAGGGAGGGTTGGAAAAAGAAGAATATGGGGCCCTATACAGCAGATTACTATCTGGCTGAGTGTCCACTTTTTTTTTTGAAGCTGTTTCACTAAAAGCACTGCTAGTTGCTTGATTTGAATGCCACATCATTCTTTCTTCTGACTCTGTATGATTCAGCTGATCAAGAAATGGGACGATAAAGAAGAACTTTAGGATGGATATTCTGTCTCTCTCCTTGGCTATCAAATGTGATTGCAAAAGTGAGATGGACAGGGTAGAAATTTCTACTTATTTTTACTAAGAAAAGATTTCTTCTTCCCCAGATTTTTCACTATTGCTTCTAAAAGGGAGGGTAAGCATCACTGTAAGCCCCCGCCCCACCCAATGGCTTATATATTCACAGTGAAGGTAGTAATTGAAGTGCATTGTTCATCTTAGAATCTCCTATAGGTGGAAAATACAAAAACCTCCCACCCTTTTTCCTCACTGAGGAAGGTACCACTTTTTCAGTTCAGCAATTTGAAGGGGAAGATTGTATCCCTTCTGGATTTTTTTCAGGCAGATAATTATCTGCACTAAGTGTTTTTGTTGGTTCTTCAAAATTGTTCAATTTAATACACACAGTAGAGTTGGAAGATGCTCCTGCATTTCAGACCTACACATCACTGTATGCTAGGATTGTTTCCTTTGTACAGCACCTTTTAAATATAAGATGGCTGTCAGCTATGGAGGCTGGAATGCGAGAGGATTAAGATGGAGGATTCAGACCTCTCAACCTGCCACGGCCAGAAAGTAAGATGTAGTGTGTGACAAAAACCGTAAATGAGGGAAATAAAATTGTGAATGCAGGAAACTTAAACTGATGTGGGATTTATGTAAATAGGTAACTCTCTTTTTATGACCTTGTCTACCTTGGGCGTTTAGCAACTAGTGTAGGTACATGTGGCAAATTGCCAGTATGATTATGATGGGTCCTGCACTTCCACTCTTGGGGGGGGCGGGATTCAGGGCGCAGTTTCCTGTCCCTGAACTAGGGTATCTACTGTCCCACTAGTAACCCAGAGAAGGGTAGTGGAGAGGGAGGGGCCCTAGGGATAGTGGTAAACCACTTGAACTAGTGCTTCCTTTCCCTGGGCTACTTTCCTCTCCTGCTCTTCAGCTTGTGGAGCTTCTCTCTCTCTCTCTCTCTCTCTCTCTCTCTCTCTCTCTCTCTCTCTCTCTCTGCACAAGCCGGGTGTCTCTTTACTCAGGGTCTTGGTCTTCTAGCCAGCCACGGCACCTCTCCAAACTCTCCTCTACTTCAACTCCTTAAAACTGCACTCTGCTCCAACTCCTTCCCTTGACTGATTGAAGCAGGGGTTTATCAGGTGACTAGCTTCAGGTGCTCTAATTGGCTTCAGGTGCTTTTAATTAATCTATAGAAACCATTCTTCCTTCTACAGGGAATAAGGCTTTTCCTCATCCTGGGACTTGCATATCTCTCCTTTATCACTCTCCTGCTGCCTTCTGGCCATGTTGCATCACATGCACTAGTACAAACCCCTAGCATAGATATGATTTTCACCAGGGCTCCTTACCTCAATTTCAAAGCAGGGTAAACTGCACCAGTGTGAATAATCCTGCATTTGTGTGAGTCAGGTCTGTATAAAAGTGATGCACCAGTATAGCAACACTCGTGCTTAAAAATCCAGTGTCAGAAAGATGAGTCCTAAAAACTTCAGTTTCATGATTTTTTTTTTATATTTATTGTAAATAATTTCCAACAGCAAAAGGGAAGGGGACATCAAATGTGTGCACAACATAGGTAATGAGATTCAAATGTGGGAAGTCCTTTTGAAATCAGAAACATCTGAGAGGAACTTTTGCAGCAAGAAGGAGCTACCCTACTTTCTCTTAGAACAAATATAAAATCTCTTTCGTTATAGCTTTCCTTGATATAATTTAAGTTATCTAGACCAGGGATTCTTAACCATTTTCTTTCTGAGCCCCCCCCCCCCACATGCTATAAAAAATTCCACAGTCCACCTGTGTCACAACTGGTTTCCTGCATATAAAAGGCAGGGCCAGTGTTAGGGGGTAGCAAGCAGGGGAATTGCCTGGGGCCCCACGCTACCAGGCGCCCTGTGAAGCTAAGTTGCTCAGGCTTCAGCTTCATCCTGGGTGGTGGGACTTGGAACCCCAAGCTTCAGCCCCATGCAGTGGGGCTTCGGCTTTCTGCCCTGGGCTACAGCAAGTCTAAGGCTGGCCCTGCTTGGCGGACCTCTTGAAACCTGTTCGGGGCCCCTCAGTGGACCCCGGACCCCTGGTTGAGAACCACTGATCTTGACTAAAGGGCCATACTTTGCTCTTCGTATGACACATCCTCTTGAGAGTGTATCTTTTTTTCTTGGTATGCTGTACATATGTTAGGGAATCAACTCAAGTGAGTTGAGTAGAAAGAATGGGTTGGTTTATACTCCTGAACTTTCCTATTTTATTTTGCCCATTGGTCTCATACGTGTAAAGGAAATGTACATGTTATGTTAAGGAATTACTTTACCAAGTAGCAGTAGCATCCGATGAAGTGAGCTGTAGCTCACAAAAGCTTATGCTCAAATAAATTTTAGTCTCTCAGGTGCCACAAGTACTCCTTTTCTTTTTGCGAATACAGACTAACACGGCTGCTACTCTGAAACTAGATTTGATCAATCACTATAAAGTAAGACAATAAATGACATTATGCTCAAGTATAGTTGCACTAGATATTAACATTGCACCAGAATTTGGCCTTTGTGTGGGCATTCCTGCAGTCTTCCATACTCTCCTAGTTCTAGAAATTATTGTAGGGTGGTTGTTGTTATTATTTATTATAACTGACACCACTGCAGGGGGCCATAGTGAGCATTTTAGATATCTGGTAGCATACTCTGCGTACCATGCGTTGGAGACCAGTGCTAGAGGCACTCCAAGCACTATGCTGTATTAACTCTATCCCTTATTGTGAAATGGAATAGTCAGTCCTTCTCCAGACAAAACTCCTGTTGAAGATTATTTAATCTATTTAGTGTATCTGGGCATTTATATTATGTTCAGCACTGTAGTTTGTGCATGCAACAGGATTGGTTCTGTGTATTTTGCTGGAGGCTACACCAAGTACTGTAGATATGAAAAAAGGAATATTTCATGCTATCATATATTAATAGTGTTGCTAATTTCAAAGAGATGAATTGCAAGCTTCTGCTGGTGTTTGCTTTTCATTGTCAATCATATTTCCTGCCATTTATCATCTAGACAGAGCCATCCCTAGGGTACGGCAAATCAAGGCAACTGCCTCAGGCCCCATGTTTAGGGGGCCCCTGTGCTTCGTGAGAAGATGGGCGCCTGGCGGGGAGGTGAGGCAGGATGCGGGCGGGATGAGGAGGCGAGTGGCAGGTGGGCAGGCGGGTGGGGGGGCGAGGAGCCCCCCCAACAACCTCTCCCTCCCCTCAATGCTTCCTGCCTGCCGACAGGCCCTGCCTATCAGCATCCCTCCCTCCCTCCCTCCCAGCACTTACTGCCTGCCACAGGTCAGCTGTTTTGCAATGTCTGGAGGCTGGGGGGGGGGGGAGGAGAGGAGTGAGGGCACAGCGTGCTCGTGGGAGGGGGTGGAGCGGGGGAGGGGCTTTGGGGGAAGGGTTGGAGTGGGGATGGGGCCTGGGCAGATCCAGGGAGAAGCACCTCTTGGCAGATAGAAACTCTGCACCTATGTCCCGCACCCCCTAGGGATGGCTCTGCATCTAGTGTATAGGTTTTTACACCTCTTTTGGTACTCAGA
The DNA here is from genome assembly GCF_009764565.3 of Dermochelys coriacea. Classification (NCBI taxonomy): domain Eukaryota; kingdom Metazoa; phylum Chordata; order Testudines; family Dermochelyidae; genus Dermochelys; species Dermochelys coriacea. The sequence goes on along the minus strand of NC_050075.1, from coordinate 74,749,442 downwards.
GGAGTATGTATATAGCTGATAGAATGAAGGAATATATATTTAACTTTTGTCTAATATTTACTGGTATAGTTGTGTGTCTGCTTTTTTTAAGTCATTGTACCTGGGTAGGATGAGTGGTTCTTGTCCTACATTAAGTCAGGTTATTTATAATGTCATTGGCAGTGCAGTAGCAGGTTGCTGATGGTTCCTATGCTGATATACAGTAGGTACCTGAGATGTTCCTGTTCCAGGGGATTTTATGGGCCTGTGATTCCTTTCCTTTTTATGGTGCTATATTTATCATGTACCCATCTTTATGTGACTTGATGTGAGCAGGCTGGTTAGCACCATTTGTTCTCTTTATGGCACAGAGTAGGGTTTTTACTGTGCAACTGTTAATGGGCGATTTATTTTAGTGTTTTTATGCTTGGGGGTGAATGAATCTTCATTGAACCTGGTGGGTGACACTGCTGCCCTTTATTCAGAGTAAATGTCAGACACAGTCAAGCTCTTTTGTGGAACCAGAGAGCTGAAGCAACAGGAGCCATTACCCAAAACACAAGCATGTAGCAAGGCTAGAGTAGATGCTGACTACATGTTGCCCAAGGGTTTGCCCTGGGACAGATACAGTAAACTGTGGGGCTGTGGAATGGATCAGTGGAACTGTGTGTGTGTCTGTGAGTGAGAGAAGCAGCAGAAACAAATAGAAGGACACAGAAGGAGCAAAGAAGCCTAGACACAGCCAAAGAAGCCCTGAGAAAAAAGCTGACGGGGAGCTTTTGGGTACAGTGATGGCTGAAAAGAGGCCTAGAACTGTGAGCAAAGAAACTCTTTCCTGTTTTCTGATTCCAGATATGTTCAGGGAAACAGGACTGTGCACATTCTTTGTAAAACCTTGTAAACAAGCTGGTATCAAAGAATACACCTGACTCCCTCAATTTCTCCTAACAGAAATGAACCACCAAACCCTGAAAATTAGCTAATTACTCAGGTCAAAAAGGAGTAAGAGTATGTGTGACCAGGGTTCCAGTGGGGGCTAGCTGAGATCACTCAATTAGGGTGAACTGCAAAGAATGGGGCAGACAAATCCCAAAGCTCGTTGATAATTCAATACTTAAATTTTCCAAGCCAGCATAAAACAGCTTCTTTATTACCTTTCTGGTTATTCAGAAGTCCAAAACAACACAGTTCCCTTAAAGTACCCAGCCTCAGGCCTCCATCCAGGTACCTAAATCAAATATGATGAGGATTCCTGTAAATCTTATTTCATCATATAAAAAAAGTTCTACCAATCCTAAAGGATCGGACACATTACCACCCAGGTTAATGAATATTCTAGATCTTACTCAAATACACACACATAACCAATTCTTATTAACTAAAATCTATTAAAAAAGAAAAGAGAGCTTATAGGTTAAAAGATCAATATACATACAGACATGAGTTCAATTTTTGAAGTGCAGATACATAGCAGAGATGGCTAGTGGGACTGGCTGGGTCATTACACATATTGAAACTATTTCCTTAAGTTAAGCATCCTCACACCTTCTTGTCAACTGTCTAAATGGGCCATCTTGATTATCACTACAAGAGTTTTTTTTCTCCTGCTGATAATAGCTCATCTTAATTAATTAGCCTCTCACAGTTTGTATGGTAACTTCCAACTCATCTGTACGCGTGTGTGTGTGTATGTGTGTGTGTGTGTATATATATATAATGTAAGTAAGTATATATCTTACTATATGTTCCATTCTATGCATCTGATGAAGTGGGCTGTAGCCCACGAAAGCTTATGCTCTAATAAATTTGTTAGTCTCTAAGGTGCCACAAGTACTCCTGTTCTTTTTGCAGATACAGACTAACACGGCTGCTACTCTGAAACATAGCAGAGATGATAAGCTTTGTTGTTGCAAAGAGTTCCTTTAGAATTTATTCCATAGGTTATAGTCCAATGTCCAATATCTTAGTCAGGGCATTCCATTTTAGGACTGGGATCAGTCCTTATGGCTTAAGCTTCCCTTGTATGAAGCCTCAAGCAGATCTGAGATGACAGAATCAGGATCCAACTGTCTTTTATAAGTGTTCTAGCATCCACTTGACCGCACAGTCCTGGGTAAACAATAGGCTTTTGATGTAACCTTCTGTTTTCTAAACACCACCAGTAATTAGTTACAAATTAATATAGGGCAATTTATCCATTAGGCAGTTTATCACAAACTTCAAAGAGACATATAGACAATGACATTACTTCACCCAAGATTTATCTAAGTGTTAGTATTCCCTTTTGATCTCTGAATTAATAGTTTTAGTGCAGAAAGGAATTGTCTGTTTACATGGCTAGCTTCTAAGACGCAATTAGTATTACTTCTAACTCCTAACAATGTAGGTTTGCATTTCAAAGTTTAGCCTATTTAGCATGCAATGACCCTAATTATCATTTGCATACCTTTCTAACATGTCTTTAAAGGTCGGCTTTGGGTCATTCCCAGCCTGCAAGCTGTTTAACCCTTTCTGGGCATGAGTTATATTTTGTATAAGATTTGTTGCAATTCTGTAACAGTGGTAGCAATAATGATTTGCATGGTTATGTTTTCATTAGACAATGTCACAATATGATGCAATCAATTTGTATATAAAGTAGAGTAATTCAAAATACTGTCAAGATACAGTACAGGGAAACAAAAAAATGACATGTACAGGATGCAAAGATGCAAACAATTATACTCACTAGAGATGACCGCAAACCACAAAATTCCACTATGGATCCAGAGTTCTAGCATCCCAAAGCTAGAGACTGTTCACATTTGAGGTTTTGGTTTTGGTGTAACATGGTTCATTGGATAAGGCAGAGTGGACTTGGGAGTCATGAGACTTAGGTTCTACTTCGTGTTCTGCATTGAGTCTTCAGTTGACATTTGGTAAGTCACTTGGGGCCTGATTCTGCTACCATTTCTCTTGTAAAGTAGTACCTTTCTATAGAAATCGTTTTATGGTACTATGCAACATGGGAAAAACTAAGCAGCAGAATCAGACCCTTAACCTCTGTTTCAGAGTAGCAGCTGTGTTAGTCTGTATCCGCAAAAAAAAAAAAAAGAGTACTTGTGGCACCTTAGAGACTAACGAATTTATTTGAGCATAAGCTTTTGTGAGCCTCATTTTCCAAAATCTTTAGGTTTTGGCTCTGGGCCAAAGCAAATGAGCACTCCCAAGGTAGCAGTGAGTCAGTGAGAAAATGAAATTATTTCAGAGCAACTACAAAATGTGTGTGTGTGGGGGGGGAAGGAACAGTCTTCCTGAGGAAATGTGTGAAAGAGAAAGTACCCTACTGAGAAGCAAAGAGCCAAGAGGAAGAATACTTACAAGGGAAGAAGGGAGGGGACAATATCTGTTTGAGAGATCAAAAAGTTGGGTTTATCTGGCCTCATTTAATTTTAATCTGCCACTCTAGATAATGAGTTTGTCAGGAGTTACTCTGTATTCATTCAAAACCCTTAAAAAAACCCATTGTAATCCTTTCTTCAAATTTTGTGTGTTTTTATGCTATTATTTATATGGAACTATTTAAAAAATTTCTAATCACAAAGTAGCTTCCTTATCAAGATTTAACACAGAGACAGGGCTACATGCATATCCCTTTAGATGAGATCATTGTTTTGATCACTGAGCTACACAAGTTCCATGTACACAGTATGTCTTTACTATACACGATTTCAGTTTCTATTGTTGGTTTATTTACTGAGTCCTATTATCCTGTTGATGGGATAACAGCAAAAGACAGAGAAATTAGTTGTCTCTCAGTTGTAATGCAGAGTACATGGATTTCCTACAAAATACCTCAAAGAAAGTTTCCATCGAGGACACTTTTCCAACTGTCAGTTTCTGCTTTCTTTGATGCTAGAATGGGGTCTAGAGAGGAAAACTTCTGGCTATGTATTGAGTTCCTTTGAGTATTGTGGAAAAGAAGAGAAGTCACAGGATCTGCAGCAGTGTAGGGGTTTGGAGGCTTACTCCCAGTGACCAAAAGGGATTGGGCCTTTCTCAGGTCCCACCATTTTTACACATTGCACCTGATTTACACTAGAGTAATTAGATCACAGTCAGGCCCATTGTTCTTAAATTATACCAGAAATTAATTTTCTTTTGTCATTGTTTGTTTGGTGTTAATGCAATAGGCATTTATGTTCCATTATTTGCCAGTAGGTGGCTATCAAGTCCAATGCTATAATTAATTGCCTCCTGACTTCAGAAATGCATTATGCTTGAACCTCCTGTAACTCTTTGAAGTTTAGTTAGCATGTTAATTAAATACAAATTTATTTGAAAAGTTCCACTATATAGATTAACCACTGAGCTAGGATACTTGTCACTTGAGTAATTAAAACATTGATCAGAGGGTTTTTAAACATCAATTGTGTGCAATTATATAGTAGTATAATTGCCATCAGTAGTTCTGTAGAGCTCATTGTTAAAACAATTACAAAGCTCTGTACATTTCTTACAGCATTAATAGTTGTTTCAATCTATTAGTTGAATTTGTTAATTTAAATGTTATAGATAATCTACAGCATAGTTTATTTTCATAACATTTAAATAAAGCTGCTTCTGGACTTGTGATTCTGCTAGAGAACAAAAAGAAAAGGAGTACTTGTGGCACCTTAGAGACTAACAAATTTATTTCAGCATAAGTGTTCGTGAGCTACAGCTCACTTCATTGGATGCATTCAGTGGATGAAGTGAGCTGTAGCTCACGAACGCTTATGCTGAAATAAATTTTAGTCTCTAAGGTGCCACAAGTACTCCTTTTCTTTTTGCGAATACAGACTAACACGGCTGCTACTCTGAAACCTGCTAGAGAACAATAACTGGAAGGGTTTGACTTTTTAGAAGGGAAGTATCTTTCTCTGGTATTATTGAGTACCTTTCCATTGTATTGTCTTGTATTTTATCATATTTCAGTTGGACCTCTTGTGAATGGGCCAAAATACTTTCATATAAATATATGTACTTTCATAGTGGAGATGTTTGTGTTGTGTTACTAAATGTATCGCAGTAAATGTCAGATTAAACTGAAAGGGAATTGTTTTAGCCTGTCAGAACACAGGAATGCTGTACAGTTACTGATCCATTGCTGCACATTCTTCAGTTATGCATTCCCCTGTGCTTTGACTCAGCAGTTGGAATTTGCATCATTACAGTGTAGACATTTCTCTATATCCAAACAGTATGCAAATCCCTATATTCTGGTTGAAAGCTCTTAGCCAGTGAAAGCAGAGCGATTTGGATAATCACTGCACTGTTCTGCTTTGATTGGCTGTTTGGAATTGGTGCTCTTCATCCATATGCTCACCACAAACAGGATCATTAAAACTTCTGGCCGCCTGCTGTCACCCAACTCCAAATATTAAATACAATTTTATTTTTAAAGGAATTACTATTAGGGCATATTTCTCAAGAGGTGTACGTCTGTTCTCTGGAGTTAAGGGGAATAGCACGGAGAGGAGGATTTCAGAGTGGAGGTGGCCAGGCCATGGTGGTTGTGGGAAAGGCTATGCCAATCGAAGCAGAGGGATTTGTAATATTCATGCAGAGAATGCAGGTGTGAAGAGTTGAAAAGCACATTTCAGGAAAATAACAGCTTGAGGGAATTCCCTGCTAACTCAGTAATAACTACACCCAGGGTTTATAAACACCTAGCCACCAGCCGTCATGTTAATTTAGCTCAGGAGACTGTTATACTTTGTCAACAGGAAGCACCCACAAATTATTATTTAAAAGGGTAATATAAAAATAAAGCAAGGAAACACACTTTTATGCTGTCTTTGTACACCATAAAGAAGAAAAACCCAATGTTTTAAATATCCATGAATGGGATGAAATTTCCTAGTTGTCTGCAAGGAGTGAAAATCCCAATTTCCACACAGCAGAGAAACTAAAGGTTGCCACAAATGGGGGTAAATGGCATTTCATACACAGAAGGCAGTACCTGGAGAGTATATGTTTGATCCACTGGATACATAAGGGAATCCAGCAAGAGAGACTGGATATAATGGAAAAAGAAAATGATCTCTGATTATAGAAAGATACAAATTCCAGTTCTAGAAGGGCATAAAAAGCAATCTTGCTTTTCTGTTGTAATTAATTGGGCAAATCAAGCCAGGATTTAATCATCCATTTTTGGCAGCCACAAATGCAAAATTTGAGACTACGAAAAGGCAAGCATCTTCTGTCTTTAGAAAGTGTCTCTTTAGAGAGTGCCAGAGGGGTTTCTCTGCTAGTCCAAATTAATCACACAAATCGCTGTTCTGTCAACTTAATTTCCTTAGGTACTGCTGTAAACTGAGCAGCAACTGCTGAAGTGGACAGAATCAGTGAGACATGATGATAATTTTAATAAGTGGAATTCAGTCTAAAAAATGAAATCAGAAGTTTCTTTAAAACCTATATTAATTTGTCAACCATGGGAGAAAAATTATCTATTTCCATATGGTAATAAATAACCAAAAGTAAATGCAAACTGTCACCAGCTTCTATTAAAGGCAAATGATGGTTGCGTGGATACCAGAGTGATATGATTTAAGGAGTGTCTCCTGGAGCCTTTGCCAGGTATACAAATTACTTACATGCATTTATAATTTACTTCCCCCCACGTCATCCAGACTAAGCAGAGAATTTTTTAAAAAATCTGGTTGGTATTAAAAAAAAGACTCGTCTTAAAATATATTTAGAGATATATATATTGCTGTAGTACATTACAATGTGATTTAATAACTCCTTGGGAAAGAGCCAATTAGTATAGAAAACTGGAGACCAATTGCCTCCGTCAGCAGGAATTCCAGAAATTAAATGATTTATTAATGGGAGACATATTTTTAACAATATTCAGCACAGATGTACTGGATTGTTTCCCTCCTTTTACAGTTATGTCCTTAGGTGCTGATTTTTTTAAGCTAAGAAGATTTGAGCCTGGCTCAGTATATGGATAGGAGTCCTCCAAGGAAAATATATGATCATGCTGGAAGAGGGGCTGATTCATGATATCACACTTCCCTCTAAGTCAGTATTGAGTTATTGCCTCTGCCTGATATTGGGTGGTGGTGCTGGATTTGTTTTTGTTTTTTAATTAGAGTTAAAATTAGAGTCTTGATCACTTGCGGTCTTGAGTGGTTTGTCCTTTTCAAATTTCAGTTTGGGTAATTACTTTCTGCCTATCTAAAACTTCCTTGTAATTTCAATTGGATACAGTCAAACTGTTTTTGTAGTGATGCTGTGAGCTGCTGAAACAGCTGCTGTTTTCTACTGAAGAGGTGGCTGAATATCAATGATTCAGGGAAGAGTGAAATGTACTTGGGCATCTAAACATCTTAGAGATGGATATAAACCTAATCCCTATATCTGGAATATATACTACAAGATTTGGAATGTTGAAAAACTAATAGAAATTTGGGACCCAATCCTGAACACACACATGCACATGCTTAGATTTAAGCATGACTTAAGTGTTTGAAGGATGTGGGTTTTGGATTTGAATTTTGCAGCATGAACCTCTCTTAGTCATTCATTCATGTGTGTACAAACACACAAAGATGTAAAAGTGTTGCAGAATCCCACAATATGGAAAGAGCTGTATAAATGTAGGGCCTTTATATTATTTGGGGTATTTATAGAAAGCTTTTAATCCTATAATGCGTGCACTGCTAAAATCTTAGATTTGTTTTGCTTTGTTGTAATGCTGTAATAATGTAATACAAGAATTACACACACAAGTAACTTTTGTCTCTCAGTTTTGGAAGAGCTCCACCTTTCCTCCAATTCTTCATAGACTATTTAATGATTGTCCAATCTCCCCATAATTGTTTATGCAATTTAGTTGCGGAACTGATTGCACCTCCAAGAGGCACAGAACAGAACATGCAGTCCAAGGGAGAGGGACTCAGATGGCTTTAAGACACCTTTGTACCCTCCTGATCCTGGGCTGCTTTGGGGTGTGGAACAGTCTCTGTCATTAAGTTATACAGGCCAGAGGGGCTGTTTAAATTATACACTATGGGTTGCAGCATTGCCTGGAATCTATGTAACACTGAATGCTGTGGCTCTTTCCCCATCAAGCCTTAGTATATCCCCTATACCAGGGCTTGTGAGGGAGTCCTTGAAAAACAGCCTTATGGCTGTCTTATGTACCTGGATTGCAGGAGTGATGCCTGCTTGCACTGGAGGAATCCTCCAACAGCCAGCACTGGGGCTTTATGCCACTCTGGCCCATCTACCTGATATGAAGGGAGCCAGAGCAAGGATGAGGATCTCACCTATGTATACAATTTTACCCCCTATTTCATAATTTTAAAGTCCTAAATGCCAAAAACAACTGTATGCAATCTGTATTAATAAATACATGATGGTAGTACTGTGAGATCCAAATGGATCTACAGAATGGAAAATATCAACTTGAAAGCAATGTTTCCTACTGAGAAGCTCAGTGTCTGATGACTGCTGCTATGATACATTCTGTCATTGAAAGCTCCAAGCACTACTAGATCACCAGTATAACAGTAAGTCTGGTTATATTAATATGAATAGAAAAGCCCCTGACATTTTGGGGAATTTTTGTAAAATGTATCAGGTTGAAATGGGAATATTTAATTAGTTCTTATGCATTAGTTCCATTAAAAAAAAAAAATAAAAGTTCAGCACTTTAAAATATGTGCAATTCTTACCCAACCAGCCAACCAACATTATTGCAAGTATTCAGATGAAACCTCCCCGGGATGTAACTTTCATATATAAAATCAGAGCTCATATTTTTCAAAATTGTGGGCCTCAAGTTGTCTCAAGCTGAGCACACATAATTAAGGCACCCAGAATCACTAATCAGTTTTGACAATCTTGCTCCTAAAGTAATAACTTATCCATTCTTTTTTACCTTTGACAGTAAGATTTCTTACAACGGGGACAAGTTACAATATTGACCTTAATTTGAAAGAGGAGTTATGTGGTAAAAAATGTATACAAGTGAACACATTATTCTAATTTTGACCTACTCAGGATCTGAACCAAAATTTCCAGCATTTACATAGAAATAGATGAACTTATCTGTCTTCTGAAGGGTTTTTTTTAATAAGTAAAAAAAAAACATAAAAATTTTAAGGTTGATATTTCTCATGTCCTTGTATCTAAACAAAAAAGGTAAATCAATACAGTTTAATAAAGATAATTTATGTTCCTAGAAGTGAAAGCAAATTTATCTTGAATTATTTAATTATTTTTTAAGAATGAGTTATTAGTGTTTGAGGACATCAAGCGTGTTTGCAGTTTTGGTGAGCATTTTCTATTCTATTCACAGCAGTTTTGTCATGCATTTATTAGTTAGTACAGATTTGCATAAAATTGTTTTTGGCATTTAGGACTTTAAAATGATGAAATATTAACTATCCAAGCACAGGCAGCAGTCTGAGTTCTACACAAGTTTGTGTGTGTGTGAAATTTAGTCTATAGACTAAAATATAGGGGTCTGTTTGAATTTACCCTAATTGTGAGCTCAACTGTAAAAAGTCTGTGAATGTTCATAAGATATCATAATAACCTATAATAATAAATGTTGATGGGAAAATTGGACTGAAATAGTCCAAACAAAAAGACCTACTGATATAACTCAAGGACTGCATTAAGATCATGCCTGGTAAACAAGAAAATGTGGGTCTGGAAACTAACAAACCAAAATTGGAGTGTCGGATATTAGGCCTAATTGGTGGACAAAATAATGAGGGGATGGGCTATTCCATCCATTGCTTCCTTTTTAGGTCCTTAAAGAAAGAGACATTGGAGGGGGAAATACAGAAGAATGGATGGAGGTTACTAGAGTGAGTTTCAACATCATGACTGACACCCCCATAGTCTCCTGCAATCCTCAGCCTTCGTCATCCTGATCCTGAAAGATGTCCTGACCTGACCGGCCACAGAGAGATACAATTGGGATTCACCTGGAACAGGTAGGGGTGACAAACACCACATGGGATGAAATGGGATACAACTTTAACAATGGCAACAACAGCTCCAGATCATATCTATGAACTTCTTTTTTACCCAGAAGGTCAGTTATTATCATCTTTGATACCATCTGAGAAACTGTCAAACAAGGGTTTTTGTCCTTATAAAAGCTCTCTTCAACTAACGGGAAGGGGAGCAAGGGATAGTGCTAAAATGAAAGACTTACTTTAATACTTTACATTTCAAATGCTAACTGTTTTTCCTTCTTTTCTGTATCTAATAGAAGATTAAAAGGATTTTTAATGGTGTGTTTGCCATGGTACTAAGCAGACTGAGGTCTCTATATACTAAACTCTGAACCTTGTTTAAAACTGGTTTCAGAGTAGCAGCCGTGTTAGTCTGTATTTGCAAAAAGAAAAGGAGTACTTGTGGCACCTTAGAGACTAACACATTTATTAGAGCATAAGCTTTCGTGAGCTACAGCTCACTTCATCGAATGCATTTGGTGGAAAAAACACCAATTTTTTGGTTTTTTTCCACCAAATGCATCCGATGAAGTGAGCTGTAGCTCCCGAAAGCTTATGCTCTAATAAATTTGTTAGTCTCTAAGGTGCCACAAGTACTCCTTTTCTTTTTGTTTAAAACTGTTTTAATGTTGAACTGTGAGAGAGTCATGTTAACACCTTTGACTCTTTGGACCCATATGTTCCATCTAAACTAATGTATTTTATTGCCTCAGTCCTGCTTTCAGGGAACATAACATCTGGCACAACACCCACATAAATCTGCACACATACGGGGGCTGGATCCATTTCCTGCTATAAAGTCACTGATTTAAACAGTTACTCTAGGAATGAATTTGGCCCATGATCTTTATCATAGCAGCTGTGCAGAGACATACGTTTCATACAAGATCACCTGTTTTGTTATTTTGATGATTCCTTGCTTTACTGAAAAAAAAAAAAAAAAAGTTGATGGAATTCAGAGGCTTATTAAAGCTTAACTTTATCCCTTTATAAGATGAAACCTATTTAAACAAGACAACTAGGCACATTACTTAAAAGGTGACTTGCAAATGGAAAAAAAAATTTAATCTTTGCTTCATGATAACATATAACAAAGGCCTGAAAAGTGTTTCTGCGCACGCCTCCTTGACAGCTTTTTTAACCTTAGAAATTCAGATTTTGTCTATCCGGAAACGCTACGGATGATTAGAAAGCTAGCAGGTTAGCCACAATAGAAATATATACAAGGAAGTGAAACCTCATTGAAAAGGGAATTTATTTTTATGATGATTGTTTCAAACTTTGTTTTCTGTTAACATCTATTTAACTTCAACGTTTGAGAGGAAATGTTTAAGTTAAAAAGGTGTCAACAAAAAACAGTTTTAAACAAACACCTTTTTAACTTAAACATTTCCTCTCAAACGCTGAAGTTAAATAGATGTTAACAGAAAACAAAGTTTGAAACAATCATCATAAAAATTTCAGAGGGGTAGCCGTGTTAATCTGTTTCAGCAAAAACAATGAGGAGGCTTGTGGTATCTAATAAATTTGTTAGTCTTTAAGGTGCCCCAAGACTCATAGATACTAAGGTCTGAAGGGACCATTATGATCATCTAGTCTGACCTCCTGCACAGCGCAGGCCACCGAATCTCGTCCACCCACTCGTGCAATAAACCTCTCACCTAGGTCTGAGCTATTGACGTCCTCAAATCATGGTTTAAAGACGTTAAGGTGCAGAGACTCCTCCAGCAAGTGACCCGTGCCCCATGCTGCAGAGGAAGACGGAAAAACCCCCAGGGCCTCTTCTAATCTGCCCTGGAGGAAAATTCCTTCCCGACCCCAAATATGGCAATCAACTCGTTGTTTATAATAAAAATCAGTTCCCTTTCAACATCTCCCTTTAATTAAGAGCTGAGGAAGCCTACAATTCTCATCTGAGTCCTTCCTGTCAACCCACAAAAAATGGGAAAAACAAGACCTCACATTTCTAAGGTGAAAAACAAGCAGAAAGAAACTTTAACATGTTGCCTTGGCTACTCCGCATTTAGTTTGCGCTCTTCCCTATGTTTAAGAAATAGAAACCCACGGTCCTATCGATCCCCCTGCCGGGATTCTCTGGGAACAGGCTGGGTCGGGATCAGCACAGGAGAAAAAGGGAGGGGCTCTTTCTTCCGGGCTTTTAGAGCAGGAGGTTTCCTGAGCGGGCAGGGGCGGGCAGCCAGCTGGCCGCGGCCAGAGAAAGCCTTGGAATAGCGGCGCGCAGCCCCTGGAGAGCGAGTCTTCTTCCCCCTCCCCCTCCCGCTGGGAAATAGCCCTTCTACCCCGACCTGCTCCCCCCGCCCTCCCCAAGAAAAGACTCCCCTAAAGCGAGACCCCCCTCTAAAAAAGCCCCGCCCGCGAGACTCCCCACAGCGGGGCGTTCCCTCCCCAGTGAGGGGCTTCCTCGGGGGCCCTTTCCACCGCCAGACCCCCGCCCCCCCCGCAGAGGGAGACCCCGGGTCCCCAGGGAGGACCCCGTCTGAGCCCCCCTCCCCATAGCGAGACCCAGAGGGCTGCGCTTGGGCTCCTCTACGGGCCCTATCACGGGAGGAGGGAGCGCAGCCCCGACCTTGTCCCTGGGCCTCCCTCGGGAGTGGCGGCCTCTCCCCTCCCCCGTAGCCGAGCCCGCCCCTCTCCCAGCCTCCTCCGCGGCTCCCCCTCTCCGTGTCCCCAGCCCGTGGAGCCGCCGCCGCTACCTCTCGTCCTGCCCCGGTCGCCCAGGAGACCCCGGCCCTGTGCAGCCACCCCGGACCCGCTTCTCGTCAGCCTGCGCTGCCCGCGGAGCCGCCATGAGCTGGGGCGCGGAGCTGTGGGTGAGTCGCTGCTGGCGCCTCATTGTGTCTGGGATTCACCCGCTCCTCGTCTGCCGAGGGACTCCCGGGGGAGCGGGGCCGGGGGCTGGCGGGCTTTTGTTAGGCTGCCGAGAGGAGGGACAGGCCCATGGCCCTCCCGCCCCCTGGCAACCGGGCCGAGGCGCTTGGGATGGGCAGCGGGGAGCACTGGGGCGGGCCGAGAGGGCAGTGGGGAGGGGAATGGAAGAAGAGGGCTTGGCTGGGCGGAGAGGAGGACTGGGGAGGGGGGTTGGGATGGGGAGGGGAGGTTGGGGAAGGGCAGTGAGGAGGACTGGGGAGGGGAGGTTGGGGAAGGGCAGTGAGGAGGACTGGGCAGGGGGTTGGGATGGGGAGGGGAGGTTGGGGATGGGCGGGGAGGAGGACTGGGCAGGGGGGTTGGGATGGGGAGGGGAGGTTGGGGATGGGCGGGGAGGAGGACTGGGCAGGGGGGTTGGGATGGGGAGGGGAGGTTGGGGATGGGCGGGGAGGAGGACTGGGCAGGGGGGTTGGGATGGGGAGGGGATGTTGGGGATGGGCGGGGAGGAGGACTGGACAGGGGGGTTGGGGATGGGGAGGGGAGGTTGGGGATGGGCGGGGAGGAGGGATGGGGAGGGGAGGTTGGGGATGGGCGGGGAGGAGGACTGGGCAGGGGAGGTTGGGGATGGGCGGGGAGGAGGGCTGGGCAGGGGGGTTGGGATGGGGAGGGGAGGTTGGGGATGGGCGGGGAGGAGGACTGGGCAGGGGGGTTGGGATGGGGAGGGGAGGTTGGGGATGGGCGGGGAGGAGGACTGGGCAGGGGGGTTGGGATGGGGAGGGGATGTTGGGGATGGGCGGGGAGGAGGACTGGACAGGGGGGTTGGGGATGGGGAGGGGAGGTTGGGGATGGGCGGGGAGGAGGGCTGGGCAGGGGAGGTTGGGGATGGGCGGGGAGGAGGGCTGGGCAGGGGAGGTTGGGGATGGGCGGGGAGGAGGGCTGGGCAGGAGAGGTTGGGGATGGGCGGGGAGGAGGGCTGGGCAGGGGAGGTTGGGGATGGGCGGGGAGGAGGGCTGGGGAGGGGGGTTGGGATGGGGAGGGGAGGTTGGGGAAGGCAGTGAGGAGGACTGGGGAGGGGGGTTGAGATGGGGAGGGGAGGTTGGGGATGGGCAGTGAGGAGGACTGGGGAGGGGGTTGGGATGGGAAGGGGAGGTTGGGGATGGGCAGTGAGGAGGACTGGGGAGGGGGGTTGGGATGGGAAGGGGAGGTTGGGGATGGGCAGTGAGGAGGACTGGGGAAGGGGGTTGGGATGGGAAGGGGAGGTTGGGGATGGGCAGTGAGGAGGACTGGGGACGGGGGTTGGGATGGGGAGGGGCGGTTGGGGAAGGTCAGTGAGGAGGACTGGGGAGGGAAGGTTGGGATGGGCAGTGACGGGGATTGGAGATAGCATGATGGTTGGGGGCTGGATATTGGGCTGGGAATAGGGTAGGGGCTGGGCAGTGGCTTGGTGGCGATTTATGGGGCTCTAGGAGAGTGCTGCATCTGAATTTCTAGTGCCCGTGGCTAAGCAATGGTAATGAGGGGCAGCTTGGGGAAAGTGGCATAGGGGATGGCTGTAAGTGCCTTTAGAATAGTCTTTTGTGAACCACAACAGTATATCAACAAACACGTTTTTTTTTGGTGAGCGAGAAAAGGGATGAAAAGGACTTTCCAGTTTGTTCAGTCCCTTTTAGTGTGAGTCAGTTGTGCCTGGTATCCTGTATCAGGGGATTCAGAGAATGCTGAGCTGCTGGGGATGGGCTAGCAGTAGATAGCAGGAGGTGCTGGGGTGAAGAAGAGAGATTAGTGAGTAATGTAAGTAAAGTCTGATCCTGCGTGTATTTAGGTACCTGAGCAGTCCCATAGAATTTGGAGACAACTCACATCTGTAAAGCTACTCTCCGGTATTTGCAGGATCAGAACCTTAGTTACTTAAACAGGGGATTGAAGAGAGGGACTCTTTCTATACATGCCTATTGATGGCACATAATTGTCAGAACAGTTCACTGTTTTTGAAAAAATAAGAGTCCCACAAGCAAATAATTTTGAGGCGTGTCATCTCACTATGTACAATTCTGTAATGCATCTGATGAAGTGGGTATTCACCCATGAAAGCTTAAGCTCCAATACATCTGTTAGTCTATAAGGTGCCACAGGACTCTTTGCCAATTCTATAATAATGGCCTAAAGTATTACAGCATAATAGAGAGTATAGGGCTGTTACTTTTCTATAGTACTTTTTGTACAAAGAATGCATGGCTGCAAACCAGGCAGTAGCATCTCCTATGTGTCCACACTACATCTTTGTTTTAAAAATTTCCACCATTACTACAAGCAGTTTAATTCTGTGAATGGTAGTTGTAGAGGAACTGCTAGTGTGGACAGGGCTCCAGGTAACCACCGGTGTTTTTAAGTACCATGATGTCTAAACCAGTTCAGGGTGAATCCACATGATATGGTACATTTTCTACACTAGTGTGCCCACCATTGGTACCACAAATGGCACAGTGGTGGTTGCAATGGTGGGAAATTTTAGGGAAAAAATCCTACTGCCCAGAAGGGCTCAGTTCTCCAATTTTAAATGCCTTCTGCCATATGTAGAGCTAGGTATTATGATGATGATTACTATATACTAGGGTTGTCAAGCGATTAAAAAAATTAATTGTGCAATTAATCGCATTGTTAATAATAGACTACCATTTATTTAAATATTTTTGGATGTCTTCTACATTTTCAAATATATTGATTTCAATTACAACACAGAATACAAAGTGTACAGTACTCACTTTATATTTATTTTTGATTACAAATATTTGTTCTGTAAAAAACAAAAGAAATAGTATTTTTCAATTCACGTCATACAAATACTGCAATGCAATCTCTTTATCATGAAAGTAGAACTTACAAATATAGAATTATGTTAAAAAAATAAAACCTGCATTCAAAAATAAAACATGTAAAACTTTAGAGTCTACAAGTCCACTCGGTCCTACTTCGTAGTGACTTCAGTCAGTCACTCAGACAAACAGTTTTTACATTTATGGGAGATAATGCTGCCTGCTTCTTGTTTACAGTGTCACCTGAAAGTGAGAATAGGCATTTGCATGGCACTGTTATAGCTGGCGTCGCAAGATCATTACATGCCAGATGTGCTAAAGATTCATGTGTCCCTTCATCTTCAACAACCATTCCAGAGGACATGCGTCCATGCTGATAACGGGTCCTGCTCGATAACAATTCAAAGCGGTGCAGACTGATGCATGTTCACCTTTATCATCTGAGTCAGATGCCTCTAGCAGAAGATTAATTTATTTTTTGGTGGTTCAGGTGTGTAGTTTCCACATCTGAGTGTTGCCTTTTAAGACTTCTGAAAGCATGCACCACACCTTGTCCCTCTCAGATTTTGGAAGGCGCTTCAGATTCTTAAACCTTAGGTCGAGTGCTGTAGCTATCTTTAGAAATCTTACATTGATACCTTCTTTGTGTTTTGTCAAATCTGTGTGAAAGAGTTCTTAAAACGAACATGTGCTGGGTCATCATCTGAGATTTCTATAATGTGAAATACATGGCAGAATGCGGATGTAAAAGAGCAGGAGACATACTATTCTCCCCCACGGAGTTCAGTCAAAATTTAATTAACTCTTTTTTTTTTTTTTTTAACAAGCATGGAAGCATGTCCTGTGAATGGTGGCCAAACCATGAAAAGGCATACAAATGTTTAGCATATCTGGCACGTAAATACATTGCAGTACCAGCTACAAAGGTGCCATGCAAACGCCTGTTCTCACTTTCTGGTGACATTGTAAATTAGAAGCCGGCAGCATTATCTCCCATAAATGTAAACAAACTTGTTTGTCTTAGTGATTGGCTGAACAAGAAGTAGGACTGAGAGGACTTGTAGGTTCTAAAGTTTTACATTGTTTTGCTTTTGAGTGCAGTTATGTAACACAAAAATTTTTACATTTGTAAGTTCCACTTTCACGATAAAGAGATTGTATTATGGTACTTGTATGAGGTGAATATACTGTTTCTTTTGTTTATCATTTTTACAGTCCAAATATTTGTAATAAAAATAATATAAAGTGTAGCACTGTACACTTTGTATTCTGTGTTGTAATTTAAATCAATATATTTTAAAATGTAGAAAAACATCCAAAAATATTTAATAAATTTCAATTGGTATTCTATTGTTTAACAGTGCGATTAAAACTGCGATTAATCGCGATTAATTAGTTAGTTAACTGAGTTAACTGAGATTAGTTAACTGAGATTAATTGACAGCCCTACTGTATACTGATTTATTTGTTTAAGAAGAGTGTGTGGAATGAAGAGACAATTTTTCTGATAAAAACACTTTACTGGAAAAATAAATGTTAGAGCTTTGTAGTTTGAAGACGTTTAATCAGTATTGCTTCATTTTATCCCCCAGTCTGATAGTTGGTCTGTTATGCTAAATGGAATACAAGGGATTTGTTGGGATGTTTATATGATAATGTAACATGTGAATTGTATTCCAGATAAGACACCTGTTTGAGAGGTATCAGCACTTAGATTGAACACTGTTTGGCATATGGATTATCTTTCTGTTCTGTAGTTGTGCAGTACCTAACTCAATGGGACATCCTGGTCCAAGACTAGGGCTCTTAAGCGCAATGATAATAAAATAATATTGGTTCATTGCCTAACAACAGTAGGCTAACAGTGCTGCTACACTGCCTTCACAAACTAAAGCAAAAAATATAAGTGAAAGTTCTTGTAATTTTATTAACGATAGCAATTTATATATAGAATTTGTATTAACAGCACAAATAACTAAATTGAATTCACACCTGTGCAAAAAGTAAAATAAAATTTGTAGGTCAGATCTTCAGATGAGGTTACGGGTTGATGCTTTCAGCTTTTTGGTACTTTGGAAAAGTAGGGGTATTTGTGTTATGAGGACACTGAATTTTCTTGCGTAAGCTCCTAAAAAATTATAAGGTGTTTTAGAACGCCAAATTCTAGTTGACTTATTTTTTTGTGAATTTTGGCAATTTCTCAAGCAGATTCACCTTCTATTTGTGAATGACAGTTAAATTGCTGTGTCCAAAACCTTCAGAGTATTGAATATAAGATTGCCTTCATCCTACATGTAAAGAGGCATAGATGAAAGAGGTGGATCTTGAAATTGCATTTATTTGAATGACCAGCATTTTGGACATAGGAGGCAGGCAAATCAGTTGAAAGATAAACTGATATGGCCAAGGAAATTTACAGTTAATGTTTACCAGTTACCTATTAAGTGTTATTTTGCAATCCATTAATTGTTCATGTGCATTAATTTTAAGAACGCTGTCAAGCTTTTAAGCATAGAGTTTGACCATGCCATTCTTATCCATCTGCAAAATTCATATAATTGTTTGTTTTAGCTGAGTACTCTGCCTCTTTACAATAACAAAACATGAGATGGAGTAAGGGCTCTTATTAAGGATACAGAGCTTTATTATCAAATGTTGCAAGCTCTATAGACTCTAAGTGCGTTTTAAAATGCTCAATAATAGGGTGTGTGTGTGTGTATGTGTGTGTGTGTATAATTTAAAAAACAAACTATTTTCTTTGTGTTACTACCAAAGCAATGCTTTGTGTTCCTCCTGCTGACTGCAACATCTTTTATCTATTCCTTAACCTGTTCTGATATCAGTTCATGTGAAAATAAAGATGTTTTGACATAAGACAAAACATAAATGAAAGTGTTTTATGAGAACAGCCACTTCAATCTAGGCTAAAAACATTTAAGAGAAAAATTAATATTTGTTAAGCTTCAGAGGGGCAGCTGTGAACAATTTATGGTATATTTTTCTACTTAGATAAAGCAGCTTATGAAAGGGATGAACTGATAGACCCATAGAGGTCCAGGACCCATACCGTTGTCACTCACAGAACACACACATTGACCATGTGCACACTAGCCTTTTTTCTAAAAAAAAATCTTCCCATTGTTGTTAATACCACTGCAGCCCCAATAGTCACTGGAAGTGATGACTTGGAGCGCTAGTGTAAACAGGGCACTTGCTGTTTCTAGTGTTTCCTCCACCCTGTTTTATAGACCTGCTCTGAGCAAGATGATTGTTAGATGAAACAGTACTGAAAGTTCATGTGGCTGCCTGGAGTCTTGTCCTTGCTAGTACTTGCACCAGGGCTAGTAACAATGGGAAATTTTCAGAAATAAAGCTATTGTACACAAGCAAAAGGGAATACACAGCCTATTCATCATCTAGATCACTACACCACATGTATGTATAACACTTTTAAATATAAATCTTTGATAATTTTGTAGTTATATTAAACAAATGCAATTTAGCGTGTGTGATGTTTTTTCCCCCATGCTGAATAGGATCTCTTTCTTTTGATGCTTATTGTTTGAAGTCCTGCTACTATCAAAAATCCGAGTAGAATGGGTAGCTGGAAAGTGGCTTCTCTTCTCAAGTCCTGATGTTACTTCTGATTATTTGAGAATAGTGGTGGGTGGGTAGGTAGAGGTGATGAACTGTAGAGAAGTCTTAGGGAATTAAACAAAACAAAAGCAAACCATCACACCTTATGTTTGTGTTGTTTTTATTTGATACTAGAGATTATATAATTATAGTATTAAATGTCATACGTTGTAGTTACAGTTTTTTAAAAATAGTCTTTATAGTCTGTAGCTGTATCAGACAGACTACACTAGAGCTTTATTTTGGTGGATTAATGTTTTCTACGTTATTTAAATGTGGGTGTGTTTTGCCAACAAACCATTTTATAAGTACAACACACTCCACAGTTTGTGTGTCTCGGGTAATATATGCACGTCTTGGGTGGTCTGAAATATGCTGCTGGACTTTGTACCTCAGCACGCTCAAAATGTGTGTATTGGCTGAACAGAATGCTCCCTGTTGTGTGTTAGTGCTTACATATATGTGTATATTTTTCTTACTTGACAACATTCCTTTAAAATGTGAACTAAATAGTTAAAAGGTTTGTTAGTTTAAGCTGACATATCTGTAGAACTACTTTCTTCTACAGTTTTTCTTCACACTGCATAAAAAATTGCTCCATCCCCTTTATTTCCCCATTCACATACCTTGTTACAACTTTCTGATCCATTTTTAAGAGTGTTGTTCCCTTAATAGCCTTATTCTCATTAATGTATTTGTTTCTATGGTCACCCCTGCAGCATATTCTAAATTCATCTGTCTTAACAGAGTTTAAAATATTATTTGTCATTCTGTCTTGGTGAGCATGCACTGTCTGATGGTTAGACCACAGGGAGTAGGGAGGTCTTGGGTTCTGTTCCCAACTTATCCAGCTGTCACTATTTATGTCTTTGTGTGAATTACTCTGTCCTTCAGTTTCCCTATCTGTAAAATGTGACTAATATCTACTTCACATAGGATAATTAATATTTGTAAATCTTAGATCCTCTGATGAAAGATAACATGTAGTGACAAAGTATTGCTTCTATATTTTATTATAGGATGAAAAATGCTGCTATTTTATTTAAACAGATATATTTTTTAAGGATTTAACTACATTTTAAATTTGTGTACTGTGTATCTAGTGACCTCATGCTCAGTTCAGTAGCTGTGAGATGGTTACACATTTAGGCTTCATATCTGGAAAGACTTAAGCACATGCTTAACTATACACACTGATTTCATAGTTAAGCATGTAAAGTTAAGTCTTTCCAGATCTGGAGCCTTAATTGTTAAAAACAGCGTTGTTAGGTATAATTTTACTTTCATCCTCTTGCATAACTTGCATTAAGTTTCATGCCTGCTGTGTACATTATCCAAGAAGAAAATAGAGAGGTGATAGTTCATTATTAGCTGTTTTTGCTGAAATGTTTGGAAATGGTAGAACCTGATTTGTTAAATGATTCATTCATAATAAGTCAAAACTACTGAAAATATTTAGACCTTATTTTATACTGAAATGTTTCAGTATGCTCTTGTGCATATGGAGTTTTCCTCCTCTGTGACATACAAAAGCATACAAGTTACCTATTTTATTTTTTATCTTAATTTTCTTCTTGGAGTTTTTTCAGCTAAGCTAAATATGAAATATCTTTCTATGTACTCACTTCAGTTCCAATCACACAGTGAGCTCCAGAGACACGGGAGTTTCTAATAAAATCCATGGGCATAGCGATCTGCCCACATGGAACGCAGTGCATGATCAGGGCTTTTGTTTTTGTTGCAAATTCATTAACAAAAAAAAGTCTAACACTGGCCGTTTTTTATTAGGTGCGAAAAGTAACAGAAGAAAAATATTAATTAGACCCTTACTAATCTATACTAAATCTAGGCACTTTCCCCTTCTTTGCAAATATTTAAGAATGCAAACTGGAATAAGGTCCTTTATGTTACTAAGACTTCATCATTTTTGCAGAATGTGTTATAGAATATTTACTAGTATACTGCTGTGAGTTCCTTGGGAAGGAATTCATGCCTCCTTCCGTATTAGAAAAGTGCTCAGAACATTGCGAAATAAACTTTTAAGTATTTTCATAATTTAAAAATAAACTACAGTTGACCAAATACATGAACAAAGTATATTGTTTTGCACTGCCTTATCTTGTTGACCTGATTTTGAGTCTGATCCAAAGTCCATTGAAGTCAATAGGCATCTTCTCATTGACTTCAGTGGGCTTTGGCTGAAATCCTTTGGGTAGTGCTGATTAGCTGCAACTCCCATTAATCAGCGAGAATTTGAGGTGCTCTTTAACTCTCAGTATCTGGTCCTTACTTGCTAATTTTCAAAATTCATTAATTAGCAAGGGTCTTCCAGTTACTGTGAATTAGTATAGTTTTATCTGACTTTTATGAGCCTACGTTTTTCTTCATGCAAGCATTCCCAGTAAAGAAAGTGTTTGTTTATCAATTAATATTAAGTGGGTTTGGAACTATAACCTTTCTGACAGATGTAAACAGGCAGCTAAGAATTTGTCATACCGATTCACACTAATGACAGCTCTGTCAAGTCCAGCATGTTGTCTCTGATGGAGACCAGTACCAGATGCTTAAAAGGAGATGCAAGTATCCCCATAGTGAACAGGCATAGAGTAATCTGCACACTTAAGAAGTTTCTTACTAATCTCATTGATTAATGGTTGGCTGATGCTCTGAAGAATGAAGGTTTGTATTTCCTACAGTTTATATACTATGCAATGTAACTGAATAGTCTCATTTTCCATATGTCAGATTCATAAAAGAATTAATCTGAGCTCTTCGCCTCAGTCATATCATGCAGCATGATTTCCATAGACTAATTGTTCTGTTTAGAATATCTCTGTGTACATATAGCTAGTCCCTCATAATTGTCAGAATTGCCCGTCCTGAAGATTATTTTAAAACAATAATTTAGAAATCTTTGAAAGGTGTTCTGTAAACTAAAACAAATCCTCTGGCCTGAGGAAATGTTCCTTTAGTTTTAAATCTTGATGTGCTGTGAATTGATTTGTAGTATGTTCACACATGTAGTGTGAAAAACACTATTTTATCTAATCTCAGATTTCCTATAGATATTTTTCAGTATATTCTCCAGTGCCTCCATTTGCATCCTCCCTCTGTCCAAGGGGCGCTAAATAGTAGCCCCTTAGTGATGCTCTGAGTTGGACATACAGGTTGCTTTGAGCTGTGCTGTGGAATGTGATAAGGATGGTCTTGTGGCTAAAGTATAGTCTGGAAGAATTGTTAGTCCAGAAATCTGAGTTCTTTTTCTGCATCTGCCATAGACTCCCTGTGTGATCTTGGGTAAGATGTTTAATATCTCAGTGCTTTAATGCGTGTGATCTTGGGTATAATGTTAGTCTCTCAGTGTGGACTGATCTGTTCATACTGGCCCTTTTCGTCGTTAAAACATTTGTCGTTTAGGGGTGTGTTTTTTCACATCTCTGAGCGACAAAAGTTTTAACGACGAAAGTGCCAGTGTAGACATAGCCATACTCTCTGCTGGCCCAGTGATGAAAACATCAGAAGAAAATTTCATTCTGAAGATTCCACAGGTCCAATTATTACTCCAACAGCATTTTGTTTTAGTTAGAAATAATATTTGTCTGTATCTTTCCAGCAATTGTCTCGTTCACAAGCATCTGACCCTTTCTGCTACTGTTTCCAGAAAGAGTGAGTCATTGGCCCCAAGATTTTTTCATCAGTTTATATTCTGAGTTGGCAAAAATATTGCCAGAGATGTTTAACTAAGGGATTTTCTGCTATCAGTTGACTAAATGTGTGCATATTTTTCTATATCCCTTTCAGAATCTTGTTAGATTCCCCTCTGCATCCCAATTTGAAACACGGGTAGTCACTTGATGTCTGTTAGAATTACATCTGTTCCTGATTTTATTTATGAAGCCTCATGAATTCATTTGTATATGGATTTGGAAATTTGGCTGATTTTCAAGGAAGTCCGTGCAACCATACATAGGATGTTACAAATTCTGGAGTGCCATGGAATGATTAACATGGGAAAAATGTCTCTACCTTCCTTGCCAGAGTCCTTATTCACAATTCTGAGAGCTGGCTGTCTCAAGGGAGTCTAAATGCTACTACTTCCAGTTTGATTTTCTGAGTGAGAATAGCAGGAGGTTGTCTGAGATTGCAAGGCCTCCTATCTCAGTGATGCAGAGGATTTCTTCAAAGAGCAGTCCTGTCAAAATGATGTCTGGGACATGATTCTTTGAAAGTGAAAATTACATCATCACGGATGTGGGAGGGAAAAAGTGAGGATATGGGCAAATCTATTACCAAGCTTTTAATTGCTATGTTTGGAGATTGTCAGCAGCCCACAACACAGTTATTCTCTGGGGAAGGATAAACAATCTAACAAATGTTTGAAAAACAAAAAATGGTATTAACTGTGGAGTCTAAAGATACAGATACGCTCAATTATGGTAGCAACTTATAAAAAAAGGGCCTGCCCTAAAGAGTCATTTGTGTGTTTAATCCTGATACTAGGTTAGGGCATATTGCGTAGTAGTTGGATGCCTTCTCTGTGACGTTAGCAGAACAGCTTCTTAGCCTATTCAGTGAAGCCATTCATTGATTATCCCAGTAATTCTATGCTGAAGGGAATTCATATATGAACACTTCTAACTTTTTCGGAATATTTTGTTCATAATGCATGCACACAGATTGTTTATGATGATGTACAATTTTTGTTGGTAGGAAAAATTGTGAGAGGGCCAGACATGTTCAGTTTTTTTAATGTGTTAGGAAACAAATTGTTCAGTGAAGGCTGAAATTCCAATCAGTTTGCCTCAGTTGCCTCTAGTGAGATTACATATCCCAGTCCCAGTGCTGTTTTGGCAGAAAGTTTATGGATTAATCTTCTGATATACGTTAGTGCTTCCAGCTGTATGCGGAGAGGAAAGAGAGGAGAAAATAACATCTTACAATAATGAAAACAGAAGGTTTTCATTAAAATGCTGACCCTCAACACTGACTCTTATTGCAGTTAATTCCCATAAATGTAAACTGTTGGCTGTATTTTGTACTTACAGTTTTATCCAAGATGAGAGTAACAACAAGAGCATAATTCCTTTTAGGTGATGCACCAGATAGCAAATACATTAATGGCTTATATTCAGGTGTTCTTGTTTGCCTGTATATGTTCTAGATAGAGCAGTAGAATGTTGAAACAATTAAATGAGAGGTTTTGGATAGCTTTCTTTTTCTTCTCTTCTGTTGCTCCTGTTGTCGTGCTCACTTTGCTTCTGCCCTATGACTTGGGTCACGTGAGTGTATCCAAACTGGTCATAGCTGCTCCTTGTCATTGTGTATTTGCACACTGGAAACCCATCTTCTCTAGGCAGTTAGTTGTTCGGTCTGTGGTTTACAATCCACAATTAAGATTTTTTTTTTCTTTACATTTGTTTGGGGGAGAAGTATGGTCTTGTTGTTAGGGTACCGGGCTGGGAGTAAGGAAACTTGAATCTTGTTTCTGGCTTGCTGTGGACTTCTTGTTTGCCTTAGGCAAGTAAATTAACTTCTTTGCCTCCATAACTCCATCTGTAAAATGGGAGAAATATTTCCCTTCCTCAGATAATTGTTTGAGGCTTAATTCGTTAATGTTTGTAAAGTGCTTTGAGACCCTCTAATAGAGGGTACTCTACAAGTACAAAGTGTTGTTATTTTTTAGTTATTACTACAGGTCAGAGCTTTCGTTTCATATGGAATTGAACAGTTTTTAAAACAGAGGAAACTAAATTTAAGGGCAGCAAATTCTATTTTTTTCCTAAATCTCACTGATCAGAGTTATTGCTTAATTGAAATAAAATGAAAGCTGTTTTAAATGATGTCTTTCATTTTTGTAAAATGTTATCTTCTCCCAACTTTTGCTTACTTGGATCCTTTTTTTACCATTTATACAAATAAGTCAAGCAGTATGCTATAAATGTTAACTAACTAGTTACTCCATAGACTACCGTTTTAAAATACGTTTATTTACAGTATTCATCAAACAATAGTGTATAGCAAATTTAATTCATTAAAGTGAAAAGTTGGTTTATCATTTGGTATGTATTGTTTGTTCATTTAACACTTGTACTTACCAATTATTTGTTTAAGAGGGAGGAATAGTGCAAATTCACTTGACAGGCTGGCACTCAACTGATTTTTTTTTTTTTTTTGTAATTCCATATTTACTATAAATGACTATGCCTTTCAAGCATTGTATGACAAATTACTATATGTTTTTTGTGATAGTGTGGCGTTTTAGCTATATGTACTAAGAAACCTTTAAGTGTGGCAACATGGATTCACCATAGGAAAGGAATGGGGCAGTTCATGAGGCAATTTTAAGAGCCCCATGAAATTCTTTTTATTTTTAATAGTTTTTTTTTTATTTTATTTTTCAGGAATTTTGTGTTTCATTTAATCTGCATGGGAGGGGTCGGGTCAGGAACCTCCTGGGGGTGGGAGGTTGCAGAACAAGCCTGCCCTGCACTCATTCTGCAGTGGCACCTCCTTTTCCTTGGGGCTCGGCTTGACTCCCTGCTCTGTGTGTTGCAACCAGGGGAAAAGGGTTGGAGCGCTGCTTAGGTTTGTCTTGGTCACCCCTCTGTCATGGTGGCAAACTTGAGAGAATGAAGCTGCGAGCTGATGAAAGACAAGTGTGTGAAAAGATCTTGAACTACTCTGTAAGTCCTTAGGAAAGGAGCATTTGAGTTTTAGGTGGTATAGCTCCTTCCTGGTGATGTGGGTGTTCAAATCTACTGCATGGACATGAAAGCATCACTTCCCAACTGTGGTTTATTGAGTAATAGCTGGTAGCTTGTGTAGAGTTGATTTTTCAGATGATGCCTCCTTTCTTTGTTTCTAGCTGCTAGATTGTTAGAGCCCTGTGTGGATACAAAAATTTGGATCCGCATCCCCCGATCTGCTAGTCGTCTTTTACCTGCATCTGCACCTGCAGCAGCAAGCGCTCTCACAAGGGCTAGTGATGGGGTGGGGGAAGGGAGTGGGGGGCGGGGGGCGGGGTCTTGTGGGGAAAAGGCAGCGTGAGGGTGGAGACTGGGGGTAAGAGTCAGCGCAGGGGCAGGGTCTCAAGGAGAAGGGGTGTTGCAGAGGGGAGGGGCTGGGAGGCTGGGGCGTCACATCATGTGCTGCTCCCGGGGGCTCGTGAGCGATGGCACACAGCAGCAGCAGTGCGTGTTGCATCACAGTGGGGTGAAGGAGTGGGGTGCTGGGGCCCTCCCACTCCAATCCCCATGGCCAGGGGCAGGCCCTGCTGCCCAGGAGCTGGCGGGCCAAGCTCGGGACTGGGATCGCAGCCAGAGCTGCTGGGCCAGGCCATGGTGGGGACGCTGGCACTGCCCAAGGGGCCTGAGCTGCTGGACCGGAAGCGGCGCAGCTAATGGGTGCTGGATAGCCCCAGCCACTGGGTGCTGGCTGCCGGCCCCAAGCACGCTGCGCCCCCTGGGCTGCCTGAGCTGGACACCATGGGCCAGGCTCCACCAGTGAGTAGAGCCCAGTGCGGTATCAGCATCCAATCCACTAACCGCAAAAATGATTTGTGGATATGAAGCGGATATCTGCGGATTTTCAGAGCTCTACAGATTGTATTGAAAGAAGCTAAAAAAAATCACTTTCCTAATAACTCTTCCATGTAAGCGGTTGTAACAGGCACAGTGATGGTATGTAATTTTGAATAGGAGGAGAGGTCTATGTGTTTGTGTGTGAATGGTAGGTGATCCCTGAGACCATCTCTGTGCTATGATGTGGTCTTCACTATGAAATGGTTTGAATATCTGTGCAGTAGACATAAGACTAGGAGCTGAGAGAGACTGTTCATGATAATATTAAGTTATAGCTTGTTTTTTATGTAAGAATCAGTAGGTGCTTATTTATTAATATGGTTTTCCTGTGTATAAAAAGTATTCGTTCTGTAATACGTAGATGTAATTTCATCCATTTGCAACTGTTTTTTTTTTAAATTAGTCCATAGTTTTATGTGATTACAAACAGAAAGAAACCTATCTTTTATATTCCTAATGTGATTATTTAATAGACAGCTACAAGGAATCAATAATAGGAATCAATAATTGACTTTAACATTGATCCATGTTCAGTAACCTGCTGCTGTTATTACATCTGAGTAATTTTTTAACACAAAGCAGTAGTTTATTTTGCCTGTCACACTTTTAGCACTATATAAATAATAATAAAGTAGGTGTTTGGAAAGTACAAACACATTTGGCCACAAGAAGAGCACAAATAAAATTGTTTCAGGACCGAGGGCAGTGGTTCTCAAACTTTTGTACTGGTGACCCCTTTCACATAGCAAGCCTCTGAGTGTGACCCTCCCACCTTATAAATTAAAAACTTTTAAAAAATATATTTAACACAATTATAAATGCTGGATGCAACATGGGGTTTCAGGTGGAGGCTGACAACTCGTGACCCCCAGTTTGAGAACCCCGACCTTGGAGATGTGGATGCGTTTTTAGTTTCATCCTTTCCTTCAGGTCATCTCTACTAGGCTGATATCATAATGTAGCAAAAGCTCAGTCCATTGGAGAAAGGACTATTCTTATGTTGCTTTCTAGTGAGCTCACTGTTTCAATAATACTACTGAGAGGCTCCAAAAGGATTGTTAACTTGGTGCAGCACCTTGAGGGAGAAGTCAAGAGGAATAAAGCATGGCTTTCTAGAGCCATCATATCACATTTGGAAAAATCATATATTTCTAACAATCTCCCCTCTACAATATTGTATTTCAGAATTTGGGTCTTGAACTCCTCTTAATTTTCTTAAACTAGGATTCAGTGAAAGCAGGGTGTTTTTTGTTTTTTTTTTTTTTTTTACAAAATGTCTCAGTGTCCATTAATAATCTTTTATTTTTAGATCTTTGGTCAAAATGTTAAGAACAAGTTGTTTTCGATCTTAAAAAAAAATAGAGAAGGGGGGAAAAACCAACCCTGCATCAACCAATAAAATGGTAGTAACTTGACAAAAAAGGGCAGATATTTTTAAAAGATGTGCGTGTCAATTCTTTTAGTAAACAGTAATAATTACATTCTACATATTATTGATTGCAGATTTTTGTTATATAAGGTTTCAGAGTAGCAGCCGTGTTAGTCTGTATTCGCAAAAAGAAAAGGAGTACTTGTGGCACCTTAGAGACTAACAAATTTATTACAGCATAAGCTTTCGTGAGCTGTAGCTGTAGCTCACGAAAGCTTATGCTGTAATAAATTTGTTAGTCTCTAAGGTGCCACAAGTACTCCTTTTCTTTTTGTTATATAAGGGTTATGTATAGAGAAACATATGCTGCTTACTTTAACACCAAAATGTTGACCAACAGATTTAAGATTGGAAAGAAAAAGTTACTTTGCTGTCATATTATGACTCTCTCTTTGTTTCAGCATTAAAAAACCATAAAACAAACAAAAAAAGCTACTTTAGAATGGTAGGAGATGGCACAAAACAAAATACCCAGGCGACAAATAGAGCTTGATCCTCTGAAGTTCAGAGTTTAACTCCTACTGAAGTTAAGAGGACTTGTGGATGCTTAGCAGCTTACATGTTTGTAATACATTTCTAGATTGTAACAAGAGACATCAATGGGATGTAGCCACTACTGTACATAGGAAAGAGACTGCACCAATAAAGAAAAACAACCCCACGAATAGGTGCAGCCTGCTTGAAAAAGAAACAGCAAAACACAAAAAGGGAAAGATATTAGAAAACTTTGGGACTTTAACTCCTTACTCATATTATGTCACAATAACAGTATCATCTCTAAGACAATACCTATTCTAAGAATCCTTGTGCAAACACTTTGTTATATAATGTATAGGTATACAGCATTAACATGCAGATATGACTCAAGTATCATGTTTGGCTCCTACCTGAAACCACTTATCAGAAGCAATTTTTGTCTTGTACAGCACCAAGTACAATGGCACTTTAATAAGTAATTGCTGCCAATCCAAGCATAGGACAGAGTCCTTCACAAATTTTCCTCTGTCCCCTAGTCATATAACTGTATTGGACTGTCAGTGGTTGGTAGCTTAGGAATGCCAAGATAGTTAAACAAGAAGCTTGAATTTGGTATACTAAAAGACTGGAAACTAGCAAAGGTAGTGGATGATAATATAGTAGGAATGTTGAGAAAGGAAGATTAAAGCTAAACACTACTATTTTAAAGAAGAATGACAAAAATAAAGTGGCTGAAAGGGAGTGTGATACACAGTATCTGGATTTTAGTAAAATGTTATGACTCTCAAAATCTTACCCTCAGCATGAATTCAGATTAGCACCAAACATGGCCTGAGAACTGGCTGAAAGACCATAAACAAAGAGTGATAAAACAACAAGGCTGAGTTATGAGGGGCATGTTTAGTGGGGTACTTCAGGGGTCTCGTTTAGGTCTGGTCTTTATTATGGCTTTGATCTTGCAAATGCTTATGCTTTTTCTTTACTAACATGAGTAGCTTCACTGAAGTCAAAAGAACTATTTACTTGCTTAATGTTAAGTATTTGCATAAGACCTTTTAAGATCAGATCCTTTAGAAGAGTGAATAAAACAGCATGTTAATGAAATGTGCAGATGCTGTGTGGGTATAATAACAATGATTTACACTTGTAGATAATCTTAGCTACTTTAATATTATAAAACACATTTTCATGGGATGTGTTTCTGTGGTAAGATGCACAACTGTATCCTGAGCTTTAAATTGGCATATTGGCTGCCACTCCCTGTAGATCAGTGGTGGGCAATCTGCGGCCATTCAAGGTAATCCGCTGGCGGGCCGCCAGACAGCCTGCAGAGCTCCTGTCTGCAGCTCCCAGTGTCCGTGGATCGCCATTCCTGGCCAATGGGAGCTGTGGGAAGCGGTGTGGGCCTGGCTGCCGCTTCCCGCAGCTCTCATTGGCTGGGCACAGTGAACTGCAGCCACTGGGAGCTGTGGGCGGCCATGGAAATGTAAACAAACGGTCTGGCAGCCCACCAGTGGATTACCCTGATGGGCTGCAGGTTGCCTACCACTACTGTAGGTCATAGTAACTGTACTGATTCACACTAATGTGCAGGAATTACTGGTAATTTGTGATTTTAAGTAATTGTTTTGTGTTAAAGTCTGAGAGAGATTTCTGAGCTTGGATGCTGGATACTGTGCTAGTCTGTAACATTAATACAAGTCACTGCTTATGTTTATAAATGTTGAAAAACTGATAAGTTCAAATGATTTATATATGAATGTTATACTTCCTTGCCTCCATAAGGGCGTTGTGTGGATAAATACATTAAAGATTGCAAGGTGCTCAGACATTTCTGTGATAGGGACCTTAGATTGTCAGATTTCACCATTAATGATCAAATCCAGATTATAATTGCATTAAAGCAAAATATCATTTTATTTAAAAGTACAAAGAAGAAACACTTAAATAAGGAAAAATACTGTTGCTCTCCTTTGGAGTCTCTCTCCAGTTTGTCCACATTTTTCTTAAAATGCAGTTCCCATAACTGGTCACAGCACTCCAGTTGAAGCCTCACCAGTGCCAAGTAGAGTGGGGCAATTACCTCCTGTGTCTTACATACCACTCTCCTGTTAATACAGCCCAGAATATTAGCCTTTTTCACAACTGCATCATATTGTTGACTCTCATTCAGTTTGTGATCCACTATAACTCCAAATCCTTTTCAGCAGTAGTACTGTGTAGCCAGTTATTCCCCATTTTGTAATTGTGGATTTGATTTTTCTTTCGTAAGTGAATGTAGTTTGCATTTGTCTTTATGTAATTTCCTTTTGGTTATTTTAGGCCAATTCATAAAGGTGGTTCTGAATTCTTATCCATTCCTTCAAAGTGCTAGCATCTCCTCCCAGCTTGGTGTCATCTACACATTTTTAAAGTATACTGTCCAATCCATTATCCATATAATTAATAAAGCTATTGATTAGTATGGAACCTGGGACAGGCCTCTGTGGGACCCCAATAGATACTTCCCCCTAGTTTGAAAGTGAACCGTTGATGAATATTCTTTGAGTACTGTCTTTCAACTTGTTTTCCACCCATTTTATAGTAATTTCATCTCGATCACATTTCCCTAGTTTGCTTATGAGAATGTATGTGAGAGTGTGTCAGAAGCCTTACTAAAATCAAGATATATCACGTGTACTGCTTCCCCCGATAAATTGGGCCAGTAACCCCAACAAAGAAGTAAATTCAGTTGATCTGGCATGATTTGTTTTCAACAAATCCATGTTAGCTGTTCCTTACAAGCCTATTATCCTCTAGGTGCTTACAAACGTACTGTTTACTAATTATATGTCCATCACATACCCAATGTAAAACTGTTTTTCCTTGTTCGCAGTTTTTAATTATTTTGTTCATTAGTGTATCCAGTTTTTCAGCTATAGAGCAGCAATAATATATATTTTAAAATTCTAGACCCATCTCTTATGTGATTGATTGGCATTGATCTTGACTGGAAAATCCTAAGAGTACGTGCTCTGTGTATCATCTTCAAAGGTTAGGCCATACAGGAAGGGGAAAGAGTCAATAAACATTAACAACAAATGTCACCAACTTTATTGTTTTTTATTTTTTTTTAAGAGTGAGAGGCTCTTCACCCATCTACCTGACCCAAAACATGAACATAAGAACGGCCATACTGGGTCAGACCAAAGGTCCATCTAGCCCAGTATCCTGTCTTTTGACAGTGACCAATGCCAAGTGCCCCAGAGGGAATGAATGAAACAGGTAATCACCAAGTGATCCATCCCCTGTTGCCCATTCCCAGCTTCTAGCAAATAGAGGCTAGGGACACCATCCCTGCCCGTCCTGGCTAATAGCCATTAATAGACCTATCCTCCATAAATTTATCTAGTTCTTTTTAGAACCGTATTATAGTCTTGGCCTTCACAACATCTCCTGGCAAAGAGTTCCACAGGTTGACTGTGCATTGTGTGAAGAAATACTTCCTTTTGTTTGTTTTAAATCTGCTGCCTAAATAGAAGCTCTTGTCTCTCCAAATCAGGATATTGGATTGCCCCAAGTCTGACTGTAGGGCCATTTTACCTAACCCTTTTATCTGGAGTGCTATTTCCCCATCTTTATTCGTCTATACTGCAGTTAGAAACCTGTGGCTGACCCATGCCAGCTGACTCAGGCTCATGGGGTTTAGGCTGAGGGGTACAGAGATTCGGGCTCAGGCTGGAAGCCAGGCTCTAGGACCCTGCAAGGTAGGAGGGTATTAAACTTGCTTTTAACCATATTGTTTCCCACTTAGTGACTCAGAGTTTTGTCTGTCTCATGACACCAAGAAAGACCACATTGAATTTATTCATCTGAGTTCCTTCTCATTTTTGCCACTAGATTTTATTTTAGCTTCTTCATACATATAAAATATTCATTTGACCTCTCC
The DNA here is from genome assembly GCF_009764565.3 of Dermochelys coriacea. Classification (NCBI taxonomy): domain Eukaryota; kingdom Metazoa; phylum Chordata; order Testudines; family Dermochelyidae; genus Dermochelys; species Dermochelys coriacea. The sequence goes on along the minus strand of NC_050075.1, from coordinate 74,716,707 downwards.
TTGTCACATTCATTTGCACTTTGCTGGAAATTGTCAGCATTTCTCTGTTCTTGTGCCACCCTTTAGTTTTTAGAATTGTCCTCCCTTCCCCTGTTTCCTCCCCTACCTTTTTTTGTTACCTCTTTTCTTACTCTTTGATCTCTCTTGAATTTTGTATGGTTAATGATCTTTTATACCCCAACACTTGACAATTATTTTATTCTCTTCACTTTGTCTTACGTATGCAGTCGCTAAATACACATAGCTAAACCTTGAAGGCCCTGTGTAGTTTCTAGCCATGTTTAATTAATTGAGTTTGGCGTTTCTTTTTCCATGTACCAAGAGTCAGTGGTCAAAAAAACTGGCATACTGCTTGTTTATACTGATGACTTGTTTACTTTTTTGATTATCTAGCCAGGGAGGGTGGGCCAAAGAAGTTCCTTGTTGTGTATCCAAAATGGATGGGTTTCTTTGAGTTGCCATCTGTCAGGGACTTGTAGTGGATTTTTTTAGGAATCTTTATGAATAAACTGAACTATGCATATGCTTGAGTACCATCAAGAGAACAAACAAAATACACTTGAATAACTGGCTTAATAGAAATGATTTGCAAATATTCATAGTTGACTTTTTATATTTAATTCTGAGATTATAGTTTTTACCTGATTGATATGATTTTAACTAGCTGAATTTGAATTGGTTAAATAGCAATATTTATAATGATGTGTTGCTATTATTGACCCCCTTTTGACACTGCCAGTTTTAAAGTTGAATTTAGGAGGAACGTAAAAAGAAAAGGAGTACTTGTGGCACCTTAGAGACAAACACATTTATTTGAACATAAGCTTTCATGAGCTACGGCTCACAAGGAAAGTAGAGCGCATTAGAGAGTTAGTTTGATAAATTTGAATTACAGAGGTGCCAGCTGCTGTATAAAATAATCTTTGGTTAGTATGTATTTAACCCCCTTTTGTTCTTTAGGGGGCAGACAGCTTAGCTCTGTGACACATATGGCCTTTTCTTGGGATGATAAGAACAATGGCTTATCTACTATGGCATATGATGCAAACAATACATAACATTTTAAAAGGATACTGTCAAGTGGTCTTAGGCCTGATGTTTCAGTAGTCTTATATAATTATTCCAGTCTGATGGGGAATGTTTTCTGGATATTCTCTTTTGCTTTATAATACACCATTTTGTCACTGAAAAAATTGAAAACCTTCTCCCTAGAGACTCCTTATGCAAGATTTAAATCGGTAGATTGAGATTTATTTTCAGGCTTTTAAGTTTTTGATTAACAGAGTGGGGGGAAATAAGTTCCCAATAATGTCCTCCTAATGTTGGCTACTACAGATACAAGTAGGGCTCATACCACTGTATTCGTTTGCACAGTGCACAAGTACCAGTAGCTTATCATATCCTTTAATGTCATATCGAATATCCCTTTGTCTTGGAGTCATACTGAAAAAGAAAATTGCAGAAAATTTCAAGTAAAAAGAATGCTTCCTTTTAAAAATGCTTTATCTATTCAGTGTTTCCACCAAGATTTCAGACACTTGATTTCACCTCAATGCTAGTTTTTATAGTATATTTGTTCTCACAGCACTGTTTCATTAGTATTCAGTATTCTGTTTGCTACTGTACTTGAGCATCTGCTTGGTTTTGTTTAAACACTCTACCAATTGCCTTGTTGTTGTACTGTAAAAACAGTTCTTCTAGTGTCTTTATTATGTAAAAATAAGTCTGGTGGTTATTTAGGACTCTAATGTGCTTCTAGATCAAAGGTGTCTGTTGGGACTTGTTGACAGGCCCACTGTGCAGCCTGGTTTCTATTGAAGTTAGTGAAGCTATAATCTCATCATGGGAATGGATGTGTTTGTCAGTTTACTCAGCCTGTCTCTTGGTTTGAGATTTATTTACATTCATTTTGTGCATACGGATAGAGACATAGCTAATCAAAACATTTAATACAAGTTTAATTTTTGTTAAAGGTACCATTATGTTTAACATAACCAAGTAATAAGATGTGATAGCTTAAAAATACAACTAGAGGTACTGATAGTAACTAGAACTGGGCAAATAATGGATTTTTTTGGTTTGCTAGCTCTTCCAAAAATTGAGGGGTTGGGGGGGGAATCATTTTGGGTTGAACTGAAAAATAAATTTTTTTGAAATTTTCAGTGAATTGAAAGTTGAAAAATGTTGTTCTGGGTGGAACAAAATGTGGTGTTTGACCTAAAACAAAATGTTTCTTTTAGATTTGGAGCAAATTTAAACATTTTAAATTATATTTTAAAATGAAATGTCATTTCAAATGGAAACATTTCAATTTTTTTTCAGAATATTGTTATTGTGACTGGAACAATTTGGCTAAACTGACACAAATTTGTGAAATTTTTTGGTGACATTACAATTTGTCCATTTCTAATAGTGACAACTAAAAATCACAACAGCTTAGAGAGTATGTTCACTAAATTAATTTAAATATCGCTCTCCTGTTACTAGCCATTGTGTCTGTGAATGGTTTGATTTGTTAAGTGATCCTTCATTCATTGTAAGAGATATTAGCCTATTCTGTGAAATATTTAATAAACACATTTTAGATTCATGTTGATACATATTGTACCGATCTTACCCACAACCAATGTAAAGATTGCCACAAACAGAGATATTTTTAATTCTCTTGATTCCGGACACAGCAATGAATTTTTAACTCTAAAGCATTGGTACCAAGTGAGGATTTCCAGCATAATTTCCTAATGCAAAATGCATGAGCATTAACTGCAGGCACTCCTGACATGAATGGGTTTTGCATACACAGAATTTCATTTGGAAAATGATGGGGATTTTAAATTGGTGAATACAACAGACTAAGAACAAAACTTTCCAAGTTGGAATATAATGTTTGTTTCTAGTCTAAGCCATTTCTCTCAGTATTTCCAAATAAGATTTGTTAACTCTTATCTGTGACTGCTACCAGAATCATCACTTTTTGGTTTTATTTCAGTAATAAAAATGGGGCTAAGGGCATGCTGAAATTTACATGCACTCTCTGGATTCCTGCTTCCACAAGAAACATGTTAATAAGAAATATGTTACTGCAATACCTCTAGATATGTGTTATTCCTGTACACCACCTGGCCTTCACATGGTTCTTCCTGCAAGCCAGACTGTAACAAATTTGCAGAACAGTGAAGTTTCTTCATGGTAAAGAAAATTGGAAAATGAGTCCTAATGTGAAAATTCCAGAGATCCCCACATGAAATATAAAATTTGCATAAATAATTTTTAGAGAGAAGATTTAGTTCTTAAAAGAAAAGGGAGCTCTGGAAATATTGTTAATAGAATAAGCTAAGAGATGTTCAAACTAGGGGACAAATAGCGTTTCACTCCTACCTCAGATTCTGCCAGATGCTTGATTTTGGACCTGGATAGTGGAGATACTTCATCTTTGTACAAAAACATTGTTTACCAAATCTCAGTGTGTCAATTAAATAATTACTTATTTTTCTCTCCTCCATACCCTTCTGCTGATGTGAAAGCAAATACCGACAAACCTGATTCTTTGGCAGTGGAAGATCAAACACATAATGTTAAACCACTTGGACAGCTTTTTTAAGTGGGTTGTCTGTTCCTCCATATAGAAGAATAATCTTTAAATAGGAAAAAGACATTAAATTTAGTGAACAAAAATGGCTGGTTCCTGAAAAGTATGTAATATGTGACCATCTCCTGTCCATTCTGAAGCGTATTAACCTCTCCCCCCCCCAAACCCAAGCAAAAAATCCCCTTGCATAAATAGAAAATGTGATTATTTGGAAACTCAAAAACCAAGTTAAGAATTTTTTTAATTAATTTGTATTAATTGACAACAGGAGACCTCTTTCAAAAAGAATGTGAGGATCTCTTTTATACTTCTTACTAACCTTTTTGAATTATATTTTAAAAACACCTCATGCTTGCAGTCTTCAGTGGTTTACAGCTTCAAAGCACAGTACAAATATTAGTTAATCCTCACTATGATGTAGGCGAGTGTTATTCTCATTTACAGATGGACGAGTCATTTCACTCAGTTTCCCTAGGGATTAATACTCCAGGTTCAATTGTTTGCTAAGGTGATCACAGTGCATATTGTCTGCTTGCCTCCTGTTCTTGAAACATATTTAGTATGGGATCCAATAACAGTGGTTCAGGATTGTATTTTGACTAAATTCAAGGAGGGGATGTTATGATGAATTGGGGAATCTGTCTATACAGTTTATGAATTCTAGTTGATAATATGAAGTTGTTACTCTGAAAATTGCTGCATCGTTGAATGTCTCTATGTAAATGTAGAATCCACCATTGCTGATAGGGTAATAAGCACACCTTTGCCACATTAGGGACAGTGGTCAGTCACCTATTCAGGTGGAAGCAGCTGAATAACAAATGGGTTGGCTGAATGTGGGAGAAGTTACTTCATCCAGCTTCAGTGTCTTGTGAGTCCCCAAGAGGGGGTGTTCAATTAGATTTGTGACAGTGGTGAAGTAGATATTTACAACATTGTGCCAAATATCTTTCCATGCGTTTAGTATCATACAGTCTTCCATGTTGCACTTCGCTCTGGAATCTGCTTAGTCATGGATAGCAGTGGCTGGCAAAGTTAGGGCTTTCTTTAGTTAGTGTCAGTTTCAAGATAACTGCACCTATATTTTCCTCTCTGTGGTCACTTAAGGGCACCCATTTAAAGGTTTTTGGCTCCTGGGTGTTACCTCTCTTGGACAAAGACCTGCGTCTCATTCTCTTCTGACTGGGGGTTTTAAGGCTGCACATCTCCCTGCCTTACAGTACAATATCCTCAGCAAGCCAGTCTGCCTAAAAGGCCTGTGCTTTGCTCACACTCTCTCTCTCTCTCTCTCTCTGAGGGCTATGAACATTGCTGGCAATATAGTTATAAGTTACCACACAGCTCCTTCTAAACAGGCACGTTTAATGTTAAGGTAAAAACATGACAGAGAATGCATATAAAAACAATAAAAGAGACTGGGAATGGATGAGTCATTACACAAAGTAAAACTATTTCCCCATGGTATTTCTCCCTGCCACCCCACCCCCCACTGTTCCTCTGATATTCTTGTTAGCTGCTGGAATTAGTCTACCTTGCTTGTCACCATGAAAGGTTTTCCTCCTTTCCCCCCCCTGCTGCTGGTGATGGCTTATCTTAAGTGATCACTCTCCTTACAGTGTGTATGATAAACCCATTGTTTCATGTTCTCTGTGTGTGTGTATATAAATCTCTCCTCTGTTTTTTCCACCAAATGCATCCGATGAAGTGAGCTGTAGCTCACGAAAGCTTATGCTCTAATAAATTTGTTAGTCTCTAAGGTGCCACAAGTACTCCTTTTCTTTTTGCTAAAAGGTTCTGGTAAGTCTCTGTCCTTCGAACTCCACAACTGAGTTTTCCCTGTGGTTATCTGCCTTTAGCTCAGGAACCAGAACCAAGGCTGAGCAAATCAGCTGTTCCTTTATACAGTTGGGCCTTTGATCTCCAGTCTCTGGGAACAGGTAGTCACTAGTTGACAACCCTCCCCTCAGGGTGTAGCTTCAAAAGGCACTTTCTCCCCCCTACAACCAGTGTCATAGCATTCACCACTCCTCAGGAAATCTACTTAACACATATTGTCTCAAAAATCCATGCTTGTCTTGTGCATTTCAGTATTGTCATATGACATGACAGACAGCTGCAGCGGCACAGGAGCTAGCAAACAGAGCTCTAAACAGGGGAGTTTGAGTGGGAGTTCTGTTGGAGGAGAAGGTAGTTGTACTTGGTTTTGTATTTTTAGTATTTGTATTTGTGTGTGTGTAGGGGTTTTGTGCTGGGAGAGCAGCTGAGCCTGATTAGGGGGTGGGGCTTTGTGCTGAGAGAGCAGCTGAGCCCTGCCTAGGGGGTGGGGCTTCTGACTAGGGGCCCTATAAAGGTAGCCAGCCTGTCGTGCAGCGGCACAGACAGCTGCAGCGGCACAGGAGCTAGCAAACAGAGCTCTAAACAGGGGAGTTTGAGTGGGAGTTCTGTTGGAGGAGAAGGTAGTTGTATTGTGGGGAGTTTGTATTGTGCTTGTTTGGGGTTTGCTTTTGCTGGGGGGGTGGTCTTTTTGGTGTGGCTTGTGTTTCCCAGATTAACAGGATTTAGGTGGGAAGGAGATGACAGATACAGAGGCAGCTGTGGGAGTGACTCCTGCAGTGAAAGACACATTGAGGATGACTGGATGTGGAAGCTGTGGTATGTACATGATCCTGGAGGGGGGAACCGGTAAGAGTTTTGTCTGCATGAAATGCCGTCTGATAGAGCTGATGGAGGAAAAGATCCGAGGTTTGGAGATGCAGGTGGAAAGTCTGATTGAGTTTAGGAAGGGGTTTGAGCAGATGATGGAGCAAAGATATGAGGTATCTGAAGGGAAAAGCTCAGACTCGCAGATGGAAGCAGGGCTGGGGAATTTTGAGGGGAGACTGGATGAGGAAAGTGGTCAGTGGAAACATGTGACTCAAAGAACCAGGCAGAGAAAAAGACAGGCTAGTGCAGGAGAAATAGAGCTTAGGAACAGGTTTGCAGAGTTGGAAAATGAAGAAGGGGCTCAGCAGGTAGTCGCTGAAGGTGGAAGGGTAAGGAAGAAGAGAAGAGAGGCTAGCCCTATAGAAAAAGGGGAAGAGTCAAGGGAGACTACACCAAATATGAGCCCCAGGAGGATACAGGATGGGTTGAAGAGAATTGTAAGGGAAAATAGGAATGGAAAGAACTTGCAGCCAGAGGGAACAGGGGAGAGACTGGAGAATAGCACTGTCACCAGGAAAAGGCAGGTCTATGTGATCGGGGACTCTTTATTGAGAAGAATAGACAGGCCTGTAACTAGAGCTGATCCTGAGAATAGAAAGGTGTGCTGTCTTCCGGGTGCTAAGATACGGGATGTAGACCTGAGGTTGAAAAGGATCCTCAAGGGAGCGGGAAAGAATCCCCTAATTATCCTTCATGTGGGAACAAATGATACAGCCAGATTCTCGCTGGAAAGTATCAAGGGAGACTATGCTAGGCTGGGGAAGACGCTTAAGGAAATTGAGGCTCAGGTGATCTTTAGCGGGATCCTTCCTGTTCCTAGAGAAGGGCAACAAAGGTCTGACAAGGTTATGACTGTCAACAGATGGCTTAGGCAGTGGTGCTATAAGGAGGGCTTTGGGATGTATGGCCACTGGGAGGCATTCACGGACAGAGGTCAGTTCTCTCGGGATGGACTTCATCTGAGTAGGGAAGGAAATAGACTTCTAGGATCGAGGCTGGCACAACTGATAAAGAGAGCTTTAAACTAGGAATTGGGGGGAGATGGATGGGAGATGTCCAGAAAATCTCCACGCCAGATTTTAGCATTGAGAGGGAAGAAGATGAAGTAAGAAAGGATACAGCCATGGGTAGGAGAATGTATATAAGGAGCGAGGGCGGTGTGGATACTAGTCTAATAGGTTATACTGGCTGTAGAATGACTGTGCCTAATAGGGTACAAAATGTGAGCGAGGCCAAACAGCAAAATTAAGATGTTTGTACACCAATGCGAGGAGTCTAGGTAACAAAATGGAGGAACTAGAGCTACTGGTGCAGGAAGTGAAACCAGATATTATAGGGATAACAGAAACATGGTGGAATAGTAGTCATGACTGGACTACAGGTATTGAAGGGTATGTGCTGTTTAGGAAAGACAGAAACAAAGGTAAAGGGGGTGGAGTAGCATTGTATATCAACGATGAGTTAGAATGTAAAGAAATAAGAAGCGATGCAATGGATAAGACAGAGTCCGTCTGGGCAAAAATTACATTGGGGAAGAAAACTAGTAAAGCCTCTCCTACGATAGTGCTTCGGGTGTGCTATAGACCTCCGGGATCTAATTTGGATATGGATAGAGCCCTTTTTAATGTCTTTAATAAAGTAAATACTAATGGAAACTGCGTGATCATGGGAGACTTTAACTTCCCAGATATAGACTGGAGGACGAGTGCTAGTAATAATAATAGGGCTCAGATTTTCCTAGATGCGATAGCTGATGGATTCCTTCATCAAGTAGTTGCTGAACCGACTAGAGGGGATGCCATTTTAGATTTAATTTTGGTGAGTAGCGAGGACCTCATAGAAGAAATGGTTGTAGGGGACAATCTTGGCTCAAGTGATCATGAGCTAATTCAGTTCAAACTAAATGGAAGGATTAACAAAAATAAATCTGCAACTAGGGTTTTTGATTTCAAAAGGGCTGACTTTCAAAAATTAAGGCAATTAGTTAGGGAAGTGGATTGGACTGAAGAACTTATGGATCTAAAGGTAGTTGAGGCCTGGGATTACTTTAAATCAAAACTGCAGAAGCTATCGGAAGCCTGTATCCCAAGAAAGGGGAAAAAATTCATAGGAAGGAGTTGTAGACCAAGCTGGATGAGCAAGCATCTTAGAGAGGTGATTATGAAGAAGCAGAAAGCATACAGGGAGTGGAAGATGGGAGGGATCAGCAAGGAAAGCTACCTAATTGAGGTCAGAAGATGTAGGGATAAAGTCAGAGAGGCTAAAAGTCGAGTAGAGTTGGACCTTGCAAAGGGAATTAAAACCAATAGTAAAAAGTTCTATAGCCATATAAATAAGAAGAAAACTAAGAAGGAAGAAGTGGGGCTGCTTAACACTGAGGATGGAGCGGAGGTGAAAGATAATCTAGGCATGGCCCAATATCTAAACAAATACTTTGCCTCAGTCTTTAATAAGGCTAAAGAGGATCTTGGGGATAATGGTAGCATGACAAATGGGAATGAGGATATGGAGGTAGATATTACCATATCAGAGGTAGAAGCGAAACTGAAACAGCTTAATGGGACTAAATCGGGGGGCCCAGGTAATCTTCATCCAAGAATATTAAAGGAATTGGCACCTGAAATTGCAAGCCCATTAGCAAGAATTTTTAATGAATCTGTAAACTCAGGAATAGTACCGAATGATTGGAGAATTGCTAATATAGTTCCTATTTTTAAGAAAGGAAAAAAAAAGTGATCCGGGTAACTACAGGCCAGTTAGTTTGACATCTGTAGTATGCAAGGTCCTGGAAAAAATTTTGAAGGAGAAATTAGTTAAGGACATTGAAGTCAATGGTAAATGGGACAAAATACAACATGGTTTTACAAAAGGTAGATCGTGCCAAACCAACCTAATCTCCTTTTTTGAAAAAGTAACAGATTTTTTAGATAAAGGAAATGCAGTGGATCTAATTTACCTAGATTTCAGTAAGGCATTTGATACCGTGCCACATGGGGAATTATTAGTTAAATTGGAGAAACTGGGGATCAATATGAACATCAGAAGGTGGATAAGGAATTGGTTAAAGGGGAGACTGCAACGGGTCCTACTGAAAGGCGAACTGTCAGGTTGGAGGGAGGTTACCAGTGGAGTTCCTCAGGGATCGGTTTTGGGACCAATCTTATTTAATCTTTTTGTTACTGACCTTGGCACAAAAAGTGGGAGTGTGCTAATAAAGTTTGCAGATGATACAAAGCTGGGAGGTATTGCCAATTCGGAGAAGGATCGGGATATTATACAGGAGGATCTGGATGACCTTGTAAACTGGAGTAATAGTAATAGGATGAAATTTAATAGTGAGAAGTGTAAGGTTATGCATTTAGGGATTAATAACAAGAATTTTAGTTATAAGTTGGGGACGCATCAATTAGAGGTAACGGAAGAGGAGAAGGACCTTGGACTATTGGATGATCATAGGATGACTATGAGCTGCCAATGTGATATGGCTGTGAAAAAAGCTAATGCGGTTTTGGGATGCATCAGGAGAGGCATTTCCAGTAGGGATAAGGAGGTTTTAGTACCGTTATACAAGGCACTGGTGAGACCTCACCTAGAATACTGTGTGCAGTTCTGGTCTCCCATGTTTAAAAAGGATGAATTCAAACTGGAGCAGGTACAGAGAAGGGCTACTAGGATGATCCGAGGAATGGAAAGCTTGTCTTATGAAAGGAGACTTAAGGAGCTTGGCTTGTTTAGTCTAACTAAAAGAAGGTTGAGGGGAGATATGATTGCTCTCTATAAATATATCAGAGGGATAAATATAGGAGAGGGAGAGGAATTATTTCAGCTCAGCACCAATGTGGACACAAGAACAAATGGGTATAAACTGGCCACCAGGAAGTTTAGACTTGAAATCAGACGAAGGTTTTTAACCATCAGAGGAGTGAAGTTTTGGAATAACCTTCCAAGGGAAGCAGTGGGGGCAAAAGATCTATCTGGTTTTAAGATTCTACTCGATAAGTTTATGGAGGAGATGGTATGATGGGATAATGGGATTTTGGTAAGTAATTGATCTTTAAATATTCAGGGTAAATAGGCCAAATCCCCTGTGATGGGATATTAGATGGATGGGATCTGATTTACTATAGAAAACTCTTTCCTGGGTATCTGGCTGGTGAATCTTGCCCATGTGCTCAGGGTTTGGCTGATTGCCATGTTTGGGGTCGGGAGGGAGTTTTCCTCCAGGGCAGATTGGAGAGGCCCTGGAGGTTTTTTTGCCTTCCTCTGTAGCATGGGGCATGGTTGACTGGAGGGAGGCTTCTCTGCTCCTTGAAGTTTTGAACCATGATTTGAGGACTTCAATAGCTCAGACATGGGTGAGGTTTTTCATAGGAGTGGTGGGTGACATTCTGTGGCCTGCGCTGTGCAGGAGGTCGGACTAGATGATCAGAGTGGTCCCTTCTGACCTTAGTATCTATGAATCTATGAAAGTCTTTACACTTCTGAGATCTCACATCTGTTATAGTTAGAAAGTATTAGGGCTGTCGATTAATTTCAGTTAACTCACGCAATTAACTCAAAAAAGTTAATCACAATTAATTGCAGTTTTAATCACACTGTTAAATGGTAGAATGCCAATTGAAATTTATTTTCATATATATTTTTGGATGTTTCTACACTTTCAAATATATTGATTTCAATTACAACACAATACAAAGTGTACACTGCTCACTTTATATTATTTGTTTATTACAAATATTTGGACTGTAAAAATGATAAAAGAAACAGTATTTTTCAAAAAGAAAAGGAGTACTTGTGGCACCTTGGAGACTAACAAATTTATTTGAGCATAAGCTTTCGTGAGCTACAGCTCACTGTAGCTCACGAAAGCTTATGCTCAAATAAATTTGTTAGTCTCTAAGGTGCCACAAGTACTCCTTTTCTTTTTGCGAATACAGACTAACACGGCTGCTACTCTGAAACCTGTCAGTATTTTTCAAATCACCTCATACAAGTACTGTAGTTAAATGACTTTATCATGAAACTGCAACTTACAAATGTAGATTTATTTTTTTTTTGTTACATAACTGCACTCAAAAACAAAACAGTGCAAAACTTTAGAGCCTACAAGTCCACTCAATCTACTTCTCGTTCAGCCAATCGCTAAGACAAACAAGTTTGTTTATCTTTATGGGACATAATGCTGCCCGTTTCTTATTTACAATGTCACCAGAGAGTGAGAACAGGCATTCACATGGGACTTTTGTAGCTAGCATTGAAAGGTATTTACATGCCAGATATGCTAAACGTTTGTATGCCCCTTCATGCTTCAGCTACCATTCCAGAGGACATGCTTCCATGCTGATGGCAATAGTATTTTTTTTTTTTTAAAAAAGCGTTAATTAAATTTTAACTGAATTCCTTGGGAAGAATTGTATGTCTCCAGCTGTATTTTATCTGCATTCTGCCATATATTTCATGTTATAGTAGCCTCAGATGATGACTCAGCATATCTTGTTTATTTTAAGAACACTTTCCCTGTAGATTTGACAAAACGCAAAGAAAGTACCAATGTGAGATTTCTAAAGATAGCTACAGCACTTGATCCAAGGTTTAAGAATCTGAAGTGCCTTCCAAAATCTGAGAGGATGAGGTGTGGTGCATGGTTTCAGTAGTCTTAAAAGAGCAACACTCTGATGCGGAAACTACAGAACCCAAACTGCCAAAAAATAAAATTAACCTTCTGCTGGAAGCATCTGACTCAGATGATAAAATGAACATATCTCGGTCCGCACTGTTTTGGATTTTTATTGATCAGAACCCGTCATCAGCACGGACACGTCCTCTGGAATGGTAGTTGAAGCATGAAGGAACATATGAATCTTTAGCGAATCTGACATGTAAATATCTTGCGAAACTGGCTACAACAGTGCCATACAAACTGACATTGTGAACAAGAAGCAGGCAACATTATCTCCTGCAAATGTAAACAAACTTGTTTGTAAAAAGAAAAGGAGTACTTGTGGCACCTTAGAGACTAACAAATTTATTAGAGCATAAGCTTTCGTGAGCTACAGCTCACTGCATCCGATGAAGTGAGCTGTAGCTCACGAAAGCTTATGCTCTAATAAATTTGTTAGTCTCTAAGGTGCCACAAGTACTCCTTTTCTTTTTGCGAATACAGACTAACACGGCTGCTACTCTGAAACTTGTTTGTCTGAGTGATTGGCTGAACAAGAAGTAGGACTGAGTGGAATTGTAGGCTCTAAAATCGTACATTGTTTTATTTTTGAATGCAGTTTTTTTGTACATAACTCTAAATTTGTAAGTTCAACTTTCATGATAGAGATTGTACTACAGTACTTGTATTAGATGAATAGAAAAATACTATTTCTTTTGTTTTTACAGCACAAATATTTGTAATAAAAATAAATATAAAGGGAGCACTGTACACTTTGTATTCTGTGTTATAATTTAACTCAATATATTTGAAAATGTAGAAAACACCCAAAAATATTTAAATAAATGGTATTCTATTAACAGTACGATTAATTTTTTTTAAAAAAATTAATCATGATTAATTGCACGATTAATCGTTTGACACCCTAGAAAACATAAAATATCATGGTACTTGCATATTATGACTATAAATCTAAGTGCCATATAAATAGAAAACACCTGTTGATAATAGTCATGCCCCTCTGCCAGAGAAGGATAGAAATCTCTTATAAACCCCTTCCATCTATCTGTTTTGTTTTTGTTTTTACTACTTGCTTCTCAGATCATCAGTATCTATTACAAACTTCTTGTAGGAGACTTATTTCCTCTTACGTTCAGGATGTGATGAATTGATAGTACTAACACAAACAAGACAAATGTCTCTTTGTAGTTTCAGTTTTTTTTTTTCTTCTTAGAGATGAGTTGGGAAGCAGAATGTTTGACATGGATTTGCTTAAACGTTGTAGAGTGAATTATCTTTATAAATAAATCTTGTTGTGTCTTGAGGAAAAAATGTAATTTGGTTAGTCTTCATGTTGAATTTCTTTAGATGGAAAAAATATTAAACTCTCTGCTGATTAAAAACCTACAAGAAATGGAAGCTCCAAAGCTAGAGAACTCAGTTTAAACACATTCTCTCCTAGATAGGAAATTCCTTAGCAAGTGATTAAAGTGTGCCAGTTTTAATGTAGCATATGATATAAGAACAGGCCTGTAGCAAGCATAGATGGATTCCTTTTTCAGTGAGACTTGTTCCTAATTTGTTTGGTTTTGTGTGAAGCCAAAGAAAATGGAGATGTTAAATGTCAGTATAGTTCCTTTTTAATCAATGTAATGGAAAAGTCCAACTGCGATCTTGCATCATACAGGGGAAAATAATCTTCTGAGGCTTTATCATTGTTCTGTTTTATCAAATATTTGGAGCGATAGCATCTTAGGGTACATTTGTGACTTCAGGAGGGGAGAGAAAACACTAATCCTATGTTTTATTTTGTTTTTATTGTTGCCCCTTCACTTTTTTAGGCTTTAGAGTATTGAGCCCAGAGTACAAATAGGAGAAGCACATTCCACTGAAGAAATCCATAAGTACTGTCACAACCCTCCTCCTGCCCATAGTCTACCAGATTGCTGGGAGGCGAGTCAGCTGTAGAATCCCTGGGTGTTTTAAGCGTCTGGAATCTAAACCAAGCCCAGCCACTATTCCCAGTTTGAGGTCCCTGGGCATGTTCTTGAGGTGAAGATGATCAATCAAGCATCCCAGTCTGAGAGCTGAGAGCGCACAGTCCCCTACCTAGCCCCTGGAACCATTTCTGATTCCTCAGACTCCCTGTAGCTTAGACATACCCTCTCCTAGAATCCCACTGAAAGTATGAACCTTCGGGTTTACCTCTTCCAGGGAGCATGTGGTAAATGTAGCATATAATACCAGACATTTTGTACAGAAGTCTTCCACGTTGTTCTTTATTTAATTATACCAGAAATACACGGATCTTTACAAACCCTCAGTTTCCTCACAATTCTAGGGCTTTGGGCCGGGGTCAGAGTCCTTTGGGCCCATCCAGAGTTCTGTTCCAGGGCATGGCTTATGGTCTGAGACATTGAACCTTCTCCCTAGAATAGCTTACTTCTTCTGGTCTTGGACAGTCCATGCCCTTCCTTCCTCCTGCCCAAAGTTTGTGTGTCTTGTCCCCCCAAAACTTGCTGTAGTCTTTGTTCTGTTTTGGTGACTTTCCACTGCTCTACACTCGCCCCCTTCAGATTATGGAGAAAGTATTTTTTCACAGATTGAGCAAACTTCCTTTAGTGCATCTATTGTCTAATCAGTACTCAGTAATTAAAGTTAATTACTCCCCATTGTTGTCAGTTTGGTGTGTACTTGTTGCAGGTCCTGTCAGTGATGATGGATACACATTAACACAGGGGCTTTCCATGATACAGAAATTTCATAATACCAACCAGAATTCATAAGTTGCACAGACAGATCCCCCAATCAATCACAGTTATGTATTATTTCCCATTAAAATATATTAAACTGTTCACAAAGATTATACGTGACTGGCTTGGTGTTGGAGAGAATACAAAACATAGCAGATACAGACATAATATTACCAGAAATGAGCATTTCCTGACATAATTTTTTTGTTTTTTTGGGAGGCGGGGAAGAGACCAACCCTGTTGTCTGGATCGGTCTCTCTAGCGCAGTATTATTGGCAGAAATCCAAACTCTAGTATCCAATGTATTTTTATGCTGAAAAATGACAATAATGAACTGTCAGTTTTGCCATATCACAAAATATACCATGGTTAGTGGAAAAATCTGTAAACAGGAAGATTACTTATACAACTTACTATAGTTGCATGATATTTCTATTGGTATCACTAGGTCAAACTATTGCAAGATTTTGCATTGGGTATAAAATTAAACCATGGTTCAAAATTTGGCTGTTAATTTGGTGCCCCTGGTAAGTACTCTTTGATTAGGGAACTTTTTTTTTAATTAGGTCCTTCCATCAGGGAGTCAGGAAAGGAAGCAGGAAGAGAGACTCAAGAAGAGCAAAATGGGTAAGGGAGGGATGACAAAATGGTGGTGGTTGGACAGGGAGAGACAACAAAAGTGGAAATTGAGGATAAAAAGAGTAGAAAGGAACTCTGGTGAAAATAACTGGGAGAAGGAAACAAAGCTATCTCTTTTTTTCATATGCAGCAACAACCACAATATTTAGGTTAGTGACCGTTGTTGTTGTTGTGCTTATACGTTTTTCTATGTTCCACTGTGTTCAAGAAAATGTCTTGTAGCTCTATTAGTTTATGGCAGAAGGCAGTTGCTGATGAGGTACCTTTATTGTAGCATGTATAGATTGAGAGAGAAACAGATATACACAGCACAAAATAAAAACAGGATGTAATAGTCTGCTGCTACTGATGTCATTCCTTGTTTACTTTTGCCTGCTTAACCAAATGCTGTTTACCTGGTATTTTCTTCAGAAATATTGGTACTGATTGGCTGCAATACGAATTTGTATGGATTCAACATCAGAAACATGCTGTTTGTGGAAGAGGCTTGCTGGACACAGTGCCTTCCTAAAACTACTACAATAGCTACAATGTATTCTAGAAAAATCAGAACTGAGCTATTTTGAACCTGTACTTTGTGTAGGTAGCAGGGAAAAGGTGATCATCAAGGTTTAGAAATGTGTATTTTCCACACAATGAAGTTGTATACAGTTCTAGTTTGCACAGTGTACAAGTCTAAATTGAGTATGACTTATGACATTCTTTTGAAAACATGTTATGCTTTTTAAAAAGCTCCATGGGCGATAGCCACTCCCACTGGAGTACATCACTGATCTGTAGCTTTAATTGATCATATTTTTAAGAGGATAATATGAGGGGGGAATGTTTTACTCTCCATATTGCTGTTCTTCCTTTTTTTTTCCTTGTGTTCAGCCTTACAAAGAAAGTACCTGTATATTAAGCCGAGATGCTTTATGAAGAGTTTTTGGGAATGGAGGTTGTTCGTAACTATGAAATGTTTGTAACTCTGAACAAAATGTTATGGTGGTTCTTTCAAAAGTTTACAACTGATTCTTGACTTAATAAAACTTCGAAACTTTACTATGCAGAAGAAAATGCTGCTTTCCCTTTATTTTTTTAGTAGTTTATGTTTAACACAGTACTAACTGTATTTGCTCTTTTTTGTTGTTGTTGTCTCTGCTGCTGCCTGATTGCGTACTTCTGGTTCCAAATGAGGTGTGTGGTTGACTGCCAACTGAGACATGTTTTTTAATATAAATATTTCATTCAGTTACTTTACATCTTAAAATAAATTTTGCTTTAAAATTACTGAGTGCAAATAGATTTAATCATGAATAAGGTATCTTTTTTTGTGAGCTAATGCTTTTTATTAGAGACATTGTTCAAGCAGAGACGGGAAGTTCCTAGTTTACTATCTTGTTAACTCTGATCAAACATGTTTTAGGTTTTAAAATCAAGTGAAAAGAGAAAATGTAGAAAACTTAAATACAGCTACCCACAGGAAAAGAAAATGGTGGATTTTATGTATTTAAAAAGTTGCTTTCTTCAGTACATTACATAAAATAATCACAGATGGCACTGGAAGGGAAATCTTTTCAGCTCAGAATAGGAATGGACCATTTGGAAGACACAACCACTGGAATATCAGTTTTTGTCCACCCCATTGTAAAAGAGTTTCAAAGAACTTGTTGAACTCCAGTTAAGAGAGTTTAAGAGCCCAATAAGCTTATGTAATTGTCACTCTGTTCATTAGATTCCTAGCTCAAGTCAACATGGGCCTTGAATCCTGTAAGTTGCTGAGCACTCTCCATTCCCATTAGCTTCAATGGGAGGTGACAAAGCTGAGGATTGAGCCTATAGAGACTAATTTGATTGATAAACTTTTAGTCTCCTAACTTCCACCAATAAAATAAATAAATTAAACAAAACAAAATGCACAAAAGAGTTTAACCCAGTAAAATTAAAAATAATTAATCGGAACAGTTTTGTGCACAAATGATGATTGTAATTTTCACAAGTTCCCTAGAAGTGCAAATATTAAAATATTAGAAAATGAAACTACAAACAGTAATCCAATATTTCTGAATTCTATGATCAGTTCAAAAGATGGCTCTTTAAATGTACTTATTCTGTTTTTTGGGCTATATATAAATAGCATGATTGTTCTGTACGAAGAGAGGGAAGAACATCTTTGCCAGCAGGCTGGCTAACCTAGTGAGGAGGGCTTTAAACTAGGTTCACCGGGGGAAGGAGACCAAAGCCCTGAGGTAAGTGGGAAAGCGGGATACCGGGAGGAAGCACAGGCAGGAATGTCTGAGAGGGGCGGGCTCCTGCCTCATACTGGGAATGAGGGGCGATCAACAGGTTATCTCAAGTGCTTATATACAAATGCACAAAGCCTTGGAAACAAGCAGGGAGAACTGGAGGTCCTGGTGATGTCAAGGAATTATGACGTGATTGGAATAACAGAGACTTGGTGGGATAACTCACATGACTGGAGTACAGTCATGGATGGTTATAAACTGTTCAGGAAGGACAGGCAGGGCAGAAAAGGTGGGGGAGTAGCACTGTATGTAAGGGAGCAGTATGACTGCTCAGAGCTCCGGTACGAAACTGTGGAAAAACCTGAGTGTCTCTGGATTAAGTTTAGAAGTGTGTGCAACAAGAGTGATGTCATGGTGGGAGTCTGCTATAGACCACCGGACCAGGGGGATGAGGTGGATGAGGCTTTCTTCCGGCAACTCACGGAAGTTACTAGATCGCATGCCCTGATTCTCATGGGTGACTTTAATTTTCCTGATATCTGCTGGGAGAGCAATACAGCGGTGCATAGACAATCCAGGAAGTTTTTGGAAAGCGTAGGGGACAATTTCCTGGTGCAAGTGCTAGGGGAGCCAACTAGGGGGAGCGCTTTTCTTGACCTGCTGCTCACAAACCGGGTAGAATTAGTGGGGGAAGCAAAAGTGGATGGGAATCTGGGAGGCAGTGACCATGAGTTGGTTGAGTTCAGGATCCTGACGCAGGGAAGAAAGGTAAGCAGCAGGATACGGACCCTGGACTTCAGGAAAGCAGACTTTGACTCCCTCAGGGAACAGATGGCCAGGATCCCCTGGGGGACTAACATGAAAGGGAAGGGAGTCCAGGAGAGCTGGCTGTATTTCAAAGAATCCCTGTTGAGGTTACAGGGACAAACCATCCCGATGAGTCGAAAGAATAGTAAATATGGCAGGCGACCAGCTTGGCTTAATGGTGAAATCCTAGCGGATCTTAAACATAAAAAGAAGCTTACAAGAAGTGGAAGGTTGGACATATGACCAGGGAAGAGTATAAAAATACTGCTCGGGCATGTAGGAAAGATATCAGGAGGGCCAAATCGCACCTGGAGCTGCAGCTAGCAAGAGATGTCAAGAGTAACAAGAAGGGTTTCTTCAGGTATGTTGGCAACAAGAAGAAAGCCAAGGAAAGTGTGGGCCCCTTACTGAATGAGGGAGACAAGCTAGTGACAGAGGATGTGGAAAAAGCTAATGTACTCAATGCTTTTTTTGCTTCTGTTTTCACTAACAAGGTCAGCTCCCAGACTGCTGTGCTGGGCAACACAAAATGGGGAAGAGATGGCCAGCCCTCTGTAGAGATAGAGGTGGTTAGGGACTATTTAGAAAAGCTGGACGTGCACAAGTCCATGGGGCCGGACGAATTGCATCCGAGAGTGCTGAAGGAATTGGCGGCTGTGATTGCAGAGCCCTTGGCCATTATCTTTGAAAACTCGTGGCGAACGGGGGAAGTCCCGGATGACTGGAAAAAGGCTAATGTAGTGCCCATCTTTAAAAAAGGGAAGAAGGAGGATCCTGGGAACTACAGGCCAGTCAGCCTCACCTCAGTCCCTGGAAAAATCATGGAGCAGGTCCTCAAAGAATCAATCCTGAAGCACTTAGAGGAGAGGAAAGTGATCAGGAACAGTCAGCATGGATTCACCAAGGGAAGGTCATGCCTGACTAATCTAATCGCCTTTTATGATGAGATTACTTGTTCTGTGGATGAAGGGAAAGCAGTGGATGTATTGTTTCTTGACTTTAGCAAAGCTTTTGACACGGTCTCCCACAGCATTCTTGTCAGCAAGTTAAGGAAGTATGGGCTGGATGAATGCACTATAAGGTGGGTAGAAAGCTGGCTAGATTGTCGGGCTCAACGGGTAGTGATCAATGGCTCCATGTCTAGTTGGCAGCCGGTGTCAAGTGGAGTGCCCGAGGGGTCGGTCCTGGGGCCCGTTTTGTTCAATATCTTCATAAATGATCTGGAGGATGGTGTGGATTGCACTCTCAGCAAATTTGCGGATGATACTAAACTGGGAGGAGTGGTAGATACGCTGGAGGGGAGGGATAGGATACAGAAGGACCTAGACAAATTGGAGGATTGGGCCAAAAGAAATCTAATGAGGTTCAATAAGGATAAGTGCAGGGTCCTGCACTTAGGATGGAAGAATCCAATGCACCGCTACAGACTAGGGACCGAATGGCTCGGCAGCAGTTCTGCGGAAAAGGACCTAGGGGTGACAGTGGACGAGAAGCTGGATATGAGTCAGCAGTGTGCCCTTGTTGCCAAGAAGGCCAATGGCATTTTGGGATGTATAAGTAGGGGCATAGCGAGCAGATCGAGGGACGTGATCGTTCCCCTCTATTCGACACTGGTGAGGCCTCATCTGGAGTACTGTGTCCAGTTTTGGGCCCCACACTACAGGAAGGATGTGGATAAATTGGAAAGAGTACAACGAAGGGCAACGAAAATGATTAGGGGTCTAGAGCACATGACTTATGAGGAGAGGCTGAGGGAGCTGGGATTGTTTAGTCTGCAGAAGAGAAGAATGAGGGGGGATTTGATAGCTGCTTTCAACTACCTGAAAGGGGGTTTCAAAGAGGATGGCTCTAGACTGTTCTCAATGGTAGCAGATGACAGAACGAGGAGTAATGGTCTCAAGTTGCAATGGGGGAGGTTTAGATTGGATATTAGGAAAAACTTTTTCACTAAGAGGGTGGTGAAACACTGGAATGCGTTACCTAGGGAGGTGGTAGAATCTCCTTCCTTAGAGGTTTTTAAGGTCAGGCTTGACAAAGCCCTGGCTGGGATGATTTAACTGGGACTTGGTCCTGCTTTGAGCAGGGGGTTGGACTAGATGACCTTCTGGGGTCCCTTCCAACCCTGATATTCTATGATTCTATGATTCTATGATTCTGTGTATAGTTACAGAACATATCATATGGTGCATTTAACATTTTATTCCAGCACTATGAATTGTATTCTGTGAGTACGTTATTTAACATGGATCCAAAGCTCTCTAAAAGTTTAGAAGAAATGTATTATTTTGGAAAGAGGTTTCATGTTTGTTAAAACCAGTAGTATAGTCCCACATTTAACATGTACCATTACTATTACTTGGTGAAGGTGATTCTAAGGGACACGCCTTGTCCTGGTTCCATTGATGTAATTGGAAATTCTGCTGCTAATAAAGAACAGTATATGACCCTAAGTAGTTAATATTTTTATAATAGGTCTCTCTTACTATTGCCACAAAAGTAAACAAAATTAAATTACTAAAACAGAATTATCTAATACTTTATTTTTTTTTTGAGTGCTTGCTCATATCCATTCCATGCTAGGTGTGTGTGTGCTGCATGCACAGTTGCCAGAGATTTTTTCCTTTACTGGTAAAGGACCTCGTGTCAGTTGGCCCCTTCGACTCTGGAGGTTTTTCAGCAAAGGGCTCCTTTGGATAGAAGAGATCGAGGAGTGGTGAGCTCCATCACAGTACTGACTATCATGGCACCGCCCAGAATAAAACCCTCCATGGTCCCGTTTCGACAGTCTCCTGCCCGTCATTGGTCACCAGTTCCCCGGCACTGCCTGGAGGAGGAAGCGGGTACGATGCCTCCTGGGTCTCCCAAGTGAAGAATCCTCTTCGGAGTCCAAAGGGGAATCCTTCACTCCACTGAAGAAGCATTGGTACATGACCTAAGCACCGGACTTCAGTACCAACCCTCCATCTGGTGATTGGCCAGTGGGCCATTGGCCAATGCAATGGCAGTATTGGAACCCATGGGAGTTTCCACAAGTAGCAGGACCCCTTACCCATTGTTCCTGTTCATACTTGGTGGTATTGAAGAGGCAAGCCACTGTTTCATCCTGCCCAGGACCGGACCCTGACTCCGGTACCTATGTCCCAGAAGTGGCCCCAATTGGAAGTGGTACAGGTGGAGGAAGAAGCATTCCCTCCTCCAGTGCTAGCCTCTTCCTCATCATCCCCGGACGAGGCAGTCGCAGGCCCTAGCAACCGTTCCCGCTGAACAACTACAGGGGCCATCAAGAGCTCCTGAAATGGGTCGCCAGAATCTTGGAGCTGATAGCTAAGGAGTTGAAGGAGTCTGTGCACAGCTTAGCTGATATCCTGGTTGCAGTGGCTCCCTCCAGAGCGGCCCTGCAAGTTAATGAGGCAGTGTTGGGACCAATCAGGGCATTATGGCAGACCCCTTCGTCTCTGCCCCCTACTTCAAAAAGGCCAGAGAAAAAGTACTATGTACTGGCCAGTGGTTTGAGTACCTCTACTTGTGTCCCCCCCGCCAGGGTCCCTGGTGGTGTCAACTGCAAACAAGCGGACAGACAAGTGCAGTCGAGCATTCTCTCCAAAAATAGAGACTAAGAGACTGGAGTTGTATGGATGCAAGGTTTAGTCGACGAGTAGCCTATGTATCTCGAACCAGCAGGCTTTGCTGGGGAAGTACAGTTTTAATCTGTGGGACTTGATGGCCAAGTTTAAGGACTCCATGTGGCAGGAGTTCATGGCCATCCTGGAGGAAGGCAAGCGGGTGGCCAGGACCTCCCTCCAGGCAGCTCTGGATATGGCCAACTCATCAACCAGAACGATGGCATCAGCAGTCACCATGAGGTGCTGTTCATGTCTCCAGTCATCGGTCCTCTTTCATGAGGTGCAGAAGTCTATCCAGGACCACCCCTTTGAGGGTACCTCCCTGTTATCTGAACAGACAGGCTCCAAACTTCACACCGTCAAAGACTCGAGGGTCATGCTTCACTCCCTGGGCTTTTACATGCCCCCAGCCTCCAAGAAGCCCCAGCAGCCTCCCAGATTTCTGGCACCTCTCAGGCAGGAGCCCTACTAAAGAAAGGGAAAGGGCTATAAACATTGTCAACCCCTATCTTCTGCCTCAGCCTCCCAATCAGGCTCATGTAGATACACTGGCAGGGCCAGGCAGGCTTTATAAAGGTACTCCCGAGGACTGTATACTGGTCTTGACTATGGATCCTCTCCCACTCCACCCGCCCCCCCCCTTTTTTTTTTGGACTACCTGTCACCCTTCCGCCCACCATGGTCTTGCATAACATTGGACTGGTGGGTGCTCAGTACTATTGCAGCTGGGTACACCCTCCAGTTTTTGTCCACCCCTTCCTGCCATCCCCAGCCCCGTCCCTCTTCAGGGACCCTTCTCAAGAGCAGCTGCTTATTCAGGAGGTGCAAGCCCTCCTACGTGTGGGCGCTGTAGAGGAGGTTCCTCGAGACTTGAGAGGGAAAGGGTTTTACTTCCAATATTTCCTAATCCCAAAGGCCAAAGGGGGTCTACAGCCCATCCTGGACATGCCTTGCTTCAACAGATACCTCAAGAAATTGAGGTTCTGCATGGTCTCCCCCACCTCCATCACTCCCTCCCTCGATCCAGGAGACTGGTACGCCACTCTCAATTTGAAGGACGATTATTTCCACATCTCCATCTTGCATGGGCACAGGAGATTCCTCAGGGTTGTGGTGGGTCAACGCCACTACCAATTCACCATGCTTCCCTTTGGCCTCTCAGCAGCCCCACAGGTTTCACAAAGTGTATGGAGGTGGTTGCAACATTCTTCAGACATTGAAGCATTCAAGTCTACTTGTTTCTCAATGATCAAAGGCTCAAGTTCAGCACTGTATCGGTATAGTATGGGCCATCTTTCAGGCACTGGGTCTATTAATAAATGAGCAAAAGTCAACTTTGGTCCTGGCTCAGAGAACGGAGTTCATTGGGGTAGTGTTCGACTCCACCCAGGTCAAGGCCTATCTACCGGATTATATCGTACCTGATTGCCCAGGTCACAACCCACTTTTTTACAACCACATGGGTTTACCTCAAACTGTTGCGCCACGTGGCAGCATGTACGTATGTGATGCAGTACAAGTGGCTACACCTCAGACTCCTACCGATGTGGCTGGTGTCAGTATACTTCCTGAGTACACGCCACTTGGACTCGATATTCACGGTTCCGCCAGTCGTCCCGGCTTCGTTGGCTTGGTGGAGCCTGATCTGTAATGAAAGGAGTACCCTTTCCCTCCCTGTATTCATTGGTAACCATGGTTTCAGATGTGTCAGACCTGAGGTAGGGAGCCCAACTTGACAGTCTCAGGACTCAGGGCCTCTGGTCCCAGGAAGAACTCTCCCTGCACATAAATGTCAGGCGTTCCTTCCCCAAATCTCAGGCAAGGTGGTATGGGTCTTGATGGACAATACGGCCTCGATATTTTACATCAACAAGCAAGGGGGAGCTCAATCTTCAGCCCTGTCCCAAGAGACCCTCTGGCTGTGGGACTTCTGCAAGAAACACACCATTCACCCGGAGGCTTCGCACCTCCCAAAGGCCTGGAGCACACTGGTGGATTGCCTCAGCAGGTCCTTTTCCTCTCACCACAAGTGGTCTCTTCGCTTGGAGGTCGCCGGGTCATCTTCCAGAAGTGGGGCCCTCCCCAGGTGGACCTGTTCGCCACCAGACAGAACAGGATATGCCATCAGTTCTGTTCGCTGCATGGGCTCAGCAGGGGCTCCCTCTCTGAGAGGGAGGAAGGGCAGACAGACTACTGTACGTATTCCCACCAATCCCATTGGTTCACATGATCCTCCTAAAAATCAAGTGGGACAAGGCAAAGGTTATCCTGATAGCTCTGGCATGGCCATGCCAGCACTGATTCAGAGGCATTGGATCTCTCAGTAGCAGCTCCACTCGTGCTTCCATCCCATCTGGACTTGATTTCACAAGACCACGTCCGGTTGCTTCACCCAAACCTCGCCTCCCTGTGCCTGACGGCATGATTGCTCCATGGCTGAACACTGAACAGCAGGCCTGTTTGGAATAGGTTCAACAAATCTTGCTAGGTAGCAGAAAGGCTTTCACCATGGCTACCTAAGTGAAAACATTTCACTTGGACCACCAATCGGAATCTTTCTCCATCCCGTTCTTCTCTACAGTCTATCTTGGACTATCTGCTACACCTAAAACATCACAGTCTGGCTCTCTCATCTGTTAAGGTTCACTTGGCAGCCATTTTGGCCTTCCACCTTCCAGTGCAGGGCAGATCAGTGTTCTCCCACGAGATGACGGTTAGGTTTCTCAAAGGCTTGAAAAGATTGTGATAGGATCCCCGGAGTGCAGCCTGGGACTGTGGGACCGCTGTGCCCCCTTAACGCTCTCCAGCCTGGGCTGTTTCTCTCAATGCTTTGCTAATGACCAGCAGCAAATCCCTCCAGGAGCTGTTACCACTCAGCACAACAGCATGTGGAGCCTCACACCCAGCTATATTGCATGAGTCCTTCCAGAGTCTCTCATCGATCACACAGGGAAAGGCACCAGCCAAATCCCTCCCAGCACTGTACCAGGAATATACCAGCAAGATAAGCAGTGCAAATTTATTAATTTATTTCATCAAAGGAAAGTGAATATACACCAGCCTTTGCAAAACCTGAACAGATTTGTCACACACTTCATATGAACTCACTGGTAAAGATAGAGTAAACAAAGTTTATTGACTACAAAAGAGAGATTTTAAGTGATTTTAAGTGCTTGGGGAGCACAAAGTCCAGGCATGTCTGGGGGCATTGCTGAGTCTCCAGGCAAGGTTGAGCAGTTCCCCTGGTGTGGCCTCATGCAGGTGAGTCATTGCTGGACCATGGTTGTTGATGGGTTGATTGATACCCTGCCCTGGGGTTGGTTAATTTCCTTGCTGTTGCCTCTGGGGAGCGAATATCTGGCTGATCCCTCAACTTACTGCATGTTTTAGTGATAACCATACAACATAATTCTCATAACTT
Source organism: Dermochelys coriacea (assembly GCF_009764565.3). Classification (NCBI taxonomy): domain Eukaryota; kingdom Metazoa; phylum Chordata; order Testudines; family Dermochelyidae; genus Dermochelys; species Dermochelys coriacea. The sequence continues at coordinate 74,691,288 of NC_050075.1, read as the reverse complement.
CATATGCATTCATGATATACATATATGGATAGAGAAATGACTTTCAGCAGATCATAACCTTTTCCCTGATACCTTAAAAGGCATGCTTTATATTCTACGGAAGATCACAATTATATAAACATGAGGAATATGGGGGTTACAGGATGCTCCCCCCAAGGTACAGAATGTGTCAAAGACTATACCCTCAGATTCAGACCTGATTCTCCCATGGGTTCTAAACTTGGTCCTGTCAAAACTCATGGGGCCTCCCTTCAAGCCGTTAGCATCTTGTTCCTTACTGCTTATCTCTTGGAAGGTCACTTTCCTGGTGGCAGTCACCTTGGCCAGAGGGTCTCTGTGATCAAAGTTCTGATGTCAGAATCCCCTTATACGGTGTTCTTCAAGGAAAAGGTCCAGCTGCGCCCCCATCTTCCTTCCTTCTGGCCTTCCTAACAAAGATGGTGTCGCAATTCCACAACAACCAGGACATCTTTCTGCCTGTCTTCTTCCCAAAACCTCATAAGACCTCTGAGGAATGTCAGCTCCATACATTAGATTTTAGGTGGGCCCTGGCCTTCTATATTGAGAGGATTAAGCCCTTCTGCAAGGTCTATGCAACTCTTTGTAGCAGTACCAGAAAGGATGAGAGGACTGCCAGTGTCATCCCAAAGAATCTCATCCTGGATAACTGCCAGTATCTGGGCTTGCTATGAGCTGGTGGAGGTTCCACCTCCAGCCATTGTAACCACTCATTATACGAGAGCTCAGGTTTTGTTAGCAGCATTCCTCGCGCAAATACCGGTCCAGGACATCTGCAGAGCTGCGACATGGTCATCAGTTCATGCCTTTGTGTCTTAACAATGCCATCATCTAGCAGGCCTGTGATGGTGCCAGTTTTGGAAGAGTTGTGTTGCAGTCAGAGGGCTTGTCTACACTTACAATTTACAGCGCTGCAACTTTCTCGCTCAGGGGTGTGAAAAAACACCCCCCTGAACGCAGCAAGTTGCAGCTCTGTATAGTGCCAATGTATACAGCGCTGGGAGCCACGCCCCTCGTGGAGGTGGTATTTTTAGGGCACTGGGAGAGCTCTCTCCCAGCATTGCACAGCAACCACACAAGGCACATTAAAGCGCTGCCATGGCAGCAGTGCTTTAGCCTTGCCAGTGTAGACTAGCCCAGCATGTCCAGAAACTCTGAGCCCACCTTCAAGGGTACTGCTTGTGAGTCACCAAGAATGGAATGGATATGAGCAAGCACTCAAAGAAGAAAAATCAGTTAATATTTCGTAGCTGTTCTTCAAGATGTCGCTCATGTCCATTCCATGACCCACCCTACTTGTATTATCTAGATATCTAACTGTAGATCTAATTTATCATCATAACCTATATGGGATTTATGCACACAATTTGTGCATCCTTGTATGCTTTGTACTATCACTTAAATACAATTCCCAGAGCTGTTCTGGCATGTAAGCAGATGGACAAGTAAATGCAAGAAACCATGTTGAGTTGATGAGCCAGCATGAAAAAATTAATGTCATGTTAGAACTTTTTGCTCTGTTATAACACCCCGAATGTGCTTTCATTTCTAATAAAGTGTTTGATATTCTTAATGCTTTCATTGAGTGAGGTGGGAATTAGGATATATTTTGAGACAATGTAAAATTACCATCTCAGTAAAATAAAAAAAATTTTCTTGTTCTATTATCAAGATATTTGGGGTGGTATTTTCAAAAGTACTCAATAGTGAAGTGAACAGGAGTAACAGTGAACGCTTTCCAGAATATCACTTGAATTTTTGTCTACTTGTTTTTTCTGAGCAGTCCGTAGGCATGATCTCCATATATAAGTATTTTTGTGGAATGAAAATTACTTATTTTGGTTCACTGGGCTAATTTGAGTATCAGGTTTCATCTTAATGTGGTGTTTCCTCATTAGAATAAATCAGATTGCCATGTACCTCTTAGTAAAATGAATATAGTTTTTTTTTTGTTGGATATTGGATTCACTTCCTTATTTAAACATAACTCATGTTTCTTGTAGAAGTGTCATAACACTTTTTGTGTGTGTCTGCATGCGTGTGTGTAGTTTTTTAGCATTAGTTTAACTCATATTTGAAAAAAGGGAATCTGGTAAGCAATTAGTCCTTGGTGTAGCCCATCATTTTTGGAGATGTTCAGAGTTAACATTGGGCAAGTGGCTACGTTATTTTTCAAAGAACTTTCAGAAGCAGCCTGACCGCATCTGTAGCATCATATGAAGGTTTAGGCATTCCCACAAAACTGTGTAATGGCTCCAAAAAAAGTAATGAACAGTTTTATCATGTCACCTCTCAAACATTTCAGGAGCTTCCATTCCTTTTCAAAATTAATGTTATACAAGACCTCTTTAGTTAGTTTCTCTGTTACTTTAACTTTAATTGGCAAGCACACGGAAATCCAGTATAAATGTCAAAACAGCAGCCTGGACTTCTACATAGAGTGCTTCCGCCGACATGCATGAGCTGAAATTGTGGAAAAGCAGCATCGCCCCATAACAGCCATGCAGAACACAATGCCATCCACAGCCTCAGAAACAACTCTGACATCATAATCAAAAAGGCTGACAAAGGAGGTGCTGTCGTCATCATGAATAGGTCGGAGTATGAACAAGAGGCTACTAGGCAGCTCTCCAACACCACTTTCTACAAGCCATTACCCTCTGATCCCACTGAGAGTTACCAAAAGAAACTACAGCATTTGCTCAAGAAACTCCCTGAAAAAGCACAAGAACAAATCCGCACAGACACACCCCTGGAACCCCGACCTGGGGTATTCTATCTGCTACCCAAGATCCATAAACCTGGAAATCCTGGACGCCCCATCATCTCAGGCATTGGCACCCTGACAGCAGGATTGTCTGGCTATGTAGACTCCCTTCTCAAGCCCTACGTTACCAGCACTTCCAGCTATCTTCGAGACACCACTGACTTCCTGAGGAAACTGCAGTCCATTGGTGATCTTCCTAAAAACACTATCCTAGCCACTATGGATGTAGAAGCCCTCTACACCAACATTCCACACAAAGATGGACTACAAGCCGTCAGGAACAGTATCCCCGATAATGTCACGGCTAACCTGGTGGCTGAACTTTGTGACTTTGTCCTCACCCATAACTATTTCACATTTGGGGACAATGTATACCTTCAAATCAGCGGCACTGCGATGGGTACCCGCATGGCCCCACAGTATGCCAACATTTTTATGGCTGACTTAGAACAACGCTTCCTCAGCTCTCGTCTCCTAATGCCCCTACTCTACTTGCACTACATTGATGACATCTTCATCATCTGGACCCATAGAAAAGAAGCCCTTGAGGAATTCCACCATGATTTCAACAATTTCCATCCCACCATCAACCTCAGCCTGGACCAGTCCACACAAGAGATCCCCTTCCTGGACACTACGGTGCTAATAAGCGATGGTCACATAAACACCACCCTATATCGGAAACCTACTGACCGCTATTCCTACCTACATGCCTCTAGCTTTCATCCAGATCATACCACACGATCCATTGTCTACAGCCAAGCTCTACGATATAACCGCATTTGCTCCAACTCCTCAGACAGAGACAAACACCTACAAGATCTCTATCATGCATTCCTACAACTACAATACCCACCTGCTGAAGTGAAGAAACAGATTGACAGAGCCAGAAGAGTACCCAGAAGTCACCTACTACAGGACAGGCCCAACAAAGAAAATAACAGAACGCCACTAGCCATCACCTTCAGCCCCCAACTAAAACCTCTCCAACGCATCATCAAGGATCTACAACCTATCCTGAAGGACGACCCATCACTCTCACAGATCTTGGGAGACAGGCCAGTCCTTGCTTACAGACAGCCCCCCAACCTGAAGCAAATACTCACCAGCAACCACACACCACACAACAGAACCACCAACCCAGGAACCTATCCTTGCAACAAAGCCCGTTGCCAACTCTGTCCACATATCTATTCAGGGGACACCATCGTAGGGCCTAATCACATCAGCCACACTATCAGAGGCTCGTTCACCTGCGCATCTACCAATGTGATATATGCCATCATGTGCCAGCAATGCCCCTCTGCCATGTACATTGGTCATACTGGACAGTCTCTACGTAAAAGAATGAATGGACACAAATCAGACGTCAAGAATTATAACATTCAAAAACCAGTTGGAGAACACTTCAATCTCTCTGGTCACTCGATTACAGACCTAAGAGTGGCTATTCTTCAACAAAAAAGCTTCAAAAACAGACTCCAACAAGAGACTGCTGAATTGGAATTAATTTGCAAACTGGATACAATTAACTTAGGCTTGAATAGAGACTGGGAATGGATGAGTCATTACACAAAGTAAAACTATTTCCCCATGTTATTTCTCCCCCCCACCCCACCCACCCCCCACTGTTCCTCAGATATTCTTGTTAACTGCTGAAAATAGCCTACCTTGCTTGTCACCATGAAAGGTTTTCCTCCTCCCCCCCCCCCCCCCCGCTGCTGGTGATGGCTTATCTTAAGTGATCACTCTTCTTACAGTGTATATGATAAACCCATTGTTTCATGTTCTCTGTGTGTGTATATAAATCTCCCCTCTGTTTTTTCCACCAAATGCATCCGATGAAGTGAGCTGTAGCTCACGAAAGCTTATGCTCTAATAAATTTGTTAGTCTCTAAGGTGCCACAAGTACTCCTTTTCTTTTTGCGAATACAGACTAACACGGCTGCTACTCTGAAACCTGCTAAACTTCTGTATCCTCTGCATTTTTTTCCCCATGAAAGCAAATGCCTGCTTAGGAAAATTCTGTCCGCTTAAAATGAGAGTTGGGATAAGCTGGATAAATCAGGCTTTATCTGATTAGTCTATTTTAAGAGGCTTATATTGTAATATGTAAGAGTACTAAGGTAGTCCAAATAGTTGCAAAGCAGTGCTAATTACGAACTTCTCCCAGTAATCTGAGTCAGAATTTCTCTTAGAGTCCATTTACAGTGTTTATTACTAGGAGTACTTGTGGCACCTTAGAGACTAACAAATTTATTAGAGCATAAGCTTTCGTGAGCTACAGCTCACTTCATCGGATGCATCCAATGAAGTGAGCTGTAGCTCACGAAAGCTTATGCTCTAATAAATTTGTTAGTCTCTAAGGTGCCACAAGTACTCCTTTTCTTTTTGCGAATACAGACTAACACGGCTGCTACTCTGAAACCAGTGTTTATTACTATGATACATTTAGCTCACTGATCTAAAGGGCGGTCTGCAGTGGTAAACACTGATATACCATAGGGATGAGTATAGGACAGGGATTCTCACAACAAATTCTTTGTGGCCTCAGGTGCAGACTATCTCTCACTGATGGCTGCACTGATGCTTTTCCCTAAAATACTTAATTAACTTTAGGAAAAACAATTAAATATGCACACACACACACATCCAATTCATTGTAATTTATAGTTGTAGACTTTTTTGGCAGACTCAATAATAACAATAATGCTACTGGGGGAAAGCCGACAGGTGCAGAAGAGCATGTGGTTCGGACATCCATTAGGGGAGGATCTACAAATGGAGATTCCCTATGTCCTAATGAGGAGAGGATGGAAAATGATAAAATACAGGGAGGATCTGATGAGAAACAGTCAAATGAAAAAAAGTCCCATTCAATTACGTTATACAATAGGGGACAGCCAAAAAATAAGTTTTTAAAATACTTATATACCAATGCTAGAAGTCTAAATAATAAGATGGGTGAACTAGAGTGCCTAGTATTAAATGAAGATATTAATATAATCGCATCACAGAAACCTGGTGGAATGAGGATAATCAATGGGACACAGTAATACCCGGGTACAAAATATATCGGAAGGACAGAACAGGTCATGCTGGTGGGGGAATGGCACTATATGTGAAAGAAAGCGTAGAATCAAATGAAGTAAAATTTTAAATGAGCTAAATTGTACTATAGAATCTCTATGGATAGTAATTCCATGCTTGAAAAATAAGAAAAAAGTAGTTGGGCTATATTACAGACCACCTGACCAGGATGGTGTTAGTGACTCTGAAATGCTTAGAGAGATTAGAGAGGCAATTAAAATAAAAAAAAATCAATAATAATAATGGGGGATTTCAACTATTTCCCATATTGACTGGGTACATACCACCTCAGGAAGGGATGCTGAGATAAAGTTTCTTGACACCTAAATGACTGCTTCTTGGAGCAGCTGATCCTAGAAACCATAAGAGGAGAGACAATTCTTGATTTAGTCCTAAGTTGAGCACAGGATCAGGTCCAAGAGGTGAATATAGCTGGACCACTTGGTAATGGTGATCATAATATAATTAAATTTAACATCCCTGTGGCAAGGAAAACTCCACAGCTGTTCAACATTGTAGCATTTAATTTCAGAAAGGGGAACTACACAAAAATGAGGAGGTTAGTGAAACAGAAATTAAAAGATACAGTCCCAAAAGTAAAATCCCTGCAAGCTGCATGGAAACTTTTCAAGGACACCATAATAGAAGCTCAACTTAAATGTATATCCCAATTTAAAAAGCATAGTAAGAGAACCAAAGAAGAGCCACCGAGGTTAAACAACAAAGTAAAAGAAGAAGTGAGAGGCAAAAAGGCATCCTTTAAAAAGTGGAAGTTAAATCCTAATGAGGAAAATAGAAAAGAGCATAAACTCTGGCAAATGAAGTGTAAAAATATAATTAGAAAGACAAAAAAAGAATTTGAAAAACAGCTAGACAAAGACTCCAAAAGTAATAGCAAAAATTTTTTTTAAAAACATCAGAAGCAGAAAGCCTGCTAAACAACCAGTTGGGCCACTGGATGATTGAGATGCTAAAAGAGCACTCAAAGACGATAAGGCCATTGTGGAGAAACTAAATTAATTTTTTGCATCGGTCTTCACTGTTGAGGATGTGAGGGAGATTCCCAAACCTGAGCCATTCTTTTTGGGTGACAGATCTGAGGAACTGTCCCAAATTGAGGTGTCATTAGAGGAGGTTTTGGAACAAATTGATAAACTGAACAGTAATAAGTCTCCATGACCTGGTGGTATTAACCCAAGAGTTCTGAAGGAACTCAAATGTGAAATTGCAAGACTACTAACAGTCATCTGTAACCTATTCTTTAAATCAGCGTCCGTACCAAATGATTGGGGGTTAGCTAATGTGACGCCAATTTTTAAAAAGGGCTTCAGAGGTGACCGTGGCAACTACAGGGCAGTAAGCCTCACTTCAGTACCGGGCAAATTGGTTGAAACTATCATAAAGAACGAAATTGTCAGATGCATAGATTAATATAATTTGTTGGGAAATAGTCAACATGGTTTTTTTAAAGGGAAATCATGCCTCACCAATCTACTAGAATTCTTTGAGGGGGTCAACAGGCATGCAGATAAAGGAGATCCAGTGGATATAGTGTATTTAGATTTTCAGAAAGCCTTTGACAAGGTCCCTCACCAAAGGCTCTTAAGCAAAATAAGCAATCATGGGATAAGAGGGAAGGGTCTCTCATAGATTGGTAACTGGTTAAAAGACAGTAAACAAAGGGTAGGAATAAATGATCTGTTTTCAGAATGGAGAGAGGTAAATAGTGGTGTCCCCCAGGGATCTGTACTGGGCCCAGTCCTATTTAACATATTCATAAATGATCTGGAGAAAGGGGTAAACAGTGAGGTGGCAAAATTTGCATATGATACAAAACTACTCAAGATAGTTAAGTCCCAGGCAGACTGCAAAGAGCTACAAAAGGATCTCACAAAACTGGTTGACTGGGCAACAAAATGGTAGATGAAATTTAATGTTGATAAATGCAAAGTAGTGCACATTGGAAAACATAATCCTAACTATACATATAAATTAGCTATTATCACTCAAGAAAGAGATCTTGGAGTCATTGTGGATAGTTCTCTGAAATCATCCACTCAATGTGCAGTGGCAGTCAAAAAAGTGAACAGAATGTTGGGAATCATCAAGAAAGGGATAGATAAGACAGAAAATATTATATTGCCTCTGTATAAATCCATGGTACTTGAATACTGCATGTAGATGTGGTTGCCTCATCTCAAAAAAGATATATTGGACTTGGAAAAGGTTCAGAAAAGGGCAACAAAAATGATTAGGGGTATGGAACGGCTTCCGTATGAGGAGAGATTATAAGACTGGGACTTTTCAGCTTGGAAAAGAGGCGACTAAGGGAGGATATAATAGAGGTCTATAAAATCATGAGTGATATAGAGAAAGTAAATAAGGAAATGTTATTTACTCCTTCTCATAATACAAGAACAAGGGGCCACCAAATGAAATTACTGGCAAATTAGTTGAAACAATAGTAAAGAATAAAATTGTCAGACACATAGAAAAACATAAATTATTGTGCAAAAGTCAGCATGGTTTTTGTAAAGGGAAATCATTCCTCACCAATCTACTAGAATTCTTTGAGGAGGTCAACAGGCATGCAGATAAAAGAGATCTAGTGTACATAGTGTACTTAGATTTCCAGAAAGCCTTTGACAAAGTCCCTCACCAAAGGCTCTTGCGTAAATTAAGTTGTCATGGGATAAGAGGGAAAATCCTTTCACGGATTGAGAACTGGTTAAAACACAGGAAACAAAGGGTAGGAATAAATGGTAAATTTTCAGAATGGAGAGGGGACAACTAGTGGTGTTCCCTAAGGTTCAGTCCTAGGACCAATCCTATTCAACTTATTCATAAACGATCTGGAGAAAGGGGTAAACAGTGAGGTGGCAAAGTTTGCAGATGATACTAAACTGCTCAAGATAATTAAGACCAAAGCAGACTGTGAAGAACTTCAAAAAGAGCTCACAAAGCTAAGTGATTGGGCAACAAAATGGCAAATGAAATGTAATGTGGATAAATGTAAAGTAATGCACATTGGAAAAAATAACCCCAACTATCCCTGCATTATGATGGGGCCTAATTTAGCTACAACTGATCAGGAGAAAGATCTTGGAGTCATCGTGGATCGTTCTCTGAAGACATCCATGCAGTATGCAGCGGAAGTCAAAAAAGCAAACGGGATGTTAGGAATCATTAAAAAAGGGATAGAGAATAAGACTGAGAATATCTTATTGCCCTTATATAAATCCATGGTACACCCACATCTTGAGTACTACATACAGATGTGGTCCCCTCATCTCATATACTGGCATTAGAAAAGGTTCAGAAAAGGGCAATTAAAATGATTATGGGTTTGGAACGGGTCCCATATGAGGAGAGATTAAAGAGGCTAGGACTTTTCAGCTTGGAAAAGAGGAAACTAAGAGGTGATATGATAGAGGTATATAAAATCATGAGTGGTGTGGAGAAAGTGAATAAGGAAAAGTTTATTTACTTGTTCCCATAATATAAGAACTAGAGGCTACCAAATGAAATTAATGGGTAGCAGGTTTAAAACAAATAAAAGGAAGTTCTTCTTTACTCAGCGCACAGTCAACCTATGGAACTCCTTGCCTGAGGAGGTTGTAAAGGCTAGGACTATAACAGGGTTTAAAAGAGAACTGGATAAATTCATGGAGGTTAAGTCCATTAATGGCTATTAGCCAGGATGGGTAAGGAATGGTGTCCCTAGCCTCTGTTTGTGAGAGGGTGGAGATGGATGGCAGGAGAGAGATCACTTGATCATTACCTGTTAGGTTCACTCCCTCTGGGGCACCTGACATTGGCCACTGTTGGTAGACAGTATACTGGGCTGGATGGACCTTTGGTCTGACCCAGTATGGCCTTTCTTATGTTCATGAGGCTTAACTATTTATGAATAGTCAGGACCTTGTCTATTAGTGATTCCACGACTGCAGAATGCATTCCCTTACTGCAGAATTGTTCTCCAGAATACAATCTTTTATTTGTGTGTGTACGTACATAGAAGTTTAGACAAGGTTGACAGCCTGGAGAACAAAGAAGTGGAAGAAAGCTAATGTTGTGCCACTGTTTCAAAACAGTAAATGGGATGATGTTAGTAACTATAACTATAGAGTAGTGAGCCTGCCATTGATCCTGGGCCAAATCATGGAAAAGCTGAAATGGGATGAAATCAGTGAAAAATTAAGAGATTGTAGCATAAAATGCCAATCAGCATAGTTTTATGGAAAATAAGTCTTATCAAAGAAACTTGATTTTTTTAATGAGATTATGAGATTGTAATATGTTTAGACTTCTATAAGGCATCACTGGGAGTACTGTGTCCAGTTCTGGGTGCTACACTTCAAGAAAAATGTGGACAAATTGGAGGGAGTCCAGAGGAGAACCAAAAAATAATAAAAGGTTTAGAAGAATGATCTATGAGGCAAAGTTTAAAAAAAACAAACCTGGGTGTGTTTAGTCTTGAGGAAAAAAAAGAATGAGGGAGGATCTGGTAAGTCTTCAAATATGTTAAGGGCTGTTACAAAGAGGATGGTGATCAACTGTTCTCCATGTTCAATAAGAATTATTGTGCGAATGTTCTGACCGCCTGTATGACAGGCCATATACTGTCATTAGATGATCACAGTGGTCCCTTTTGGGCTTGTGTCTATGAATCACTGAAGGTAGGACAAGAAGCAATGGGCTTAATCTGCAACAAGGGAGATTTAGGTTCGATCATAGGAAAAACTCTCTAACTGTTAGCACTGAAATAGGCTTCCAAGGGAGGTTTTGGAATCCCCGTCATTGAAGGTTTTTAAGAACAGGTTAGACAAACAACTGTCAGGATGGCCTACTTGTACTTGGTCTTACCTCAGCTCAGGGACTGGACTAGATGACCTCTTGAAGTCATTTCCAGCCCTATATTTCTGTCATTTGACTTTGTCCAGTATGACAACTGGATTAAAATAAGAAAATTAGCACTATACAGTATGAATATAGCCCTTATTAAATGGATTTTAAAACTGGTTAACTGATTGCTTGCAGAAATTGTACATGGAGAATTGTAAGTCAGTGAGGGTATTTCAAGTGGGGTCCCACGGGGATCTGTTCTTCAATTTTTTTCTTTATCAATGGTTTGAAAGAAAATATAAAATCATTACTGGAAAATTTGCAGGTGATTCCAAATGTTGGTGGACTGGTAAATAATGATGTGGACAAGTCAGCTATACAGACTGACCTGGTTCAGTTGGTAAGGTGGGCTCTTGAACAATATGTGTTTTTAAAACAGCCAAATACCAGGTTATACATCTGAGAATAAAAAACATAGAAGAGTGGCGGCTGTATCCGGAAATGCAATGATACTGAAAAAGAATAGCAGTCATGGCAGATAACTAACTGAACATGAACTCCCAGTGTGATAGTCTAATAAAGAAGACAAATGTAATTCTTGGGTGTATAAATAGGGGAATGTCAAGTAGGAGTAGGGAGGTGGTATTATAGAATCATAGGACTGGAAGGGACCTTGAGAGGTCATCTAGTCCAGTCCCCTGCACTCATGGCAGGACTAAGTATTATCTAGACCATTCCTGACGAGTATTTGTCTAACCTGCTCTTAAAAATCTTCAATGAGGGAGATTCCACAACCTCCCTAGGCAATTTATTCCAGTGCTTCACCACCCTGACAGTTAGGAAGTTTTTCCTTATGTCCAACCTAAATCTCTCTTGCTGCAATTTAAGCCCATTGCTTCTTTTCCTATCCTCAGACATTAAGAAAAACAAATTTTCTCCCTCCCCCTTGTAACAACCTTTTACATACTTGAAAACTGTTATTATGTCCCCTCTGAGTCTTCTCTTTTCCAGACTAAACAAATCCAATTTTTTCAACCTTCCTTCAGAGGTCATGTTTTCTAGACCTTTAATCATTTTTGTCGCTCTTCTCTGGACTCTCTCCAATTTGTCCACATCCTTACTAAAATGTGGTGCCTAGAACTTGACACAATACTCTAGTTGAGGCCTAATCAGTGTGGCGTAGAGCAGAAGAATTACTTCTCGTGTCTTGCTTACAACACTCCTGCTAATGCATCCCAGAATTATGTTTGATTTTTTTGCAACAGTTTTACACTGTTGCATCATATTTAGCTTGTGGTCCGCTATGTGACCCCCAGATCTCTTTCTGCAGTACTCCTTCCTAGGCTGTCATTTTCCATTCTGTATACATGTAACTGATTATTCCTTCCTAAGTAGAGTACTTTGCATTTGTCATTATTGAATTTCATCCTATTTACCTTAGACCATTTCTCTAGTTTGTCCAGATCATTTTGAATTTGTATTGAAATTGTATACAACATTAGTGAGACCTTTGCTGGAGTACTATGCCCATTTCTGATGTTCCTGTTTCAAAAAGACTGTCAAAAACTTGGAAAGAGTTCAGAAAATAGCTCCAAGAATGATTTGTGGTCTGGAAAACATGCCTTTATAGTGAGAAACTTAAGAAACTCAATCTATATAGTTTTTCCAAGAGAGGATTAAGAGGTTGCTTGATCATGGTCTACAAATACCTACACAGAGAAGAGATTTATGATAGATGGTTCTTTAATCTCATGAAAAAAAAATAAAAAAGCTTAATGAAATCCAGTGGTTGGAAATTGAAACTAGACAAATTCAGACTAGAAATAAGGTGCAGATATTTAATGAGGAGGATAATTAACTATTGAAACAACTTACCTCAGAATTTGGTGGATTTGTCATCATTTGAAGTGCTGGCTTTCTAAAATATATGCTATAGCTCAAACAGAAGTGATAGGCTTTATGCAGAAATTATTGGAGAAGTTCTATGGCCTTGTTATGCAGAAGGTCAGACTAGATCAGTGGTTCTCAAACTCTTGTACTGGTGACCCCTTTCACATAGCAAGCCTCTGTATGCAACCCCCCTTATAAATTAAAAATATTTTACATACTTAACACCATTATAAATGTTGGAGGCAAAGCGGGGCTTGGGATGGAGGCTGACAGTTCTCAAACCCCCATGTAATACTTCATGACCCCCTGAGGGGTCCCAACACCCAGTTTGAGAACCCCTACACTAGATGATCATAATAGTCCCTTCTGGCCATGAAATCTATAAACAGTGCAGCGATTGGGAGCCAGGAAGGTAAATTTTTGAAGCTGGCTATAAATTCTTCCCTTCCCTGGCATATAAAATGTATAAGGAGGCTCTGAAATGAATTTCTTGAACATCATTGTGTGGACTTTGCTGCTGGCTGCCTGAAGAGTATAATAAAAACCCATCCTTGAAAATAATGATGCTAGAACACAATCATCAGCCAACTTTGTCTATGAGCATTTTCAGCTCTGAGCCAGAGGCTCTGTATGTGTTCTTATGGGGTTGGGGGATGGGAATGAACTATATTTTTTGGTCACAGAACATATAAACGTTACCACAGAATATAGGTGTTGCTGCCACGGAATTTGGTGCCACTAATGTAGAGTACACAAGTCCCTGTTTATAGCTAGAGTAGAAGTGAGTTCTAAGTGACCGCAAATACTGAAATAAAACAAGAACTTGTGGTTTGACCTGATGTAGCTCTCTGCACTTCTGTTATTCACTGGCCAGATATGGTGATAGCTCCAGGAAAAGGGAAGACCTTATGCTTATGCTGTGGAATTTGGCACTGGACCCCACAGAGACCCTCTTTCCGTTTCTCTTGATTGGCTTTCAAGGCTGTGTTGCAGAAAACTAGGACTCAATCTGAGGCTCCAACATGGAAAAAAGGGAGAGCAGAAGCTGAATTCAGGTTAGGAAATGTTCTCTTTCCTCTGGTAGAATATAAGATCAGCAGTGCGGACTCTGCCTCTCATATCTTGAGCATTGCTTTGATATTTCTGCCCTAGACATCTTCAGTGATGCACCCCATGGCCACTCCTTCAAATAAGTAAGTGAGGCATTCCAAATTAGATCTTTTAAAACAAATCTTGGAAAAAGTCATTTGAGATTTGGAAGGCTTGAATGTTAGAACTGTTGTGTAGTCCACATCACCTTTTATCTCTGGTGCAGTCTACAATTGTTTGTTCTAAACTGATTTTTTTGCTTTTTACTTTAAAGAAAAATATTTACCAAGTAAGTGTCAATAGTTTAGTTTCAATAAATCGCTACTCTGAAGTTAAAGGTTTGGTTTGTTAATGTGGATAATATTCTACCCATCTTGACTTGGAATTCACTGTTTTCATTTGGTTACTTTGTTTGGTAACTAATTTGCATTTGAGAAGGCAGGTACATATAAATGAATAAAATCCCCAGTATTCTGTGAATTTTGGAATGAGATATCTACACTTCTTGAATTTTTACATGCCTTGTTCCCAGTAACAATTATGTTATTCCCGAACTACAGTTAAAATACATCCTGTTGAATAATCTACACTGACTCATTATAGACCTTTGTGGAACGGCAGACTTACTTCATTTATGACTCTCAAGCTTTGAACTGCATTCCAGTTGATGAGTGGGCAGTGTAATATCCACTAGGCCCATCCATCAACTGATATCTGCAACCCATTAATAGAATGTCAAATACAGTGTTAATTAAAAATTCTTCAACAGACTTGCATGTTTGGCTGTTAAGAACAGTGTTTTATTAAATTGGGAGCTATTGCTTTGTCATTTATTTAATAGCATGTAGACAAACAGCCCTAATTATATAGTGTATCTCATGTATATTTGTCTTGGGAGGTCAGTGGGAAAATAGTTTCTGCTAAGGTAGTGGACAGACACTTTGTTCATTATCTTGTGTCAACTTTATTAGCTAATATAACTTCCACACTTTCCAGAAAAGAAATACTTGTATATCTAAATATTTAATGTGTTTTGCTAAAAGTTCCAGACTTAAAATTAATTGTAATTGTACACACCAGACCACATTTACTCAGTTAACTTTGTCCCCTGTGTTGCACAGCCTGCTTATGTTTAGAATAGACTAGGCTTAGTTTCACACAGATAAACCAATTCAAAACTGATATAAACATCAGTAAACAGTGCGTTAAATTTCCAAATTAGGTGGTTAGGAGAGCTTTTAGTACTGGCAAGAAAGGTAGTATCTAAGCCTTCCCTATCAGGTGGTGATAGGGATTTTTGCCTTTGTTGTCTTCCTGGCACAACTCAAAGCTGTCTTGTGTCTCATCCCATAATGTGGCTACCTTTGCAGCAGTGAGGAACAGTTCCTCTGATTATGTGTCTTGTGGGAGCAATGGAGGGACTGGGTGAAACCTGCAACCAATCTTGCTAAAAATATGAATATCAGGCTGTTTTCCACGTCCAAACTGAATCCCTCTCTACCTTAGAAATTTTGTGGTGTTGTCATTCTCCTTCTTCCTGCTGTTGCTTGTTCATCTCTGTACGACTGCTAAGCAACATAAGGCCCCTTGTCCCTCCTAGGGGATGAGCACGCTATCTGCAGCACTCCTGTTTCCTTCAGAGTAGATTCCTTGTTGTATATAGAATTATAAAAAAACAAACTGCATGTTGGAATTAATAATATTTAAAATTATTAATATTTATATAGGAAACCATTAATTTAACCATAAATTCCTCTTTTAAATCCAAAGGCCAAATGGTATTTTATGCAGTTGCTCTAAACAAGTCTAACGGCCTAACAATAAGCAATTTCTACATCCAATACATTAACAATATTTATAAGCATGCGATCAGTTACTTACTAATAGGCTAAATCTGGGGGTGCTTAGATTCATATTAGTCATCTCCAACTTGGTCAGGCAGGTATTAGCAATGAACCCCTTAGGAGTTTACTTTTTATACCCTTTAACAAACAAGTAATGTCATTGCCAATAACTGACTTCAGCTAATTTTCTAGCTTTAGCAAAAACCTAGTTTGCAGCAGTTTCTCCTTGCTTCTTTCCTTCCTACAAGGCCTTCTCGTATTCTTCCCACCCTCTTGCTTGTACAGCAGAACAGTGGGAAGGTTTGCGGCTGTTTCTTTTGAGACAATTTCCCTTTGTCTTGTTACCGCAGCACTTCTTTACTTTATTAGTTACTTTGGGAGCCATACATCCTTCCCATACTAAAAGTAACACTACTTACTATTCTCATGGCCTTCATTTACTTACTGATTGGGGTCTTTTCCCTACTGGCCATGAGCTATAAGGAGAAAATGTTATTTTCTTAACCAAACTTAGGCTAATTATAATTTTTATTATTATTCTTATCCTATGCTGCAGAACAGATGTATTCATTTAACATATTTTCTTTTATCTGGTAGTCACTGAGAGCAGAACGTTCTACAGTATGTACAGGGTTTGGAGAGAATGAAATACGTACATTGAATGTGTCCAGTTTTTATCCTTGATTACATAGTTATATTGTAAGTAGGAGTTTATTGTATTTTTTAAATCTAAACATGAGATGTCTTTTGTGGATTTAAAAAGAAAAAAGCAGTTATGTTTTGAGGCATCTATTTTTGCTGAGTCTCAATCTGTCCTTCAAAGGATACTTAATTTTTCAGGAACCTTTATTTTAATCTTCAGTCTTTCCAACATCCAAATATTCCACTCTGTAGTTAACATGAATTCTTCCAACATATTAAGACACGAAACAAACAATCTTTGTGAAGTCATCTCCCTATAAAAGGAGTGGCGCATACCACTTCTACTGATTATATCTATAAGGGCAGGCTACTGACTTGATAAACTAGTGTTTCAGGCCCTGGTCCAGCAAAGTGCATAAGCACATGCTTAACTTGAAGCATGTGAATAGCCTTGTGGACTTCAGTGAGACTGTTGATATTTTTAAACTTAAGCTTGTGCTTAAGCGCTTTGCTAGATCAGTGCCTTTGTATTATAAGTAGTGCATGTAAACACCTATAGTTAATGTTGCTTTTACATTTCCATTATTGAAGAATCACTTTCATTTGTTTCCCATTCAGTCCTTAGGTCATAAATATGCTTTTCACTGATTCAGGAGATCAAGTTTAAACTCTTAATGATGGAGCAATCTTTATGTCCTGCTTCAGATCCAGGGGTGGAAGACACCTCTATACATAGACCTCCCTGGACCGCTAGTGCCCCATCCACAACAAGATCTCGGACACCAGAGCCACTAGAAGTAGGCAGTACTCTGCACCGAGTACATTTACCGTACTGTAGACCTTATCTTCATCTGCCTCTAAACAGAAGGAGGTAAGGAATAAATCTCCAAAAAAGATCTTGGTCACCAGCACACTAGAAGGTTATGGAGAGCTCCAGTCTCACAGAGAGCTCCACAGGGTTTGAGTGATGCTGGTATTGCAAAGACAAAGAAAAAGGGGCAGTGTAAGACAGACTCACAGGGTTCAGGTACTTGGACCCAGACTGGCAGAGACATGGTTGAAAAGAGCTATAAGTCCATCCCTGAACAACACTTGGTACCATATCACAAAAGTCAATGGTACCAAAGACTGCGAGGCCTCCTGCGGTACTGAGAAAATCTGAGCTGACTCGTGCACAGACCAAGCGTTCAGGGCCAACTACATCAGTTCTGAAGCCATCCTCCACAGGTCCTCTCCCAGGCCACTCTTTGTTGCCATGGATACTGCAAGAGTTCAGGTATCCTAAGCTCTTTGGAGCCAGTCTCCCCTATTAATGCATGCCAGGAATTTCTCAGCATCAAGATCCTCTCAATCACCAACCCCTTTATCACCTTGATAACTATATTTGCCCTTGTCTACTTTGCAGCTCTCCCCCATCTTGGATTTCAGTATAGGGTTCCCCTGTCTATTCTAGGACACATTGCTCTCCTTCCTACACTGATTTGCAGGAGGGTAGACCTCAAATGATACCCACATCGCAGGAATACAGATGAATGCCTCTACTTTTACCATTTTGCCCCCCTCAGTGGCCTCACTGGGGTCTGTGGGCATTCAGTTGCCAACAATTTGCTATGAGGTCTTTCCCCGACTCTTGAGGGAATAGAGAAGGGCCCATTCTCTTCATTCCCCTCTGTCACCACCTATGCCAGAGGAAGAGACCTTTGAGGAGTAAGAAGCAAAGCAGATAAGGAAGTGACACCTCTTACAAATATTTTCTCCTTATCAACTGATGAAGCTGGCAAGCCTCCAGCCTCTTTTGTGTTAGATGACTTCAGACATTTTCAGGAATTGATGGAGCGAATTGCTGACATACTTGAGAATCCCTTAAAGGAGTTTCCGGAGTCCTGCTTCAAACTCCTAGATATTTGATACACATTGTCATCTCTAGAATTGCCTTTGCAGTGAATGAAGCTGTTATGGACTGCTTAGACTGTCTGGCAAACCCCAGCTACAACACTGCCTACCTTCAAGGGCCTGGATTAAAAAATATTAGGTTCTGGTCAGGGAATCGGAGTTTCTATTTCTCACCCAGCTCCGAACATCCTAGTAGTGGAAGCCATTAATGAACAAGACAGGCAACACAGCTCAAAGTCTGCCCCATACAATAAAGGCCGTAAGAGACTCAATCTTTTTGGCCACAAATCCTACGCATCAGCCACACTTCAGATTAGCAAACCATCAGGTGCTCATGGCTAAATACAACTACTTAATTATAACAAATTTAATTCCTTTATTAAGCATCTGCCAGAGGAACGTTGTGGTCAATTTAAAGCCAATATTCAGAGGGGCCAGTTTCTAGCAAGGACATCACTTCAGGCCTCCTTAGACATGGCAGATTCTGCACCATGGTCTATATACACTGCAGTGGTAATGAGAAGAGCACCTTGGCTGCAGATGTTGGGCTTTCAGGGAGAGGTTCAGAGTACCATTGAAGATGCCCCTTTAACGATCTCAAGGTCTTTGTGGACTCAACAGATACCTCCTTTCCTCCAGATTTCTTGCACTAGCATATCTCATCTCAAGGATTCAGAAAAGTCCTTAAGTGATTGCCTTCAATCTGGGACATATCAGCTTGTGTCTTTGTAGTGTAGCATGCCAGTTTAAATCTTCAAAGTCTGTAGGGATGGCTTTGAACAGTTTAAAAACCAAGCAGACACAGTCTAGGCAGGTTACTCTGTTCCCCGGTGGGTTCTGCACTCAGTAGGTAGAAGGACTTCACAAAGACGTGCATAGGTGTTTCCTTCATTCAGATTTCCCCCTACCACAGTGAAAATATCAGATGCTTTGCTTTAATTTGGGGGACACATCTGGGACCTCTTAGGGGGCAAGGCAAATGGTTGCTACAAGAGCAGCTTCTACACACAAATCTTTTGAATTGAGAGCTGTCAGAATTGCTTGCTACACTTTCCATCTCTAATCAGATCAAAGTCAATAAAGATCATGACAGACAGTGTGGCATGCATGTATTATATCAACCATCAGAGAGGAGCATGTTCGTCATCTCTCTGGGCTGAAGTGATAAAACTCTGGAATCGGTGCATAGCCAAGCAAATAGTCATCTCAGATTCTTACCTACCAGGTATTCAGTACCATGGCAGATGACTTCAACAGACATTTATTTCTAAATTATGAATGGGAGCTAAACTCCAGAGTCTTCCACACGATGTTCTTAGCTTGGGAATTCCTGGAGATCAATTAGTTTGCCACAGCAACCAACTCAAAATACATCAGGTATTGTTCTAGGGGAGGGAGGGGGTCTCGATCCCCTGTCTCTCGGAGACACATTTCTCATCTCGTGGATGAAAAGACTTCTCTGTGCACTTCTCCACTGTCATGGTTACTGTTAAAGATTCTCAACAAGATCAAACAAGGTTGAGCCAGAGTTGTACTGATTGCACCAGTGTGACTAGACAAGTCTGGTATCCCTATCTAATGAGACTCACCTCTTGTCCTTCCTGGAAGCTTCTGATCAGTCCTCACCTACTGACTCAAGGTGTTGGTCAAATGCTTTACTCCAACTTGCAGATTCTGAGGTTCCAAGCATTTATTCCTCAATGGTTCTTGGGAATAGAGATATCTTGTTCCTCAGAGGTACAAGTTTTATAAACCATCTACAAGAAATACTTACCTCCAGAAATTGCTTTGGTATAACAGTCATCAGATTTCTCCAACTCACTCTCTTTTCCTAGGAGATTAGGTTATCTGTTAGAATTGAAAACACTGGATGTTTCTGTGAATTCCATTAGGGTTCATTTAACACCAGTAACAGCCTTTCACTCACTCATAGGGGTTTTTTTACTCTTCATTCACCCAACTACAGCATGATTCCTAAGAGATTTGTTGAATGTCTCCTCAGAAATCAGAGACCTATTCGTAGCTGAGACCTGAATCTAGTCCTTAATTCCCTTTCTGAAGCATCTGTTTGAACCATTAGCTATGTGTTTGTTAGATTTCTTTATGAAGAAAGCCTTTCTGATAGTGATCTCTTGTGCCCAAAGGGAATGAGACTTGGGGGCTTTAATGCTGGATCCCCCATTTACACTATTCAACAGAGCTAAAGTGTTGGTACGGGGTCATCCAAGATTGTTACCTACAGTGTCTTCAGAATTCCACATTAATCAAACCATTCATCTCCGGTTTTCTTCTCCAGACTGCATTGGACTAGTGAAGAAGCCATGTTCTGTACTCTAGATGTCAGGAGGGCATTGATCTTCTAGCAAAACAGGACCAAACCATTTAGAAAATGTCCTAGATTATTTGTATCCATTGCAGGCAGAAACAAGGGTTTGGTAACCTCAAAACAGGCTGTTAAAGTGGATCTGTGGTTGTATTAAGACATGTTATAACAGAACTGAAGTCCAACCCCCTTTGAGAGTGATAACATATTCTTCAATAGCACTATGTACGTACTTAAGGATGTACCAATTGCAGACATCTATAGAGCGGCAACTTGGTCCTCTCTTCATACCTTTTCTAATCATTACATCCTAGTGTCTGTGGCAAGATCAGATGCTGCTGTAGGCAACTCAGTTCTCTCTTTTCTCTTGGACTCTGCTCTCAACCTCCTGCCTCCTGAGCGGGGTAATGCTCAGGAGTCACCTGAAGTGGCATACCCACAGGAGCTTTACTTGAAGAAGGAGAGTTTACTAACCTTCTGCAATAACTTGAATTCTTTGAGATGTGTCCCCCATGGGTGCTTCGCTACCCATCCTCCTCCTTCTCTGCTTTGAAGTTGCCGTTGTGGGACTTTGCAGTGCAGAAGAAAGTGAGGGTGGTTTTCCTGAGCAGCTCCATATAGTCTTTATCTTGCACATGCAGGCTGAATGGGCACTTCTACCAAAAATCTCTGATCAATTCCAGTTACTGCACATGATGGGTAACCTCTCTTTCCAGCAGCCTTTGTTTCATTCATTGCCAAATTCTTCTTCTCGTGGAACCAAAAGCAAGATCTCCTATCCCTAGCTGTCCTCGCTCAAAAGCTGCTGCTTCTAGAGTGAGATGGAGGAAGATGAAGTAAAGAAAGGAAAGCTTTTCAGGGAGGAGGAGTGATCCTTTTGTTAATGGTAGAAGGAGAGATGTATATTACTTATACAGGTTCATCTTTGTATATGTCAGTAGTTTTGCGAATACAGACTAACACGACTGCTACTCTGAAACCAGTAGTAAATAAGTAACTTTCATTAACAAATCTTTCAAATTATTTGTTTTTTATTTGAACCTGTAATATTGGAAAGATATTCTCTGTGGTTATGTGTTCTAAAATTTAACAGTTTGGTGTTCCAGAATATTAAGTTAAACCTTGGCAGCAAATCAAAGCAGTGGAGTAAGCAGCTGAAACTAGGACAGCAAGGAATTGTTTTGCTGTTCACTGAAGGAAGTCTTTTTTTAATGGCTCTGACCATTGGCTCCCTATCAAAAACACCTTATTGGGACTTCATTTGGATGCAAGGCTAATATTGTCCAAGTAATTACAAAAACAAGAGCAGAATATAAAAGAGCAAAGCTTCTGAGAAAGTTGTAATTTATGCTTACATATGATATTTTAATGCTTCCCAAAAAACCCTGTTTAAACAATGTTCAGGGTCTGACTTCAAAGAAACTTAGAGTGAAGGCCAATGCTGTCTTTAAATCACCATTATGGCACAAATTAGATGTGTGTGATATATTTAATCTATGCTTCAGTGCCCTAAACCCCTAATAAGCGATGGTCACATAACCACCACCCTATATCGGAAACCTACTGACCGCTATTCCTACCTACATGCCTCTAGCTTTCATCCAGATCATACCACTCGATCCATTGTCTACAGCCAAGCGCTACAATATAACCGCATTTGCTCCAACCCCTCAGACAGAAACAAACACCTACAAGATCTCTATCATGCATTCCTACAACTACAATACCCACCTGCTGAAGTGAAGAAACAGATTGACAGAGCCAGAAGAGTACCCAGCAGTCACCTACTACAGGACAGGCCCAACAAAGAAAACAACAGAACGCCACTAGCCATCACCTTCAGCCCCCAACTAAAACCTCTCCAACGCATCATCAAGGATCTACAACCTATCCTGAAGGACGACCCATCACTCTCACAGATCTTGGGAGACAGACCAGTCCTTGCTTACAGACAACCCCCCAATCTGAAGCAAATACTCACCAGCAACCACACACCACACAACAGAACCACTAACCCAGGAACCTATCCTTGCAACAAAGCCCGTTGCCAACTCTGTCCACATATCTATTCAGGGGATACCATCATAGGGCCTAATCACCTCAGCCACACTATCAGAGGCTCGTTCACCTGCCCATCTACCAATGTGATATATGCCATCATGTGCCAGCAATGCCCCTCTGCCATGTACATTGGCCAAACTGGACAGTCTCTACGAATGAATGGACATAAATCAGACGTCAAGAATTATAACATTCAAAAACCAGTTGGAGAACACTTCAATCTCTCTGGTCACTCGATCACAGATCTTAGAGTGGCTATACTTCAACAAAAAAGCTTCAAAAACAGACTCCAACGAGAGACTGCTGAATTGGAATTAATTTGCAAACTGGATACAATTAACTTAGGCTAGAATAGAGACTGGGAATGGATGAGTCATTACCCAAAGTAAAACTATTTCCCCATGGTATTTCTCCCTCCCACCCCACCCCCCACTGTTCCTCTGATATTCTTGTTAACTGCTGGAATTAGCCTACCTTGCTTGTCACCATGAAAGGTTTTCCTCCTTTCCCCCCCCCTGCTGCTGGTGATGGCTTATCTTAAGTGATCACTCTCCTTACAGTGTGTATGATAAACCCATTGTTTCTGTTCTCTGTGTGTGTGTATATAAATCTCTCCTCTGTTTTTTCCACCAAATGCATCCGATGAAGTGAGCTGTAGCTCACGAAAGCTTATGCTCTAATAAATTTGTTAGTCCTAAGGTGCCACCAGTACTCCTTTTCTTTTTGCGAATACAGACTAACACGGCTGCTACTCTGAAACCTAAACCCCACAGGTTGAGATGAGATTTGAGAGCAATCTTAATTCTGAATTTCTTCCTTACGTTTCTCAAAGCTGATAAAATGTTGTTTGATCTTTATATATTCTAAATGATTGTATATTTTTACTAACAGCATTCCTTGATGGAACTTCAAATCACTGTAGTGTGCATTGGAATAAGAAGAGTAAAGTTGTTAGTAGGAAAGGCTGGTATGACTCATTAAGTTAAGGTGCAATACTGAGTCAGGGTTGCCAGGCATGTGGTGGTGCATAACTTAAGATAATGAAGAAAGTAATGTTCTATTATGCAAACTTTAAATATCTAAAGGCAACACAATTAGCCTTGCCTACACTGCATCAGTTTCCTTCTCTGGTTTTAATTTTTAATTTTACTTTATAGCTGTATTATTTAACTATCAAGTGTATCTGGACACAGTTTCTATGGGCCACACTGTATGATAACTTGTATTTGTTTTTACATTTGCTCATGTTTTTTTAGACTATTGAGCAATTGTTAATGAGGAGGTGTGCTAAATATAGTCAGAAGTTACAATAAATGTTGTCATCTTAAAACACAAATCCTGGACTTCTCTTCAGCATGGCATAGTTTAAATTTTTAATATAAAAAATATGACTGTGTGCGGTGTGGTTTACTGAACTGCATCTTCTTTTTTTTTTTTTTTTTTTTAGATATTTCATTCAAGTTTCCCCTTTTTGTTTTTGGATTCCTTCTTCACCCTGAATGAATGTTTGCTCAACCTGTTGATCTGTCACCTCTAATAGTGAAAACTCAACTTAGAAGGTAGCAATATGACAGGGTTTTTGATAATTTCTAAAGAAATCTGCTTTTTTAAAATCCAGTTTCTGTTGCCAGTTTGTCATAGCCCTCTTCATTTTTAGGACTAGTTTTGCTCTGTCTGGAGACTGTCACCAGCACCTATCATGGAGTGAGCATTTACTGATGACTTGGAGTGTCTGTGTTTGAAATACGCAATGTATCAACCTTTGTTGTATAGTATCACTTAAGTATGTTTTCTGTCATTGGGCGATCTTAAGGATGTAAATACTTTTTTGTATGCCTAGAAACCGTACCTAGTGTCTGCGTTGAGGAATTTTAAAATTACTAAAAAATCTTTTGGAAATAAATTGTACTTGAATAGTCTGTTAACCAGTTACAGAATGCTTGTCTCCACTTACATGTTCAGTGTTGTATTGGAAACCTTCCTTGATTGAAAAGAATTGTTTATTTTTAAAGTAATACAAATATTAATGGTCATTACCTTTTATGAAAAAAATCAACCGTGAGTAATTTTAAAATATGAGTACAGGTGCTTTTACATGAAGAGCCAAAGGTATGTTTGCACATGTGATTTTAGCTTACTAATATTGTGGCATACCTGAGGGTTGTGATATGCATAGGACTGGCTTTATTATCCCCATTGTAGTGAGTTATATCTAAATATCAAAGACCACAACTTCATAACTAAATGAAATTGATTGATTGATTTTTTCTGATTTTTTTTAACTTTGTGTAGCTAATTGAATTTCTTTGTTTTGTTTTAAAGGATCAATTTGATAACTTAGACAAGCATACACAATGGGGCATTGACTTCTTGGAGAGATATGCAAAGTTTGTAAAAGAAAGGATAGAGATTGAACAAAACTATTCAAAACAATTAAGGTAAGTTGTTGTATTTTTTTAAACAAATCCTACTCCGCAACAGTTACTCTGAATTACATTATCAGATGGGTAGATAAATATTTATGATTCTGTTGTTCAAGGTCTGTTTTTCATCTGTCGTCTGAATTAGATCATTAGTTACTTTTCATGAGAGACAGATTTTTCTCATTTTCAGATTTACCAGTCCAAAGTGCTCTCCCTGCTTGAGTCTTTTGAACCTGAAAGATACACTCAATGGAATCTTGAGACTTTTTAAAAACTACTGATACTTCTGCACTGGTTTTGGGGTTTGCGTTTAGCAATCTTTTCACATTAGCCAGCTCTTCGGTTTCTTCTCTGTTCAACAAAGTTTAGAAACAGATACTTTAGCATCCATTTCTTATGTTGGATTGGCAGAATTCATTTCTTTGTGTTAGAAATCTGATAAAGTCATTCGTGAGCAGAATTTTAGAAGATAGGAATATGAAAATTTAAGGAGCTCAAAAGTGATTTAAGTGTGCAGAATGCAGCACCATTTCACAGCGCTGTGTTGGTTTGTTTTGCTCATTTTATCTGTTTAAATGACAAAACCATTTTATTTGGACGAATTAATCAAAAACTTTTTCACAGACAACACAAACAAGTCACCTCTTTGCTTAAGTAACTGAAGCTTATTTTTTGACCACCTTACAGAGGGTTATTGTCTTCAGATTTGTCTGTGCATTGATTTTTAAAATGTTGATGCTTAACTGTAAAGCACTGCATTGTCTATATGTGAACTTTTATCTACTTTGTTCTAAAAGTTATATTATCTGTATTATTATGTCAATATTATATAAAAACAAACCTTTCATTCTTTCATTTTTAATATTGTTTTGGATAAGATTTGGAATTCCTCCTGAAGTGTATAGTGCCTTGGAAATCTTGCATAGTGCACTTTATAAATGAAAAATGTATACCCTTATAATTTACTCTAACCTAGTGGCTACCAACCTGTAGATCGTGATCGACTGGTTAAACCTAGAGCTTCTGCCAGCTGATCATGATCTCTGTCCATTAAAAGTCCGGCAGCGCAACGGGACTAAGGCAGGCTCCTTGCCTGCCCCGGTCCCACACCACTCCCAGAAGCAGCCAGCACACCTCCGCTGCCCCTTGGGGAGGCAGGGGTCCCTGCACACTACTCCTGCCTGCAAACACTCCCTCCGCAGCTCCCATTGGCCGCAGTGTCCTATTCCCAGCCAATGGGAGCTGTGGGGGCAGTGCTTGCAGGCAAGAGCAGTGTGCGGAGCCATGTGGGCCCCCCCAGGGGCATGTTACCCACTTCCAGGAACAGCATGGGACTGGGATAGGCAGAGAGCCTGCCTTAGCCCCGCTGCGCCACAAACTGGGAGCCGCCCGGGGTAAGTGCCATCCAGCGAGAACCCGCACCCCAACCCTGAGCCTCCTCCCAGAGCCAGCACCCCAAACCCCCTCCTGCACCCCAACCCCCTGAGCTCCCTCCCAGAGCCCCCTCCTGCATGCAAATTCCCTCCCAGAGCTTGCACCCCTCACCACCTCCTGCACCACAACCTCCTGCTCCAGGCTCAGCCTGGAGTCCCCTCCGACACTCCAAACCCCTCGGCCCCAGCCCAGAGCCTGCATCCCCTCCCGAACCCCAATCCCCTGCCCCAGCCCAGTGAAGGTGAGTGAGGGTGGGGGAGAGAGAGTGAGCAGGAAGAGGCGGGGCCTCAGGGAAGGAGTGGGATAGATCCTGTGTTGCACTTAAATTAAAAACATAATCTTGTGAGTAAAAGGTTGGAGACCACTGCACTAACCAGTCATTTTCTTGAGCACAATTAAAGAGGAACAAAAGAAAAGGTGTGTTGTTTAAAACTTTTGATGTCATAATATGTTACCAGGGAACCAAAGAATAAGCAGGTTATTGATTTTTGCAAAGTTCCAGCAACATGGGTCAGGACAGGTAGACTTGGATATGCAGTAGGTTAACAAAGTCATTCAGTGATATGCATATTTAATTTGTCCTTAATTTATGATTGAAAAGAAGTTGGTTTTATTATGTGTCAAATTATTATACCGTCAGTGGATACTTGTAACTGAACTATCAGATGTTGTTTTTGATACAGTAGCTGTTGTTGATGAAAGGGAAGAGGTTTGTTTGGTTTACTTCCTCTTTGTCAAATCAAAACAATTCCAGAGATTAACTCCTTTTTGTTTTTATTCTGTTCAGCACATTTCTTTCATGCTAACACTGTTGTAGTGGGAGATACAACTTTCTATTATGTGATGCAGAAGTATAACTAACATAACTTCAACAAAAAATAAAATTCTGAATTTGTTCAGCTGCTTTAAACTGGAGTGAGGCAGAAAAAGCCACTCTTCCTTTGGATTCTGGATGAGTGTTGTTCTTTAATTATGTAATATTCCATGATCTCTAGAATCATCTAGTTGATTTGAGTCAGTTATAGAAAATGTGTTGCTTAAATTATAATGGTGATTATCCTCTGACTAAAGTGTACTACTGGGTTGTTGTTTTTTCTTCATAGCAGATTAATGTACATTTCAAACCACTTTGAGATATTTACCTAAATTGCTATATATAAAAAACAGAGAAATGTTATTTCAGCGTAAGCTTAAAAGTTAAGTTGTGAATGCAAATTACCACCATATGTGTTTGTTTCTCAAATCTGTTTTCCTTTGATTGGAGCTGAAAACTTAAGCTGTTGTTTATTATCCAAATGTGGATGTGGCAAATTTTCTTTTAGTGGCTACCTTAAGAACCAAAGCATATGAACTCTTATATTCCAAATAGATTATTTTTTTTTTTGTACTCAGCTACCACATAGTTCCTTTCTGTGGTGTTTTGTCTTCAGTTGAATGCTTTTTCTGATAACTTATTGAGATATTAAATTAAAACAGTTTTGTGATCAGTGCTCACCATAACTGTTAGTTGATGCTATTCCAATCTTTCAAGCTACTAGAGTGCCATTAAAAGTGGAGCTTTTCCTTTAACTATCAAAAGGCCTGGAAGTTCTAATTGCATTGCTTCATAGTCTGTGAAAGTAGACTTTAAATATAATTCACTTCCAAAATCTCACTTAATGGAATATAAAGATTGTGGGACAAATTCAGAGTTGGTTTCTCCAACTGTATTAAAATCATTTAATCAAAACAACTTTTAGAATGTCAGTGAAACTGCACCCACTTGTAACGCTGCTTACAGCACTGTATGGACCTAAAGACTATACGCAAAATTCAAGGTAACTACACCTCTATACAAATATTTACAGTAAATTGCTGTAATGTAGTGACTGAGGCACTTGATGAGAATTACATAACTCCATCCTATATTACAGAAAATACACACATTTCCTTAAAAGGTAGTATTACTTTCAAAGAGAGTTGAATTGGGAGATCCGTGATGTGGAAGCGGGGAAAGAAAGAGAGGGTTTAAGGGCATCCATTTAAGTGTCAGAGACAGAACAACTGTTGAGCTAAGTCTTAACCTAATATCATGAGACCTGTAGAAGCAGGGCTCACGTCAGAAGCGAGTGGGAAACAGCAGAATAGTCCGTGTGACCTAGCCTTGAGATAACAATGTTTTGAGAAGAGAAAGTGAGAAAATATTGGAATAGATAGTAAATAGCCTAAATAAAATACAGATGTTTTTAATTTCTGCACGTCACAAAGAGGTATAAATGTTTTTGTGATTTTGCTTGTACTTTGGAGAAACTGAGGCAGAGATGCTCTCTGTCAGCTGTATTCTTCCCTTGCAATTGCTCGAATAAAACTGTCTCTGATTTTGTTGCTTCCAACCTGAGAGTGTAGTTCGTTTTCTTCCAGAGTGCTATACTTTTAAAAGTACTAAGCATCTTAACCTCTAGATTTCATTAAGTAATAATTATTGCTTGCCACCACATCCTTGAATCTTTTCACCAAACCAGATAGCCATGTGGTCTAATCCTGCCAATAAAAAAATTGACCATCCTACTTTCATCTGCAATCAAATGTTTTTAATCTAGAGCCCTCATTTTGTCCCCATTTTATTTTTAGTTATATTAATTTAGTGCTTGCGCATGGTGCTGAATTGACCCTGTTAGACTGTGAAATCATTTGTTTGTGTACAGACTTGGGGCACAGCACAGGTAGTGGCAGTCCAAGACTCTCCGCTCCATCCTGCTAATATGTGGAAATCCTTTTCTAGAAAGGCCACAGTTAGGGATGAGTTCAGTGTCTGTGACCTTAGTAACCCTAAGAATCTCTGCTGAAGCCATTAATTAATGTGAAAAGTGGTACCCGTATGTACAGTGTGGATATGTGTCCATTGGGTAAGGGGCCATAACTAGACTGGAAGGATTAGATTTTTATTGATAAATATTGATTTCACCATTTGCACAAACTGATGAAAACACATTTCCACTGATACTTTGCCTATTTGTAAATTTCAGTTAAGAAAAATGCTGCTTGAAAACTTATTAGAGTTTGAATTAAGGATATTTACTTGGTATATTTTGACATGTGAAGTTGACAATTTGCAAGTTAACCGTCACAAAGCTTTAACTTTTTCAATCTAAATTTATACTGTTGTTAGCTAAATAATTATATATGACCCTCCCATAATTTCCTACAAATGCAAACATTTAAGTCGATAAAAGTTGGGGGAAAAGATGCTTAAAAATAAACATTGATATTATCCATCAAAATTTTTTTTTTTAAATATCAAATTCTGCCAACCTAAGCCATAACTCATTTCACATAGGCTCGCAATGGCAATGACTTTCAATCATTACGAACCTGAGTGGGATTTAAATTGATGACCTAATGGTAAAAAGAGTCATATTCCATTGTCAGCTTTCTAAGCCATCAACTCTAATTTTTTATCCTCACAATGACAGAATGAGTTTTCTTTATACTGTAAGTAAAAAAGATCATAATAATATGCTCTGCTAACATAGATTCTCATTATTTTCCAATGTGTTTGTTTTGTATTGCAGAAGATAATTACGATGCTAAACAAACTGTTCATCATAAACTCTTTTAATAAATCTTGTGACCTTAAAGATTCAAAACGTTGTGGGTTGGGGGTGGAAGAAAAGATTAATCTGAGTTGTCATTAAGAACTTGACAGAATAAAACACTTCATAGTCTAGATTCTTACTCTTCTGCTTCACTTTAAGACCCTCATGCCTGTAGCGAGCTCCATCTGGGCAGATCCCTATGTCAATGGCTTGCGATGGGGGTATGAGTCTGCATAGAGCTGGGTGATTTTTTCTTTTTGCAAATAGTATTTTTGCTGAAAAATGCATTTTTTTTGGCTCTCTGAATCTATTCGCAATTCGGATAGAATTCAATAAATAATTTTTACTTCAAATCAGCGGCACTGCGATGGGTACCCGCATGGCCCCACAGTATGCCAACATTTTTATGGCTGACTTAGAACAACGCTTCCTCAGCTCTCGTCCCCTAATGCCCCTACTCTACTTGGGCTACATTGATGACATCTTCATTGTCTGGACCCATGGAAAAGAAGCCCTTGAGGAATTCCACCATGATTTCAACAATTTCCATCCCACCATCAACCTCAGCCTGGACCAGTCCACACAGGAGATCCACTTCCTGGACACTACGGTGCTAATAAGCGATGGTCACATAAACACCACCCTATATCGGAAACCTACTGACCGCTATTCCTACCTACATGCCTCTAGTTTTCATCCAGATCATACCACTCGATCCATTGTCTACAGCCAAGCGCTACGATATAACCGCATTTGCTCCAACCCCTCAGACAGAGACAAACACCTACAAGATCTCTATCATGCATTCCTACAACTACAATACCCACCTGCTGAAGTGAAGAAACAGATTGACAGAGCCAGAAGAGTACCCAGAAGTCACCTACTACAGGACAGGCCCAACAAAGAAAACAACAGAACGCCACTAGCCATCACCTTCAGCCCCCAACTAAAACCTCTCCAACGCATCATCAAGGATCTACAACCTATCCTGAAGGACGAGCCATTGCTCTCTCAGATCTTGGGAGATAGACCAGTCCTTGCTTACAGACAGCCCCCCAATCTGAAGCAAATACTCACCAGCAACCACACACCACACAACAGAACCACTAACCCAGGAACCTATCCTTGCAACAAAGCCCGTTGCCAACTCTGTCCACATATCTATTCAGGGGATACCATCATAGGGCCTAATCACCTCAGCCACACTATCAGAGGCTCGTTCACCTGCGCATCTACCAATGTGATATATGCCATCATGTGCCAGCAATGCCCCTCTGCCATGTACATTGGCCAAACTGGACAGTCTCTACGTAAAAGAATGAATGGACATAAATCAGACGTCAAGAATTATAACATTCAAAAACCAGTTGGAGAACACTTCAATCTCTCTGGTTACTCGATCACAGACCTAAGAGTGGCTATACTTCAACAAAAAAGCTTCAAAAACAGACTCCAACGAGAGACTGCTGAATTGGAATTAATTTGCAAACTGGATACAATTAACTTAGGCTTGAATAGAGACTGGGAATGGATGAGTCATTACACAAAGTAAAACTATTTCCCCATGGTATTTCTCCCCCCCACCCCACCCCCCACTGTTCCTCTGATATTCTTGTTAACTGCTGGAATTAGCCTACCTGCTTGTCACCATGGAAGGTTTTCCTCCTTTCCCCCCCCTGCTGCTGGTGATGGCTTATCTTAAGTGATCACTCTCCTTACAGTGTGTATGATAAACCCCATTGTTTCATGTTCTCTGTGTGTGTATATAAATCTCTCCTCTGTTTTTTCCACCAAATGCATCCGATGAAGTGAGCTGTAGCTCACGAAAGCTTATGCTCTAATAAATTTGTTAGTCTCTAAGGTGCCACGGGTACTCCTTTTCTTTTTGCGAATACAGACTAACACGGCTGCTACTCTGAAACCTTCTTTTTTATTTAAAAAATGTCAACAAATTTCATTTTGACCATTTTGAAATGTTTTATTTCAACTTTTTATTTTGAAATGGTATTCCACTTTGAAAATTGGCCAATTAAAAAAAAAAAGGGGTGTGAGTGTGAAAACACCTGAAAATGATCACATTGGAGGGGAAAAAAAAAATGTTTGTGGTTGACCCAAAATGTTTTGGTTTATTTGAAACAGTTTTTTTCCCTCCAAATTCTTGGTTCATTAAAATGTTTTGAAAAAATAAAATTTGGTCCAGATCTAACAGATTTTTTTATTGATTAGATTTTTTTTTTTTTTTTTTGGTTTGGCCTCATCATCTGGACAGACCAATTATCTTTAGATTCCAAAAGCTAAGCTCAAGTTTAGATACGAATGTCAAACATTTCTCTTTTTTCCAAGAGATACCTGTCAGTAAATACTTTCTAGAGGTGTTGCCTGAGCTTCTATTCCTCATGTCCTCACAAACCCCCTGGCACCTAAGAGTTATTTTCCAGGACATCAGTTCATTTGCTCTTTGCTTTTCAAGCCACAGTGTTCTCATTTTAGAATATCCTTTTGCGCTCCTTTGATTGTTCTCTCCATGCCTTCCGTTTTTCCTCTGACTCTTGCACTCATGATCTGTCTTTTCATGTTTATTATCTTGTGCACTTATTGAAGCTATTTACTGTTTGCTGAGTCCTTAGAAAATCTGACAAATTTGATGCATCAAATTACAAATTCATGTGAGCCCAAATGCAGTCAGGATCCATCTGCTAGTTAATTTGGTTTAAATGCTACAGTGTGTGTTGTTTTTGTTTAGGAGGGAAGGTTGTCGTAAGGTATTTCTGTCTTCCTAGAAAGATGAATAAAAACAGCATCACACTGGAAAAATAAAACTAGAACAGAAATCAGCATGCTACTAAGTCATCAGTAATCATGACCCTCCCCCACTGCCATTTTAAACTGTATGCTTTATATTAAATGGTTTTCCTTTCTTATCTGTAACATGCCAGAAAATCTTCTCTTGAAAAGGCTCTTGCACAGTTGCCTAGTTACATCATTGTTATGCTTGTTATGGATTTCACCTTCTGAATAATAATGAGGTGTATTTTAGGAGTTCCCTGTTTATAATGTAAGCCTCTATATAAAGAGTGTAAGGCAGGAATATAAAATAATACCAGAAAAAGCAACATAGGAAAATGATTTTGGGTGCCACGGAAGAGGTTTTGTCTTTTTTGACATGAGAAAAAACACACACCTATCCAGATATATGGAGACTTGTCTGCTTTTAATCTCTGACAGCACAGCAAATAGAATTTGCGCACAGACAATGGACTCTGTGATACTGGAGAAAAATTCTTGTCTACACCTGGAGAGTCACAGTATTGCCCTCTGAAGTAATTTTTATTCATAAAATGATTTAGAACAGAAAAAGTTGAATTTGTGAAATAGTTTTGGGCATCATAGGCAGACTACTATTTAGCTTTGTATCTTTTTGGTGTTGATTATATAATCTCTTATGTTACACATTTTCAGAAGTTTTGGATGGAAAAATGAGCTCCCCTTTCAGCTAATATTAGGAGCTATATTTTAATATAAAGCAGGAAAGAGGAGCCATTATGATATCAGTCTTTCAAAGAGAATAGCATCATGAGTATGCTAAATTGAGGAGGTAGTCGGAAAAGTGGCTATAAAAATGGCATTGTAGGTTACTTTATTGTAGAGGGCGCTGGTAGTGATGCCTGTAGTTATAGTTAAAGTTGCCTAACGCTTCTGATTATAAGACTGTTTTCAAGTTGCTTGTAACTTTTACAAACTTTAATCATTCACGCTGAACTTTCCATGCTTGATCTCTGCTTCAGGCTGAATATTTTTTGAAAATCTCAGCAAGAACAGTTCTGCCATTTCTAAGAATAAAATTATGAAAAATACTTTGCTTTGTCTGTGTTATGAAATGGTGTAAGAATTTTCTTAAGTAGCTCTAGCACCTCCAAGCTTTGCAGCACTGACTTGGAATCGGGCAGAGGGCTGATCCTAGTGTCAGGCATGTGCCTTTTGCCATTCTTGTGAAAATCTGCCAATGTTTGGCCAAACTATAAGCCTCTGAAAAAAATCATAGTTTACACATGCTCAGTAGAGGTTAGTTAGTTTGGCAGCAAAATTCTCAGAAGATTCTGTCTGCACTTCATGTGCTCTATCCCTGCACAGCTCCATTGTGTCAGCCAGACCGTTTGTATGCCATCCCACAGAGCGACTGAACATGATCCATCCCCTCACAATGGGGTGGGCATAGGATTGAGACTGGAGCTGAGGGAACAAGAGTGGAAAGATCTGTAGCTACTAAACACACTCCCTCTGGAACCTTACACTGGACCCAGGATTCCCGAGACTCAACATTCCTCTGCTGTCAGTAAATAGGTGGGAAACCCACTGGAAAAACATCTCCTTGAGTGGTTAACTGACAACGTGGATGACATCCTACTATGCATATCCGTTACTATGGCCTATATGGGGGTCAATATGGTTATGATGGATTTTTTTTTACTTTGTTTTTTAAAAAGTAGGAAATTGCATGTAAAAATAAAACAATATAGTAAAATAATGTTAATGTTGCAAAGTCAAGCACTCAAAAATTCGGAAAGTTGGAACTGCTCTGGGTATGAATCAGGGTTGTGTAGTGAATAGTGTAGGTGGTTGTCTGCGTGACCCCTGCCTCATTTGTTGTGGAAGTTGGAAGATGTGCATTGAACGAGGCAGGGAACTGCAGGAAGAGAAAGGAGCATCTCATGATTCAAGAAGCTGAGTACCACTTTGGAGAACTGAGTTCTGTGTCTGCCTCTGCCAGAGTTCCTGTGGGATGCTGGGCTTTGCCAAGCCATGCAGCATTCCATGTACATGAGGAGAGGGAAGTAAACCCACAGTTTCTTGGCTCACAAGATCAGATTAAGATCTCTTCTTCTACACTGGCTGCTGCTTATATTTTTGTTCACTTCACCATTGAGCATTGCTTCATACCGCTTCCGTACAGAGGCAAGTATCATTCCCCCCAGTTTACATATAAGTTAAGAGAGGTTGCACAAAGTCACTTCTGGTGAAACTGGGACTAGAACCCAAGTCTCTACTATCTACTACTCTGTCACACTGCCTCTTCTACAGAATGTTGCAAATCTGTGTACTTACTACTTTGCTAACTACTAAGTATACTTCCTTCACAGAGATAGGAATAGAATGCAAAAATCCTGATCTCCAGCATTCTGTTGCTACTTGTCAGTGAGTTACACAACGATTTGCTGAAGTATCACAACCTCCCCAAAGGGCCTGGTCCAAATAGAAAAATAACGCTTCTTTAGCTCAAGTTTATGTCTGTGCTGGGAATCGCATGGTTCAGAAATTCAACCTTAATGCTAACCTGGGGAGGGTGAGGGTTGGGAAGGGTTTCTTCTATTTCCACATGATGGAATTTCTTCCCCCTCCCCATTTTTCTCTTTGAATAACTAGCTTATTTAATTTACAGTGAGAAAACATCCTTAGACACTTTTATGGTTTAAAAACCATCCTATGTGATAACTGTGTTGCAACAAAACACAGGTGGTCCACATTTTGGTGCTTTGTCACACTGAAAAGTGTGAAGGGTGAGAGTATTAGTAAAATAAGTAGACGCAGTATGGCTTTTGAGTTACACAGCAGAGCAAGAGAGTGCTGTTCTTGCAGTCATCCTTTCAGTGTAACTGTACTTTTAAATCCTAAATCTGTGAACAAAGGGAAGACTGGGCAAACGCTATTCTACAGCAATATGTAAATAATATGCTAATTTGTACTGTTTTTTATTGTTTGGATTGTAAATATATAGGATGGATAAAAATATGGCATATGAAATATGCAGTATTGGGCATGGTATTAGCAGCCTAAAATGGAGAATATACAGCAGTTAGCTCTGCTATCTGCCATTCTCATT
Source organism: Dermochelys coriacea (assembly GCF_009764565.3). Lineage (NCBI taxonomy): Eukaryota > Metazoa > Chordata > Testudines > Dermochelyidae > Dermochelys > Dermochelys coriacea. Next base: position 74,655,516 of record NC_050075.1, on the reverse strand, counting down.
GCAGCTACTAAATGGATTTCGTGGTGAAGAAAGTGCAATTTAAACAGTATTTTACAGAAATATCTGGGGAAGAAATTGATATGCTTTCAAAATGCCTATAAAGAAATGTGACACCTCTTCAGACTGTACTCATTGCCATCTTCTGTTGGCTGCAGAAGACTCTTAACAATAAATTGGGTGATACAGATTCTGTTGTGAAAGGTTTTAATAAGTACTGACAAGAACTAATGCTCTGCAAAAGTCCATGACTATTATGGAAGGAAAGCTAAAGAGTTTTCTGCTAACGTGACCACATTGGACACTAGAGCTACTGAAGTAGACTCTTAAATTAATTAGCAGAAAATCTTCAGTAAATTCAAGCAAAAACTGAAGAGAATAACAACTTGCATAAAGCATGGTAAAATCTGATCATATGATAGAGACTATTGGAATTACTGGAAAATCAAATAAAATGTAGAAATGTTAGATTTAAAGAAGTGCCAGATCCTCTTGTATTTTGTTAAAATTATGGTTTGTTTATTTCACTTTGACACAGAAAATTATTCTGTATTTGCTGAAAAAGATACAAAATTCCTTCTAGACAGAGGCAGGGAGATCAGTAATGGAGCTATAATTGCAATTTTTGTGGTTTATAAAAAGTGAGAGAATTTTGAATACTGTTAGAATAAAAAAGATACTGCAGTATGAAGATGTGATCTTTGTCCGCATACTGAAAATAGGAGGGTGGGGAGAATTTATTGTGGGTTTGGTTTTTGTTTTTGTTTTTAAAAGAAGGACTTCATGGTCTCCTACAGGTACCTTTCTGGCTTTCAGAAAAGTTTGTTACCTGTGGCAATAAATCTTTTTTTTTTTTTTTGGGACAGTAAATCTGATGCAGCCGGGCGGGAGTGGGGGAATATATGCTTTGGAGAAGGATTGTATTTGAAAATTGACACTCAAGTATTGTTTCTCTCTCTCTCTTTTTTTTTTTTTTCCTTTTTGTAAGATTGTGGGCATATTATGTTGCATTGGCATGTCACAGGATTCTTTATAATGTTGTTCTACTGCATTTCCAAATTTAGGCACTAATCCTGCCGTTATTTCTGTAGCAGTGCATCCCTGTGTTATCAGTGTCTGACAAGAGGATTTAGTACAGCAAATGTGTTGATCAAGACTGCATTCCTGCAGTGTGTAGCATGCAGGTGCATGGCTACGTCCACTCATTAAAGTAAATGATGCTTCTCACAAGCACAGCAGTCTGTCCACATGCTACATAGAGCGTATTAGGGGCCTCAGTCTCCTTTTTTAGATTTTTTTTTTTTTTAAGCTTTTGAACAGTTGATATTTCCGGGGACACTGATGATGATTTCAGATCTAAGGTATTGCCTCAATTAAAAAAAAAAAAAAAAGATTCTGCACCTTGCACCCTAAGAATCTGCTCATGTTCAAAACAATGACTGTAGTGTAGTTAAAATAACTTTTCTGAATATCTGCTGAAAGCCAAACCCTGGTCACTGGATTTCTCTGCAAACAGTCATGAATGTGGTACCCAGAATAACTATATGATTTGCACGTTGCTTAGCTGTGCCTGTCTATATCATTTGTGCGTCCAGATAGGATAGTAAATGTAATATAAACCCTGCTGTTTGTGAGCCTTTTAAGTTGGTTGTGAATAAATGAGGTGATTTAATTTCTATGGCAACAGGTGCCTTAAAATATATATTACTCTGTTGGCTTCACTGAGTTTACACCAAAATGAGTTTGTCCTGTGAAGTCGTATCAAATTCTTGGTTCAAATAGTTTACAGTATGTGACTCTAGTGCTGCAAAAAGAGACCTTCACTGGTATAAGGCTCTCCCCATGAAGATCCTTTGCAGCACTGGGGCCTATTTTTTATCACTGTGTCCCTCTCCAATTTTTTTTTTTTTTGACACTGCAACTAGAAAAATGCTTTTATAATACAGTATATATACTTTTCACCTTTAACAGAAATCTGGTTAAGAAGTACTGTCCCAAACGTTCATCAAAAGATGAAGAGCCCAGGTAAAATATATGCATTTAAAGTTTTACATATATAAATAGCAAATACCACTGTATATCATTTAATCTTTTTTATCCTTAATGGAACTTTTTCTGTGTAAATATTTTTGATGAATAAATTAGCAAATGAATGAAATCAGGACCTCCTTTGTTTGGGTTCTTGTTCTATAACAATTAAATATAATTAAATATCATACTTTACTGTTCCCACTATTGGAGTTGTTAATGTGGTAATTTGTATTAGCAGCTTTCCAAATTAAACTTCATTTAACAGGAGAGTTTGAAAGTGAAGTTTTAATGCAATATATATATATAATAATCCCTATAAAAGTAATGCCAGAATATATATAATATTCTGGCATTACTTTTATAGGATTGGGAATAATTTGGTCTTAATGTGTGTGTTTCTTTTTCTTACAATTTTTATTAACCCTTTGAGAATCCTGGTAACGTGCTACCAGTGCAGCTCTGCAGACTTGGGTTTTGACTGCATGCTGAATTGTCATTTATTTTTGGCTAGTGAAACTCAAGCGTGTTACCCTGGCAACTTACTTTGGCTCCGAGAGGCAAAGTAGATTTGGATGACCATTTGTGATAGTAACACTGCATGTTAAGCAATTCCATTGTCAATGGTGTAAGGATACATGTACACTGCAGTGGAGAGGTGTGATTCCCAGTTCAGGCAGACGTACATGCTTGAGCTAGCATGCTAAAAAATAGCGGTGTGGCTGCGGTGGCACAGCTGGCATCTTGGGCTAGCTGCCCACATATGTATGTAAGATCTCCCATGGAGCTGTTCTTTGGAGGCTAGCCTGAGCTACCACCAATGCTGCCATTTTTAGCACACTAGCTCCAGCAGAGCTAGCACGTGTATGCCCATAATCATCCCAACTACAGGGTAGACATAGCCTAAGAGAAGTGCTTATTTTGCTGTCCTTGTCATTGATGATTTTTGATGTCTGATTAAAACACAGTGCTAGTTTTTAAAGTATAAATAATTGGACTATGAATGAAAGAATGGTGAAAACCTAAGGGTAGCATGTGGGATGGATTTCACGTTGCAACCAGGGAAGTGCTATGCAGAAATGCCTTGGGGAACCCCACCAGAAACACCTCCAGTTCTATTTAAACCCACCTCCAAAGAAATCGACTGCAGGAGTCAGGATTTCCAACTCCACAATGGAATTCAGGACCCGCCAGCTTTAAGAAGATGGCAATATTCCATAATTAAAGAGAGATGCATATTTTAATATGGTGACTGTTTTTGTTTCTTTCCTCCCTTCCACACACACTTTCTACCCTTATTTTTGCCCCTCCTCCTCCCCCTTTTTAGTGCCAGCCATAGTGGCACCTTACTTCCAGCCAAGAGGTGGGCAGGCAAACAGGCAGCTGTCTCCAGAGCTGATAGCAAACTTGTTCTGTAGATCATCCATCGGGATGCATATGAGTGGTATGATTGGCATGTTCCACCCTCAAGACCAAGCACATCATCTCTGCAACAAGTTCAGCCTCCGAGCCTAGGGACCTAAGTCCGTTCCCAAGCTCAGGCCTCTCAGTTGGCAGCTTAGGAGATACCACTAAACTGCAGGGCCTTTCAGGTAGTATTCTTATTCTTTCTTTTCCACTCCCCAGAATCCATGTTCTTATAAACTGTGTATGAAGAGACATTAGAATGTGGTACATCTTAGGTCCAACGCAGGCTTTCCCCACTGTGCATTTTCACTGTAGTTCAACATTAATCTAAGGCTTATTTTACAGTGTATCTAATTTTAACACACACTATGTTCTCTAAATGGCTAAGTAAAGAAATCCTTAGTGAAAGTAAAAGTCAATTTCACCTTGTGTTTTTAATGTGTATTTTGTCAGGTTTACATCCTGTCTAGCCTTTTTTAACATCCTTAATGAGTTAAATGACTATGCAGGACAACGAGAAGTAGTAGCAGAAGAAATGGGACACAGAGTGTATGGAGAACTAATGAGATATTCTCATGATCTAAAAACAGAAAGAAAAATGGTAATTCCTATATTCTTATCCAACAATCGTGTATAAAATGATTGTTTTCATTCAAAGAATCTGTATACTTATTTGTCCAGTCCATAGTATAAATGTGACAATAGTGTCAATTATAAGTTTTATGTGCAACTTAATATAACATCAGAGTAGCTCTCTTCAATACATATTTACTTGCTATGATGTTCAAAATACAAATATAGAATAGTGCCCATTAATAACTTTTGAGTAAATAACCATGGTCTATCGTGCTGTCTTGCATGGATGGTAATATCTCCAGTAAAGTACCTTGATAAATTAGTAAGCAATTGACATAGCATACTGAATGTAAACTAGAACAGAAACCAGTAAGGTTAACAGTATCTGAGATTTGTGAAAATGTCTTATTTATGGCCTTACAGCATCTTCAAGAGGGGCGAAAAGCTCAGCAGTATCTTGACATGTGCTGGAAACAGATGGATAATGTGAGTGTTTCTGTTCTACACAACTGTTGCCATTACGTTTGCGTTGGTGTTTAGTGTTTAGCTGTATCACTGAATGATCACATTAGATTTATTGTTCAGTAGCCAAGACAGAATACAATGTACTTATAATTCATTACCTAATTAATTTCTCTGTAAATTGTTATTCTCTGTAGGAGTTACCCTTTTGGGGTTTATGTGATGTAGAGAAGTAGCTTTCAAATATATTAGAATTTTCTTGAAAATAACACTCAATCCTATGTCCTGGAGGCATCTACTAGCAATCCTTCAGCCTAGCAATCCTTCAACTATCAGTCCCTTTTCTCCTAGTCTGCTCTCATTGTAATTACCTACAGTTTAAGAAATAGCTTATTTTGTGGGACAGTTTCACTAGTTATGTTCCATCTTTTCACATTTTTATAGATTTACTGCTGCCTCCTTAGTAGTTGAAGTAGATTTTGCAAGTTTCTGTTCTTACTAATTAACCTCAAATTAACCCAACTGTGTTTAAAGACTTGAAGGTATGTAGCATTTACTTATGCATCATTTAGGAAATCAAAGCTTTAAGTCCGTCATCAGCATATTGGACTTGATCAAGATGGCTTGTAACAAAAGGTTTATTCAAGAACGTCGCTATAACTATTGTATAGTCCTTTTTTGTTTATTTCACTTTCAGTCAATATAAACTCTGTTTAATAGAGGAATGCAGGCAGAGTACTCCAGGGTTCCATTCTTTGAAAGCCCCAGTTTAAAAGGAGGCAGAACAGAAACTCTCCTTTCCATGACTTAGTGATACTTTTGAAGTGATATTGACAAAGATTCCTCCTGTGCCAATGCGCCATCCTTAGAATGTGTTGCATCTTGGTCAGATATCCTAAAACAATGGTGAAGAGGTGGAAGATTCATATTTAGGAAGGCAGAGTCAGAAGAATGAAAGAAAATTTTAATTTCACATGCTTTACACCAGGGGTTGGCAACCTTTCAGAAGTGGTGTGCCGAGTCTTCATTTATTCACTTTAATTTAAGGTTTCACGTGCCAGTAATACATTTTAACATTTTTAGAAGGTCTCTCGCTATAAGTCTATATATTATGTAACTAAACTATTGCCGTATGTAAAGTAAACAAGGTTTTCAAAATGTTTAAGAAGCTTCATTTAAAATGAAATTAAAATGCTGATCTTACGCTGCTGGCCTGCTCAGCCCGCTGCAAGCCTGGGATTCCGTTCACCTAGGCTGGCAGCAGTCTGATCGGTGCCTGCGGCCGGGATCCTGGCTGGCAAGGGGCCGGCAGCCAGTACCCCGGGCTGGCAGCGGGCTGAGCGAGGCTGGCGGCCAGGACCCCAGACTGGCAGTGGGCTGAGCGGCTCAGCCCACGGCCACTCAACCTGCCCAGTCTGGGGTTCAGTCCACTGGCTTCTGCGAGCCAGGGTTACGGCTGCCGGCCCTGCTCAGCCACTGCCGGTCTGGGATCCCAGCCCTGCCCACATAGAGTGGGTACCTACCTTCTCCCTGGTTCTACCCCATTCTCTTCCTCTCTCTCTGCACTGAGCTGAGGGTGGGAGTGCACTGAGCACAGGGCTGGGGGTGAAGGAGCAGGCTGGGGGTTGGGGTGCAGGGTCTGGCCAGGAGCTAGAATGAGGGAGGGGGCTCAGGGTTGGGGCAAGAGGTTTGGGTGTGGAGTGCTTACCTGGGCAGCTCCCATTTGGTGCGAGGGGTGGGGGTGGGAATGTGGGGGGTGTAAGAGTTAGGACATGCGGTCTGAGGGGGCTGGGTATGTGGGGGGGTACTGGAGTCAGGGCTGGGATCGTGGGGGGTTCAGGGGTCAGGGCAAGAGGCTGGGGTGTGTGTGGTGAGTGCAGGGGTCAGAGCATGGGGTGTGGGGGGGCTGGGTATGTGGGGGGGTACTGGAGTCAGGGCTGACGTCGTGGGGGGTGCAGGGGTCAGGACAGGAAGCTGGGGTGTGTGGAGTGGTGCAGGGGTCAGGGCAGAGGGCTGGCTGTGTGTGAGGGAGGTGCAGGGGTCAGGACGGGGCTGGCTGTGTGTGGGGGAGTGCAGGGGTCAGGACAGAGGGCTGGGTGTGTGTGAGCGGGGTACAGGGCTCAGGGCAGGGGGCTGGGGTGTGGGGGGGATGTAAGGTGCAGGGATCAGGGTAGAGGGTTGTGTGTGGGGGGGTGCAGGGCTCAGGGCAGGGGGCTGGGGTGTGGGGGGGATGTAGGGGTGGGGCAAAGGGCTCGGGGTGTGGGCTGGGAGTGTGGGGGTGCTCCCAGCCTCCTGCCCAGAGTGGCTCACAGCAGGGGGCTGGAGGGGATATGCCCTGATTCCACCCCCCTTCCCCAAGGCCCTGTCCTCACCTCTTCTCCGCATCCTCCCCGGAGCAGCGAGCGTGCTGATGCTCCTCTTCTCCCGCTCCCGTGCAAGGGCCATCAGCTGATCGGCGGCAGGGAGAGGAGAAGAGGCAGGAACGCAGCGCAGCACGCTGGGGGGAAGAGGTGGGGGAGGAGGAGCTTGCCTGCCCTGCAGCAGCAGCCGGCAGGACCAAGCTTCTTCATCCTGCCGGGGGCGGAGAAGAGTGGGCCAGGGCGGGCAGGATTTTTAATGGCACGCTGCTGCTTGCCAGGGTACCGGCCTAGGTTTGGCAGCGGGCTGAGCGGGGCCGGCAGCTGGGACCCAGCAGGCAGCAGCGTGCCATTAAAAATCGGCTCATGATCTCTTTGGCACGTGTGCCATAGGTTGACGACCCCTGCTTTACATAAAGAAGAGAGGATAAATACTTCAAAATACTTCATTTGTAAAGTGTCAAGAGAGGGTAGCAGTTGGTTGCTGAAGATTGTTCAGAAAGGTTCAACATTCTTTTTTGGAAATCTTGCCTATAGTCACCAAATTTTTGGAAAGGAAAGTGCTAATCAGGAAGAAGATTACAAAAACATTTGCATTTCTGAAACATTTTCATTGAACCAGTGCCAAACAGAAGGAAGGAAGAGAGAAGGGAAATCATTAAATCATTTTAAGGTGAACTAACTTCAGAACAAAAGTGAAAACCGAGTTAATCCCAGATTTCTATGCTGAGTGGTCCCCATTTACCAGACTGAGGGACATGCAGTGCAGAAATAAATTTTTAATTAACCCTTTTTTTTCCCTCCTCCTACATGAAATCTACTGGGCACTGCTCAGTTCACTGAAGATGGTTATTTAAAACTTATTTGGGTGCTGAATGCCCCTCCCATACTGGGTAAATTGGAGAGAGAGATCTGGGTTTGTCACAGTTTTAATTTTTAGCTTTCCAATTCATCTTTGAAACTTCAGTATTACAAACACTAACTTCCCTTTAATGTCAGAATAAATTAGAATTACATATTACTGCACAGGAAAAATCTTAGTGATTTTTCTGGAGTCAATCATCTGTCTTGGAAATCAAGGTGATTGAAACTGAAGAATTCTCAATATCTGCATAGGAATATATTTCAGTCACTATGGATTTGTGATGGAAAACAGCATTACCGGTCCTGAAAAACACCATTCCGGCAGATGCTAGCACTTCATGAGTTCACATACTTTGATCATTTATTGGTGTGTATGTATCTTCCTTAATGTATTGTTTCAAGTCCCATCTAATTCTGGCTTAAAAATAAGGAATTAATAGGGCCTTGGTGAACATGACGGGTAACAGCCTTTTCTCATTCTGGATGTTTAATAGTGGGGCATAAAATAGAGCCAGCATGTATCAACAGTCAGAGACCACTTTACAGTAAATGTGTTGCGAATTGCAGTCTCAGTAGGTTGGCAATACCGACAGTGCACTTCTCTGAGATATTCTCAAATATATGAAGATTAGTTGTCTTTGGCTACAGAGTCTCACAACAAACCTCTGAAGGCTTGATTTATGCTGTGAAATCTGACAATATATGACAGATTTGCTATCAGTAAGGTTAGCTAATATAATGACAAGTATGGGTTAGTGTGGTCAGTGTAGACCAGGAGAAACATTGTTCAGCATTGTGTCAGAGGGTCTAATTTTGGTTATCTGAGACATTGCTGAACGCTATTTGTTCTGGTTTATGGTCACTGCTAAACCATGCTCAGTATCTTGTCTATTAACATCATTGTAACAAATTGTAATTAACAAATTAAAGAAATTAATTTTAAAATTATACAGATGTCTGGGTCCAGATTCGGATTTTCTTTCCCAGCCTCTTTCTCTCTCCTCCCCGCCACCCCCCCCCCCCAGGTAATCTGAGCTAAAATCTGGACCCAGCTGTTCTTTATAATTAAATTTGTCGCTGTAATTGGGTGTTCGTAATTTGGTTGCTTGAATAATAATTTTAAAACCTATTTTGAACATTTCTGTGCTGGAACCCCATTAAGGTAAATGGAGCAAGTTAAAACCTCTGGAGAAAGGGTGGTTTGACTGCAGATCGAACAAGACAGCAGTGCTTTGATTTTCAGAGTGAAGGCTCTTCTCAGCAAAGATTAATGGAAACTTTAAATGGAAGCTTAGATATCTAGGTTTTGAAGTTGCTGTAAAAATAAAACAGTACTATCCGTTGGTTTATTAGTGCAATATGGTTTTCATGATTTTTATAGAGCAAAAAGAAATTTGAAAGAGAGTGCAGAGAGGCAGAAAAGGCACAGCAAAGCTACGAAAGACTGGACAATGACACGAATGCAACTAAGGCTGATGTTGAGAAGGTAAGACCCATGACACTTCTTCTTCTCCTCCTTCTTGTTGTTACTATTATTAGAAAATGTTAATTTTTGATGGCTTTATTTTTTGTAGCAATATTTGAACAGCATAATGTATTTATTTACATATTTTAGGCAATATCAAAGGTACAGTATAATTCATCTTTTAAAACTCAGTGTACAGTGTAGTGAGGCAGTGTGTCAGCATATTGACATATTTTAGTCTTTTAATTATTCAAAGGATGATCACAGAGCAAATTACAGATAATGTCTAAGACAGAAGCTGTAGGTGGGGGTTTTCCTCTGATGTAATTTGTGGTGTAATGTGCTTAGAATCTAGTTTAATGGTTTTTATTGTGTTCTCCTTCTGAACCACCTTTAGTCCAATGGCTGCAGAGGAAGTTTTTATGGCAGTTCCTGAATATGACCTGTAGATTGACATTACAAATTTAATGGCACTCACATTCCTTCTCTTTTTGTTAATTATAGGGAGAAATGTTTGTGCCTTCACATCCACTGTGACTAATATTTTTATAAAAAGAAAAGGAGTACTTGTGGCACCTTAGAGACTAACAAATTTATTAGAGCATAAGCTTTCGTGAGCTACAGCTCACTTCATCGGATGCATTCACGAAAGCTTATGCTCTAATAAATTTGTTAGTCTCTAAGGTGCCACAAGTACTCCTTTTCTTTTTGCGAATACAGACTAACACGGCTGCTACTCTGAAACCTAATATTTTTATGTAATTGGTGGGAAAGCTAGTTAAAGTAATGTTACATTTCTTTTGAGAGAACACAAATGAGGCATGTTTGTACTGATGTGACTTCCCATTAGGCTAAGCAACAATTAAACCTGCGTACACACATGGCAGATGAAAACAAAAATGAATATGCTGCACAACTACAGAACTTCAATGGAGAGCAACACAAACATTACTACATTGTCATTCCTCAGATTTACAAGGTAAAACAATATTTTTAAAATTAATTTCTTTATTTTTTGAGGGGAAAGAGGATTTCAAAATCTAAAACTTAAAGAAAGAGATCATCTTGGTAGATCACATCAATCACCTAAGCTGGTATAAGATGTCTAAAGCATATCTGTCTAGGTTTTTATTAGGTTACATTTATTGTTCATAGCAATTAGATTTAGAAATGTAAATAAAATACTGTTGTAGTTTCTGTGAATATTGTTATAAATAGTAAGCTTCCTTTTGTTTGCTTAAAGAATACTAGAATCATGTTGCAAAAGAAGAAAAAGTTTCTTTCAAGGACATAGATTCTGTGCAGCATTCATTTAATATAAAGTGATCCCTGGATGGCAACAAATGGGAAATCCCTTAAAGGTCTTGAAGTCTGTTAAAGCATTTGGGGTAACACTGGGAACCTCACAGGCTACTCATCATCATCATCATCACCACTCCCATAAACACATTGATTATTGGGGCACCATCATTGATAAGCAATCCATCAATTGTCTCCACCCCGGTGATTGTTTGTCAGTGCTTGAGTCTCCGCAAAGCCCATTCCTGTCTACTCTTTTACGTTGTCAATCCATCTCTTCTTTTGTCTACCTCTTCTTCTCTTCCCCTGTACTGTCCCTTGGAGGATGATCTTGGATAGGCCAGATGATCTTGTTACATGGCTGTACCACTTCAGTTTGCGCTTCTTCACGGTCATGAGGAGGTCTTCATATGAGCCAGTGCATTGGGTGATGTTGCGGACCTCTTCATTAGTGACGTGGTCAAAATAGGAGATACTTCTGTAAAATCCTGGGCATCTCATCTCTATTACCTGTATTTTCCGTGCAAGTTTTGCCGAAAGGGTCTATGTCTTGCACTCATACAGAAAAATGGAGATGACCAATGCTTGCAGAAGTTTCAGCTTGGATTCCGGGGAGATGTTCTTATTCCTCTGAATTGGCTTTAGCTTTGCCACTGCTGCTGTTATTTCTGCAGTTCTTGCCTGAATTTCTACCTTGGATCCTTCATCAGTGATGACTGCCCACAAATACTTGAACTGTTTCACTGTCTCCAGCTCTTGTCCACTGACAGTGATATGTGAGCTGATCCCATCACGTTTGTTTGTCATCAGCTTGGTTTTCTCTGCACTGATTTCCATGCCATATTTTGTGAAGGTTTCATCCAGTCGTTTCACAAGATTGGCAAAAAGAAAAGGAGTACTTGTGGCACCTTAGAGACTAACAAATTTATTAGAGCATAAGCTTTCGTGAGCTACATCTCACTTCATCGGATGCTGTAGCTCACGAAAGCTTATGCTCTAATAAATTTGTTAGTCTCTAAGGTGCCACAAGTACTCCTTTTCTTTTTGTGAATACAGACTAACACGGCTGCTACTCTGAAACCTGTCATTATGCAAGATTGGCAAGTTCATCTTTATTGCCTGCCAGGCCATCAATGTCATCAGCAACCCGAAGATTTGAGGTTGTTCGCCCCCCAATGCTGACTGTGCATATGTGATCTTCTAGGGCATCAGTCATGCTGCGCTCCAAGTAGATATTGAACAGTGTGGGCGAAAGAAGGCAGCCTTGCCGGACTCCAACAGTAGTGCAAAACCACTCTCCTATTATGCCATTGACAAGAACTGTACTGCTGGCCTTGGCATACAGTTGTTTAATGGTAAGAATAAGCTTATGACCAACATTGTACTTCTTCATGGTTTCCCAGAGAGCTTCGTGCCATACTCTGTCAAATGCCTTCTTGAAATCAACAGAGACATGGTAGATGTCCTGCTGATGGTGTAAGTACTTCTCACATAGAACACAAAGGTTGCAAATCTGTTCCGTAGTACACGAAAACCAGCCTGTTCTTCAGCGATGATATTGTCTGCTTGTGGCTTCAATCTGTTCAGTATGACTTTCAACATCACTTCGTTGGGGTGGCTAATTAAGCTTATGGTCTGGTAATTTTGACACAATTGCAGGTTGTCTTTCTTTGGCAGAGTGACAATTAGTGACTTTGTCTATGTGGAGGGCCATTCACCGGTCTGCCAGATCTTGTTGCAGATTTTGGTGAGTTCATCTATTACTATTTCTCCTCTGAATTTCATCAGTTCAGCTGGGATGTTGTGAATACCTGTAGCCTTTCCATTCTTGAGTGATTTCACAGCTGTCTCCACTTCTTCACGTAGTATTAGAAAGTCATCCTCCTCTGTTCAATCTCAGCTGTCTAAGACACTAGGATCTCCATTTGTCTGATAGTTGTATAGATCAGAGCAATAGTTTGTCCACCTATTGATGATGTCCCTTTCTTCTGTAAGACTGCTCCCTTCTTTGTCTTGAATTCGTCAGATTTTTTACAACCTGGAAGGCTCGTTTGCTATTTTTATTATTGATACACTCTTCAGTTTTAGAGCATTGTCTTTCAATCCATATCTCCTTGGCCACCTTCATTCCTTTCTTGATCTTTCTGCCAATTGCTCTGTATTTATCAGCTCCCTCAATGCTGTTCTTGTCTCTCGTAAGTTCTCTTCTGATGTCACACATTTGTAGTATTTCATTTGTGACTCATGGTTTTGTCTTCTTACAATGTTTCCCAAGGATGTCCATTGCTGCTGCATTAATTACAGCGTTGAAATTGTTGGTCATTGTTTCTGTGTCTTCCTCTAGAGCAAGCAGCGGGGCAAATTTTCTGCCAATCATTGCTTGGAATGACTCTGCAACGTTTCGGTCTCTGAGTGTGGTGAACTTTGGCCTGACAATTTTGCTTAGCGGCAGCCAAAAATTTAGCATCACAAGGTCATGATCACTTCCTATATCAGCACCGGGGAAGCTCCTTGTTTTAGGTCTGTTAATCCCAGAACGAAATCCGTGCGTGCCATGTTGATCATCTGGATGTTTTATGTGCTCCTAATGTGTTTGCAAGAACCAGATTGTTATAGCTGGCAAACTCCAAACGTCTCAATCCTATCTTATTGGTTACCGCAATACAGAAAGGGCCACAATAATCTTGCCAATCTGCCTGTGCGTAAGTACCCGCTTTAGAATTCCATTCTCCTTGTACAATCAGGATATCTTTCTTGTGTACCTTATCGATGATGTCTTGGAGCTGGTTGTAAAAATCTTCAATTTGTTCATTGTCATAGTCTGTTGTAGGGGCATAGACTTGTACCACTGTGATATTAAACTGTACTGCCTTTAGATGGATGTGCGTCCGGGGACAGAATAGGCCCACTTCTCCTCCTATATCTTGTAAGAGGTGATTAAAATGGGGCTGCCTGAAGAGGATGGGCTCCACCAGGTTACAAATTTGTCCAAGACACACCATATGATGAGAAAGTCAACAATGTCCATACCGGATTGATTGCAGCCCGGGTTAATAATGACTGTGCCATCCCACCAGGGCAGACGCGACAAGTATATTACTGGTGTAACCCCAACAAAGAGGATCCGTGGAAGAGGTAACATCACCATAGCCACATGGAATGTAAGGACATTGAGACAAATAGAAAGGTTGAAAGGACACTCGTACAAAATGGTACAATACACCTGGTACCTCCTAGGAATCTCTGAGGTCAGATGGAAGAACTTTGGAATGGTACTAACGGAAGAAGGCCATGTACTCTATTACAGTGGAGAGGGCAAACATGTCAACAGCTTAGGATTTCTTGTGCATAAAGATATCAAGAATTCAGTTTTAGGATAAAAAGAAAAAGGAGTACTTGTGGCACCTTAGAGACTAACAAATTTATTTGAGCATAAGCTTTCGTGAGCTATAGCTCAAGCTCAAGCTGTAGCTCACGAAAGCTTATGCTCAAATAAATTTGTTAGTCTCTAAAGTGCCAGAAGTACTCCTTTTTCTTTTTGCGAATACGGACTAACACGGCTGCTACTCTGAAACCTGTCAGTTTTAAGATGCCGCCCACCATCCAGCAAGCTCATTTCCATCCGTCACAGGCTACTACTGAGAATCAAAGTGAGAGGAAACAGAGGAAGAATGAAAACCTTGAATTCATTTACAAGTTTAATAACCTGAGAATACATGAGATTTTCCAGGAGCATGGGAGAGGATCGCAAAAGAATATTTAAAATAATTATTTATTTGAAACTCTAGGAATCTCAGGAGGAAATTTTTCTTCCTTGTTTTTTTTTACTAGGTAAAGAATGCTACCTCCAGTGAATCTGTCAGTAGAAGACTAAGGAAGGAATTATAGTGCATACCTGAGACTGCAGAAATCCGTGTATTAAGCAAAGACGCAAGAGGAACATTTTTGATCAGAGACTTGGTTTATTACATTTCTTCAGGGTTAAAATAAATTTTTGTTATGAGAAATTACTCTTGTTTCCTAAAGTCCTTAGCAAATATGATCCCAAAGACTAAGTTTTACTTTATAACAGTCTCTTTCAACCTTTTTTCATGTGCGGACCCCTAAAAATTTTCAGATGGAAGGTGCAGATCCCTTTGGAAATCTTAGACATAGTCTGCGGATCCCCAGGGGTCAACAGACCACAGGTTGAAAACCTCTCTTCTATGGTAACAAAAGCCTTTCACAGACCCCTTAGATATAGTCTGCAAACCCCCAGCGGTCCACGAAGCACAGATTGAAAACCACTGCTTTCTAAGGCTCTTTCTTGGCTTTTCTTTTTATTGTTTATTTGCAAGTGTTGAGTAATATTTACAAGCAAGTAATTACATGACTCAGCTGGTATAGTTTTATTTCAGGGAGATCACGTGAGATGCTGCTTGAGACATCTGCTTCTGTAAGGGTAGATTTAGCAAAGACTTAAGCCTACCTCAGATGCCAATTATTGTAACTAATAGGCTGAGTTTTCAATAGACTTTTATAGTGTCTTTTTATAGTAAGAGTGAGGTGAGCTCTGGATATGCATCATTATATAAATAATGGATTATTGTTGTTTTTTAATTTGTTCAAGGGTCTCTGGGATTTTGAACTTAATGTTACCTTTTTCTGTTTTAAATGTGGGACTAGCCAACATCCAATGAGATACTTGGATAAGAAATAGTTCTAATTTGCTTTCATTACAAAGCTTATATAACTGATTTTTTTTTCTTATTTTCCAGAGCACATCTCTTGCAGGATAGGGTTTGTTTCTTAAATGGGATTTTAGAATTGTGTCCCATTTGTACATGATATTCATATCTTTTCCCAATGTTTTTAATCATTTCTGTTCTTCTGACCCAATGTTTTTAATCATTTCTGTTGGCAATGTGTGTCAAATGGAAGGAAAGTTCAAAACAAAAACAATATTTTTTTTAAAAAAGCCTCAAATTTTTGTTAGCTAAAAATAGAAAAAATTACATGGGTGCAGGAGGTTAGAAGATGGGAAATTCAGCCAATTGTCCTACACAATTTTCCAAATTTTATCTGAAATGTTTCTTAATTAAAGGAAGTATCTATGTGATTATGGGGGTGGAGGATAGAGAGGAGGACCAGACTATGACAATAGGAAGCCTTGTGTTTCCAAATATTGTCTTTAATAAAGAGTATCCAGTCTTCCTGATTACACTGTATCCTGTACATCTTTTGCTAAAAAAAATGTCAATGACAAAATGTAGTTAAAGAATATTAATTTTTATCTAATTGTATTCAGTTTTGTCCTAATACCTGACAAAGAAATTCCATACTTTGTTATAAAATGGCTCATGAATCTGCATACTTAACAGGGTAAACAAGGAATATCAGTAAACAAAATCATCATATTATCTTTTTTCTTCTTTGTAGCATCTTCAAGAAATGGATGAACGGAGGACCATCAAGCTGAGTGAATGTTATAAAGGTTTTGCTGATTCTGAGCGCAAAGTTATTCCCATAATCTCTAAATGTTTAGAAGGAATGATTCTTGCAGCAAAATCAGTTGATGAACGCAGAGTAAGTGAATTCAGCTCATTTTGTTTTCTAATATGCATGAGTAAGTTAACTAATATGGGAGCCATGTGGCATATTATTGAAAGGGAGGGAAAATGCACTAAATATTTCAGATTTATATTGTCCACTTATCTTTTAATCAAAAAGATCCAAATCCTGAAGTTAACATTGTCTTTGGGCATTTTACCTGAATAAGAAATGAGTTATGACTTCAGGATTTGATCAAAATGCTCATTTCTTGTTTTGATGTCAGTTGTCTACATCAAAACTTTTTCATGCTTTTTCATCCTTTGGCTCATCTCTGTTAACGCAACCCCATTGATACTTAGTACTCAGGTTGGCTTTGCACAAATGATCACTCCATCTTAACAGTCTATTTTGAAAACTATGGTTGGGTAGCCAGGCCTGGATTAAACCAATGTGAGTTTGTGATCTGGATGCTTCTTGACTGGGAAGTGGGTTGACAGCAATTTATTTTACATGAGCTGCTGAAGAGTTGTCTGAAATAGACAGACAGCAGTTCGATCACGCAAAGAACTAAGTGTAACGACTGGTATGGTTGTAAAGTCCAGTACTCACAAATTAGAAAATTCCAGAATTGTCTGCTTGTGCAACCTTAATTTGACCCCCTGGTGCATAGCATTATGACCCGGTCTTTAAATTACATGATCACACAATATAAATGTAAAATACTGTATTATGGAATTGATCCTACTCACTGAAATGGGAGTTTTGTCATTGGCTTCACTGGTAGCCACACTGGACCTTATGTTTGTAATATATAAAATATTTTATATAAGGAATTATATTGGGAAAGTATTTTTCATGTGTAATTAAAACAATTTACAGAAAATAGTGTATATGAAAGCTCACTAATTTGTCTGAAAGAGAATGTATAAAAATTAATTATTACTGTGGAATGAAGGCAGATGCAATATTTGGTTAAATCTATAATAATAATTAAAAATTCTGTGTGTTACAGTAGCTAAGTATTATTTTACAGCTGGAAGATTTGAGTCAAGTTTATTGACATACCCCAGACTACAGAGAGAGTCAGTGTGAGAACTGATCCTATAAACCTTGGATTTCCTGGTTCCCTGTCCCACGGCTTAGCCTCTAGACTACACCTCTGAATAGATTAGATCAATGGTTTTCAATCTTTTTTCATTTGCGGACCCCTACAAAATTTTGAATGGAGTTGTGGATCCCTTTGGAAATCTTTGACATAGTCTGTGCACTCCCGGGGGGTCTGCGAACCACAGGTTGAAAACCTCTGGATTACATGATAGTACAAGTGCTAACAGAAAGATGGTATCTGTAAGCGTAATTATTCTGTTAGAAAGAATATTCATGTCCATATAATTCAGGGAATTATATTTTATGCAGTCCATATTGCTTCTGTTGTCTTGGATGAGTAAGTCATATGTGCAATTTTTTTTTTTCAAACTCACTGATGTTGCTTATGTACAGGATTCTCAAATAGTGATAGACTCCTTCAAGTCTGGGTTTGAACCTCCTGGAGACTTCCCATTTGAAGATTACAGTCAGCATATTTACAGGACTGTCTCTGATGGAACCATCAGTACACCAAAGCAGGAAGGAATGAAGATAGATTCAAAAACCACTGTGGGCAAGGCTAAGGGCAAGCTGTGGCTTTTTGGAAAGAAGCCAAAGGTAAGAATTGTGAAGTTACTATTCCCAAATGAAAATGTGCTCAGGATTTGTAGTTTGTGGCACAAGGAATTACTTCTTTTAAAGGTGACTCACAAAAGAAAATTAAATTACATGCTTTCCCCTTTACTTTGCAGGTAGAGGTACCAAATGGATTCTACTATTTGTTGCTGGTTTTGAAAGTTTGTGATGATAATTTCATAAAAATGCTTTCTGTTTGAAAACATTAAATATTTGGTCATATAGTAAAACATCTAATTTTTTGGAGTTTCATATGGGCAGATGCCAAAGGAAAATCTTAAGACTAAACAGATAAAATAATTAATAGTTATAAAGCTACTTTTGATAAAAATGTTAGAACAGAGATGTTATTTCTCTCTTACTTCTGTGCATGTAGGTTTAATTGACACTTTCTGTGAAAGTGGGCCTTCATGGACCAACAAAAGGGGCCACTAATACTGCTGTTGGCTATTTAAATAAGTAATCGAACATACAAAGATTAAATTACACCTATTTTAGATCTTTTTACTTGTTCCATATTAGAGCATATAAACAAATCATTTAATTATTCTCACAAATTTTAATGAGGACTTTCAATGCTGCTAGTCACAAGCAACTTAGTGAAATAGAAAAGCTTTATTACGATGAAAGAACTATTCTCCAGACTTCTTTCCGGTTGGGATTAATGTTTTTGCTGATAATATTCCAGATACACAAGTCTTCTCTAAGGGGAGAGATGGAATATCTAATTCCTGTATCCTCCTCATAGTACATTTCTAATTGCTCCTGTGTGATAGCAATTAGAAATATAGAGATTAGGACTGAATTTAAATTAAAGGACACGATCAATTTGAAAATCATACTTCTGCCTAAAAATTTTAGCCATGGCCTCATCTGGTGTAAATTGGCTATTTCCATAGTAATGAAGTAATGAAGCAGATTTACACCTGCTGAGGACCTGGCCTTTTGTTCGTTCTTTAGTTACAATTAACACCTAAGATGACTGTAGTTGAAAGAAGGTATTAGGAAAAAAATATCTCTCTCTTCCCCAGTTTTACGGTGTGCATTTGATAGCATTTCGTATATAGTCACTGTTTACTTTATAGAATCAAGCTACAATTCTGCAAATACTTACACATTGAGTAGTGCTGCTGAACAGAGTGGACCTAATCATGTGTAAAGTTACTCATATATAATGGTTACGTGCATTGCACAATGGAAGCTTATGTCAGTGTTTCTCATTTTCTGAAGGAAAAAAAACAGTGACAAGGGAGCATACTTTTTAAAAAAAAAAATCACAGCATTATTTAAACAATTTATAACAGAAACTGGATTTTTTAAATTGATTTAAAAAAATTCTGGTTGACAAACTAGCTGGATGTTCAGGTAGCCTTTGTGACTTGATGTATCTGTGAATCTGGTGGGTCTTAATTTGCATTTCAAGATACTTGATCTCTTTGTAGATGGTAGTTTTTTGAAAGGGAAAAGAACTATAGAAGATGGAGGAGAGGTGTATAGCAGATGAGGGAAAAGCAGATTAGAAAAGGAGCTAGGGAGGAGGAGATAAGATTAGAGGCGGGTGCTTTAAACCAAAAGTGGAGGAAGGATGAGGACATTAAAGAGGCTGTAATGGTGCGGAAAGCCATACACCTAATGTCAAAGTCCAAAGACAGTGACTCTACCTTGCCTACTTCAGTAGTTCCCCACAGCTGGGATTACAAATTCATCTTTCTGTGACTGACCTGTTTAGGGATATCATAATGGTAATTCTGGGTTTAGCCTACCACGTATAATGGAAAAAACCTTACAGAGAAGGAGGAGCAGTGCAGGCTGGGGAAGAGCAGGAGTCCAGAAGGATAGTAACAGGGGTAGGGCAGTGGTTCTCAAACTTTTGTACTGGTGACCCCTATCACATAGCAAGCCTCTGAGTACGACTCCCACCCCCCCCCCTTTATAAATTAAAAACACTTTTTAATATATTTAACACCATTATAAATGCTGGATGCAAAGCGGGGTTTGGAGTGGAGGCTAACAGCTCACGACCCCCCATGTAATAACTTCGCAACCCCCTGAGGCGTCCCAACCCCCAGTTTGAGAACCCCTGGGTTAGAAGATACCGAAGATGCTATTGGGAAGTATTAAGGAAGGAGACTATCTCCGGTACTTGGGTATTGCTGGGATCTTGGAAATTGGGTGGAAAATTTTTCTTAAACCCTTATCCGTTATCTGCACCAACTTTAACTCACAAGACTAATTCTGAATAAAACAGTTTAGAAAAATGACTATATTTGCTCTGCAAACTGTTTTAAAGTTGATGGTGATAAATCTTCTAGTAAAACATGCTACGAACCGTTTTTGAGTTGGATGGAAATTTTGTTAGTGAAAGACAGAATTTTCATTTTAAAATTACTTTGAACATTTGGCTTATTTATTTCCTTTCTTTATTTCCATATTAGCCACAGTCCCCACCCCTTACCCCTACTAGTTTATACACATCCACTACTCCTAATGGAGCCCAGTATCCCATATTCTCCATTGAACCAGTGCATTATTGCATGAGTGACATAAAAACAGGGAAGGCCAGAATTCCTTCTTTCAGAAGCCTCAAAAGAGGGGTAAGTTTGATAACCAGTTGAAAATGCATGATGGGCTATGAAGTTTGTTTGTAGTGTGGCTTTTCTGATACCCTCCACCCTCATTATAAGGCTCACTCTGGTATAACACTCGGATAAAAGGTCACTTTTAAGATAGTTTATTCTCTATTACAAAATAGTTACCTTCATTTTAAAAACTTTTTATAACATTAAAAATGTTTGATTTCAAAAGGAAAGTGTTATAAAGAGGGTGCTGAGTATGTGTTTGAAATCTTTGTTGTTGTTGTGCACATTCACAAATGTCTTACCTCCATCATGTAATGCATTTTTGCAGTAATTTATTATTGGGTATATAGTCATCACTAAAGACATTGACATGTCTTACTAAAATAGTAGAAGTTGATTTCTGAGAAACTGAATTAAAAGGGAAAAACCCATATCTCGTAGTTGAAATGCAATAGCGTGCAGTTTTTAACATGTTAAACCATCATTCATTTCTTATAATGGATTATAGTTTTTTTACTGTAATGTACATTGATAGTTAAATTGCTTTTGCTTCCTAAAGGATTTTTTTTTGTAAAAACCTTCCATCAATTATAAATTACTACTAAATGTCACTTTCTGAGATTTATTAGGGGAGTGCATTTACTAATTTATAATAGCATATTCAGCAAATGGAATTTGTTCCGTTGACAATAAAATTGAAAAGTTGAAATGGTTTCCTAGAAACATATATTGTACTAGTGAAAAGTGAACTGGCATTATCCCATTATGTCAGTGAAACATAGTCTGCCTTGTTTATGTAAAATTTATAGCATTTGTTAATCCCCATAATCAGAAATTTAGATATATTTGGTTGGGTTTATTTCATTATTTTTCTGATATTAAAAATGAAATAAACTCTCTGTTTCATTCTGTATACAAGCATGGCGGATTCTATTGCTCTAGAGTGGAGATCAAAGTCCAACTTCATATGGCAATCCAGTTAATGATTAGAGGAGCCTGGCTGTCAGTTGGTTACATTTCAGATTATTTTAAATTTACATTCTTTAATTTACCTTATCTAGTGCCCGGTTACTCCAAGCCCTCCAGTTATTCTGTATACCACCCCTTATATACAGGAGCCTAGGTTGCAGAAGACCCTTGTGGACATCTAAGATCTTGATGAAGGACAGATTTCCCCTTTCTCTCCTTCTGTGTCAATTGATCAAAACTTGCTTTGGTCAGGAGAGTATAAGGAAACTCCTTCAATGCTGTTCATTAATGAGATATGGGAGATTGTTGAAATAACATTAATCTTTTCCGCTTTCTCCTGATTATTGAACATGCATGCTTCTGACTCAGGAAGCAAGGCCTGATGGGTTTTAACCAAGTAGGCTATTTTATTACATGTAAAAATCATCTAGAGGTAGTTTTACTGTATGAACAGAAAATGAAGTGCATTTTAAATGAAGTTTTTTATTTTAAAATGCACTGATCACAATCCAAAACAGAAAGGTTAGCGAATGTGATCAAATATGGCATTAATTAAAATTTACAAGGATCATTCAAGTTTTGACAGATCTGAGCTCAGCTCAGTGTAAGACCCACAGTACCAAACATTATTCTCTCTTGTAAACCTTCAGGGCAGCAAATATAATTTTTAGTTTCATTTTTAAAAATTTTGCAATATTGTGCAAGCATTTAAAAATACTACTTTAACAAATATCGAGGGAACTGATACGTCCTTTTGCAAGCTGAACAATTTACCATAGTTGTAAAAAATTTCCTGTCATATGGCAATTCAATTTAATATTTTTATATATTTTGATGGAAAACCTATACAGTATTTCAGATACTGTACATTGTCATTATTTAACACACACACACACACACCCTGTTATTTCCACTCTTTTATTGCTGTAAAACATTTTCTCAATGGTATTGACATTCTCTGCTATCAAGTGGCATTTTAATTTGCTTTGTTTTTTTAATTTAAATTCACCAGTAAATTGGCAAATAATGTGCACAGAAGCTGAGTATGTTGGATATTTTGTTTACTTGCCCTGTCCAGGATTTCACTCAATGGATATTTGAACAAGGCCATAAACAGGAAACGGCTCTCATTACTCTGTGCTTTGTGCATCATCACGACTCCCCATCAGCAACTATGTGTAACAGAAAACAAATTAAAACCGTAGGAGTTTTCTTTGTTCACTGTTACCGTTGTCCATCTGAAATGAGCATAAATGCAGTTATGTTGTTTATTTAATGTGAAGGAGAAACACAAATATCATTCCATGCTATAAATCAAGGGAAAGTGATTCTGCAAACCAGACACATCAGATAATGGGTAGTTTTTGTCACTTTTGTTAAAATGCATTATTATTGAGTCTACTTCAAATTTGTAATTATCAAAGAGTTTAATGCTGTGAAAGGTGCCAGCTTGATATCAGTTTGAATGGAAATCCCAGCCTTAAAAGAGGCCTATCATAAGAAATGGAAGTGCAAACCTCACCCATGCTTCTCTGCCAGTTCTCCTCACTGTGTTTCTGGGGAGATTACCTCTAGAAAGCAGAGTAGTTCAGTCTATATCCCCATTACATTATTAGAATTTACTGAGCTTGCTAGCCAGGATGTTATTAATAAAGGTGGATTTTTAGGTAGAAAAGGTAGAAACTTGGATTTTTAGGTAGAAACTTGTTCGAAAGTTGCTTAAATGAGACCTCTAACCTTTCACATATGCCACTCGTCAGCAGTCAGACAGTAATACCATTTGGTCACAACTGATGTGGTGAATATGAATCATTGATACATTGATGAAAGGGTCCTTTCTAACCCCTTCATGGTGCTCTGCTTGAGAAGCTTAACAAGTTTGGTAGGATCACTCTGAGTGTATGGCACGTCCCTGGTATATGGCACCTTGTTGGAGCCGTACCAGTCTTGTCTGTCATAAGGTATTGCTTTGTCCCAGGAGAAAATCCTGTTTGTTCTCACCAGTTTGTCTGTAGATTTTAATATTTTTTGAGTATAGCGCAATTGAACAGTTTCAATCAATTGAACAGTTTCAAATATAAAATTAAACTTTTAAGCTTGAAATGGTAGAGAAGGGATTTTTGCGGCTTCCATGGGAAACCTCTCTATTTTTGTTCTATTGGGATATTAACAATCTTGAAGTGATGCAGTGTATTCCTAGTCATGATTAACCAAATTTTTGTATATGGTAAACCAGCCCATCATCATCATCAAATTCTTCTGCTTTGTGCAGTGTTTGCTGTATATTTTGTTTTTCTCTAAATATATATTATAAATACTAAAATTAATAAGTCATTAAATGAAGCCATGCATTGTAATTCCAACTACCCATTATCATTTCAATGTAAGCTTTAATTGCCAATAATTCTCTCAGCATAAGTGCACTTCAAACTTGTATTTTGCTGCTTTTGTGCTGATAGTGAAGTGCATTATTTAATTTTGAGTTTGTAAAATTTTACTTTAAATAATATTTTAAAGATATATTTTTAGGAATAAACCTTCACTTCCTAAATGATGATTGCATGTGAATAACTTCCCGTTTCTTTCTGTTTTCAAATGAACTGTTCAGTGGTCGGTGAAGATGGTAAGCCTGTGTGCTGATCTGTCTGCTAAAATAGCATGAAAATAATCTTTTGAAATTGTTTCCATATCATAATTGCTTTGAATCAGGTGCTGAAATACATTTTCAGATTTTTCACCTTGTATACATGGCCTTTCTTTTTAATCATCCATGTGCAGTGTGAGCTAATTAGACCTGTGATCTGGATGAAGTTTATCTATGACTTAGAGTGAAGGTGGACAGATTTCATGTGTTGGTCATAATGAAAATATATTTTATGATGTATCAGGGATTGATAGAAAAGCTGTCATATAGATATATGAAAATATTGTGCAAGTTTTATAAAGAAGGAAACATGAATAAGAATAATAAAGGGTCTTTTGAATTTAATTTGTAGTGGTTGAAGGAAAAGTACACCTCTTTCCATTCGTACTGCCAAGCTCTCAATTTGGATGAAAAATTCCAACACATACCTGTCGGCATTTAGTTTCCTGAAGTGAATCAATAATATTCACAATAAGAGTCCTGTTCTTCTAATTTTACTATAAGATACCACTGATGTAAAAAGGCGGCAGGGGGTGGGTGAGAGAGGCAGGAGGAAAGTTTGTCCATTCTTGTTTCTTTATGATGCGTAAAGAAAGCAATATGGTGGTGGCTGTGTTTTTTACATTAGAAATATCAGATCTTGATTTCCCTGGTTGTACTGAATGATTGAAGTAGTAGTGTAATGATGATATCACAAGTGATAAGGGACGAAAACCATGCAGTTGAGAAGGGAAGAAATTTTTAGACACATTGTTTAAAACTTGGTGTGGGGTCAATGAATGCCCATTTAACTCAAAATCCTGACAGTTGGGAGAACTGCACTGCTTGTTAAATTCTCCCCTTTTCAGGTTGCCTTTAATGCCAGATTCTTCTTCAGTGTTTAAAACAAACAGCCTTTTAAGTAACTAGCACATGAAGAATGCAGCATTTTTATCAATCGGCATTACTGTATTAACCCTAAGGCTTGAACTTTTTTTTTCTATGCTCCCCGAATGCATTCTCTCTCTCTCTCTCTCTCTGTGAAATGCATGTCTGTCGTTGAGATGTGGGCTTTTGGCAACAACCTCTTAAAATTCATATGTATAAATACTCAGGCACACTTAATTGAGAGGACATATGGGGGCTTATTCCTGCAATATACTAAGGTGAGGGAACTCATAGTGCCCATAATCCATATTTTCTGTAACTTATTTGGTAAAAGGATTTGAGCATTTGAAGTTAGTTTTTATGCAGAATTTCAAGAACCATCAATGTTAGAGCAAAAAACTGTTCTTCTTCGAATAGTGTCCCTATGGGTGCTCCACTTATTTTTGGATGAATACCATGATTGTATTCTTTTCTTTTGGCAGTATCCAAGTAAAGTGGGAAACAGACACTCTAGGCAGATTGCAAACCATATACACCTATTGCTTTCTGAATTTTAGTTGTAATTACTATTTGGTACAGTATTTCATGCTGTCTTTTAACTTACTAAATTGGCTTTGATTGCAAGGGCTGGACTAGGAGGACCTATGATTCAGTTTTTCTGTGTAATTGTTTACAGATCCATAAATTATTTATTGTGGACCTAACCCAGCTATTGAAGAAACTGTCAGCATTTCTATTGACTTCAGTGGGACCAATATTAGGCTGTAAGCATAGTTGTATCTGCAAAGTAACTTACAGCAACTAAATGTTATTTTACAGAAGTATATATTAAGATAATTGTGGAAATACTGATGATGAAGTATAGTTCTCCAGTGTTAATAGAATTTAGACAGTATGAAAAAATGTTTTTGGTTAGATACTGATATTGGTCCTGTTCATTGATTGTTGTAATATTATGAAGAATACTTTGAACTGGCATTACTGTATATTAAAAGTACTTAGGGTTGCACAATTTGCTGACTTGCACGTTTACCAGATCTGCCGTGGGCAAATTAATTTGCATGGTCTATACTATGAAACAAAGAAACTAAGTCTAAATTTCCTCACAGCTTAGATGAGATGGTCATTCATTTTGATTTATTTTCTGCTAGTATGTATTCTAAGTCAGTTTATTCCCCATCATATATCACTCTTGTGATATGTATCCTATAAAGATTTTATAAGACTTCTTCTTTGATTATTTTTTGATGGTGCCTAAAAGTGCGCTAGGGGCTTCAGGGTATATATTGAGGGAGAGATCGTGAGTCTTTCTAAATGCCTATAATCTAACTTGTCACATGATGTGACCAAACAAAACAGTAGGGAGGGGACAGAGTGAAGAACAAGGGCTGTGACACTATTATCATACATACTCGGTTTAGATGTATGCTTGATATAGCCATGTGTATAGCATAGTTACTAAGAAGGTTCATCCTGATACCTCATGTCAGAGAAAACTGTTTGTGTGTGGATTGTCAGTAGAAATAACTATAGACAGAATTTTCCAATGTTTAATAGTATTTATCTTTGTTGCAGGGTCCCGCATTAGAAGATTTCAGTCATCTGCCACCAGAGCAAAGACGTAAGAAACTGCAGCAGAGAATCGACGAACTCAACAGAGAACTACAGAAAGAAACCGACCAAAAGTAAGTGTGTCCTACACAGCTTACTCCTTTTCTTTTTTTTTTTTTTTTTTTGGACACCCTTATCTTTATGACCATTTCTTTCTGTGTTTCTTTGTATAAACCAGAGTTTTCAAAATTTAAACTACTCTAACTAGTGTGTCAGTTGTTGGTCTGTCCACCTTTATAGTATATGTGCTCCATGGTTATCAACTTTGTTGTTCTAACAACTTGAGTATCCGTTTTTATATTATAAATACTGTATCTAGACTTGTGAATGCTCAACAACTCTGAACATCGACCTTAGGTCTGTCAAGCTGGGCATCTAAAACTAGTGGATACATTAGAAAACGTGGGCATTAATTCTTAAGAAATGGACCATATGCCAGGAACCAGGCAGTGGAGGTGAATTATAATGGGTGGAAAGACCCCGTATTTGAACTGTGTATGTCTTTCAAGAGGGAGAGCAGTGGGGGAGAGGCGCATAAGCACAGTGGGATGGAAGGCAGGATACTGGGCTTTGCCCTTGGGGAGAGGCTAAGGAAATGAGGGCCTTATTTTACCCGGAGAGTGGAGGATGACAGGACAGGACTGGGGCGGGAGACAGTAGCTTCTCTTGGGGCAGGAAAGAGAGAATGTTTATATTCGTCCTCTTTGTGTCTACGATGGTGGTGGTGGTGGTGGTTTGTGTTACTGTAGAACCTAGGAGCCCTAGTGATGGACCAGGAACCCATTGTGCTAGGTGCTGTACAAACATTGTTTTAGTATTTATTGGACTGTTAAAGACAAAACATGTTGTAATGTAATTGTCACTTGTAATAACTCCTGGGCTTTCATATACCTCACTATAGGGATGCACTCATCAAAATGAAAGATGTTTATGAGAAAAATCCACAGATGGGGGATCCAGGCAGTTTGCAGCCAAAATTAGCTGAGACTGTGAGCACCATGGATCGTCTTCGAATGGAAATACACAAGAATGAGGTTAAAAGCTATTAAATTATTCCTTGGAAAGTGTCTTGAAATAGGAATATGTTGGTGTTCCCTGTAAGTCACAAACATAGGAACCAGAAAATTTCTCTGTTTGAAGAAGTTAGCCTGATTCATTTTTCCGTGGAGCATCCTTCCCCCATGTATGTTGATGTAGCTAGACTGAGATGATATGCACTGAGTAATTTAATGTAAATTATTTTCTACAGATTTATTTTTAAGTTATTCATGTTAAATGGTTCAAGATGTCAGTTTTTACCATTTTCTCAACACCACTACTGAGTATTAAACTAAGATGATAGCTTTGTGCTTCAAGCCAAGTAAATAGGAAACTTTGCATGATGATTTGGTATTTAGCAGATATATCTATAGGCACCTAAATTCTACACTGTTAAGTGTATGTGAAATCGTACATTTAGTGATATATAACATTTGCTGGTTAAGAATTCTCTGGTAATTTTGACCCCAGATGTTTTCTGACTTTTTTCCCGTAAGGCCTGGCTCTCTGAAGTTGAAGGTAAAGTAGCAGCAAGAGGAGACAGAAGGCACAGCAGTGACATCAACCATCTTGTAACACAAGGAAGAGAGAGGTAACTATTTTAACTATCCTTACATTGAAGCTTTACTGGAATTCTCAGTAGATTTTTTTTATTTTTCACAGCTATTCCCACCATGTCCAGCTCGCATTTAAGTGTGAGTGATACCCACCTCTTCTTCTCCCACATTCCCAGATACACTATGTATGTCCTTCAAATGGCATCTTTTGGCCATAAGGTTCCAGATTTTACTTCTTTTCATACTTGCCGCTTCAGTGAAATGATGAATTTTCCATTAGAACACATGACACAGAGTAGTCAGGTTTTAGGTAATTCAAGGTGAAAACGGTATATGACATCACCGAAGGGTCACTCTTTCAATTAATGTCCCCTGTTGACTTCTATAACTTCCCAAGCATCTCGGGTAGATTTTTTTTTCCCCATTTCGCTCCTCTGTCAGATCATCCCCATTGCTGTATCTTCCTTGTTAAATGTTAAATTTGGGCTGTTCTTATAGCAGAGTTCAGTTCAAGCCTTTAAAAAACAGCTCTGATCCTTCAGAAAATAACATTCATTAATACTTAATCCATAATTAAATATTGCCAGCCTGTTTTCCTGATGTGTTCACACTGATAGCCTAGAACAACTTTGAACAACCTTTTCTGAGTTGCACTAGGGTTCCGATATTTTTTTAGATATGGAAATGTAACTTTTAAAGTTGTGTGGGTGGTTTTTGAGAAATATACAGAGTCCTTACTCTACTCGTTGCCTTATAGCCCTGAGGGGAGCTACATGGATGATGCAAACCAGGAAGTCCGAGGCCCACCACAACAGCATGCACACCATAATGAATTTGATGATGAATTTGAAGACGATGATCCCTTACCAGCTATAGGACACTGCAAAGCAATTTATCCTTTTGATGGTAGGGTTAACTCTGTATATTGTGCTTTTTTGATTTTAAAAAAGAGAACAAAAGACTGATGGATTATTTCTTACAAGAATCTTACATCCCTGTTCTTTGTTTTAAAAAAAAATATTAGCAGCAGCATTTAAGGTGATGAGAAGTATTCCATAGATCAGTTTAATTCTTTGGCAGAATACTACTTTTATATTGTTGTAACACAAATATTAGAAAAAAAAAACAGCTATTGGCATATATTCAGCTTTACAACATGAGACCAGATTTTTGTGTGCAAGCCTATGTTTGTCCATATGTTCCCTTCCATAGATTATCAGTACTTCCTGTTTATATAGATCTTACTTTTAAATCGTGTCTGAGCTGTGAGACTTTTTTTGTCTGTTTTCCCAGGTCACAATGAAGGCACTCTGGCAATGAAAGAAGGGGAGGTTTTGTACGTTATCGAGGAAGACAAAGGAGATGGATGGACAAGAGCTCGAAGACAAAATGGAGAAGAAGGCTATGTGCCAACATCATATATAGATGTAACTCTAGAGAAAAACAGTAAAGGTGCAGTAACTTATATATAACAACTAAGCTGGCAGCTTACTACTCTAGATTCCACAGGGAAAATACTGAATCACACAATTTCATAGAAAGTGTTAGGATATCTGAAGGCATCTGTGTGGTCTGTTGTTCACTGTGTGAGCTTGGCTAGAGACTTTTTTTTCCCCCCAGAGATGTTAGTACTAAAAGTAAAAAAAAAAAAAAAAAAAAAAAAAAAAAGTCTTAATTAAATTAAATTGCTCTGCAACATTTGCCTTATTTCTGCATTTATCTGTCTGAGGTCCTTTAGTGTTTTCATTTTACAAATCATTGGATCTGTTCCATTGATCAGGTCTTCTTGTTTTTATACTACTATTTTAAATCCATTTTTAATATTCATTTGCTTCAGAAAGTAATTTTGTTAAAATTCTGTCTGTACAATATACTTGAAAATAACCTCTGTTCCAAATTGCAATTTCTGAAAACCTCTTTAGGATCTATTGTTCCTGCATCAGCAACTTTAACTACCATATACTTAAAACTCCAAAACAAAAAATAAATAAGCCACTCTACAACTGACTGAGCTCAGTTACTGAAAGTGTTTATAATTGTTCTTGCTTTGTAAATATACTAGCAGCTTTCGTGTCATAAAAAGGAAAACATTTTCCTATTCTCAAAGGTAAAAAAGCACAATCTACTGAGGATGGTCCATTAAAGATAGAGAAAGTACAGTATGATGACCTACCCTTTTATTCTCCTTCCAGAAGCTATGAACTTAGAATGTTGTCTATTTGATACTACTTTGGCTTGGAAATGTTTTTGATGTTACTGTATGGTTAAAACATAAAATGTGTCTTTCTGAATTCCCATTCTCCTTTCCACTCTTGAAAAGCTCTTAGTCTCTTTTTTCTGAGTTCTAGTAAATGTTTTACATTCCCAGTATAAAGGATCTTGTACCATAGCTTTACATTTCATCACTTGTGGGTTAAAATTCAAACATTAGATCTACAACCATTTTCCTTACTTAATTTTAAATAATGAAGGATAGGAAGGTACATTGCACTAGTTTATTACTAAACAAATAGCTGTTCTGGAATGTATGTTGAGAATAAGCTTGAAAGGGCTTTTGCTTGCCTTCAGATGTGGTTAATTGTTCAGAGTTTAAATAGAATGGCTATTCTATAGCCATTTAGGATGGCTGATTAGAATTGAGAAGGCTTCTCTGTTTTCCAGATGCTTTCAATAACTCTGTTCTTTTCTTTTTCCTCTTGGACTGCAGGTTCCTGAAGCGGGTTTCTGAGAAAATGGGCGAGATGTTGAAGGAGGTTACATGCAGCTGCTTTTGGGGGAGGGCATTAGGCTGGGAGGACCAGCAAAAAAAGGGAAAAGCAAGTTGCATGAATGCATGCAGACATACATTTATTCACTAACATTCTTGGCATTTCCATACATAATTAAGAACATGTTACAAATTCTTAAATTTCTGAAAACTCCATTATGGCAGAATAGAAAGGCAACCAGATTTTAAATACTTCAGTCTTATGGTCCTAAGTTCTGAAAGATGTACAAACTGTTCATCAGTTTGTATTACATTTTGGCTGTCTCAGCTGTCTTCTTTTCCTATCCCATTTTAATTGGCAATTGGAACCCTGTCATTTGTCCACATCTGCCAGTGCCACCTCCATGCTCGCCCTAACCTCCTCCTGCATGTCTAGAATTGTCAGGCACCCCTGCATAACACTTTATTATTTCCATTGCTTCTCATTTTATTTTGCATTTGTAGCAAAACCACTTTTTTTAAATATTTCCAGCACTAAAGTTTTCATCCCAGTGTCCATGTGTGCTGCTATAACTATTCCAATGCAACCATCGTTACATTCCAGTTTTCTTGGCATTATAACTGATGTAAACCTTTATGTATTTATGTTGATTTGGGGAAAAGACTACATCTCAGCTCTAGCCCGATGCAGTCAAAAGATCTCCAAGAACTGTGGTTCATCTTCAGCACTTCAGTAGCCTATTGTGAGCACTGAAAACCCAGCATAACAACAAAGAGAATCGCCACTACAAGACAAATGACTGTTTTCAGAAGTCAACTGCTTGCCACTCAAATGCTGCCTTAAAACTAGAGAGTGCCTAAATCTGATGATTGCCAATGCTACCACTACAGTATCCCACAAAGGGCTTTGTGTCTCAGCTCAGTATGACCGCCTGTAACTCTTTCCAAAGTGCAGCAGCTGCTGAGGTAGCCAGGGTAGGTGTTTGTTTTCTAGAGCTCTACCTTAACATAATACATGGTGCATCATAAATTTTATGCATTGAAACTAAAGACATCTAAAAAAAAAAATTATGAAAACTCTGATTGTTTTTTAATTTTGGGTTATGAGGCTCCAGTGGTAGTCTGTTTTTAGCTGATGCTTCATTGTACGGACCAGTTGAAATTTGAGTGATACTTTGTAATGATCTATGTGCACTTTTACTTGTAAACAATTGACATTTGGATATGTTTATACGTGTAAATATAGCTGTCTGCAGTGCCCCTGTTGCTTATGGTATCTTTTCTCCCATTTGTGATTCTATTAATAAAATAAACCTTATCTGATTCAGTGGGGAACACTAGAATAGGGGACGTAGAGGGAGGGAGACTTGTATCATTTAAAGCTTCATAAGCCCAGCCACTTGCTGTTTGGGGAATGAGATATTTTCTCTTTCACAGGGTTTGAAGCAATACTTGGACACAGCAGTGCTGGATTCTTTTTACTTTTTTTTTTTTAAAATGAAAAATTCAGTGTTGTTAGAAATTGTACTACCAGTAATACTAAATCTGAGTGATTTCTTGTGTGGAAGTGTATTCCTTTGTTATGTATACCACTATTACACAGCTGACCTAGTGTATTACATTTGGGGGCTATTAAACTCAAGTTTAGATTTTTGGATATTGTATACAGGGTTATTTATATAAGGTGACATTATTCAATACTGACAAACTACATAATGTAGTTTTTTTTTTTAAAGTTAGAGAAGAGGTGGAAATGTGAGCTGATATTTTGGCTAAGAAGCCTTTGGTTTACGTGGCTAGAAGCCTCAGAGGTCACTGGTAACACTTCCTGGTAAAGAACTAACTGTTCTTTTCATGCTACTGTTTGTTTTTCTAAAAGTGGAATTTGCTTCCTTTGGAGGCAAATTGCTTTCATGAGGGATAGTGCAACCTGTATGAGGATTATTAAATATAGGGGGAAAATTTGTACTTGCACAGCTAGTTCTAACTCATTCTGAAATTTTGAACATGAATTGTCTTAATCTTACATTTTCCAGTAATTTTTAATCTTTTTGTGCACATCTTAATTTCTTAAATGTTAAATGCTTTGTTTAAAAATAGTGTTCTCTGTTGAGAATATTTTAATGGAATAAAAACTTTTCATGGTCAAGATAGCTTCCTTTTTGTCTTCTGTTACAAAACCATCCCTGTACATCTATTAAATTTTTTATACTGATACGTTAATAGAGGGCCACATTTTGTCACCCTTATGTACTTAGAGTGGTATGTTGCAAGTAGTTGCAGTGACTTCATTAGGCCTACTTGTGGCATGAGGAACAAAAGTGGCTGAATCTGGCTCTGTGTTGCTGAAATATATACAGGGCAGTGACTCTATATGCCACAAAGTGACTCTTGTGGCTATACTTTTATTTATATAACAATTTGTATTTGAAAGTTACATATCACAAGAAACACCCTCTGTGTATGTGTGTGTATATATTATGAGGTTTATGGTGCCAATAGCAAACCTGTCTTGAACATAAGCTTTTTTAACCTTTTTTTAAATGTGGCCATATCAGAGGCCTTCCCAACTGATTAAAGCATGAGTTTGCCATTTGATGGGACAGATTAAAATGTTTCTTTACTAAAATAGATTGCTCAATCTCAGGATTTATAGCATATGCCTCTCAAGGGTGTCTCAATTGCTTTCAAAGGCAATACACAGGAATATTTCTTCTCCCTCTCCGCAGGAGGGATTTTTAAGTTTTTACATGCATTGAGACATTAGTGCAATTCTTCTAGCTAGTCATCCACAATCTACCATAATCATATTAATGCCTCCCTCACACTACAGTAATTCATTATCACTGTGTTTCTATTTGGCTTTTGGTCCTATCATTTAAAATGCCAAAAAGGTCATTAACTTGCTTTCTTTAGCAAGTGGAGACAGTTAGTGTGCCAGGTAGTGGTCTCAGTGGAGGAGAGGGCCTGTTTGTGACTCGTATAGCGTGTGATTTACAAAAATGTCCAAAACTGCATTGCGCTTTGTTTATATTTAAGTGTGGCCCTGGAGCAGCACAGAGGTGATTTCCTTGTAATAACGTCAGTTATTAGTTTGCTTTTCCTCCTTAGTCCCCCTGTGGGCCCCCCCCCACACAATTATTTGGGGATTTGCATAATTAACTACAGGCAACAGTAATAAAATTACCTAGCTAACTTGAGTGCAGGGATTTGTGTAACACCACACACATTTCTAGTTCAGTGTAAGATTTTAATCAGCATCATAGCCTCAGTGACAAAAGTTGTGGTTATTTATTTTTCTTGATTGCTTAGAGGGGTCCTTATGAAAATCCAAGTAAATTAAATTTGACTGACTGTCATTTTTATCTATTATTTGAACTTCCTGAAATAATCCTAAAGCACTAGAGATGGTTTCTCTTGTAGAAGGCTGATTTCATTTGACCATTATAGATATTGCTATAAAAAATAGCAGAGGTATATTACTCTTACAGTGGAGATGAGGCTTCTGAGTAAGCCCTTTCTAGAATTTATCAATTTAAAAAACAGTTAAGAAAAACCTATTAGCAGCCAAGATCTACATTGCAGCCACAGCTGCACCTACTCTAATTTGCTGTCTCCACTATTTCATAAAATACCATCCAATATTGATGATTTATTACAGGTGAGCTTTTCTAGTATCTCCAGGACTAGTTCCTCAAAAACTTGAACTTCGCCATCGGATTATAAAGTTCCTCTTAATTCTATACAGCAGAGATTGATATATTAATCTAGCTACTACTTACTAACCTCTGTTTCTTCCTGTTTGCTGAAGAAGACCTGAGATACAGGTGCAAACCTGTAGCTGATGGTGAAGTTGAAGACATTTTAATTATCTTAGCTATTTGTTCTTCTCATCCCCTTGTTTGGGGTTTTTCCCCCCCACTCATTTCCAATGCATATGGCATAGTTTGTACTGGAGCCTGAACAACAAACCAGAACACTCTTGAATAGTATCTCGTGCATTACAAAGTCCAGAGTAACTTCTAAATACTATTTTCCTGGGAGACAAAAGGTATCAGCTCATGGGTGCAAGTGAAAGGAGATTGATTAGGGTAGAGTTTGAAATATTCTATCCCCCCAGTACCAGCCCTTCCCCCTGCCGGCCAGGAGAGTATAAAAAGCACATTTCCTTAACAGATCGCATTATTTCCTGTGATTGATTATAGTGTACAATGACCCACTGTACAGTATTTCACAAAGATATATTTTAATTCACAACTATGTACAGGTTCGTATTCATTAAGGAATATCATACAACTGGTATTTTCTAAAATACCTATCTCTTTTATTTACAGTACACTGTTTCATTATTGATAACATTAAGTAAAACACCCATAGTAATGACTAGCAGACATCAATAGACACTTTTGTAAATCACAAGAATACATTATGCAGACTATCTTAAATTTGACTGTTCAAGAAATTATTAAAATGACAGTTACATATTAAATAAATTCATTTAGAAATCAGTAGCTTTTAAACAATTCATAAATGTGCATTGTGCAATTTACAAGTCCCTAAAGATCCTGTGAATGCTAGAAGCTTGTACAGTGACAAATTGGCAATTTCTTTTAAATGGCAAACCTGAAGTAATCATATCTTAAGGGTCCATATGATATTTCATTGCTCTACCTGTTTCACTGGAGGAGGTTCTAATTTTCGGGAGAGTGCAGTTAAAATCTGGTTGAATTTCTCATATCTCTCTCTCTGATTAACTTGTGCTCCTTTGCTGCCCCATAACAATCTCATTTGAAATTCAGTCTTGAAGATCTCACTCATCTCATCATCTGGCTGAAAACCTAATGAGGAAAACAAAAAATGCATAACTGTGTATGACCTGAAGAAGAACTCAGTGGTTCAAAAGCTTGTCTCTCTCGAAATTGGTCCAATAAAAGATAATACCTCACCCACTTTGTCTAACCATCAAATCAGCTTTTACTTGATGATGGGGGGCGGGTTTAAGGTTACTGAACTTTTCCAAAAGTACATCTATGCTAAAATGTTAGGTTCTTTTTATACAATTGGCTTCATCTCCCAAATAAATATTTGGAGATATTAAAAAGCTGGGTAAATACTAAAAAACACTTCCATAGGCCATGCTGTGGGGACATGTAGATGACTTTGGTTTAATTAAAGATTAGCATAGGATATACTCAGAACCGAGGAAAACTTTGGCTCTTGATATTGCATAAAAAAGGTCAGACTATAGATTTTTAAGGCCAGAAGGGACCATTATGATCTCCTAAAGACTGTTAGATGAAGATGAGATGGTGTAATGGCAATTCCTGAAAAATGTAGGGCTCTCTGAGAGCATATATTTGCCTGCAATAACTTTTATTTTTAATTTCCCTGCACCAGCTGAAAATCTGTTTAGTGTGATTAATATTGCTCATAGTTATTGCAAACACACAAGTGGAGTCAGAATTTTTTTTTTTTTGCAGGCAAAATTTAATCACTTGAGCTGGAATTTTGTCAGATTGGTGGGGTTAATAGATACCTGTTTTGAAGAGTTCTATGGGCTCTTTAATGACAAGGGTCTCAGTTTTATGGCACTTCCAGGAGTACAGAATCCCTGAAAACCATGCTGGGTCTTTGCTTCTTGAGTCAGAAGGTAGAATACCATATACTGAACCACCTGCTTCCCTTGCAAGTCTTCTAGCCATGTACTAAGCCACATTGACCGATCTTAAATTATATGAATGGCTACAAATTGTCATCAGCTCCTTATGTTGAGAGTCCTCTAAGCTTCTTAGGTGCATATTTACTTAAAAGGACAATGGCTCTGACTTAAATGTGCTTAGCAAAAAAAAAAAAAAAAGCATATAGTGCAATTGCATTACCATGCTGCTAACTGGATAAATACAAAATGACTGTTTAACTAGAGCCAGCCTGATGATTCACTTTATTCGGCTACCGTGGCCTGGAAGAGACTTTGATTTAGGAGAATCTCAGCCTTGTGAGAGGAGAGAAGAATGTATTTCTTGCAGCAATTCCTTGTCCACTTAAGTGGAGACCTTCTCAAAGATATTCACAGTTCTGTACAACAAGAGTTCCTACAGAAGATGGGTTAGGAGGGTATGAGCTAGTGACAAAACTTCAGTTAACGGAGAGTCAGACACAAACGGAATGTAGAGGATTTTCTTTAGAGAGAATGTAACAGCTAATACAGAGACTGATTCACTAACAAAAAGCAATAAGAAGCCATGTAGGTTTAACGTGGAAATACTCCTTTTCATACAGTATGTTTCCTTCTGTAGGGCATCCTGCTGAGAGTTGCACACAGTAGCTGTAGCATCATGCCCTCAGACTAATCCAGTTGAGAGGGGGAGACAGGACAAAGGCAAATTCCTGGTCAATTTACATTTTAACTTTTCTCAGATTTCCCAGTTGCTGAAGAAAAAGCCTGTACCAGATTTGCTAAGCTGTTATTTCAGTTACTAATAAGAGCCTAGACTCTTGGGAGAATATGTAGT
This sequence comes from Dermochelys coriacea, assembly GCF_009764565.3. Classification (NCBI taxonomy): domain Eukaryota; kingdom Metazoa; phylum Chordata; order Testudines; family Dermochelyidae; genus Dermochelys; species Dermochelys coriacea. The sequence goes on along the minus strand of NC_050075.1, from coordinate 74,618,323 downwards.
ATCTCTTCATTACTTTAACAAACCACCTCTCACATTCTGCTCACTCTGAGAAATACTGAACTGGTGAAACGTGCAGCAAGATTTTACTCCTGCCAGTGTCCCTACCTTCCAGTATCCTTTCCGCAGTCATTCTGTACATGTCAGCATTTTGTGCTATAAAACGGGCTGTGGCTAAATGCTTGAGCATTATTTCACAGCTTTGGTCAGTGTTTTCCCACAGGTCCATCCCATCAAAAATGACAATCTGTCGCTCCATCAAGGTAACCGAGGGCATCAGCAGGGGCACGGTTATGTTGTTTTGTTGAGTGCACACAGTCTCTGGAAGAGATGCAACACAGCCAGTCAACAATCATAAATCCTGCTAATTTACAAGCTAATTATAGTACAACATTCTTTCCTAAACCAGTTACAAATAGGATTTGTTTTGAGTATTTTTCCCTTCCATAATATGCTTCTGTAATCCTTCAAATTAGCATCCTCACTATTCATCCCTTCCCCCCAGCTTCCAGTTAATATCCTGATAAATCTAGAATCTACTGAAATGCTGCAAAATTGCATCTGGTTGAGGGCAGGGCAATAGCTTGCATCCCATCTATGTTCTCTGCTGAAGTATTAGGAATTGAAGACTAGATCCACACAGGAATTGAAGTGCATCAGTGCCACTTTAGACACTTAGGTTCAAAATTCAGATCTTCAAAACCCCTCTTAGTTGCCACCTTATCCTGAAGGTGCATAAAGTCCTTTGGTGCCTAAGTTTCTGCCATTAAAGTTTCTGCCTGTGAGCATGTGCACAGCTACTTAAGTCCTGATGCAGGCAGGATGTACAAACCAGGCATTCAGCTCCTGCTCCTCTTGGAATGTGGATGCAGCAGGCATGAGTCTGAAATGGGAGCAACAGCAGCAGCAGCTACACATGGCTAGGAGTTTATGGGGCTCTGAGCCTTCCCACAAGTAGAAGCAGCAGCACCCCCGTGACTTGACAGGGCCAGAAGAATTAGCTCAGGTGAAAGACCCTGATCCGCTTCCTTCCTTCTGCATGAAGATTGGTTTCCCCTGCTGCTTCCCTCTCACTGCCAGGATGCAGAGTGAGTAAGGGTATGGCTACATTGCAATCAAAAGCTCATGCAGACATACCTGAGCTAGTTCTGATCTAGCTACCTTGACTGGCAATAACAGTGAAGCTGCTGCAGCAGCACAGGTGACAACAGGGGCTGGCTGCTCTAATAAATATTCTGGGTCCCCAGTGGGCTTGTAGAGCTAGCTTGGGCGTGTCTACACAGGCTGCAGTCTCACTTCTGCCTGCAATGTAGACATATAGGAATCTGCCACACCACCGCTCTTCCTCCTTTGCAGGAGGAAAGAGAGGCTCTGCACAGATTTGCTTTCTACTCGTCAGAATCCTGGTGAAGCAGAAGGGCCTTGTCAGTCCCCTGCCCTCCTCGCACTCCATAGTGGGTGTGGGGAGGGGAGATGCTGGGAGCACAAGGGATGTTACACTCTGGTTTGGCTACTTGCAGATATGGACTCCTCTGATTTATTCATCCCTGTGCCGTGTTCCATCACACACAACGATGCAGTGTCACTTCAGCGCATGATCACATATAGCCACCAGAATGAGTGAAATGCCCCTTCTGTACTGATCTACTATACTCATCGGGCTTGTCTGAGGCAGTCGTACAGCCTGCCTGTTCTGTGCTATGGGAGTTGAAGGCATTCACAAACTAGTGGGTAGGACTATGCTTAACTGACTCCATATCTGCATATGTCTGTTATTACATTAATGGAGAGAGGAAGCAAGTTAAAGACTGAAAATCTGTCATTTGAAGTAAAGGACTTAGTCTGGTTCCCTTAATGAAAACAAATATGGTGAAGGCCAGTGTCACACACGTCTGGCTGCAATCCCATGTGCTACACACTCACCTCTCCCTTCATGCAGAGCTTTGCTGAACGGCTTCAACTGCTTTTCATATGTAATGGCAGTTTGGGTGTAGTGGTGCCGTAAAGCGACCCATGTTTGTTCCAACCTTGCGATCTGTTCAGATGCAAAGAAGAGAGTCCTATTTTCATTTTGCAACAATTCTTATGTAAAGCCACTAAGCTGCTTCTGGCAGACCCCAGAGGGTTAATTCGGTTTGGTCTGAATCATAATAATATGATACCATCTTTTGTTTAAGCTTATGCAGCAGTTTGCCTCTTCCACTGGATCCTGACATTAATAAATAATAATACCTTGATACAACTTAATACCACTGAATAAAACATCCTAGTATTTAGGCAAAATAATTGTGTGCTCCTTGGGAAAAAAGCCACAACCCAATGTTCTATTCCCATGAAGTGGCCCTTTCCGGTCATCTAGGACAAGTTTCAAATCACCACAGGCCAAAATACAGCTAACAAATTCCTCTCACTCAAAAATTAAAGCAACATTCCTGGTGCCACATCTGGCAATCTCTCGTTGCAACTACTGTCTCACTCTCCTTGTGTAGTAGTAAACTTTCAGCCAAGCATTTAGCTGATGCAATAACAGCATGTTTCTCTGCTGAGTGATTTTAAAAGGGCCCTAAATTTAGTTTTATGTCAGGGGGGAAAACATCAGGGTTTTTTTGTTGTTTTTTTTACTGGATTGACAAATAAATAATTGCTGTACCATGTCCATTTGCACACAACAAATGCACATTTCTTTGTTTACAGACCAGCTATTCTAAATACTCTGTGTTTCTAAAGCTGTTATTCAAGGATTAGATATGAGAACTGCCTCCCAACTGGCATGTGTGATTGGAAAATTTTGTTTAGATAAATGTTACTAGCTGAATTCAGATAATATCTATTCTTTTGGTATTTAGGGTTTTTACTGCTGGTTGCTCAACATTCTCTCATCAAAGTGTTAATCTCAAAAGGTCATCTATACCCTGCAGGATCATAAAAAAAGCTTTCACCAAAGAGCATAATAAAGATATAGTAAAAAAGAGGCAAATTTCTGTAATTGCAAAAAATAGTTATTTGTTTCATTACAAATTTGTTTTTGTTTTTTTTAATAGTACAGAAGAAATGTCTTGATGCTATCAGACCCGCCTTGCTTTAAAATAAACAGACCATTCTTCTATAAAGCAAAGTTTTCTTCTAGTCCTGGCATTGACTGGAATGAGATTGTTACGATTAAAAGTATTGTAAGTTCATAATGGCTAAACATATCTTAGTTCTTATGACCATCTGTCTGTCTACATGGCGATGGGCCTTCTATAATGCCCATTCCTGTCACCTCTAAGCATTTGTCTAAGGGCTTTAAAATGTTGAAAAAAAATTAACTAATGAAAATTAAACTCTTTGAATACCATAAAGGGAACCTTGTTTTACCTGTGGCATTTCAAGTGCTTTCATGACAGCAGAGAACGCGTACAAGTCCCCCAGGGAGTCCTTCAGTTCCACGGCTACCTGGATGATCCTGTTTAAGGTTGCAGTCCTCTCTTCTAAGTTTCCTGTGCAGCCCAAAATATCCACAGCTATTCCGATTGCCATGGTGTTGTGCCTAGAGAGAAGCAAGTCAGTGATGTCTAGAGTAAACTATTGAAATGATAAGATATGATCAGATAACAAAGGCAATGCTTAAAAGACCTTAATGTCCCTAGACAGGATTAAATGGATGTTACTGACAATGCTGCTGTTACATGGAGCTCAGTGACAATGGTATGTTTATGTGATATAGACTATATATTGGAGGCTTCAGGGAACAGATCTGCCCTTATGTTATTGCACACCTGTGATGGGGTATCCACCCCACACAGTTCCTGAAGGGGTAAGGTGGCTAAGTAAGCCACTTAGACTGCACCTAGAGGAAGAGCCGGGGAGCAAGGATTAACGACAAGAGGCTCAGCTGGACAGGAACAGGTGGGGCCTGTACTAAGCCCAGGAACAAAGAAAAGAGCAGCAAGGGGAAGTAGTTTGCAGTCACTGCCTGGGACAAGGGAGGTGTGTTTGGGGCAAAGAGATAGGTAACCTGCAGTTACTCCCTGGGAGGAGGGAGTTTGGGCTGGTAAACCCAGGGAAGGAGGAGAGCCAGAGAGCTAGGAAAGACTCAGGGGAAAAGCAGCAAGAAATAAGATAGGGCAGACCTTGGATGCTGAAGAGAGGGCCCCAGAGCTGGAACCTGGAGCAGAGGGAGGGCTCAGGTTCCCCTACCAGAATCAGATTCTTAATACCTGTTTTTTTCCTCCAAGCACTCCCTCCATGGAGTTGCCTGATGATCTCCAGGAGTCCTCCTGAGCACAAAGCTGTACAATAACTCTGTGTCCCAATAAATTGCCTCTCAGTGGATTTCAACATAGTATACAAAACTGTAAAGTGTTTATTGGGGAAGGAGTGTGTGTCTACCTGGAGATGTAAGACACACCAATACCAAAAACAGACTGATATTCTAGCCAAGTGTCACAGAACTGAAGCACAATGTAACAAGAATGTATACCTTTCAATTATGTCCAAGCGCAATTGGTGTCCATAGGGCAATGTAATGAGCTCCAGACCTGAGCTCACTCCCATCCTCCTCCTCATCTCTTCAGAGACCTCTAGTATCCTAGCAACCTGTCAAGTGCAAGAGTTCACACACACTGATCCGGGAAGTTGACTTATTTAAGAAAAGGAGGAGTTTGATTCCTTCCTAGTGTTACTCTAACTCGCTGTACAGCTGGAACACTAATATAAAGCAATTTAAAAATATCCCCGTTAAACAGAAACATGCTGAGTACATTAAACACAATGAGGTTTTGTGCAGAACTTAGAAATGCTTTCCTTTAGTGAGACAAGTATATGAAAACAAATAAGAATTATGGCCAAGAAATAAGGACTAATTCTTTGATCTGGTTTTTAAAAACAACAACAGAAAACAAGCAGCATCATAAGGAGATTTTCTTCCAGAGAAGAGAGCTGTAGGGTTTGTGTCAAACCCACAACAGATCTGATCAAGCACTCTACCAAAAGCAAATCCCCACACATCCAACAAAAGCACCGAGTGGTTTTGTGGCTTGATCTTTGCTCTGACACTAATGCTCTGTGGCCAAGATACTTAACCTCTTTGCCTCACTATCCTTATCTGTAAAATAGGGATAATACTGTAACCGTGCTGCTTCTCCAGGCCACAGGACTCTTGTGAGGATGAATTAATGTACACAAAGCGTTCTGAATTTGGAAAGGACTATGTGAGTGCTTCATGTCTAACAGTAATTCATACAAAAAAGCCTCTATTTTCCCTCCCTACTGCATTAGTCCTTGCCTTTCAAATACATAATGATTATTTGCAATTTGCTACATCTATAAGAACTATTAATCTGTATTAATCTCAATAATGCTCATATTATCTAATGAAATACTTATGGGTATTGTTTTAATGTTCATATGCTGACAAATTTCTAATCTAATCTGCCTCTCTATCATCATAGCATCTAAGTTCCAACCTTTATCTGCAGGACTGTATTAAGGCAATATGAGGCCTTAGGCACACCATGACACTGGGTACCCAATGGCTTTACCCCCCAGATGATCCCCATTCCCTCCCAGAGAGACAGGAGTGGTGGCAGAGGGCCTCATGGAGAGGCCAGGGTTAATCTGTTTAGGTGAATAGATCAGAACCACTGCTCATCTCCTCCTGCCATACATAGTTCCCTACTTGAGTGGAGTTAGTGTGTGCCACAAGATCTGGGAGTTAACAGCCCATTGAGATGAATGGGACAGTTTCTCCTCTCACAGCTATTGTTCCAGGCTTTCTACAGACAAGCAGACGTCACTACCTCGGTTACACCTGGTAAACGTTTGAGTGTTCCCTCACAATTCTGAGGGCTACAAACTTTATTTTTTAAATGAAAGCTGAGATTCTGATGTAATCAGACTTCAGGAGCTGGGGTCCTATACACAAATCTATAGTGTGCAGGCTTTAATCTGGCCCTGTTTGTATGCAAATCTGTTGCAATACTTTAGAATTCGGTGATACCAATAGTATATGACCAATTCCAAACAAATGGCAATCGTTCAATCCCAGCAGCACAGGCAGAGAACAAGCTGTCATTTCAGGTTGCATCTAAATTAGTTCGATAATCACAGGATCAGGGGGGAAAGCAAGATCGAAAGAGAATGCATAGGCACTTTGATAGGGTCAAACTGAGCTTGAATTTCTCTCTTCTTTTTTCCATGTTGCTGATTCCAGGAATCGCTGCTCAAAAATTTGCCAGTATAACCAAGCCTTCCTCCTTGTAAAAATATCTGTGTGCTTCTGGTGCTTACCAAGGTGTGCAATAGAGGGTACAAATGGCATGTGAGAAGAGAACTACATCTAAAGGCTCTGCAGCCCCCTTCCACTACCTCTCATCCCGTCAAGGCCCAAAGACCCAAACAAGGGTTAGAAGTGCAGTATTCAGCCAGGAAGCTATAACAGATTGTATTCTGTTCAGGTTCTTAGCTCATGCCCACCATTTTGGTATCTGAGTGCCTTCCAGTAACATGAGCAATGTGTGGTGTCCTCGTTCTCTGATATGGGATTCATTCCTTCAGAATAAATACCATTTTTCCTAATCTCAGTTTCATAATTCAGCTTTTCTGCTGTAAATAAATCTACAACTAACGAAGAAAACATCAAATTTGTGTGGAATGGAGGGAAATATAGCTCTAAAATTAGGGACAACTAAGAGGGATTTTTTGTCCAGAGACAAATTTGTAATCATTCTTCCTAGGCTAAAAGCTCTTTTCCAACCCTACCCCTTGACAAATCCCTCCAAGTCCCCCAAGTAAATATATACATTACCTTAGTCCCAGATCTCTCCTTTAATTCTTTCAAAGCTCTGTTTTAAAAAAGTTTAATCTGGCAGGGTATCCAGTGACATGCAGAAAAGTTAATTCTCTTTACAATTATTAAAAACCAAATAATCAATTACCTTGCAGTCCATTCTAAGCATATGCCGGGCAATAATCTTTGGATTGCTGTTGGTGAATAGCTCCTTAACTCTTTTTAACATTGGTGTTTCAAGTGGCTTGTTTTCAGGAGGAAGAAGTTTGGATTCAAAATCATTTGGTTTAAAACTGGATACTGTCTCAAGAACAGGTGCTACAAACAGGCTGCCTTCTTCAGCCATCTCAGACCAAGCTGCTAATGGATCCATTGAGCTCTGTAAGGCATCATCTTCATGGATCAGATAACTTGTTTCAGAGTTCCTGAATGAGAGCAATCCATTCTCTTTAGCTATCAGATGCTCCACATAGCTGCTCTTCTGAGACAGAGGTTGCTGTGTTGCTCCACGGTCTATGGAAGTGGCAGGGTTTAATTCACAGTAGTGTGCCTCTGAACTGTGCCAAGCTAAAGGAGACTGAGGTTGCCTCAGCAAGGGCACTTTGTTGGGTTTAGGTGGAGGCTTGGGACAGAGCTGGCTGTCTGATCCTCTAAGAGCTTCTCCTACTGGCGACTCGGAAGCGACCCTCCGAACTACTGTGGGGCTTAGAGTAGGTTCACTGCCTGTTCTAAATGCAGGGGAATTTGACCATGGGCTTGTATCTATTTCAGGTAACTGAGATGGATGCCTTGAACCTGTAGGTGAAGAACAGAATCATTTTGTATGATGTAATAATAGCATCTAAGGCAAAACTACACATAATCCTGAGATACACTTTACAGTTCTTTTTTGTTGCTGTCGTTGTTTACTAGGGGAAGTGTTTCAGATCATGTAAATTTTTCATTCTGTCAAACACTGTTTAAAACGTATATTTTAAGAGATGAGCTACCAAGCAGATCCTCACAAAATCCCAGATACAGAGAGCAGCTGGGCTGTAATGTCACCCTGTGGTAACACTGACAATAACCCACATCCCCACAGCACACAAAGGCTGTACAGTCAGAGCTGGAAAGTCCTGGCTTGGAATGGGAGCGAGTTTGTAACTTGATCTGCCAGATAAAAATGGAATCTTATCACGATGCTTGTGAGTCATTTTTAAGAATGACATGTTTTGAAAAGAAAGAAAAACTTCCTTAAAGTGGAGTCTGGGCATGTAGTGAGGTATGAAAAGAATGAACTTCAGGGATTCTATTTCTGTAACCCTAAAAGACAGTTGACTCAAATCTGGGGGAACGTGTGTACACTGAAATATTTACACACATAGGCCCCATCCTGCAGTTATCACACAGGCAAACATCCCATTGACATCAAATGAGGACTGGCTGCAGGATTCTTAAGACCAGAAGCAGGCAGCCCCTGAACTCCCGGCCGGGGAGGCTAGCCCCCGGCCCCTCCCCCACTGTCCCCCCTCCCCTGCAGCCTCAGCACAACATGATGCCAGCGCTCTGGCCCACCGCTCCTGCTGGGCAGTGCGGTGGCAGCGTGGCTGGCTCTGGCTGGGTGGCAGGGCTTTCCTGCTCTGAGCAGCATGGTAAGGGGGGAGATGGATAAGGGGCAAGGGGTTCCGGGGGGCAGTCAGGGGACCGGGGGCAGTTGGATGGGGCAGAGGTTCTGGGAGGGGGCAGTCAGGGGACAGAGGGGTTTGGATAGGCATGGGAGTCCCGGGGGAGCCTGTCTGGGGGCACAGGTGTGAATAGGGATTGGGGCAGTCGGGGACAGGGAGTGGGAGGGTTGGATAGGGGGTGGGGTCCCGGGGGTGCCTGTCTGGAGGCACGGGTGCGGATAGGGTCGGGGCAGTCAGGGGACAGGGAGAAGGGGGGTGGGGGTTGGATAGGGGATGGGATCCTGAGGGGTGGTTAGGGGCCAGGGTCCCGGGAGGGGGTAGTCAGGGGACATGGAGCATTGGATGGGTTGCGGTTTCTGAGGAGGGCGGGAAGTGGGAGGGGGCGGATTGGGGGTGAGGGCCAGGCTCTTTGGGGAAGCACAGCCTTCCCTACCCGACCCTCCATACAGTTTCGCACCCCGATGTAGCCCTCGAGCCAAAAAGTTTGCCCACTCCTGCTTCAGACAGAAATTCCCAAACTGTGGCCCACGGACAACTTGCTGGTTGTCTGCAGAGAGCTGACTGATTACATCATACTTCTCATTACCCCAACTGCTACATTGCATTAAAGACCCCCCAGACTGTAAGGTCTCCAGAGTAGCAACTGTCTCCTACTATATGTCTGCATGGTGTCTAGCCACCATCATAATATAAATAAATACATAAATCACACATGAAATATTTTCCTAATTTTACTTTTCAGGGTAATTGCTATAGTTACTACATAAATGTTATTGCAATCGTGAATGGGCGGAAGGCAGTTCATCCGATCACAAATGGGAGGGAAAGCAGTTTGTTCAATTATGTCTGGGAGTACGATGGAGGAAGAGATGCTCATGACTAGACAATCTCTCTCTATTAAGGTGCGGGCCACACACCACAGAAATGTTTGAGAACGCCTGCCTTTAGAAATCAGTTTAAAATCCACAACACCCATTTCATTTTATTTTATTTTTTAAACAGATTTAGTGCTCTAGAAAAGTTCAAGATTGACCACCTTGGAAATCAAAGGCCAGAATTTATCCACAGGGCTACTCACAACCTCAGCACTAGCTTCCTCACACAGTGGTCCTGTTTGGCATATAAGGGGGTGCCCTTACAATTTTCCCCTCTAGGTGTAGCTTGGAGGGTAGGTGGGGGGGGAGGTAAGCAAAATTTCTCTGACAATTGAGCAACTGCTAGTAAGTCTTCTATCAGTGGGGTAACGCGAATAAAACTGATCACATTCTGGAAAATTTCATATTGCTGCCGCCCAGGAAAGTTACATGGGGCAGCAGCCGACTTGTGATATAAGCAGAAAGAGGAAGAGCAAAGGGGGATCAGAGGAACAGAGTGTACAGCTGCCCCACTTCCTCTTCCCCAACCACCAGCAGTAGCAAGTGGTGGAAAATAGCAGAGTACTGATTCTGCATTAGCTGCCTTACCTGAGTAACAGCAGCGAAACATACCAGATTGCATCAGGTTTACCACAGCTGCTCAAGCAGCTATGGGCAGGATGGTATCAGTGAAACTGTTGAGGGCTTGTAAAACTCTGGAGTTGAGATGGGTGACGCTGCCAAGAAGTGGACCTATTAGTGCCAATCATGATCATCATTTTTGTGATGTGTAAACCTAGGCACTAGGGTGCCATACCAAGCTGATGGGTGCCTTCTAAATAGAGTACTTGACTCTAGTTATTATAATGAGCCTATCAACTCCATTTCCATGGGCCACTGAACAGTCATCAGATGCTAACTGTATTCAGTACCCTCACACTTGAGACCGTGAATTTCATGTGGGCTCCAGTCTCTGAAAATCTCTAGCATTTTAAAACGTAACCTGAAGACAGGGAGGGTAGAAGGCTGACTGCTTGCTGGCATGCATCTTCTAAGGAGTTATTAGAAATCTGCCTACAGACATACCTATTGGCAGGTAGCTTTCCGACTGGTGAGCCTTTAGGGAGAATCTTTTCTCCTGGACATGATCCAAACTAGCTGGCTGGCTACCACTTTTTTCTTTGTTTCTGAGGGGGAAAAAAGCCAACACAACAATATATCATTAAAGTGCAGTAGGACACTTAACATACAGGACCAACCTTCAGTTGTGCCAGGACTAAGGAGAGTCCTCAGCTTCCCACTTACAGCCACTTAAAGGGGCCTTAGTACGGGTGAAGATCTGGTACTGAGAGTTATTGCTTTGTGCAACATGGCAACAAGTCTGTAATCGTACAACATGGCAAGGCAGAAATTAATGCTTTATAGGTTCTCAACCTTTTGCATGCTGTGACCCCCTCTTACAGCAGAGGAAAGATTTGTGACTCCTTTTCTCTCCTAGCCATACAGGAAGGGAGGAGGATTGTGTCCCCTGATTGGAGTGTGTGTCACAACCCTCAGGTTAAGAACCCATTCTCTAACACAGTGATACTCAGACCTCAGTGGTTCAGGAGCCAAATTATCAATCAATATTACCCAAAAGAGCCACAGTAGTTTGAATTCATTGTTTCATTTACTATAGAACTATACATTCAGATTTAAACAATATGACTGGAGAAATATTTAGTTTATTCTCACAGCAAAATGGCTGACCAAGTATTATTATTATATCATCTACAATTGGTTAATAACATAGTAAAAGCATCCAGATTAGTTAATAATTAAATCACACCACTGTTTTAATATTATGTGCTGCAAACAGCTGCAGGAGACACATTAAAGAGCCTCTTGCGGTTCACGAGCCTCAGTCTGAGTATCACTGCGCTAACAGAAAAGAAAGCTGCCCTTCCATTTCTGTCCTGGTTCAGCCACAGGAGAGTAAATAAAGACATGCTTTGGTTGACATTCCCAGGAAAATCAGATACAGAATATTATTTACAGGCTTTGGATGAACGACTGCTCAGCCAACATGCAGTTTCATAAAAGGCACTAACAATGTCTACCAACTGCATTTCTAAGTTCAAGAGCAGGCATAATTAGCAGTCCAGATCCCAGTATTGCACAAGCAACCCTCTGCATCTGTCTGAAGTTCCACTGACTTCACTGTGACTCCTCCCCCAGAGTCCCGTTCAAGTCAGGGTGGCTCCATACAGGCATAGATGTCCAGCTGTGCAGATCAGATTCCAGGATCCAGGCCAGAATCTCAGACAATGATTTGGAATTTTTGTAGTCAAAAAGTTGCTTTAGCAGTTTGGTTCCCTTTTTTGTTGGCATGCTAAGACTTTTTCAAGACAACACCTGAACTGAGCAGTAATGAAGAACTACACTCCATCAGCTGTCTCCTTCCAGACAGTCAGCTTTATTAGTGCACTTTATTTTAGTCATCTCAATTTATCTCTTTTTAACTATCTTAACCCATTTGTGGCATTTTCTTCACAGCAGCAGAAGAAAGAGGGCTCACCTTGAGAAAAACAACAAACCTTTTACTTTTTTTATCCTTCAATTTATGTTTAGTATTTTTATTTTTAAGCTACAGCACAAGCTGCACCATTATTGTACTTGCAGAGCCTGAGTCTGATTTCACTCATTCTGGTTTGACATCATTAACTTCAGTGAAGATGCTCCTGATTCATACCAGTGTGAGCGAAAGGAGAACCAGCACTGCAGAGCCCAAACACCATCTCGCTGAGGAAACAGTTCTCACTGCAAAAACCCTGAATCATGTTTTTTCAAAGATATTTTAGAGCTGATTATTTTCAAAATCTGATTACACCATTCATCTAGTTTGTTAGAATATCTGTGCTTAATTAGGCTGCTGACATAGTCAAATGGCATCAGTAATCTCTGTGTTTTACATTAATATAATTGAAGACAGAGTTACCTTAAAGTTCCTTAGTCCTCTAAAGCCTGAGCCAAAGCTCACTGGAGTCAGTGAGAGTCTTTTCACTGATTTCACTGGGCTTTGGATCAGGCCCTTAAAATGAGTTATTAGATGAGACTGTGAGGCCTGATTCTTTTCCCATGAAAGTAGAGAACAAAACTCCCATTGACTTCAATGGGAGCAGGATTGGATTCTTGACTCCCCTTTAAGGAGGATGATGGAACAAGAGAAAAGTACCTTAAAAGATTTCCTCTGGTTAAGCTGTGCTCCTGGGACTGCACGCCACATATACTGAGGCTCAGCCTTATTGCAGTCTCTGTTTTTCCTTCAGTGATATTGCACTCTCTTTGTCGAACTGGAGATACTCCATACTTTTCCTCGAGACATCTCAGTGGCATGGTCCGGTTGATAGGCTGAAAAATAATTGCTCCACTCTGCTTTGATACTGGCCTGCGATTCCCCACATAACATCTCACTAACCCAGGGATGCTGTCGAAACTTTCAAGTTCGAACTGATACTGAACACGGCAGTAGGCTTCATTGAGTCTGAGGACTGTTCTGTTGATTTTGAAATGTTGAGAGATGTTTTTCCACTGACAGGTAAGAACAAAGTTTCCAGGACTGGAGAGAGAATCCCTAATCAGGAAATCTCCATCTCTCTGAACTAGGCTTTCTGCCACCTTAGAGAGAAAACATACAAAAACAAAAAACCCACATTTAGAATCAGAATACTCAGCCTGGGCTAGTATCACATCAGTAGAGTCTTGTTATTTAATCTAAATGTCGGGGCCCAATTCTGGCTGCTCTGTGAGCACAGGTTTAAAACCAGAAAAGACAGGATGGAGGAAAAGTGTGGGGCAGAATGTTGCCCTCTCTAATTCTGGCTCCTTCTAAAATCCAGAAGCCATTCCACAGACTTTCTACAATAGGAGTCTGGGAGGACCTTCTAGGACAGGGCCAGAGAATGCAGTTTGTGTGCATACTTCCTCAATTTGTCAAAAGAAACTAATCTGTGATATACTTCAAGAGAGACAAAAGAGCTATTTTTAAAATGGGTTTCACACATTCTTCTCTTTGTTTTGCAATGTGCACATAAAAGCTGAAAACTCCCGTTTCTTTTTGAACCAAGCTGGCCCTTCCCATTGGGCAAACATTAATTCATTAACTTTCAAACCACAGAGCTGCCTGCTTCTGGCTGCTCTGCCTGATTTCCAGCATCTGCTGATAGCAGCAGGAAAGCTCACAACTCTGAGAACGGCGTTTGCCAGGTGCATGTTGATGATGAGCCAGCAGGGGGAGCTCGTGATGTTTTTGGTGTAGACGACCAAAATAGAAAGATAGCTACTTCAAATAACTATTACTCGTTATTACTACTATTACTACTAGTATGCCGTTTTATCATTTCAAACTAAAGAAAGGGAGAAGATTGGAACATTTTTAAATTCTGGATAATCATATTAATCTAAATTCAGGCCAGCTGAACAACAATATTAGAGGATAGAGTGTAGCTCGTCTATAGCACAGAGCAGCATTCTTACCTCTCCTCATTGGATGATTTTTTATTGGTTAAAGTATAAGAAACAGTGGATTTCTTCCCTCTGTCTCATCTCTCACCAAAGCATATTAAATAAACAATACCAGACACTGATTTTTTCTCACACTGGAAGGCACTGCATTTCTATTGAATTGGTGATCTCATGCAGACTCTGTAACACTCCAGTGTTAACCTGTTTGTATCTGTATATGAAAGCCCACAGCTTTGCCTGTGAAAGGAAGACCCAGGAGGGACGTACCTGCCGAGGAATGCGTCCATGGTACCAAGCATGGCTACGTAAGTCTTCGCTGCTCAACTGTAGCTCTTCCTCTAACTCTTTCTTCAGCTTTTCTGGGGTGTTGTCCATAAGCTGCCTCTCTTTAGAAAACTGCAATAAAGATTAAAAGGTTTGACTGTGCCAGGTTTAGTCATTAACATTTTATATAACTCAAAACTTTCATCCCATATGTCACACACTCTGCAATAGCTACTGGAACATGGGTGCTATGTTTAACAAGCTGACCTGCCTTTGATCTCTAAGCAGTATTTGCAAAAACTAGCATCAGGTGAGAAGGTGCGTAATGATGACACACTGTACTGAGTGCATAATAAATAGCCCATCTGTGTATCAAGAGATAACGTGCACCTGCTGGGCCACTTCAGTAACTGCATCTTCCCAGTAAGAATTCCATATAAGATAAGAAGCAGAGATGGGTCCAAAGATGCCGCCCCCGCCCCAAGACTTTGTAGTTTTATTCAGATCTAAACTTTGCTTTTTTGCCCCATTCTAAGAAAGAATATCCTAAACCATCAGGACAGATACAGAGTGTACAATTCAGTACTTATGCTGCATGTGAAATATATGCCTTATTAAAGGCAAGTTTCCCTTAAAACACTTAATTCTAAGTAGAAGTACAGACTCATTGAAGCCTGCATCTTCAGGCATTTCTCCTTATTCCTTCCTGAAGAGAGCAAAAATCTTGGTTCCCGTTAGGGCACCTCCCTACAATGTGTAAGGTCTTCTGGGGGATTCCTCTACCTCTATAATACAACAACCATAAGATCTTCTGTGGGATTTCTCCCCCTTTCAACAAGCACAGGATATTCAGGGGATTGCCGTGTCCCTCTATTTCCAAATGACGTACCACTTCCATCTGGGGTCCTTAGTCTTTCTCTGGAGTATGACTAGGGGGACTAGATGTCCTGATAAAATTGGGTGTGTCCCGATGTTTAACCCTTTGTCCCGCATCCTGATCAATGTATGATTGGGACCGCATTTGTCCCGTTATTCAGGAAAGGAGGCGAGCGGGAGGGATGAGTAGGCAAGCAGCAGGTGGGGGCGGGTGTGAAGAGGTGAGTGGGGGGTGAAAAGGCGAGCAGTAGTCAGGGAGGGTGAAGAGGTGATCGGTGAGCCAGCGGCAGGCGGGTGGGAGGTGATTAGTGAGCCAGCAGCGAGTGGGGGTTCTCGGGGCAGGCATGGGGGTTTCTGGCAGCGGAGGGAGGAGGTGAGTGGCAGGTGGGAGACTGAGGAGGGACGCAGCAAGCCAGCGGCAGGCTGGTGGGTGAGGAAGGGCACGGTGGTGGGACGGAGGGGCCGAGCAGAGAGGGGGTGGGACCTGGGGCAGAGTGGGAACGGAGCCTGGGAGAAGCAGGGGTGGACTGTGAGCAGGGTCGATGGCACCCCAATGTCCCGATATTTTACTGTTGTGATCTGGTCATCTTAAGTGTGACTTTGGTGATCCATGAAGGGTGTGGCTCCTTCTCCAGAGAACCACTAAGGATATTGTTGTCCAATTTTCCATGAATTCTCAAAGGGGAGACGTTCTTTGGACATTCTAACTTCCTCTGCAAGGCCTGTGATTCAAACCCTACATTTAATGTTGCTGAAATGCCTACAGAAAGCCCCACATGTTCAACTATCAAATATTGTAATGGGATTCAGCTATTTGTGGAAACTGACATGATGCTACATTGATCCTGGAGAGAGACAGATGCTACCTCCAAAAAATAAAATAAATAAAGTGACACACAATGTTGGGCCCCTGATAGGAGGTAGGTTACAATGAGACAATAACCACAGAACATTTTTCCCCCCATGGCCAGACACTTTTTTTTTGTTAAGTTATTTGGATTGTCCTTTCACAGGACACTTTGATTGAATGGTACAATTTATGCATTGTTTATAAAAAGACTGGAGAACGCTGCTGTTCACCCACTGATCACAGTCTTTCTGTGATCACTGTGCTCTCTAGAGTTTCCATCATTGCATCCTTTCAGCATATAACAGAGAGCAGATGCTGTGTGTATTGCGCTCCCATCAACAAACCTCGGTGCAGTCTGGAATAGACCAAATTACAACCGTTTGTTAGAGAGCATATTCTTGATGGAAAAATGTCAGGAGAGGTGGGCGTTCTGCTGCCCACATCATTTAAACAGATTCATTCTAAGATGAATTTTCTTCCTATCTCTTCCAAGGAAAAACTATGTGCCTTTTTAGACAATAAATAGTTGAAGGTTTAGTTTATACAGTTGAGGTCAATGAAGCACTATAGTAGCACTTTAAACCCCCCTGCAATTTTGTTTGTCAGCCATGTTACCATGCTGTTTACACAGGTAAACATGGTTAACAGGGATACTCATGTTGTGCAACAAGGGACAAGTCCTGCTCCTTCTCCTGCAGCCAGAATGCCTCTCTGCTTCAGGGATTGGGCAGGATTTGGGGGTTGCATTGCAGCCTATAGGGGAGAGGATTTGTAGTCTCCCCATCCCTCACAATACCTCTGTTTGGTGCCTGGCTAAGCTAGTTGGGCCAAGCACTCAGTGTAAGATTCCTTCCACATGCACTGCATAATTTTGAAAAACGGGGGCATAGATAAACAATAGGCCAAGTCATCCCCCCTTGCAGTAAAGCAAAGTAAATGAGCATTGCACAGGGGATCTTCAGAGGGGTGGGGTGGACTGAGCCATCCTTCCTGCCGCTGTGGCCTGTGGAGGACTAACCAAGTCACTTTTGCAGCTGCTACTTCAGCTCTCCACAGCCGTTTCACTCTCCCCTGTGGTGCATGTGAGTGTCTGCACATGAATGAGTATCCAGTGGATCAGCAAACTGGCAGATCCACTGCACTCAGCTCCAGCACCCTCATCACTTAGCTGCCCAACGCAAGATTTGCACCAGTGATCTTTAAATACAAGGAAAAGTGTGAAAGATTAAAAATATTATCCTACACTAAATGGGTTAAAGCTAAATGAGATACAATTATAGCATTTGAATGGACTAAAGAGGCATACTGTTCCATCTGCATGACAACATCATGCCAATTATATATTTGCAGTTACTTAGGAAAGTTC
The DNA here is from genome assembly GCF_009764565.3 of Dermochelys coriacea. Lineage (NCBI taxonomy): Eukaryota > Metazoa > Chordata > Testudines > Dermochelyidae > Dermochelys > Dermochelys coriacea. The sequence goes on along the minus strand of NC_050075.1, from coordinate 74,601,180 downwards.
GTGTCAGGGTGGGCTCCAGGCACCAGCTTTGCAAGCAGGTGCTTGGGGTGGCATTTAGAATGGGGCGGCAGCCCGTGTCCTGCGGCGGCAATTCGGCTGCAGCTCCACCGCTCTTCCTGCCTCAGCAACAATTCGGCGGCGACTGCTTGGGGCGGCAAAATTGGTAGAGCCGCCCCTGGTTAGTGTACAAATCTAGGATGGGATTTTCAAAAGTAATTAAGGGAGTTAGCTGCCCAATTCCCATTTTAAGTGGATAGACATTGGGCACTTAAATTGCCATAGGGAGTTTTAAAAATACTAGCCCAAATCAAAATAACTCGGTGCACAAATGTAATTCTAAATATCTTGTATATACATCTACTCTATTAGATGGAACACGTTTATCAGACAGTATTTCTGTAGTGTAGTTGTTCATGGATTGTAGCTCCTAAATAAAGAGTTTTGATGCAATCTATTGCTTACTGCAAATTTTCTGGATATAAAAAAAGCAGTATTTATATTATTAATCAAGGGTCGCTCTAGAAATGAGACCATTTCAGTGTTGGGTGATGCTATTACTGTATAATGGAATATGACTTTCTGACATGACACAGGACCAACCAGGATGAAAGATGCTACAGGTCTATAAAATATAATCATGCCAGACCTTCAGCTCAAGAGTGAATTTCATTCATAGTAAACAAAGCTGACAACTAACTTTTATCTTACAAATGGAGGTTGGGTTATCTATCACAGCTGTTTTCATCAGGATACAGGAACATATATAATATAATACAGGAAATAAATCATGGGTAACTGGATTATTCATTAGCTTTAAAATGAAAGTAATGAAACAGTGTGCTCATCATAAAAAAGACATTTTTAAGGAATCCAACTTAGTTAACATTCATGATCAGCCTTTTAAACTCACAACAAACTGGAACCTAGAATAAAAATGGTTAGATTTTAAACTCTTCAGGGGAGGGACTGAGTCTTCCTATGCATCTGTGTAGCACCTACCACAACAGAGGCATCCTACAGACAGTACTACCACTATCCCAAATCAATTTATAGAATTATGGTGTTTGTACTTAGAGAGCAACAGTAAATAAATCATATATTAGACTCATTTGTCTTAACTTTTTTTTTTTTTAAACTGAGCCGCATTTGTCTTAATTTTGTGTCTTGGACAGAGACAAACGCTTTGTCAGCAGTTATCTAATAATAATAATAAAAAACAATAAAGAGGTTTGAATGGAGCATTGCTTCTACCATGCATTTGCAGAGAGATGGTGGAGTGGGTGATAAAAGCCTTTTCAACCTCTAAATATGATCCTATTATTCCAATCTGTGTTGTGACATAACTCACTCGGACAGAGAAACAAGGAAGCATGCAGCTCAGATTCCTCAGGATCTCCAACTGGTAATAATAACTCCTTCATATGCAGCCCTGATACTGCAAGGAGAACCATATAGGCAAATCCCTGAGCCACTTTGACTTCATTAATCCACAAGGGCCTGCCCAAGGGATTCCCTTAGTGTTGAATTCTGCTAAGAATCCCAATGGGAACACACGGTCCCAAGCTTTTAATTTTCAGCAAAATGTTTCAAATCACCACTGCAATTATTTTACCATTTTTCCAATTAAACTTGCGGCGTTTATCACATTGTACAAAGGATTTCCCCTCAAGTCTCATTAAATCTAGAATCACAACCTGTCATTAATTCCATAGGCTTGTTTTGATACAATATGCAATTTTGCATTTCAAAGGCAAATATAAGCTGTTAGGTGCAATGAAGTTTGGAAAATACCAGTGAAGTTCAAGAAAATCAAATTCCAAAAGATTCACACAATTTTGCCTGTTTAGGATAAACTATCAAAAGTGACTTGGATTAACATCATATATTATATGTATGACATTTGACAAACCTATTGTTCTGGGAAGTTCCTATTAAAATATATTATTCTCACATCCAAATGAAAATGGTTATTTTTATTTGTGCAGATGGGATTCTTCCAAAGAGACCTCTCTACTACAGCAGGCCCTAGTTTTTAATCCTCCATTCAGAACGAATCGCATTAGGATAATTTTGAACGGTGCCCATTGCTCTGTAGCAACTTTGGGCAGGTCTACACTACAGCCTAAAATCAATATAACTTACGTCACACAGGGGTGTGAAAAAGACTTTCCTCCCACCCCAAGTGAGGCAAGTTTTGTGCTGTTCCACTGACACAGCTTCCACTTCCAAGTGAGGTAGAATAATTATGCCGACGGGAGAGCGCTCTCCCTCGGCATAGCGCGTCTTCACCAGATGTGCTGCAGCTGTGCCAATATAGTGCTGTAATGTAAACTTGCCCTTTGTTTGCAAGCTAAACTCATAATTGTTGTTTATCCTGTAGACTAACAGGGCAGATTCCACTCTCCCCTACACCAGTGTAAATCTGGAGCAACTCCATTAAAGTCAATGGAGACACATCAGTTTAATATGAGAATAAGGAGGAAGAGAGTCAGGCCCACTGTTTTACATACATCCCCAAAGCTTATGTTGTTTCTGCTTTGGAGGCTTATCTCAATTCTAATGGGAAGCAATAAACCAAATCTGGTTTCTATCTGAGTTTGAGAGACAGGTATTATATAGTCAGAGGATGGGTAGAACAAATTGAATAATCTTAATTTACACTAAAAATGGATGGGAAGCAATGATAATTATAATAAAACCTAACCTAACCCAAATTGGCTGGAATTATGAAGACACAAATGGTTTTCTTTATAAAATATATGTTGGAAACTGTTCAAGATGTTTACTGCACAAAATCTCCAGATGCATTTTTGGTTACCCAGGGGATTCACAGTCATATCTCTGTGTAGCCTGTTGGTAAAGTATTATTTACTCAAAGCACATCTAAGGACTGTTACAGTTGTTTCTGTAGGTCTCAACTTTCCTGATAAAAGGTAACCCGAAACCCTGATAAGGTTTTCATCAGACCATTCGCTAGCGTCTTCTGCTCACGCAGCTTCCCTTATGTCCTTCATCCTCATGATAGTATTTCAATTATTTCCTGCTGCTATGGGCACAGTTTAGCTAGCAGACATTTAAATTAGCCCCAAGAGGCAGCCTTGTTATTTTCTGATTCTTCTTGCTTTGAAAGGAAAAGCTCAACTTTTGAGAAGGCTTCAAAGCAGAGAGAGCAGTATTATGATTAGAAATCAATGAACCAATTAGAAAAAAAAAGGGGGCATCACCTGAACCAGGAATTGAACCAACCCTACACCTTGCTCAAGGTTCTAATAAATTCAGCTACATATCCCACAAACCCATCTTCTCCCCAACCCCCCCACAGGCCTCCTGCTCTTGGTTAAGTCCATCCTGAAGTCTTTGCTAGCCTAGTTGCGATCTTCAGATCTCACTAGTTCTGGCACTTCCTTAGACTAGATGAGGGGAGGAGGGAGGTATGCCCTGGCTTCAGATAAGGGGAAAACCCCAGAATTCACATGATTTGAACAGAGCAGCTGTCCAGAGTGCTAGACTGAAAACTCCCAAAGGACTAGAAGCACAGGTGAAAGGGATGTTGGGGATTTGGGAGGTGAGGGAGAGCTAGACAGGAGAGGATAGGAGATGAAACAGAGGAGAAGTGTTGAGGAAAAGAAAGGGAAAACTCACAAGGTCTGGAAAAGCTTCCAAACTGTAGGGAGTGAGTGGGGCTCATCTGAATCCAACCCCAGTTTTCTGAGGTTGCTCCTCTCTCATAATAATAAGAGAAGATTTGGCCTAGATAAGATAACTCAATATTTACTGTAAAACTCATGGCCTCGGTTTAAAATGTACACTTACTGCAATAAGTTTAACCTTGCCTTCTTTTGACATTTGCTGTAAGTACCTGGCACTGCACGTATAATGATATTAAAAGGTATTGGATACAACAAAACATCCTTTACAATTCCCTAGCCCCTAAACTACTAAACAAGACAGACTTGCATCAAGTATTTCACATGTATAGGTATAATCACCTGCAAAAAATATCCCTAATGGGATGCTATTTGGGAATGGACCCATTAACTTTACTATTTGAAAGCATTCTGTTTGGTCCTTATTCTCTCCTGCCTGGTGGTTTTATTACACTTAGCCTGTAAAACTGCAAGCATGCAAAACCAGACTAATTTCAAACACTATTTTGGGGGAAGTGGAGGGATGGAAGACTCTCTTGCTAAATGGTACATCTTGAACCACAGCACTGACTTCTCTGCTTAGGTTTCCCCTAATTTCTCACAAAAATGGAAAACATTTGTGGAACTAAGATGGTGTGTGACAGATATCGCAACCACATGCAACATCTTTGGGGATCATAGTACATTAAGTGTGTGAATAGTTTATGTATCACTGTGGGCCAAGAATTGTATGCAACTCCAGGGAGAGGGATGCCACAACTCCTCCATGAACTAAGAACTGTGGGGGGTGATTAAGGTAAATCACTCCAGGACAGGTGTAAACACCTCTAGAGAGGTACCAACCCCAGGGGAGGCTTGCATATACTAGTTCAAACTGGATTTTCCAGAGACCAACAGATAAAGAAAGAACTTTTAGCATAAAAAGGCTGTGTTTAAACAGACCCAATGCCTTCTTTCTGATCCAGCAAATGAATAGGACTTTCTGTGCAAGCGCCCCCACCCTTGCAGAAGGATTTGGCCTACTAGAGCCTCATATATTGATGCATGCAGGTTCTTTTATTGTTTTTAATGTTTTCCCTGTAATGCTTTTACCTGAGGAATAAATGTGCTTGTTTAGAAGAAGCTGTGTGTTAACTGGTAGCTACTGTTCAGAGCCCTTGAAGGGAAAGCAAAGCACAGGTGCTGGCCTTTAGCTAGACTGGCTTGCTGGGGATATTGCAGTGTAGGGCAGGGAGCTGTGCAGCCTTAAAATCCCCAGTCAGAAGGGACAAGGGTCCTCAGCCAGAGATAAGTGATGGCCGGACACCTGAGAGATGACTGGGCATTCCTGGACAATGTGAAACTTTAAGTAAATTAATACAATGGCAGCAGCTACAAGAGGGGCACATCTTGACTATAGCACACAGCCCATGTTTTTAGGTCAAGTACTGGGGAAATCCAGAGGAGGAAAGAAGTTTTCCCCAAGGTAGCGTTCCATGGCTGATACTGCAGATTCAGGGCTTCAACGCACCCTGCAGCTGCTGCCCTACTCAGTCATGGAGGAGAATGGCAGGTGGCTACCCATTTCCATACTTCACAGAAGGTGTGGACCCCTGCATAATCTCCCTGAAACCCATGCCCCAGCACAGTGGAATCACACCAATTCGAAAGAGATCAGAGCCTTCTACATGTAGGGGTGCAGGAGACATAATTTGGCCCAAAAGAGGGAGACATAAAACTGATCTAAAGTGAATGATATAACAAGGCAAGGTCAGGCCCAGCTGCCAGCTTGTTCAGGAGAAAGTTTTGAAGTTCAGACTGATTTAACTCTCCCTTTGAGATGTCTCTATTTGATTCACTCTACATTTGAGATGGCCAATATATAGTTCTTAAACTGAGCCAAGTGAACTCTAGAATTGACCAGAGACCTGAACTAAGTCAGATAGAGTGGAATGACATTTTATGGAAAACCCAAATGGGCACTGGCTGAAGAATCTTTAGTGTCAGCTGGGAACTTTTGGAGGAACAACTGGTGAAAAGTATCAGTAATCAGGCAAACTTCAATCATCATATCACTGACTTTCTTGAAATTCAAGTCAGTCACACAAGCTAAGTAACCTTTGCCCACCACAAGGCAAGGAGCATGGGGCCCTTCTGACATTTATGGAGATGTTCCTGAATGGAAGAGCCACACGAACATTGATCTGGTTTATGCTCAACAGGCACACGATACAATATCACAGGGTTCAGTCAAGTGCTCACTGAAACCCACAGAAAGAATCTCATTGGCTCCAGTGGGCTTTGGGTCAGGCCTATATTGTACAATCCTTCACTCCAGTAAGAAACGAATACCCTCCCCACAACCCAACTGTAAATATAACTCAATCCTTAATTCCTGAAACGACAGCATTCACAGACTAGGGAATATGGTTCACCTTTAGCTAGAGCCTAAATCTTTGAATTCTCATATGTCACAATCCTAAAGTTCCTATTCAACTGTTGAATGGTACTTGCCCAGGAAAAATTCCCCTTAATTGCAATGGGGATTTTTGCCTGAGTAAATCTTAAGAACTGCAAGATTTGGCCCCTTGTGCTTATGCAAATGTATTTGAAAAAAGAAAAGGAGTACTTGTGGCACCTTAGAGACTAACAAATTTATTTGAGCATAAGCTTTCGTGAGCTACAGCTCCCTTCATCGGATGTATTTGATGTATTTGAGAAATGCTTATGTCCAATCTATTACTAAGAAGCCAAATGCTGATGTATGTACTCAAGTAAAGCTCCCACTTCAGCAAATGGGAATATGCTGAAGAAAGTACAGAGTAAAAAGTAAGCACGGAGTTTAGGAGTTTGAGCAAAGAAGGAAAATTGTGGTAACAAAGGCACAAAGTAGCCTTGAGTAGTTCTTAAACATAAAGACAATCCTTTATCTCTTTTAGCAACACAGTCTGTACACCATCTTCACTACACCCACTATAGTCATGCTCAGAAAAAGAACTGGAGTAGCACAGATATCTGTTACGTATGTGTTAGAGGGCATGTGGGAGTGGAAACCTTATGAATTATGTAAAAGTAGCATGAGAATTCAGAGAGAGGAGCTTTCCCCTTGAAAGATCTTAGGACATGCAGACAGATCAAGAAGGAAAGAAGATCTTTTCAAACATGATTTTTTTTTAAAAAATCAGCCTCGATACCAAGGATGCAAAACAAACCTCATTGCAGATCCTGAAGTCAATGGGGAACCAAAGTTCAGAGAGTTATGTGAAATTTCACAGTATCTTGGTAAGTTATTCCTTCCCAGCCCAGACTCTCCAACAACAAATTTTATTCCAAAAACAAAGATCCAAAAGCTGGGCTGTGGCGACTTGCTAGCTCACGGTATCAGACTGAATATCCTTCATGTGAATGCTGAAACTGGATATGTAAAGCCCAAAGATACCAGTGAATCAGATTTAGATTGTCACATAGTGAATAAATATTAGTTAAAAATCACCATCTATAAAAAGCCATTGCAAAGACCATCTTTCTCTTGGATGAACTTGCAAGGGTGGCCTCTTATAAAAGGCTGCTTGCCTGGGTTACATTCATAACATTAGGACATTACTGGGTGATGTGGTAGCTCTACATACTGGAAGTTTCAAAACCTGGCAGCAATGAGAACTTGAATGGCTTTCCCCTTTTGAACAGCTTCAGATGAGGGTGAATCATCAACTATATAATTAGGCTGTTACGAACAAATATAATACTTGAACAGGTTCTCCCCTTCCAATCGTAAAGAACATATTAACTGACTGGCCGTTTACCATTTTTACCATGGTTGCATCTGAATTTCCAGATTCTGAATCCCAAAGATGACAGATAGAACTTTTAAAAGGAATCATTTTCAGTGGCTTGAAGCTCACATAATAAAAGAGCACAGTTTAGGGGGAAGAAGAAGTACCTCTGCCCATTTCTACAGACAGCTGCCAATCACACAGCAGTTTTCTGTAATTTGCAGTAAACATCTGAACTAGCTGTTGATCCTCATTCTTACTTACTGTTAGTAATTGAACAGGGGTGCACTTACTAAAACACACACACACATACACACCCCATCATTATGATATAGCATTATGAGGCTATAGAGTTTCTAACCATTATGTTGGACTTTACACTCCAGTAACTAAAATACCACTTTAGCTGCTATATTTCTGATTTTCAAGAGGAACAAAGGTAGGTATAATGCATTATCAGTGCTCAGACCCTGTACATGTCACTACAGTGCATGGTGGGACATATATCAGTGTCCATGTGCTAGGCCAGATTCTGCTCTCAGTTACAACTCAAGTCAGTGCAGTTACTGTGGATTTACGTCAGTGTAACAGAACAGAATTTGGTCTTGTGTCTCAAATGCATCCCTGGTATAACTCTACTGATGTCAGAGGATTTATTCAGAATGAACTTGTTCTCGGTAACTGCCCAAAGCTGATCCCTAACAAAGTTAAGCATAAATCTCATCTAAATATAATTTATTTCCATTGAAGTCAATAGGTTTACAGTGGTGTGAGAGAACTACTAGCCCTGAGTTCTTTATCAATGCTGGCACCAAAGTGCATTGGCGTGCTAGAGAAAGGAGGCATTCAGCTCCCTCTCTTGGATCTCATGTTCTCTTGCCCCCTACCCATTTCCATGTCTGACTGTTTTCCCCTCAGCAAGCGTGACCCATTTCCAAAATGTAGGCATGTCTAAAAATAGCAGTTCGTTGGATTGAATTAAAGATAAGTCAGAAGTGCCTTCTGGAACATATGTATTGAAATCTATTTTAAATGCTGGAAATCTCTTTAAATAGAACCTTATTTTTGAAAGAGACCAGCTGTAATTTGTTTCTGCATAAAAGGCTTTATTCTTTTCCCATACAGCAAACACTATTAATGTTTCGGTTTCTCCAGAGACTATATGGATTAGACCAAATGGAAAATTACCATGACAACACCAGTGTTATTTTAGATATTAGAAATTCATGCCAAGTTAAACAAAGGGCATGGACAAGAATGATCGTTTTAATTCAGTTCCGATAGCGAACAATAAACCCCAACTTCATTTTGAAAGTTGTAGAGCAACAGAAATACAGTGAGAACCTTTAAAATCCCAATTAAAATTAAAAGCAATAAAGTTAACTGGACAGAGTCTCCTTTCTTTGATACTGGTAACTATTTGAATGCGGTTGCATCAGTGAAAAGGAGAAGAGAATCTATAGTAGGGTCAAATTTTCAAAAGTGCCAAAGTGATTCAGGAGCCCAAATCCCACTGACTGTCAGGGAGACTGTCTTTAGGCTCTTACGAGCATAAATCTCACTGAAAGTCACTTTTGAAAATAGGACTAGGGTCCTTAATCACTTTGGCACTTCTAAAAATGTGACCCCTACTATTTTGAAAATGGAGATGAAATATTTCAGGATGGTATAGGATTTTGTCCCAGCAACCATACATAGTGAATGAAAGGTGAAGAAAAACTTAATTACCAGCGTACAAAACAAGTCTGCACTCTACTGAATGCAGTTAGCTTGGGCTGGTGGGGCACTGTGCACCTTCCACTTGCTAGCACTGTCAGCAGCATTAATAGGCTTGGGAGAGACACACAGCCTGCCTTCCTTAGCTAGCTATTTGATGCAATCATGTTTGATGCAATCACGCAGCTACATACCCGGCTTGTGCAACAATCTGTAGCATGCATTTTTGTTTTCAAACATAAATCAGGGATCAAGTCTGGGTTCTAGGACTCATTTCAACATAAGCTAGTCTGTAATAATTACAGGAAGCCAGTCTTTAAAATAATCTTAATGTTTGCATTAATTAAACTGTACAGTGGCTGCATTGTGTCTAGGTAGTGAAGGCACCTCCATCAGTGAGGAGGCTGTCCAATTCTAATCACAATGACAATACCTTTCAATGCTGATAGATGCTATTTTGAAAGCCTCGCTCTTTACACAAACAAGCTGCCATGTGGGCTCACATATCTACAAACTAAACCCACGAGAGCAGCTCAAACGGAGAACCTGTTTATATGGTTTGGCTATTGTGGTTTTTATTAGGGATGGGGATGAACTGTAAAACTGATCCAAAGCTCTTTGGAGAGACTTCGATCACACCTGATTGTGGCTCATATGGAATGTCTCCCACTCAATGTCCCACTCAAAAGCGCTTAGCGCATTTAGGATATTATATAATCTCACATTTTAAATCTACAATAAAATCGGAATTGCCTGTAGGGTTTTAAAATAATACTACAATAAAAGAAAAACTAATGATCTTGACCCAATACAAGTGTATGAGATGCTGTCACTGAAAAGTCCCACCTATTCTTTATAGCATTTTGGCTCCTTTGGACCAATACCAAGGCTTAACTTCTGAACACTATTACCTGAATAGAAAGCAAAGACTGAATACAGTGGCCTAAATTTTCAAATTTAAGTGCTTAAATTTAGGCACCTAAATCTATATTTTGGCATCTAAATCAAAGCAGCCTGATTTACAAGGTACTGAGAACTTGAAGCCATAGGTGCTGGAACTAGGGGTGCTGCCACAACCCCTGGCTTGAAGTGGTTTCCATCATATACAGGGTTTACAGTCAGGTTCAATGGCTCTCAGCACCCCGCACTATACAAATTGTTCCAGCACCCCTGCTTGAAGTTACTATTTAATTCCATGGGATCTGCTGGGGCTCAGTATCTCAAACTCAGGGCACTTTGATTTAGGTGCCTAAATATGGATTTGTGCATTCAATTTCAGGCAAGTAAGTCTGAACATTTTTAAGCCTCTCCTTCAGCTGACAGTACACTATCAAAAGGTACTTCCATTATATGACATCACACACTGTATCTAAATGTCATTTTAAAACAAGCATTGTTGAATATAAACTAGTATGCAGTATAGTTACTGTTATTGCAGAAGGGCACCTACCTTAACTCCAATAACGGATTTACGGTGATAAAAACAACAAAGAGCTGTTATGAGAGTTTGAAAAACATTACAATCCTTAGGCATTTTCAAATCCTCTGTTCTGTGGACCCTTTGGATTAAAAGTAAATGGTCAGCATCCGCAACTTTCAGGAGTTACTTGTGAGCTCTTTTGTATTGCCTCGGCCTGCCAGGGCTCATACACTACCCCTTATTCACACATCAATCTGGCACTATTTCCTCAGCTAATGCAGATACTATCAGTTCAGTGGCTTCTGGCATGCTAGCTTCCAGCCTGCCATGTAGAGAGTGCCAGAATCCTCATGTGATCTATCACACTCACCAATGAAATTCTAACCCTCTGAGAAAGTGCCTCTATTTGGGTATCCCCTTGGATCAGAGTTGCAGTGTACAAATTATTAAGCAACAGGCTGATGGCAGACTCTTCTTCTCAACAATGTACAACACCTGAGTCACTCACTGCACTCCTAAAGGTTTGATTGCTCACTCCTGCTGTCTCTGTTCAGTCACTAAGTATCTACATGTTACATAAATAATTCCATTCAGCACACAAGTGATAAGGAGAGAGATTGAGAGTGGTTGCCTAGGGCTCGCATGACTCTGTTACTCTTCATAATCAAACAAGATGGTATATACTTAGAGTGTAGATAACCAAGGAAAATGTCAAATCTGTTTATTTTTAATTAGGAAGCTTCTGGCAGCCAGTCACAGGAAAAAAATTGGGAGAAGCCAATTACATCAGCACAGTCATTATTAGCGACATAGCTAATACAACCTTTTGGAGTTTAATTAAGACCATCAATAAACAGCCAGCGCCTGGTGCAGGTCCCACGTAATTGGGCAAGCTGTTAGAAAGGAGAACATACTGTGTAAGTTTGAAAACTTCAGCATGGATATAAAGTTAAACCTTATCCTCACAGAAAAGGAAGCAGTCATATTTATATATATATGCTGCTCTTCTCTTAGAGAGCACAGTTCCATCTGGAGACCTCTGCAAGGCTGTGGCTGTTAAAGTATTCCCTTTCATCTGTTTCTTTTAATCTCTTCTTGTATTGTGGAAAAAAGTAAATAAAGCATTGCTGATTGGCTCTCTCAGCACGGTCATATTTCCTCTTCTCCAACTCTTTTCCTTTCCAATGCATTAGTCCTTGATTATGCTCATAATAAAGAAAAAAAGCAGCACTTAAAATTTTCCTCAAAAAGATACCGTCATAAATGGATTAGTCACTGCCCTCTACTGGATGGAAGCAAAACAGGTCAACAATATATCTTAGTCTCTGTATAACTAGGAACTAACAGAGACTCGTCTTTAACTCAGGTGTCAGAGACCTGTGCTTTTGGAGGAAAGACTGGATTTCTATACAACTTCATTACTGTGACAGTCTTAGTAGCTCTGACATGCAGCACAGTGATAGCTGTGAGATTCCTACATGACAATGGAATTGTTACAATATTTTAAGAAGTTAAAATCTATAGTACCAGTGGAGAAGAAAATATTAAGAAATGAAGGATGAACAAAGGTAATGGCTGTAGGCAAAAAGCTGGATTTAATTTAAAAAATAATTAACATCCACAACATAAATAGCTTCTGGAACTCACTACCACAGGATACTAGGGAGGCAAATAGTTTAGCAAGATTCAAAACAGGATTGACATTTTTATTTATGATAACATCTGCAGATGTTTAATTTTAGTAATTTAATTTTAGATGGATTTTTTTTCCAGCCAGAAGTATTTGTTGAAACAGATTCACTGATGCTTGTTCCAGAAGCAGTTCAGTGGGAGGTGGTTTTCATGCAAAGCTCCTTTCCACACCATTTGCCTGCTAAGATCACTACAAACACACATACTAAAATAAACAAAAAGACCTATTGTCCAGTGGGTGCCCTCCTGCTCCTGAGGGTGTGAGTGAGAGAGCTCTGAGGCTCATGTGCAGAAACACTAGGTACTGGCCTGTAAACTCACAAATTGTTAAAAAAAGCCATGGTACCAAAATGTGGCCACTTCTTATGGATACAAAGCACAGCAGGGTTCACTTCTCTTAGTATTTTAAATGGAAATGTATTATAGAACATTGCAATTTATAGGCCTGATCCTGATCCTGTACTTATGTGAGTATCTCCTTGGAAATTAATAGGCCAAATTCTGATTCTGTCTCATCTGAGTTTTTCCAGATTTACACAACTGCAACAGAGAAAAATTGTCCCAAGGTATGTGCATATACATGGATCAATCACAGAAGGCTCCCAGACCAAAGTTTACTTGGGCAACAGGGGCCTGATCCACTGCCCACTGAAGTCAATGGAAAGAACCCCAAAGTCTTCAGTGGGTGTTGGATCAGGTCAACGCTCTCCAAAAAGTCCCTCACTTCAGAGCTCTATGAGGGCTGTCAAAGTTTTCAGTTATTACTCTCTTAGTGAATGGAAACCTGCTGCCCCCCACAACAGTACATCCGCTCCAAACATCTGTGCAATGTTAGAAGTAGCCGACCATGGAGATAGATAAAGTTTAAGGGCCTGATCCTTTACTTGAGGTGTGTGTGTGTGCCTCCAATTAACTTAAAGGTGCTCATCTGCATGTCTCAGTGTGGGACTGGGCCCTAAAGCTGCAATTACCCATCTAGGGAATTCAGAGTCTGCGATTTCAAACCATCTAGTTCTTTGAAGACTGGCACTCTCTGTTTCAGTATTTATTTTAGCGTGCAATGATTTAACTCTAGAAACCACAAATTTGAAATGCAGACAAATAAACCTGTACATTATACTGACTGGGTCTCCTTGGGACAGGTGTCCATGTTGCAGCTCTTCACTGGGGAATAAACAGAGAAAGTCAAGTCAGTATTGACTCTCTCAGCTTTGCTTTCACCATCCTCTTCCTCCCTTTAGTAAAGACATGGTTTCCACCACATGGTTTCAGTCTGGTAGGGAATGAGGGTATTATCACTACAGAAGAACTGTCCAAATAACTTCCATTTTAACCATGGACCATCTAGTCATCATGGCGCACACAAAGTTCTGCTAGTTCAGGAGCACTGAGTCCAGCAGCTGACAGGAAGGTGGTGGGTGCGAGGCCAAAAGGCTTCTAATAATAAATAAATAATAATAGTAGATCACAATATTTTGCCCTTCCATGGTATATTTCATCCAAGAAAGCCAAAGCATCTTTCAGATATTAAACTTGGCCTTGCAATACCACTGAGAGACAGGTATTATGGGTACAGATGGAGAAAGTCAGTCACCTGGGGCTAGAAATTCAGAAGAATTCAAGTCCCATCTAAATACCTAAATAAAGGCCGTACTTGCAAAAGATCTGCACCTATAATCTCTCATTGTGACACTTATGGCCAGACTTTCCAAAAACACTCAGCATCCTACACTTACTTTGCTGAAAACCTGACTCTTTGTTTTGGTGCTTAAATGGGAGCTCAGCCTTTTAAATAATCTGGCCCAGATTATGGATGCTGAGCTCCTCTGAATGTCTGTGTGGCCCACAAGAGCTGCAATGATTTGTCCAAAACTGGGATGATTTGTCCATGCCAGGGCAGAGCCAGGAGTGCAATGCAGGCTTCCCGATTCCCACTACTCTGCTTTCACCAGTAAACAACACTGTCTCCCTTTTTTAGCTGACCACAGTAGCTACTCAAAACGAGTGGGTATGATCAAGTTTTTAATTCAGATACAAATTCTGACTAATTCCTTCATGCAAGCAACTACAGTACAATCTATCACCAAGAAAACATGACCGGTTGTGAAGAGGTTCAAATCATGTCATCTTTAGGACTGGTTCTAAATTCACCCTCTCAGATACCTAGATATATTAGATATAAAAATCACAGTTACCAGTCTGTGTAGACATGGGGCTTTTAAATATATGGAAATGGGGGAGTATGTGAATTCTGATCCCACCCTCCCAGGTTGAGGGGGGCTAGCAGAGAGAGAGGGACTCTAAGAAACTCCTTCTCAAAACTGCACCTTCAGCTGGGCCCTGCAGATCTTCTCAAACCAGTTACAGATATTCAAAATATCTATCGATGATGCAGAGAGAAATGGGAATTGGGAAAGATCCAACCACTATCTTGGAGTTTGGCTTTTTTCATGGTCAGGTCTAATTTAGCACACATTAGTCCGTGACCATGGAAACAAAGGCATTTCAGGCCACCTATGGTAAATAGCTATTCAGTTAGGCCTGGTCTACACTACGGGGTTAGGTCGAATTTAGCTGCATTAGGTCGATTTTAAAATGAATATGTCCACACAAGCAACCCCATTCCGTCGACTTAAAGGACTCTTAAAATCGACTTCTATACTCCTCACCGGTGAGGGTATAGCACTAAAATCAACCTTGCTGGGTTGAATTTGGGATATTGTGGATGCAAATTGACGGTATTGACCTCCGGGAGCTATCCCAGAGTTCTCCATTGTGACCGCTCTGGACAACACTTTCAACTCCAATGCACTAGCCAGGTACACAGGAAAAGCCCCAGGAACTTTTGAATTCAATTTCCTGTTTAGTCAGCGTGGCGAATTCAGCAGAACCGGTGACCATGCAGTCCTCCCAGAATCGCAAACGAGCTCCAGCATGGATTGAAAGGGAGACACTGGATCTGGTTGCTGTATAGGGAGAAGTATCTGTGCAGGCAGAACTTTGATCATAAAGAAGACACAAATATATTTGCCAAAATCTCACAGGGCATGTTGGAGAGAGGCTATAACAGGGACACACAGCAGTGCTGCGTGAAAGTTAAGATGCTCAGGCAAGCCTACGAAAAGACAAAGGAGGCAAATGGTCGCTCTGGGTCAGAGCCCCATACATGCCACTTTTGTGATCAGCTGCATGCCATTCTAGCAGGGGACCCTACCACTACCCCACCACTGTCTGTGTGCACCTGCAAAGGGGGAGTCTCATGCAACAGGGAGGAAGATTTTGTGGATGAGGAAGAGGAGGAGGAGAATGCGCAGCAGGCAAGTGGTGAATCCTTCTCCCCGTCAGCCAGGACCTTTTCATCACCCTGGAGCCAAATACGCTCTGAAGGCGGGATCCCCAACCCTGAAGCTGGAGAAGGCACCTCTGGTGAGTGAACATTTGTAACTACAGTACAGGGTTTAAAAGCTACCGTGTTTAATGTCTGATTTGCCCTGAAGAATTGGGATGCATTTGCGGCCAATACAGCTACTGGAAAGGTCTGTTCACATGTCTGGGGATGGAGTAGGAATCCTCCAGGGACATCTCAATGAAGCTCTCCTGGAGGTACCCTGAAAGTATTCTGGAATCATTGCAGCACAAAGCATGGCAGCAAATGGTCCTGGGTTTTGGTCGCATTCAAGCAACATTCGGTCTATATCTTTCTGTGTTAGCCTCAGGAGAGTGATATCATTCATGGTCACCTGGTTGAAATAGGGGAATTTTTGTATGGGAACAGTAAAGGACCCTGTTCATGCTGGGCTGTTTGCTCTTGGTTAAAAGGGATCATCCCAGAGAATAGCCATGCGGTGGGATGGGGGGAGGAGTGTGCTGCACATCCACCTGAAAACCTCAGTCCCTCCTTTCAAATGTGAAACCCAACCCATTGCTTGCTATGGGAAAGGAGGGTGCTGCAGTTTGAAACCATTCCCACATGTTATGCATAAGAAGCCAACCCCGCATACCCTTTGCCTTACCATGGCTGCCTAGAAACTGAATTCTGTTGCCCAGCCGTGTGTGATGTGTCACCATACTGGCAGGTGCTCAATATAAAAGGCAAAATGCAAACTTGTACCTAAAGCACATGTGCTGTCTCCTGTGAATTGCGTGATTCACTGTGAAAGAGTCTCCCTTTTGTTCTCAGAAATGTATCATCTTAAATTTTACTCTCCCTTTTTATCTCCCCCCAGGTGCAAAGGTTTCTATGCTCCCCCTATCATCTCCATCCCTGAAGTTATTGCAGATTAGAAGGCGGAAAAAACACACTTGCGATGACATGTTTTCCAAGCTCATGCAGTCCTCCCGCACTGATTGGGCACAGCTGAGTGCATGGAGGCATTCAGTGGCAGAGGCCAGGAAAGTATTAAATGAGCGTGAAGAGCAGAGACAGGAGGCGATGCTGAGGTTAATGGGGGAGCAAACGGACTTGATGAAGTGTCTGGTGCAGTTGCAGGAAAGCAAACAATAGCACAGACCCCTGCTGCCATTGTATAACTGGCTGTCCTCCTCCCCAAGTTCCATATCCTCCTAACCCATAAGGCCAAGAACACTGTGGGAGTGGGGGGGAGGCTCTGGGCAACCAGCCACTCCACTCCAGAGGATGGCCCAAGCAACAGAAGACTGTCATTCAAACAGTTTTGATTTGTAGTGTGGCTACAATAAGCCATGTGACCTTGTCTTTCCCTACTCCCCCACCCCACCCCACCCCACCCCACCCGGGCTACCTTGTCAGTTATCTCCCTTTTTTTAAAAAAATTAAGAAAAAGAATGCATGGTTTCAAAACAATACTTACTTTATTTCGAAGGGGGGAGGGTGGTTGGCTTACAAGGAATTAAAATGAAAAAAAGGGGTGGGTTTGCATCAATGAGAAACACACACCAGCTGTCACACCGAAGCCTGGCCAGTCATGAAACTGGTTTTCAAAGCCTCTCTGATGCGCAGCACGTCTTGCTGTGCTCTTCTAATCGCCCTGGTGTCTGGCTGCTCAAAATCGGATGCCAGGCGATTTGCCTCAACCTCCCACCCCACCATAAATGTCTCCCCCTGACTCTCACAGATATTATGGAGCAGACAGCAAGCAGCAATAACAGTGGGGAATATTGGTTGTGCTGAGGTCTAACCTAGTCAGCAAACAGCACCAGCGAGTTTTTAAACGTCCAAAGGCACATTCTGTCACCATTCTGCACTTGCTCAGCCTATAGTTGAACTACTCCTTACTACTATCCAGGCTGCCTGTGTACAGCTTCATGAGCCATGGGAGCAAGGGGTCGGCTGGGTCCCCAAGGATAACTATTGGCATTTCAACATCCCCAACAGTAATTTTCTGGTCTGGGAAGTAAGTCCCTTCTTGCAACTGCTCGAACAGCCCGGCGTTCGTAAAGATGCGAGCATCATGCACCTTTCCCAGCCATCCCATGTGATGTCGGTGAAACGTCCCTTGTGATCCACCAGTGCTTGCAGCACCATTAAGAAGTACCTCTTGCGGTTTACGTACTGGTTGGCAAGAGTGGTCCAGTGCCAAGATAAGGATATGTGTTCCGTCTATCGCTCCACCACAGTTAGGAAACCCCATTGCAGCAAAGCCCTCCAGTATGACCTGCACATTTCCCAGAGTCACTACCCTTGATCACAGAATATCAATGATTGCATTGGCTACTTGGATCACAGCAGCCCCCACAGTAGATTTGCCCACTCCAAACTGATTCCCGACTGACTGGTAGCACTCAGGTGTAGCAAGCTTCCACAGGGCTATCGCCACTCGCTTCTCAACTGCCAGGACAGTTCTCATCTTGGTATTCCTGCACTTCCGGGCGGGGGAAAGCAACTCACAAAGTTCAAGGAAAGTGGCCTTATGCATGCAAAAGTTTCGCAGCCACTGTGAACCATCCCACACCTGCAACACTATGCAGTCCCACCAGTCTGTGTTTGTTTGCCCGGTCCAGAATTGGCGTTCCACTGTATCAACCAGCCCCACTGCCACCAGGATGTCCCAATTGCCACAGCCCGTGCTTTCAGGAATCTGTGTGTCCACGTCCTCATCCCTGGTGCTGGTGTCTCTTAGCCCGGTTCTGCATATACTCCAGGATAATGCGCAAGGTGTTTACAATGCTCACAATAGTAGTGGTGAGCTGAGTGGGCTCCATGCTTGCCACGGTATGGCGTCTGCAGGAGAGCAGAGTTGCAGCGGAAGCAGTGGATGAT
Source organism: Dermochelys coriacea (assembly GCF_009764565.3). Taxonomy (NCBI): domain Eukaryota; kingdom Metazoa; phylum Chordata; order Testudines; family Dermochelyidae; genus Dermochelys; species Dermochelys coriacea. The sequence continues at coordinate 74,582,715 of NC_050075.1, read as the reverse complement.
GATGGATGCCACGAGAATAGATATTTATACAGAACGACGAGAAGACCTGCGAGGTGGATTCACGGTACCAGGAGAGCAGAGTTGTAGCGGAAGCGGTGGATGACGACAACATGAAGAAATTTGCTATTGAGACTGAGCTCATTTACAAGAGCAGGAGAGCAGAGTTGCAGCGGAAGCGGTGGATGATGATGGTTAGCAGTCGTACTGCACCGTCTGCTGACGGCAGCACCCAGGACGCAACAGCAGTGGTGACAGTGAGCTGAGCTGAGCTGAGCGGGCTCCATGCTTGCCGTGGTATGGCGTCTGCACAGAAAAAAGGTGCGAAACGATTGTCTGCCGTTGCTTTCGTAGAGGGAGGGGCGACTGACAACATGTACCCAAAACCACCCGTGACAATGTTTTTGCCCCATCAGGCATTGGGAGCTTAACCCAGAATTCCAATGGGCGGTGGAGACTGCGGGAATTGTGGGAAAGCGACTCACAGTGCACCACTCCATAAGTCGATGCTAGCCATGGTAGTGAGGATGCACTCCGCCGACTTAATGCGCTTAGTGTGGACATACGCAATCGACTGCATAAAATCGATTTCTAAAAATTGACTTCTATAAAATCGACCTAATTTCATAGTGTAGACATATCTTAGTTGCTAAAAGCTAGAGAAGTTTAATAATGCTGATTCCTTACAAAGAGGGAGTGAAGGTTTAGGACAGCAGAGAGGGGTAGAGAGCATCTGATGTGGGTATTTTGTAAGTTGCTACTACAGTATCTAGGCCCAGTGACTAGAGTGTATTCTAGACATCCAGCTATAAACAAGGATGATTACTGACCCTGCACTATGTATATGTATTCCCCATGTAAAATGCCCACAGCCATTTTACAGGTACATTCATGTCTTAAATGACAAACTAATAGTTTTGTAAACTTCACTTAGGGCTTGTCTACATGGGGAAATTTACTGGGATAATTATTGCGATATAATCATACATTATACAGCTGTAGTTTTACTGGTATAACTCACCGCGTGGATACTTATTCTGGAATACAAGTGTCTTTTTCCGGTTTAGTTTATGCAACTTTGAAAAATTTCCTCATGTAGACAAGGCCTTAAGGCTTAGAGAACGATTGTGCCAGCTCTGCTCACCATCAGTGATATTTTGCCATTCACTGATTTCCATGGAGCTCTATGGAGTGAGGCACTGCTCAACATGAGAGGAGGTGGCAGAATTGGGCCCTTAATGAAGAGCAGAAATGGCCAAGTTCTGCCCTGATATACATCATGGGGTTTAACAAGCTCTAAGTCAGGGTAGAATTTGGCCGTAGATTCCAAATTTCACCCAGACCAACTTCAATCTCTTTCGGGTTTTCAAAGACAAACCAAAAATCACAACCAGAGATGGGAACAAGGACAGGAAAAGTCTATGAGATTTCCCTTATGTGGTTTCCTTCCAAATCTTCTGAACAAGACCTGGTTGCCACTCTTTCCTTCTCCTCTATAAAAATAGAGGAGTTGGCCCTGTGCCTCCAATAGATCCCCAAATGGGCCCAACCTCCTGACTTGAATGGGTATTCACAGATATAACTGGATGTGATTTGGCCCAGTATGTTTTGATGTGGAGGTGCATGTTTCTCTTTGGAAAGACTTGTTATCAAGCAGCAAATATAACAAAGCTAAAGTATTACATCCACAATCTGAGCTGAACAGCATGGCACAAACAACAAATAATAACTGGCAACTCATTCGGTGACAGTAAAGTAAAGAATCTGTTCAGAAGTGACTACTCACAGTGGGTGAGTGCCAGTAATAATGATCCTGGCCCTCAAGAAAAATAATACTGTCCAATTTAATATGACAACTGTTGGCATCCTTTACAAAAACAGCAGTGTAACTGTCAGGAAATAAAGACATCTTTCTTTCGGTAATGAATACTGCATCGTTATATTGAATTAATCCTAGCCAACATGCATGTAAAAATGGGATATTTGTATTTATCAAGGCTTAATGCCAGTCTTGCATGGCTCTGTTTGTGTCTGAGAGAGAGAGCGCATGCACAAATGAACCCCCTCCACAAAGAGTTAAAGAAAAGTCCATCTGCTTTCATAAATTTGAGAACAAAGAATGCAGGACATACTTACGAGATGGGGGACTCTATCCTGGGAAGCAGTGCCTCTAAAAAGATTTGGTGGTCATGGTGCATAATCAGCTGAACATGAGCTCCCAGTGTGATGCTGTGACCAAAAGAACTAATGTGATCCTGGGATGCATAAACAGGGGAATCTCGAGTAGGAGTAGAGAGGTTATTTCATCTCTTTATTTGGCACTGGTGCGACCACCGCTAGAACACTGTCTCCAGTTCTGGTGCCCACAGTTCAAGAAGGATGGTTGATGAATTGGAGAGGTTCAGAGAAGAGCCACAAGGAGGATTAAAGGATTAGAAAACATGCTTTATAGTGATAGACTAATGGAGCTCAATCCATTTAGTTTAACAAAGAAAAGGTTATGGGGCGACTTGATTACAGTTGATAGGTATCTACATGAGGAACAAGTATTTAATTGGTCCTTCGATCTAGCAGAAAAAGGTACAACACAATCCAGCAGCAAGAAGCTAAAGATAGAAACTGAAGTTTTCAAACTGGAAATAAGGTGTAAATTTCTAACTGTATTCTAATAGTAATTAACCATTGGAGCAATTTACCAAGGGTTGTAATGGATTCTCCATCACTGACCATTTTATAATCAAGATTGGAAGTTTTTCTAAAAGATCTGCTCTAGGAATTATGTGGGTGAAGTTCTATGGCCTGTGTTATACAGGAGGTCAGAATAGATGATCACAATGGTCCCTTCTGGCCTCAGAATCTATGGCCTGGTGTTACTGAGACACAGGACTGGAACCTGGCCTGATTTGTGGCCTCTTTGTGTTGCACTGCTGGCACAAAGCAGCCACAAAGCTGGTGTAGCTGGTTATGGGAGAATCACCAAAGTGTGAGGAAATCCTCTGTTAGCAAAGAAAAAGTATAGCAGCTCCTATGAACTGCCAAATACCAGTAAGCTGTTCGTAATCAGCCTTTGGGCTGCTCTAATTTACATAGGGAAATCAGCTTGGTGCATAGATGACCTAGGAAAATAAAGGATCCAAAAAAGTGGTCTAAAGTCATTTTTTCACCATCCCATCCTGCATACATCTTGACAACGATCCACGCTCTGGGTCGCTGAATGCAAGAAAATAAATTTCCTGTGTCATATACCTTCAAAACGTCAACTGCAGACTTAAATCATCCCCCCACTCAGATCTGGAACTTTTTCAGTCCCTTTACACTGTTCTGGCCAGACATGCCAAACCCACAGAAAAAATGCAGTAACTGGGCTCGTTTTTGGCTTAATTGGCTTGTGAGTTGCTTGTTGGCTAGTTTTTGGCTTGTAGCTTGTTTGGCTTGTAGCTTGTCGCTTTTTTTTTTTTTGATCGGCTCCTGGCAAGCAGGGGAAAAGGTGGGGGGGAGTCAGGGATGCACAGCGGGGTGCTTATTTAGTCGGGGTGCTTATTTACCACTTGAAAATTGGCAACTGTGGTTCTGGCCTTTTTACGTGGCATAAAGGGCCTGGGCATAAGGGACAAAGGTCTTTTCACCATCCAGGAACTGAAGTACTACAAGAAGAGACAATCCTACATTTCAACATAATAAATGGCTCATTGAAATAATTTATAACAACCTTATGAAAACAGACAACTATTTGAAGTAAGGACTGTGAGCAAATGTGTTATGAATGGAATCTGAAAGCAAAATTAACCACGTGATTTAAAAAAAATCCAATCTGAAGCATCTAAACCAGAGGTGGGCAAACTACGGCCCGCGGGCCACATCCAGCCCACTGGATCCTCCTGCCTGGCCCCTGAGCTCCTGGCCTGGGAGGCTAGCCCCTGACCCCTCCCCTGCTGGCTGTTCCCCTCCCTCAGTGCTCTGTGCTGCGTGGTAGCGTGGCTGGCTCCAGCCAGATGGCATGGCTGCCTGTCCTGGTGCTCTGGGCGGTGCAGCTGTAGCACTGCCAGCCACCGGTGCTCTAGGCAGCGCTGTAAGGGGACAGGGAGCTGGGGTGTGTGTGTGGAGAGAAAGCAAGGGAGTTCAGGATGGTGGTCAGGGATGTGGATAGGGGTCGGGGTGGTCAAAGGGCGGGGATCATGGGGGTTGAATGGGGGCAGGGATCCTGGGGAGGCAGTCAGGAAGGAGGGGGAGTTGGATGGGGTGGCAGGGGGGCAGTCAGAGGCAGGGATTGTGGGGGCAGTCAGGGAGAAGAGGTGGTTGGATGGGGCAGAGGTCCCAGGGGGGCAGTCAGGAATGAGAGAAGGGGTTGGATGGGGCGGTGGGGGTAAATCAGGGGCAGGGGGCCTGGGAGCGGTCAGGGGACAGGGAGGGGTAGATGGGGCAGAGGTCCTGGGGGGCTATCAGGGGACAGGGAACAGGGAGGTTTGGATGGGGCAGGAGTCCCGGGGGGGCTGTCAGGGGGTGAGAAGCAGGGGGTGGTCGGATAGGGTTCGGGCCACACCTGGCGGTTTGGGGAGGCACAGCCTCCCCTAACCAGCCCTACATACAATTTCAGAAACCTGATGTGGCCCTCACGCCAAAAAGTTTGCCCGTGCCTGATCAAACCTTAGATTTGCAACGCTCTTAACTTAAATTACAAGAATTTGCCCTTCCCTTAACAGGGCCTTCTTTATTAACATGTGAGAAATACACAATGCAGCCCATTTGTAGTGGCCATCATTGCCATCAGCAGAGCTCCCACTCCCCATTCTTTCTTGTGCTTAGTCCTGTCCCATCCCCTCTGTTAATCTGCTGAGGGAGATGCCTCCACACAGTGGCACTACCTCCCTAGTTATTCACAACAGAATAATGCACAGTTTACAAAGCGCAGGTCATGGGAAAGGAGGGGTGGGAAGATGTCCAAAATGGAAGGGGGTGAAGGCACTCATGAAACTGCTACCTAAAACTAGCCCCTCCCTAATTCAACTGCATGTGGACCTAAATTAAATATACAAAAGTACCAAAATCCCATCACTCAGCCGTCTGTGTATAGGGCAATCCTTACTAGGATTGACCTTTTCTTTCCTATACACTCTCTACCCTGTTACCTTTGCTTTTGCAGGCTGTTGTAGCTGTGGCTTCTAGTCATAATTCAGTAGACACAGCAACAGGTGTAATCTCACTTGTTTGCACTGCAGGGGAGTGGTGTGGGAGAGGTCAGTGTAATTTCCTTTTTCTCTGTTTGATGGTTCTATGAGGCAATGTAAGAAACATTCTATAGCTGTCACAACAGTGGCAGAGATGGCAGCCTGCCATCAATGTGGTTTTCAATACACTTTGGGCCAGATTTTTGAAGGTATTTAAGAGTCTAAAGATGCAGATAGGTGCTTAGTGGGATTTGCAAAAGTGCCTAACCAGGTTAGGCACCTGACTCCCAGTAACACCTATCTGTATCTTTAGGAACCTATATACCTTTGAAAATCTGGCCCAAATTTATAACTACAACAGGCCATTTTCACACCAAAACACACACCCACACACACCCTGCAAGAGGCTAAGATGCAGCAACCTCTTTCTTACCCCCTTCAGCCACCTCCTCTTCTTCCCTTCCTCCTGTAAAAAGCTGCACAGAGGAAACCATTTGCAGTGCACAACACCAGCAAGTTTTATTGGTCCTACAACACCCAAGAATGATGCTGCATGTTCCTGAGCACCATCTGCTGTCTTCCTAACTATTAGCAAATATACAGATATAGACGACTTGTAACACCTCCCTTGTCTCTTGCTTCATTCTTCTTTAACTTAATTTTTAACATACCCTTCAGACAGTTTTTCTTTCATTGCCATCACAGTTGGTTCACATTCTCTGTCAGCCTTTGTACCTGGCCTTTTCTCCTCCCCTCTGTTGCTGACACTGTCTAGGCTGCCACCAATCTAACACCTGTCTTGCCTGACACTATGCTGAAGGGGCCCTGCCTCTAAAACAGATTGATTTACCACAGCCTGGCAACACCACAACAATGTTTCATGTTTGAATGATCATAATGGGATTGTGATCAGCTCAGCAAACCAGAATCAGTTCTACTCTGGAAGGGTGGGCAGTATTTTCAACAGCGAAAGCCTAAAGTTAACAGTTTAATTCATATGAGACATCAAAATAAATGATCAGATTTTCTAAAACGCTGAATACCCAGCAGCTCCCATTGATCACAAAGGGTTGTTGGATGCTCAGCACTTTTGAAAATTAAATTTATATTTAGGGGGCCTAAGAAAAATAGCCTGGGAGTTAGTTTTAGACTCCATTTTAAAAAATCTTGACCAGTGAGTGCATGTGTTTGGGGATGATTGGCTCTCTTCTATTTACCCACGCACAAAAGTTGGTGTAGTTGAATAGAGGCTACAGGATCATATTAGTGCTCTGAGTATATATTATCTTTCAACAATTTTTATTCAAGTTATTGGGATTTTCAGAAAAAAACCCGGCAACCGTTGGTCCTGGACGACCAGGGTAAGGCATTTGCTGAAGTGGCATTGTAACATCATGGGTATCCAAGTAAATGAATCCAAAAGAATTCAGCGAACAAAGCAGCTGGAGCCCTCACACTGCAGCATGTGCCTACCCTAGAGCAGATGGGAGGTGACATCATCCCACCCAAAAGAGCACTTTGTTCCACCTAACATTCCCCCAGCTTCTCTTCCCCCAGATCCACTTGCAACTCAAAGAAGGAGGGAAGAGAAGGGAACTACAACATATAAGGAGGGTTTGAAGCAGGTCCCCCCCAATGAAGTGAGTGAGACACACCATGTAAAAGGAACAGTTTTATTCAAATCAGATGCACATATAGAGAAAACTATAGCATTGTGCTACAAAAGATAGGGGAAAGGAACCTCAGCCTCAGAGGACCACTTCTTGAATAGTTATACAGCCTGAAATTATTACCATAATCTGCCTGGCAACAAATTACACTCTAACTCCCCCTTGTGGCTCACAGTATATTAAAACATTCTATAAAATCTGTTGCAGAAAAGTACAGCTGTAATCTGGTTTCCTTCCAGCTATGAAAGAGTCAAACACAGGCTCTTGCCTTTTCTACACTAGACAACTGAACCATTGTTGAACTGCTCTCCTTGAACGAGCATTGATGACAGTATCAGAGACAAAATCATTTCCAACACCACGTCAGGATCCCTTGGATGGTGTGATCCACGCACATGGATTCAGCTACCACCTTTTACCATCCTGGGTAAGATCAAATGTGACAAAGTTCTGTCCTTGCCTCCGTGGGTCCCATGTTTCCTGGCGGATTTCACTAGCCTCAGAGGCTCACTGTGACCCTGCATGTAACCCTTCTCTCTCTCTAGAGACAAGGGTCACAGCCTATGAGCCATTTTCATCATAAGCCAGTGAGGGAGGTGAGGAGAAGTTATCCTTCCTTGCACAGTCTCTGTTGTTTCCCAGTCTCAGTGATTAATCAGGGGGCAAATGTGGGGGGGGGAGGCCCAGGCCCACCCTCTACTCTGGGCTCCAGCCCAGGGACCCTAATAGTATCAGCTATGGTAGCTGACCTTTTAGAAACATGACATGTACAATTCCCTGGGCTACTTCCCCCACAGCAGCCCTCACTTCCTCAAGCTCCACTTCACCCTTACCTCAGGGCCTCCTTCCTTGTGCTTGATATGGTGTGTACTACTCAGCCTCTCCAACAGCGCAACTTCCTCTCACAGCTCCTGACATGCACACCCACCTGACTAACTGGGAGGCTTTTAACTAGTTTCAGCCAGCCCCTGATTGGCTTCAGGTGTCCCAATCAACCTAGCCTTCTCCTTGCCTTCTGGAAAGTTCTTAATTGGCCCCAGGTGTCTTAATTGACCTGGAGCAGCTGCCATTTCACTTATCCTGGTACCAGGGATTTGTTTAGCCTGTAGCTAATATATCTATCTCCCACTACTTTTCTATAGCCATCTGGCCTTGCCCCGTCACACAAAGCAAAGCTTATTGAATGGGGAAAATGTTTTGAAGAACTAACCAGGATACTCTCCTCCCTTTCTTTAAAGCTGTCTGCCACTATTGGTCACAGTGGTGCCAAGCCTCAGCATTCTGTTCAACTCAGCGCTTAGCCTAAAAGACTAGGTACCATCAGTGATTAAAAATGTCATCTTCCAACTCCAGCTTGCTAGGGAACTTGCTCCCAAAGAAGGTTCTGGCCACACTGATCCATGTGCCTACCACCTCCACACTAGATTACTGTACGTGTATCTGGGGCTGAAGGAGACAGCAATGCCAGGCCTCCAACTCCTCAATGGGACTGGCTGCCGCAGGTGCATAATACTGTTGCTTTGATCCCTTCTTCAGCTCCCAGTCCGCTTTTCTTGATAGTGCAATTCCTTTGTCCTGATCTTCAAAGTAATCAATAGATCAGGACCTAGCTACCTCAGTGACCATAGCTCCATCCATTACTCACCATGACCACCTGCACTCCTCTGGGACAATACTGCCCATAAAATGCAGGATGAAACGGGAGAATTAGAGACATTTTGCTCTTGCTCAAAGGAAACAATCCCAGCAGCCAAGAAAGGTGCAATACAGAAGGGATAAGATTTCTGTGCCTGTATGGATAGCTATCGAAATCCAGCTTTACTGCAGATGGTTTCACTATTTCATGTCACAGAGAGAGAAATAAAGTCAACTCAGAACACATTTTAGCAACAATTCCACTTCCAGGTGACTCCACCAACGAATACGTAATCAATCAATTTTCCTTTGTGTTAATTAATAAATCAATTAATTAATGTTTGTATGAGCCTTTGAAAATTAAAAATGTGTACAGGTGCTAAGTATTACATACTGCATTGCCTATTCATCCCCACTTTATACAACATGTAGTGACAGGACTCATGGAAACAGGAGACCCATGAATGACAAAAGAGAACAAAGACCACAATGTGCATATTGTTACCATTGCCCCCTTCTCTCTCCCCCTCCCTGTTATTATTTTATTTTATTATTTTTAAAGAAATGCTCCTGGCCTGGAGTCTGATGCAAATCCCATTAAAGTCAGTAGGAGTCCTTCCATTAAAAGTAATGGGCATTGGATCAGGCCCTGGTGCCCAATGTCTTATGGCTTGTATCATGTCAATATAAGACACGTTTTTTCTTGCATTTCAAAAATAATCATGCAAAAGACAATGATCTTCAATACAAATTTATGATTTTATAAGGTGCATGATTCTGAACCACAAATAAAATCTTGTGTGGTGTCATTCCTTAAAAGTAAGCATTGTCCTGTATTTTTAATGTCTTTGAAAAGCAGATGGCCACTCTACCGTTACCCACACTTTAATAAAACATTAATAAAAGCAGCATACGACTCTCCGAATTTGGAAGCCATAAATATGGATATTTTGAAGAAAAATAAAGGACACTCCAATTTCTTCCAATGAAATACAGGGGAGGATTAAGAGTATTGTCATGAAAATCTGGACAGTCCCTGAGACATAGAAACAGGTGGTATGTTTCATAGAAACATGACTTTAACTGATGGCATTTACAGCAGAGATTTATGTTTTATCTCACAGCTCCTGGAATACTACTTCTCCCCAAAAAGTAGCACTTTTAGCCAATTCCAGGGATACACAGCAATGGAAATTGGTTTGCAAAACTGTTGTTTACCACAAAAGAATGACCAACGAGAGATGTGTGGCTTTTACTATACAACAGGGAGAGATGCTTGATGCCTTTACTACAGATAAAGCTGCAGAGGAACAGGGATTTGGTGGACTGAGCATGTGTTTAAGATTCAGAAGTTCCTGGTTTCTACTACTAGATCTGACTCACTTTTTCCATCTGTAAAAATGGGTTGATAATAGTTATCCACCTCAAAGAGGTATGGTGAGGATTAATTAGTTAGCAGATGAAAGCACCACCGGAGCTCTAAGTATGCCTACTGGCGCCAAGGTACCATAGAAATTGGCACAATATACTTTTATAGGCAGATAGATTTTCAGCTCAGAGCTCAGCTATTGCAACTGTAGTGAATTCATAAGCTTTGATGTTTCAGGATCAAACAGAACTTAGAGTTAATGATTAAAAATAAATAAAATCAGAATGTGATTATTAATAGAGTCAGGGATTTATAATGAAACTACAGAGATAAGATTATTCTTTAACATGCAATTCTGGAAAGTAAAAATGATAGTCACAGAAACATCATTTTATGCATACCCAAGTCAGCAAAACTACAGCAGTATGTAAGAATAGGCATTGCTCCATACACCAGAGTCACCATTCCTACCTGCATCAGTAACACAAGTGGAGAGAAAGAGAGCAAGAGTCAGCACTACAGAGAGATCACCCAATGAAAGGTGGGGGGTAACTTTCTATTAATAACGACCGCCATCCACTTTTGGGTGAACTAGAACTCATAAGATGGTTATCACTCAAAAGAGAGAGAATTTTAATACCTACCATGTATTCAAAATCAGATCTTAGTGAGAAAAACAATCAGGAACATCTAGGCATGGAAAAATCAAAAAGACTAGTATAGGAAATTGTATACTGGCCAAGCATGAATTAGACATGCAATAGGAAATTGTATTATATAGTTTTACATAGTGGTAGGCATACTTTTTGCATATTCACTGGGGAAAAAACAGCTTGGATTTATGTCACTGTAACAAAAAGGACTGTATGTGAATTACTATTTTCCAACTTTTCATCGTAGACTGACCTGATGTCGACAACATCGTCAAAAGCTATGAGGATACCCCTGAAACCTATATCTGCAGGGGTAAAATTCCAGCAACAATCATGGACAATATTATTCCAATGAGAAATTAAAGAAATTTCCATGAATTTAAACATATAGGGTGCAATTTTCAAAGGTGCCTGGGGGAGTTAGCTACCTAGTTCTCATTACATTTTAATGGGATTTGGGCATCTAACTCCCTTAGGCTCCTTTGAAAATCCCAGTTGTAACCATTAGACCAAATACACTGGACTGATAGAGCTTTTGGGGGGGGACAGTAGAAACAAATATTTAAACATTTTAAAATAGGGAATGTTCATCCTAAGAAACACAAGGCATATATGGATCCAAAAATGTTTAACAACGTAGTTGTCATTTTCCACTTTGCCTCAGAAAAGCACTCTCATTCCACAGTAGAGATAAAAGCGTTAAGTCTTCTGACAGCCATGCTGGAAATGAATGACTGTTTCTATAAGCCATCTAAGTGACCATTCTTTCTCAATTATCTTTATTTTTTTTAAAAGTGAAAAACTCTCTCATTCCACAATAGAGATAAAAGCGTTAAGTCTTCTGACAGCCATGCTGGAAATGAATGACTGTTGCTATAAGCCATCTAAGTGACCATTCTTTCTCAATTATCTTTATTTTTTTTAAAGTGAAAAACTCTATTCAGTATCATTCTATCGACCTACACTAGAGGGCAATGCATACCATCAGGCACTCCTCAAGTATCACATTTTCAAAATACCTTTTTTTGGGGGCGGGGGTCTGGAAACAAATAGATAATGAACTGACTCAACAATAGTCTAAATTACTGACAATCTCTTCTGTCTGAATTGTTTTGGTGATCCACAAAAAGATTGTGTTAAAGCCACATTTTCAGGTGAAGTTCTGTTGAAAAGTTAAATGTAAAAAAACTCTTTCTAAAAAGCTTCCTGAAGTGATGTTATGTAATAGCCTCCATGCCAGTGGGTTTCTTCCAGTTTGACAGTTTGTTCATAGTTACCATAGAAGCTTTGTAATGTATGTTTAATCAGGTATGTAGGAAGATTTTCAGATTTCTACTAATGGAGGCATATCCTCATGCTGCTACCCTTATTATTTGCCCTCCTATCTCCTGCTGGTGCCACTATTGTAACAGGGGCAAAGAAACAAAACAGAAAAATTTTGGATCTGAAAGGAATCCTCTTGCTGCTTGGTGTTGACAAATTCTATCGGAGTCTCCATCCCAGCTCTGATTCTTAATGGATAATGCTCATGGACAGGGTTAGAAATCTGGCAAACTCACTGCTCACAAGTCATAACATGTATCTCATTGTGCAAGTCTCCAGAGGACAACATTCAACAGAAGCTCATTTTATCAGCATGAGCAGATCTAGATGATGCAGTTGGGAGTTTTTCTGGAATGGGCTGATTTCTGGACAGGGTGAGGCTTCTGTAAAAGATTATCACGGTATCTTGGGGGAGTCCTCTCAAAATATCTTCAGTGCCACAGTGAACGGATTCTTTCCCAATCCATTAACATTTGTGATGCAAATGGGTTGAAAAAAATATTTTCTTCCTGCTATTCTCATGGAACTCTTTCTAAATGGTCTTTTTGGCATGTGAGTGACAAACAATGGCAAGAAAATCAGTAGGAAATCATGATTACTGCCAATGTTCACATAAGAGCCAGACAGCTGCAAAAGTTAGTTCTGTTTAATTTGGGAATAATAATAAAAGGTATGGTCTCTACAATATTTTGATTTACCACCCAGTAAATGTCCCCACATGAGCTGCAATGCTTCCTGTAGGTGAGATCACTCTATAAAATACTGGACAGCACTGCAAAGCTACAGAAAAAGTAGGTTGACAGAAAGGCTCTGATGCCAGGCAAAGTTTTGTTTTCAGACACATTAGGGTTAAGCCCTCATAATGCTGTTGCTATCGCTATAACACTGTTACTCCCTGGGCAAATCTCACAAGTAAGATGGAATAAAACCTATAGAAGAAAATATAGTTAGGAGATATGGGACTGGGGTAAGCAGGTACAACTCATTTTCAATGGAGTGTCATAAATGAAGGATGACAGTACTGCAGTTAGAACAGGAGTACTTGTGGCACCTTAGAGACTAATAAATTTACTAGAGCATAAGCTTTCGTGAGCTACAGTTCACTTCATCAGATGCATAGAATGGAACATATAGTAAGATACACATATATACATACAGATAAGTTGGAAGTTACCATACAAACTGTGAGAGGCTAATTTTGTAACTTCCTTATGGCAGTGGTGAAATGGTTTCTCCACATTGATCTCTAAATATAAACTTTCTTCTTAATCATACTCAGTAGACAGCCAGTTACAGATTTTGTTATTCTTTCCATTGAAGTTTTAAGACATTTAACATTTCCAGAGTAAGCCCACAACTCATCAGAGATGCATTAAATTATTATTTCTGTCACTATCAGCACACTGCCTGGAAACACTACGCAAGACTTCCATGTAAGGAAGCAATTAATCCATTCTTCCATCTTCCCAACTTCTCCTAGTTACGATAAGAGAAAATCAATACTTTATTACAAAACCTCAAAGATCTTGCTACTGGATAGGGCAGTGGTGGGTGGCTATATTTAGTTCATACAAATTGATTGCAAGAGCTCAAATACAGTCCTGTTACACATTCGCAGCTGGCACCTTTTGATCCTTCCCCCATTCCCCACAGGGCGATGGAGTTTGTTCTGTGGATGTGCAGACTCAGGCACACACACACAAAACCCAACAAAAAACAACCACAACCCCTGCACAGGCAGCCAATGGATCCGTTATTTGGTTCATCAAACTTGTAAAAATCTCACAGAATGTACAACGTTCTATTGTTTTTATAAAGCTCTTTCATGACTTTGTTAGCAGCCTAACTCAAAGTAGACTGGCCTGTTTTCACTTCTGGAATGAAAGGGTTTTCTCAAAGAGCCATTTAACTGTGGCCATGGTTTCAGCAGTACTATGAGCACAAAGGAAGGGTTGAAATCATGTTGCAACTTTTCAGTACTCACGCTCCAACACATCAGTAAATTTTTTTCCCTTAGAACTGGTTTATGCATAATTAGCTCTCTTTTTATCAATTGGATGACATAATGCATCATTATTCAAGATGCAATAAACTGCCATTTGTGAACTTTAATTTAGATTCAAGTATGAGAAACTCTATAACATGCCTATAGAGTCTTCTGTGACAAAGAACATGTTCAAAGGATTAATGTTACAAATAAGCAGTCGAAAATATCTGGTGTCATTGAGCAGCATTAATAGGAAGGAAAACGAATCCTTTTGCTGTCACTCTTGGTAGAGCATTTTCTAAACAGGTCCCTCAATTTACCTCTAAATGCAACTAATTATTTACTTCAGCTCCAGGCAACAGTTTTTGGCAAGGAAAGAAAGTACGGATGAAAAAGTAAAATGATACAGCAAACCTACAAGGGTGTGTTAAATAACAGATTATAAACATCTCCATCTTTTATGGTGACATCTGGCCGCAGCTCTTGGTGTGCGTCTAACACCGCTATGCTTTGTTTATTGTGCAGACACTTGGCGTATTGTAATTTTCTTGAATCCAGCCAGTAACTATGTTATTTTTTTCCTTACTCCACAATGAATCCCCTCCGTTCTATTTAAAACTGAATTGCAGCTCATCTGGGAATGTTTGTCATTTCCAAGCAGGAGCACTTTTTGAACCAAGTACTCCATGGCAACAAGCATAAGTGACCTTCAAACAAGCATATGTGCATACTACAGGCCGACACAGCCCAGCTCCCCAGTTCACAAATAGAGAACGCTGCCAGGAAGGAGAGGGAGCTGGAGGGTTCCCAGCACACCCTGAAGGAAGAAGACGGCATGCAGGAAACTCCATACAAATCCAGTCTGCCCAGGATCATCAAATCACAGAATCATAGACCTGGAAGGGACCTCGAGAGGTCATCTAATACAGGCCCCTGCACTCAAGGCAGGACTAAGTATTATCTAGACCATCCCTGACAGGTGTTTGTCCAACCTGTTCTTAAAAATCCCCAATTATGGAGATTCCACAACCTCCCTAGGCAATTTATTTCCAGTGTTTAACCACTCTGATAGTTAGGAAGTTTTTTGTAATGTCCAACCTAAACCTCCCTTGCTGCAATTTAAATCCATTGCTTCTTGTCCTATCCTCAGAGGTTAAGAAGAACAATTTTTCTCCCTCCTCCTTGTAACAACCTTTTATGTACTTGAAAACTGCTAGCATGTCCCCTCTCAGTCTTCTCTTCTCCAAACTAAACAAACCCAATTTTTTCACTCTTTCCTCATAGGCTATATTTTCTAGACCTTTAATCATTTTTGTTGTTCTTCTCTGGACTTTCTCCAGTTTGTCCACATCTTTCCTCAAATGTGGCGCCCAGAACTGGACACAATATTCCAGCTGAGGCCTAATCAGTGCGGAGTAGAGCGGAAGAATTACTTCTCATGTCTTGCTTACAACACTCCGGCTAATAATCCCAGAATAATGTTTGCTTTTTTTGCAACAGCATCACACTGTTGACTGTTATTTAGCTCATGGTCCACTATGTGACCCCCAGATCCCTTTCCACAGTACTCCTTCCTAGGCAGTCATTTCCCATTTTGTATGTGTGCAACTGATTGTGCATGCTGTTTCTCCCTCTGGATCCCAAGACTCGGGGTGGGGGGCTAATGCTGGTGTCAGGCCATGCAGCTGGAGTCTGGGGAAAAGGGGGTATAAGTGTCTGGGCTGGGGGGGGACCCTGCAGCTGGGCTTTGAAGGGAGGGTTAGAGGTGTCTGGCCCCACAGCCGGGCTCTATAGGGAAGGGGTTACATGTGTCTGGGCATGGGGGCCCCCTGCCACACCCTCCAGCATCCCTCAAATATCCACCTCCCAGCACACACACAGACCCCTCCAGCACCTGCCAAATACCAACCTCCCTGTACACACACAAACTCCTCCAGCATCCTCCAACTGTACCCCTCCTTCAGCTGCCCTTCCCCATCACCTGGGAAGTGTCCTCTCTTTGGAAACGTCTGTATGGTAATGTTACAGGGGCAGGGTGAAAAAATGAGAATTGACTAAAAGACCAGAGGGTAGAGTTTTCCCCCAAGATATGCCCAGCTGGCATGCATGACACACCCAGACTGAGGCACCCAACAAAAGCATAACAGAGAAACAGAAACTGGGTTGTCATAGAGATTTCTTTAACTCTACTCCCGGGAGAATCTTTTTTGTTATCTTTATTGTTATAGACATACTTGCTGACAGGTATTTTGAAATAAATTATCAAAATTATTGAAACCGGAGTGATTATATTGTGTTATTTTGACAAATAAAATATGCAGAATTTTAAAATATTGTGTGTAGAGCTTTTAATTTTTTGGTGCAGACTTCCCCCAGGAGTACAGTGTAGCATTATGTGATATTTTGGAAAAGCTGCAATTGGGAACCAGCTTTCACTCTGCACTTCGATTGCACATAATTATGTTATCATCTGGGTAATGCCAACAGGGTGCAGACTACTTGAATGCAATGGAATTAAATCTACCCCATTATACACTGGTTTTATGCCAGGGTAGATGAGAATAGAATCACATGAAAGCCCTTTCCCCCAAAGAGTTTACAGTCCAAACAATACGATAAACAATGGAGTGTAAGAAAATGTAGCATCAATGAATGGTCATAGTTAGCACCATACTTTATGTTTGGGTACTTATATTTAAATTTATTTTTAGCCATCTAATTTAACTGTTTGCAGTAGGAAGGTGTAAGGGCTTGTGAACGGGCTCCCCTGTCCTCTCCTGGAAAATCCTGGCTGGTAAGCCCTCTGGGTGAATTGAGCAGCACACGTGTTCACCAAGGTATCTTCACCATGTGCATTTATTGTCTGTCTCTTTCTTAAGCTCCAGGCACAATACAACCATATAGCAGCAGTTATGAGGAGCCCCCTTTCAGCACCCTGGTTTTGCTTTTTATACTGGCTGTTTTCCTTCCTGGGTTCTCCAGCTGGTGAGCTAATTACCTCATTAACTCATCAGGCTACCAGCAGGTGTAAGTGCTCCCTCCTACCTTCAACCCACTCAGTGCCCTGCTTGTTCTACGTGACCAGGTGCTGGCTTTAATAGAGCCCAATTTGAAGCAGCTCATGACACCCTGCCACAGGGCTACAGAACTATGTTTTCTTGCATGCATCAGACAGTTTGGTCTTAGGAAAGTTCTCTTGCTCACAGCTAGAACTGCCGGAATCCTGTCTATTCTGATATCACATATCAACAAAGTGAAATGCTCTTGGTGTTTTTTTTATTGAGTTTTTCCCTTCCGCATTTTATTTACTTCTTAGGGTTAATTTTGTTGCTTATCTCTTATCAGTGCCACTTCCTTCTATAATAGGCTTGTGTCAAAGATTATCAAATAAGAAGAGGTGAGGTAACTAATGGAAAATCTTGAGTGTGCTTCAACTCCATGAGCTCAGGCAAAGCAAACTAAGACTTTGTGCCTCTTGCCAAATACACTTGTTAAGTGCAAACTGCAGTTGTGGGTAGGAGCACAGCTGGATGCTACAGGAACCTCTGCACTGAACTTTGGGACTTTACAGGGACTTTATTGTTCTTCAGTTTACAAATACTATTTTCCACCTATAGCATCTTTTATCCAAGGAGCTGGGAGAGCTTTACAAACATTAATATATTAATCCTCACAAGGTGAGGTACAGCAGGTTATAAATAAGCACAATGAAAGAAATTGAGAAGACGCACAAAATTAAAGACGCAAAAACCAAAAAGAAGTTTAAAAATGTTTTTTTTAAAGTTTAAAAACTACATTAAAAGAAAATTGATGACTAGTAGCTATTGAGATGTTCCCTTCTTTGTGCAGCAAGATCAAGAGTGAGGTCAACACAATTCTGGAAATAATTTTTATCATATACAATTGCACAAATTACAAGATATTATTTTGTGTAGGTCCTACACAAATAGCAATTATTTCTTATTCTTATATGTATGTTTTAACTAGCTATTTAGAATCCACAGGATTTTTCCCATCAGGGAATTTTTATTCTAAGGCAGGTCAAATTCTAGGCCTAAACTACTTGACAATTAATTAAAATGAGGGAGCAGGAGAGGGGAAGTGGAAGAGATAGGGTTACAATGCCCTCCTCCTGTCTTACAAACTTGTCCCGCCATGCTACCCGCCCCAGCTCCAAAATCTTAATGATTAACAAACATCTAAACTACTGACAAAAGTATGGGATCTACTCCTGCTGGAAAGGTTACAAGCATCAGAATTAGCACTTAGTCTATTATCTTTTCACAGCATCACTTCCTGTTACCAAGCACACTGGTGAATGACCAGCACAGAACCTTGTCTTCCTCCCTGCCATATTCATAGATTCTAAGGCCAGAGGGAACCACTGTGATTGCGTAGTTTCACCCACATATAACACAGGCCATAGAACTCCCGCAAAATAATTCCTATTTGAACTATACCATCTGTTTTTAAAAAATCCAATCTTGATTTTAAAATTTCCAGTGATGGAGAATCCATCACAATCTTTGGTAAATTGTTCCAAAGATTAACTACTATCTGAAAACTTAAGCCTCTTTTCCGGTCTGAATTTGTCTAATTTCAAAGTCTAGTCATTGGATCTTCTCTGCTAGACTGAAGAGCCCATTATCAAATATTTGTTCCTTATATAGGTACTTACAGACTGCAATCAAATCGCCCCTTAACCTTCTCTTAGGTAAGCTAAATAGAATCAGCTCCTTGAGTCTATCACTATTAGGCATTAGGAACCTTATCCAATTTATCCACATCCTTCTTGAATTGTAGACACCAGGACCGGACATAGTATTCCAGCAGTGGTTATAGCAGTGCCAAACACAGAGCCAATATAATCTCTCTTCTCCTACTTCAGATTCTCATTTATGCATCCCAGGATCACATTAACCTTTTTGGCCACAGAGTCGCACTGTGAACTCATGTTCAGCTAATTATCCACCATGATCCCCAAATCTTTTTCAGAGGCACTGTTGCCTAGGATAGAATCCCCATTGTGTAAGAATGGCCTACATTCTTTATTCCTAGATGTGTAACTTTAATACATATGTATTAAAATGCAAATTACTTGTACCCGGCTTACCACATGATCTAAATCACTCTATTAGTGAGCTCTCCTCTTCATTATTTACCCCTCCCCCAATTTTTGGTGTCATCTGAAAATGTATCAGTGATGATTTAGTCTTCTTCCATGCCATTAATAAGAATGTTAAATAGTGCAGGTCCAAGAACTGATCCATTCATGACCCACTAGAATGCCTGCTCTATGATGATTCCCCATGATGTTGCCAGGTATGACCCTGAGCAAATCAGCAGTGACTACAAGACTCTGGGAGCCAGGTGCCTAAATACCTTTGAGGAGCTGAGCCTAAGGGATCAGTGGTGTAAGATGCCAATTCAGTGGAAACTGAGGATGCCAGCACTTTCAGGAAGCATTCACATCAAGAAGAATCCCCCCTAGCGTTTCCTTGGATGTTCCTATATTGCTTGTCCAGGATTGAGTTTAGATTCAGCATTAATGTATGCTCCAGAATGTAAATGATCAAAAGATTTAAAGTGACTCTACAACTTCATTGTTGCCTGAGGGTCAGATAAAACATACTATGCTGTCTTGTCTCAAATCACTTTAGACATACTACAAACACTAGGAGTCAGACTCTCAGATTGTAGGGACAATACTTGTAAAGGTGTACACAAAAATATTGGCCGATTAGTTCAAATCATAGAATCACAGGACTGGAAGGAACCTTAAGAAGTCTTCTAGTCCAGTATCCTGCACTCAGGGCCAGCTCTAGGTTTTTTGCCGCCCCAAGCAAATCAAATTTTGGCTCCCCCCCCTTTTTTCCTGTGCCCCCCCAGCCCAGTCCCAACTCCACCTCTTCCCCTGCCCCATTCCAACCCTTTCCCCAAATCCCCGGCCCCGCCTCCTCCCCTGGATGCGCCACATTTCCCTTCCTACCCCACCCTCCCAGGCTTGCAGCGAGAAACAGCTGGCAAGACTGGGAGGGAGGGGGAGAAGCGGAGCAGCGGCGCACTCAGGGGAGCAGGCGGAGGCGAGCTGGGGCGCTGGGTGGGGGGAGCTGCCGATGGGTGCAAAGCACCCACCAATTTCTCCCTGTGGGTGCTCCAGCCCCAGAGCACCCACGGATGCCGCCCCTGGAAATGTGCCACCCCAAGCACGTGGTTGGTTTGCTGGTGCCTAGAGCCGGTCCTGCCTGCACTCAAGGCAGGACTAAGTATTATCTAGACCATTCCTGACAGGTTTGTCTAACCTGCTCTTAAAAATCTCCAATGACGGAGATTCCACAACCTCCCTAGGCAATTTATTCCAGTATTTAACTATCCTGACAGGAAGTTTTTCCTAATGTCCAACCCGAATTGCCCTTGTTTCAATTTAAGCCCATTGCTTCTTGTTCTATCCTCAGAGATTAACGAGAACATTTTTCTCCTTCCTCCTTGTTAACAACCTTTTATGTACTTGAAAACTGTTATGTCTCCTCTCATCTTCTCTTCTCCAAATTAAACAAACCCAGTTTTTTCAATCTTCCCTCATAGGTCATGTTTTCTAGACCTTTAATCATTTTTGTTGCTCTTCTCTGGACTTTCTCCAATTTGTCCACATCTTTCCTGAAATGTGTCGCCCAGAAGTGGACACAATACTTCAGTAGAGGCCTAATCAGTGCTGAGTATAATTACTGTTAATGTTTAACCTAGCAGCCTCGCCTCAACTAGTGTGGACCAAATCCAGACCTGGCTCTAGTTTTTTAGACCAGAGATGAATTTGTAGCTGTATTTGTAAAGAGGAAAGTGCCAAATCTATAAGGCCTCAATTTCAGATTGGCTGGGGGCGGAGGGTATTCTTTTTGAGATATGACCTATTTCTTTCCTCTACTTCCCCAAAGGCCCTACCTCACAGTGAGAAAGTGGGATCTTTTAACCAATTTAATTCAAACATTTAAAAAAAAATGTAAAGCCGTTACTAAATAGAGAATATTCATGATGTAACAGAGGTCTCTGAATATCAGAATATATTCTCCCCAAAAAGAAACGGTCCTTGGTGGCGAAGTACTCTATTTTCTAAGTGTTTGCTTCACACAATATAATTAATTCTTTTTTTCCCCCCAATCAGTACTATTCGATTGCATAGGATTGGAAACTGAAAATAGATTAATAATTGGCTATCGCTGATTACATACACTATAAAATATTTGGGAAAGGATTTTGATGTTATGAAGTGATACAGTACCTTCACATATTCCATAGCTGGATCCAGGATATTCTGACCTCTACAAAGGAAAAAGAAAGTAGTGAATCAAATGTTTTCTTATGCCAAAGAGATGCATTCAAGAGCAATAAGTTAAAATAGTTATTGTTAAACTCTAACCTAGAAAAATCAACATTTTGTTGCTCTAATGCCTCATGCTCTATATGTTCTAACAAATATATGCAGCCTTGTTTCCCTCCTGAATGTCATTACTGAATTCTATTAATTCATTTGAAAACTCATTACAGTTTTGAACAAAGAAAATCTTGAGAACAGCATCTCAACAGATGGCTAAAAATAGCTATACAGCTAGCCTTTGTAATCCAAATGCTCTCTAAAATTTTTGAATATTATGCAAGTGAAGGGCATTTATCTGCTTTAGAATGAGGAAGACAGCTTTCTTCACTGAAAGAACTGAAAGCAAATCTTTTGTCTGAATGCTTAAATGCCTTGGAAGACATTTTCCCCCAAAACTTGAGCTAACCCACTGAAGGATTTCCATTTGTTAAATTTACTTGTGACCATATTAAAGTAATGAATATAAATCATACTAATTATATTGAAATAATGAAAAGGCAGTTTTCTAAATGCATCTAAATTCAAATGCAGAAAACAGATTTGGTTTTCTAATTGATGTTAGCCCTAAAAGTTGTCTAGAAAAGACAGGGATAATGCAAGAAAGTGAAAGTATGGCATCTTTCAGTTTCATTAGAGATAAAACTCTGGTGCGTAGGAGGATGTGGGAGTTAAACTTGTATTTATAATTGAAGAAACTAACGTGGCTCTTGCAAACTCTGTTACAACCATAACTAAGCCACAATATAGTCATTGTTGTAATTACTTGCAGTAGAAATAGAATGTTAAATCAATAGGGCTCTATTTCTTTTTAAAAAAGAATCTTCTTGCTATTTTCCCATCTGCACAAATGGCAAATATTCCCAAAGGTGAAGAAACCTAGAAGACAGTCCACTCATCACAATTACAACTTTTTCTATAAAATGCAATTAATAAAAAACCCAAGTATTTACAAGATTTTTGTAAGAGGACTGGCTTACAAAACTTACAAGTTGTGCTTGGATTGTTTCTATAGAACTTAAAGGCACATTTAATACCACAGTGTTCCCTTTAAAAAAAACCTTACAACACACACACAAAACCAGATACACCTGTAAGAGAATATGAGTTTGGTGTGACAACCATGAAAAGGTAAATTTGTATAAGGCTATTGACAGGACTTACATTCTCATGTATTTCCTGGAATCCCCTATGTTCCCCCCGTCCCCCATTCGGGGCTCAGGGCTTCAGCCCCATAGGTTTAAAAATATTTACTGAAGCTCTGCTCTGGACAGCTCTGGCTGAATTTAAGTCCTGGCTATTGATCATATTACATCTGGAAACAGCATCTTGCACAGTAGGGGGTTGTTATGATATAATGTTTTTAATGTAATATGCAACTTCAAAATGTGTAGGAGTTGAGTTTCTCTGGAATCAGTCTGACCTGGAATTCTCTGTCTCCAATTTCTCAGTGTTGTCTGAATGTAGCTTTAAATAAACTCAATAAACCAAGCTATTAGATATCTAACTTTGGGTCTCGGCTCTTAACTTTTAATCCAAAACATAACAATTAGGGAAATAAAACACCACCACCACTCCCCAAAGACATTTCTACAATGGGGAAAATTTAGCTGCCAGGCTGGTTATCAGTAGCTGCTATTGTTTGTTATCCAGTCATTCACAAAGGCCCAAATCCCATTCCCAGATAAATTAATGTGTTTTGCTGCCGAGTTCAGTGGGAAGAGGATTTGGCCCTGTGTAAAAAGCTGCTTTTTAAAAGTGACTTGCAAAGAAAATCATATAGGTTTGTGTGCTTATTTCTCTTTTATGATGCATAAATAAGGCCTGAAAGATTATTTATTTATTTGCTTGGCTTTCTATTTGATTTTTACATTAGAAATTAGGAATGGAATTTTCAAAACACGCTAACTAGTGGCCCAGCTCTACTTCTATTAAATGCTGAATGCTTCTGAAAATCCTACAGTTGGGTCTTGTCCACCCTGTTTTTCCTGGACAACTGAAGAACTACCAATGTCATGATACCCAAAATACCAAGAGAGTGAAACATGAGCATTAAAATTAACAACTAATTTATTTGATAGCTTCTGAAATAGTAATGAATACACTTCATCCTGTATGTTATATATCATATATATACATCACAGTATGTTATACTGTGTTCAATACTAGCTCGGCTATACCCATTGTGAGGAACGGATGATTTTCCTAGTGTAGATAAGATTATAAAGTTTTCTAGGCTAGACAGTGCCAAGATATTTAATATAAACCCCCCACAAAAAAACTTTAAGAAAAAACAAACCCATCCAGATCTTCATCCACCATAAAGAAACAAGAATTCACCCATTTTTCCCCGTACAGGTCACCTACATAGTAATAATACTTTGAACGTTTGTAACATCATCCATCAGAGATAGTCAAAGCCCTTTGCAAACATGGATTAATTTTACAATAGCCCTATGAGAGAGTGTGGGAGGGATTATTTTCTCTGCTTAAAAGATGGAGGAAATGACAAATGGATAGGTTTAGCATTTTTCCCAAAGTAACACACCAAACGGTGGCAGACCCATGAGTAGAGCCCAGGATCTGCTGAATCCCAGAGCTGTGTTAGCCACATGTTCTCTCTGGGCTGTATGCACAAAACCATCAATAACACCCAAGACCACCAAATGGAAGTATGAAAAAATGCACACACATTCTGATTTTATATTAAGCAGATTGGGTTACCAGCAGGAAAAGGGTATTTTGATATTTTCAAATGATTTCAGGTTGGATGGCAGGTGCTGCAGTCCCAGCCATCTCCAAATTAACTGCAGCTGACAATTTGTTTCAATACAATATAATATTAAGTTCTGTCTTTCATGAGATGTTATTAAATTTCAAATAAAGCTAATGTTTATCTTTTTATTTAGCTTGAGTTTAGAGAGCTCTTGATTGGTCTCTGTTTACTCACAGTATATTTGCATTAGAGAGCAATGCTTGACTTGTGCAGTATGTAAATTGTGGGTCCACAAGTAAGTTTACATTTTACATTTGGCTTCCTAATGATCAGATAAAAGCCTTATTTCCATGTAAACAAAGGTACATTTGATGTAGGTGTTGCTTAATAGCACTGTAAGGGGAAAGCTATTAAGTACTTTAAAAGAAAAAATTGTAACGAAGCAGTTTGCAATTTAGAGATTTGGATTTAAACCATGACCTACCCAAGTTATACGTCTCCCCCTGCACCACAACCCCAGGGCAGACAAGCTTGCCTCTGTCACCAACAGAAGTTGGTCCAATAAAAGATATTACCTTACTCAGATACTAGTCTGAAGCAGATAGTAGCACATGTTGGATCATCTGAACACCCTGCAGTGGAGTCAACACCCTTCCCCGTCTTAACAGCAGAACAAAATGTGACAGAGTTTCTTTCGTGTTGATGTAATCTGGGTTTGGTAGGGTTTGCAGGGGTAGTTCTCAAGGTACCTCGAGCATGTCTACACTACAAACATTGACCACTGCAAGTTATATCAGCATAAAGCCGCCATAGTTAGTATATCGCTTGTGCGCGTGTAAACTTGGCTCCTTGTGTCCTTCTGCGCGTACTCACCAGAAGCGCTTGCGTCTCTGCACAGTGCTGTGTACCATGGGTAGATATCCCACTGTGCATGGTCTTTTGGGAAGTTTTGGCAATGCATGGTGGAGCAGAAAAAAGTTGCTCAAGAGTGACTGGGAACCAAGGGTCAAGTTCCTAGCATGCAATTTTCTCCATCCCATATTATCACCTATATCCCATAATATTAGCACCTTTTTGAAAAATCCATTGAACCCACAGGGCCCTCTTTACCGTCTGCCATCCCTGACAGAACCATTGAACCAATAGCTCTGCACTATTGTCATGAGTATTGCAGGCACAAGACACATGATCCTCCAGTATTTGCAGAGCTGCAAGAAGAAGCGAATCAGCAGGAAACATGGTGATTTCTTGGAAAACAGACTGCTGTAGGACATAGCAAGAACCAATTTAAGACTGTTGGTGGCATTCACGGAGCAGCTGTAGATGTGCCAATTCTGGGTCTGAGAAATGAGAACTGACTGATGGGATCACATCATGATGCTGGTTTGGGACAATGAGCTGTGGATGCAAAACTTTCAGATGTGGAAGGCCATGTTCCTGGATCCGTGCGCCAAACTCACCCCAGTCCTCCCATGAGGAGACACCAGAATGAAAGTTGCATTGACAGCAGAGAAGCAAGTGCCAATTGCACTGTGGAAACTTGCAAGAGCGGATTCCTTACCAGTCAGTGTGAAATCATTTTGGAGTTGAAAAATCCATTGGGGGGGGGGCGGGGGGGAAAGGGGCATTGTCACGCTAGTGTGCAGGGCCACTAATTGTGTCCTGCTATGCAGGACTGCGACGATGCAATGTACAGGACATAGTGGAGAGATTTATAGCAACAGGAGTCCCAAACTGTGGTGGAGCAATCACCAGGGATGCTTCACTGACATCAGTGTTGGCTGGCCAGAGAAAGTGCATGACTAAGGCTACAATTTTGTCACGGACATCTTTAGTAAAAGTCATGGACAGGTCACGGGCAATTAACAAAAATTTACGGACACCATGACCTGTCCCTGAGTTTTAGTAAAAATGTCCATGACAAAACAGGGAGGGAGGGTTCAGCACCTTGCCCTGCTGTTGTTGGGAGCGGCAGCCCCTGCCCTCTGGCTGGGAGGGACCCCACCTGTGGTGGCTGGGGAGCTGCTGGGGGATTCCCCCTCTGCTGTCCGCAGCAGCTGGGGAGCTGCCGGTGGTGGCAGAGGTACCCTGCAGCTCCTGGCCACCAAGGGAGGTGGAGGTACCCTGCAGCTACCAGCAGCTGCGGGCTGAAATCACAGAGGTCTGCGGAAGTCGTGGATTCCATGACCAAATCGTAGCCTTATGCATCACACTCGCATATTTAAGAATACAGAGCTGTTCAGAAAACTACAAGCAGGGACATTATCTCCTGAATAGCAGATTACCATTAGTGATGTTGAAATGCCAGCAGAGATCCTGAGGGACCCAGCCTACCCTTGATCCCCTGGTTCATGAATATGTACTCCAGCCACATCAACAGCAACACCACAAAAAGATTCAACTACTGGCTCAGCAAGGGCAGAAGGACAGTTGAAAGTGTTTTTGTTAGATTGAGAGAATGATGGCATTCTTTATTCACAAGACTGGATCTCTGTGAGAAAAATATCCCAATGGTTATAGCTGCCTGCTGTGTCCTGCATAACATCTGTGATGCAAAGGGAGAAAAGTTGCTGCTGGATGGAAGTGGATTGTCTGTCTGCTGAGTTTGAACAGCCAGACAAAGGTCTATTAGAAGAACTCAATATGGAGCTATACAGCTGAGGGAGGCCTTCAGAGAGCATTTTCATAGTGAGGCACGGTAATGCGTTGTGGAGTACTGTGCTTTACCTGGCCCTCCTGTTTTGGGGCCTGCTAGGAACTGCATGCTGCTTGGTGTACATTTGTGAATATAACACTGTCAATGGACTTATTAATTTTGTGGTGCTTGCTATACACTTATGATTATTACACTGTGTTTGTCACAAGTCCTATGAGTTGTGTCATACTGTACAGTAACATGTAACTAGATGCTTTCTGTACTACTAAGCATTCTGCAACTGAATTAATCAAATTTTATTCAGTAACAAAAGCAGTGGGGAAAAAAATCTGTGCAGTGTAAAAGCAAATACATGCAAAACTTAATAAATTAAGAGTACAGAACTTAACAAGGGAAAAGAACATTCATGTCCATTTTATCTACACAAATATCAATTGTGGTTCTCACAGATCAGCATATGCGAAGCTGTGGCTGTCCTGGATGTCCCCCAGTATGGAGGATAGGGTTGTGGCCCCTGACACCACATATAATGTTGAGTGGGGGGAAGGTATAGGAAGATGCTGTAACGGAGTTCTCCATGGACTGCAAAGGGAGGCGAGCCTGTGATTGTTGAATCTGTAGGTCCGCAAGAATCTACCGCATCTGTATTTGCTGCTGTAGAACTCTCATTATGTCCTGGTGCATTTTCCTCTCCTTTTCCTGCTGGGACTCCTGGGCCTTTCCCAGTCTGCTCTTTCCTTCTCAATGTAGCCTGAAATATTCATCCTCCAGCCGACACCGACTTCTGCTCCTGACTCTGCCCCTGCCCCGCCCCATTGCAACACCTTCCCCAAATCCCAGCCTCGCCCCCTCCTTGCCCCTATTCCAACCCCTACTCAAAATCCCCGCCCCAGCCCCGCCTCTTCTCCACCTCCTCCCCTGAGCATGCTGCATTCATACTCCTTTCCCCTCCCTCCCGGAGCTTCTTATGCTGTGAAACAGCTGTTTTGCATCGGCAAGCGCTGAGAAGTAGGTGGAGAAGCGGGGACATGGCATGCTCAGGGGACAAGGCGGGGGTGGAGGGGAGGGGGGTAGGGATGGGAGCTTGGCTGTCACCAATTTTTCCCTGTGGCTGCTCCAGTCCTGGAGCACACACGGAGTCGGCACCTATGCCTCCAGGCCCTCTGCTCATGGTTTGGCGCAGCACTGGGTTTGCAGGATCTCACTGAACATATCACCCCGAGTCCTTTTCTTTCTCCTCCTCATCTGGCTCAGGTGTTCATGAGTGTGGAGGGGGAACGCTGCAATTACAGCAGCTGCAGATAAAACACACCGATGTACCATTGTCAATATAGTCACAATGGAAAGTGAAAGTTCAGGACTCCCTTCCTGTGCTCTCCAAAGTTTTAAACAAGACATGCTTTTTCACGTCTGCTTCGAAGTGTTTGTTTGTACACAGCACCACTCACAGCACTGCACTAGCCATTGTGAGTATGGTGCTACAGGCATGAAGAAAATGAGGAGGAATTGCTTGGTTGGATGAAACCATGAGTATAGGGCAATGGAACAGAATATAGTCCCTGTTTTCCACTGGCAGTGGGGATTTTAGCTGATATCTCAGAGTAAAATAGCACAGTTGCTGTTAGCACCCCAAAGCCACCAAAGCCTATATGCTGCTAGCCTGTTAACTTTGGCAGGCTCCATTGCAGTAATCACAGAGTAGTGTGGGAAAGTGTCTTACTGCAGAGGAAGAAATAAGGCTGCCATCCCTAGAAGCCTTTGGAAGAGGATTGCAGAGTACCTCCATGAACGTTATATTGAGATCTCTCCGGAGGATTCAAGGGACATCCCTGTGTACATAAACAAGCTGCTCCGCATGTCCCCTTGAATCCAACTCTACAAGGGAATGAAAAGCAGAGTACAACTCTACCTCTCTTTGTAGTACCACTACCTCTTCTAGTTTGAGTAAATTAATGAAAAATCACTAGCTAAGTCCTACTAAGTTGGGGATGCCAGCAGAACATCATTGTAATGGGAAATTCATTTATACACTTACCTGTGGATTTTTTGCCCTGCATCAGGCTCACCCATGCTTGACTGGTCGGACTGACTGGTCTGTGGTTGAGTTTCAAACAAGTCCTGGCTGATGGCAGAGCTGGACCCCCCCATTTGCATTTCCCACATCCTTTTCCTCTTCCTCCTCCTCACTGTTCATAGCAGATGTCTGGGTCTCAGCCTCCTCCAAGGTACCTATGGTGGCACATGGGGTGGCGGTAGGGTCTCCACCAAGTCTGATATCATACGCCACCAAGTATGATATGCAGTTCTTTGTAAAAATATCAGGTCTGCAGCTCAGCACTGGATTAACTGTTGGCCTCCCTGGTCTTCTGTTATGCCTGCCACACATTCTTCTCTTTCACATGGCACTGCTGTTCATCTCTTTTCCTGCATTCCCATGCAATCTGCTCATTGATGTCCATTTCTACAGCTACTCCACAGCCTCTTCTCTCCCCAGACCCAGGAGATCCAGTATCTCCTGACTACTCCAGCTAGGCAATCAGGAAAAGGCATTTCAAAAATGTGCAGGGTTTTAAAGAGGGGGTAGTGTGGCACTTCCAGTCTCTGTGAGCATAGGTGCCGACTCCATGGCTGGAGCACCCATGGAAAAAAAATTAGCCAGCTCCCCCATCTCTCCCAGCACCTCTTGCCTGCTGGCAGCCCCGCCAATCAACTCTTCCCCGCTCTCTCCTACTCTTTTGCAGCGTGCAGGAGGCTCTGGGAGGGAGGAGGAGGAGTGGGGATGGGGCATGCCCAGGGGAGGGGTCAGAACTGGGCAGGAAGAAGCAGGGCCAGAGGTGGGAAGAGGTGGGGCCTTGGGAGATGGGATGGGGGTGGGGCCTGGGGCAGAGCAGGGGGAAGCTGGCACCTATGTCTGCAACCTCTGAGTGGAGTTCACAAATGTGACCAGAGTGGTCAGTATTGGGCATTGTGGGACAGCAGCTGGAGGACGGTTAGCATTGACATAGGCCATGCAGTGTCTACATTCACACTATGTTGAGCTCAGTATGTCAACCATTTGAGGAGGTAACGTTACTCCATAGCACTAACGGTGCGCTTTTATTGTTGGAGACAAATTTAAGCGTAGATACATGTAGAACTAGGTCAACGCAAGCTGGCTTACATCAACCTAACTTTGTAGTGTAGACCAGGCCTAAGTATGGGGCTTTAGTTAAGGCAGGAATAAATGGTGCCTTAATGCCCCTCTTTTAAATGCCATTGCCGAAAGCAGTTCATGCAAGGGGAGAGACGACGCTCCCTCATTCTACTCCATGGTATTTATGCCAATTTTCAGACTGAGGTATTTGGTACAGATATTGTTTTGCCTGCCATACATTGTCTCAAAACTGTTTGTGCGTTATTAATGAGGAACTAGAAAAAATGGCAATAAGCGGGAAATTTGGGGGCTGCTCTAACTTGCGCTTTGCTGCTGTTTTGCTGCAGCCCAGAATTGGAGGCAGATTCTCAAGTATTTGAAAACATGGAACCTAATACTGAACTACTCCACCAAAGAAACTCAGGATCTTTGTCTCCTGAGCTAATATATTCAATTCTGGAGTATTTATCCTTAACGAGAGAGGATTTTCTGTTCCCACTATCTTGGGGGATTGTAGATTTAAGTTGTTACAGCCTGAACATGTCTAAGGCTGTCTTCACTAGCAGGGGTTGCCGGATAGCTACACTGGGCATCTTTAACTCCGCTCATGGATTCATTTTTTCATATGGTTCTGTTTGTACATTGTTGATATATAAATAGTTATTGACAAAAATATAAAGTTATTAAAAATATGTATATTTCATTTAGTAGACACTCTTATTTTAATGCCAGAGATAAAACACCTGCTCCAGCAGTTAGGGTTAACATTAAAGGCACTTGCACGTGTAAATCCCCTTTGTGCTGAGATGACAGAATATCCCGTAGGGGTTATTGGTAAATTAATTAACCAAAAAGGTTAACAGTTCAGGCCATGGTAGAATCTGCTCTCAAAGCACAGGAATTCACCCTTACAACCTCCATTTTCACTGCTAATATTTGCATGGCCAGATTGAGAAAACAGCCCTAAAGGACAATTCACTGGCGGCTGCTTCTGTTTAGACTCATCTTATTAATGTATAAATCTCTGTGGAGGGGGATGAGGATAGACATGTCCCTCAGTGTAATTTCCAAAGTGTTATTAAACTCTACCTTCACAATATACAAAAACTTGGTTTTAAACTTCATACATGAGAAACCTACCAGAAGCTAGAGAAAATTAACACCCCCCCTTTAATTTATAACAATATAGTATCAGGACAAAAATATTTGTAAAGAACAAATAATGTAATCCAGCATTTCTCAAATGTGGCCACCATAGCCACATGAGGCCACCAGGGGCTTTTCTTGCGGCCACAACCTCCTGGGTCTAATCGGGGGAAGGAGAGGACAAAGTAGAGGCCCCTCCCGCTCCCTGTTGCTACTGATGTACTTCCTTGGTGTTGGTTGCTGGGGCCGCCAACAGGGGTTGGGCCAACGCCTGGGGCACCACACTGGGGGAACTGGCAGACGGTGAATTCCCCATCTTCCTGGGGTAGTGGGGCTCAGGCTCCGGGCCTGGGCTCTGGCTGCATGGTGGCAGGCCCCAGCCTCTAGCTGCCGGGCTTCAGGCTCTATTCCCTGGCTGCCTCCCCCATCCTTCCATCCAGGGCTTAATTTGTCCCCAGGCTTGGCAGGGCTGAGTAAGACTGCTGTGAAAAGTGATATTAACCAACATATGAGTATCACTTTTCACAGCAGACTAACTAGCTAGCAATAAATAAATTACAATGATTTGGATGTGTCTAGGTGCATATTTATTTGTTTTTCCTAAAGCTAATTAAGTACTTTAGGAAAAAGTATGAGAGCAGCCACCAGCAAAAGTTGGTGGCCGCACCCTGAGGCCACCAAAAAAAATTGTCCTGAAAACCTTAATCTATGTTAACAATAATGATTTAGAATAGTTTGGCAGAAACAAAATATTTAAAAATCTAGTTTAATTTTCTCTGTGCATTTTACATTTATCTCAGCTTGGACACGGACAATAAACTAGTCACTTCTATGTTAGTTTATAGTCAGATCTGCTCTCAGTGACCAGGCACGCAGCTGTAATGTCGGAGCTGCAGGCCCTGCAAGATAAAGTATATTTATTGGCAGAGCAAAGTTTGGATCTACACTAAACTTGATGACATTTGTCTATAATGTAATAACTTTTGAACACATCTGATTAATTCTAAAATTTCAGGGAATGATCAACACATCTCTGGGCAGAAGAACCCTCTTTATTTTGGTGGAAATCAGAAAAAACAGATGGGGGGGAAAATATGGGGCATGCAGAGCCCCTTGCATCTGGTTAGCAGAGCCAAGAGCTTCAACCACCTCTGTGATTTTCTATAGATCAAAGAACTGGTTGATGGCAGCCATTAACACATTCCAGCACAACAATGCCTTCCAATACATTTGAGAAATGTTAAACACATTAAGTAACTTATCTGCCACACAGAAAGAGAAGAAATAAAAATGGGGGACAATGATATAAGGGGGAAGAAGGACATGGGGGACACACAAAGCCCCTGGGCAAGTTGGGAGGGTGTGGGGATGACTGCAGGAAGTCTGTGAAATAGAGGGGGTGATACACAGGGAGTGCAAGCGTGTGTGTGTGTGAATAGAAAAATGCAATGTCTGTAATAAATCAGCCTATGGAAGCAACAGTCTCTCTCTCTCACACACACACACGATATACTAACTTTTGTGGCTGTATGCCAACATAACTTGCAGCAACCAAAGTTCGTTGCATAGACATGCCCCGACCCCTAGAATTTAAAACAAAAACCACCCTTTTTCCAATCAGTGGTGTTTTTTGTTTTTAAAAGGAAAATATTGCTACTTGTCTGATGTTGTGTAACATTTGGGCCTATACTGACCTGACAATTAATATTAAGGCCCTGGTCTTAATATTAATGGGCTCCACAGGAAGGTCCCTGTGTTCATGCAGAGCCCCACTAAAGTCCATCTGTGCACAAAAAGTTGCAGTATCAGAGCATAAGGTTAACAAACTGCTGATTATTACATGTGTAAAATGTAACCTATCGTTCCATACGTAGAAAGTGCAGTGTGTTGTGGTATAGGAGGCTCTAACTGACTTTCTAGTTACACTTTATATAATTAAATAAGCATTGACATTTCAAGGGGAAAGAAACTGCTCCACCTGCTATGTGGGCAGTGCTAAGGCACAGAAAAAGACTAGATATTCATAGAATATCAGGGTTGGAAGGGACCTCAGGAGGTCATCTAGTCCAACCCCCTGCTCAAAGCAGGACCAATCCCCAATTTTTGCCCTGGATCCCTAAATGGCCCCCTCAAGGATTGAACTCACAACCCTGTGTTTAGCAGGCCAATGCTCAAGCCATTGAGATATCCCTCCCCCCAGTGTGCCACTGTAAAATAATACACTGGTATCAATGGGATATTATTTGAAAACAGATTCACAGGAATCTTTAATGTTTGTTTTAAATAATTCTGTCATGTTTTTCCTTTTTTAATAAATGTTTTTTAAAAAGGGAAAAAAACACATTGAAAGTGTTGCGAGAAAAGGGAGTACTTCTCTTCTGTACAATCTCCTTTCAGTTTTTCTCTCCAGAGGAGACTGAAATTTGCTATTTGATCCCAGATATGTCTCATCACAAAATAAACGGATGAGTGTTTGGAGAAACAGGAAAACACTTCCCAGCTTTTATTAAAGAGCATGTAGGTTCACATCTGCTATATCCAATAAATAGATTGGAGTCTAGGGCAATAAAGTATGCCCTACCAGCCTATTCCTATTTAAAGGAAATTGTCAACTCATCATCTCATGGGGGGGGGATTAACTAAAAAGTAGATGTCTTT
Organism: Dermochelys coriacea; assembly: GCF_009764565.3. Lineage (NCBI taxonomy): Eukaryota > Metazoa > Chordata > Testudines > Dermochelyidae > Dermochelys > Dermochelys coriacea. The sequence goes on along the minus strand of NC_050075.1, from coordinate 74,549,238 downwards.
TCAGATATTACACTGGGTTTGTAGTTTTGCAAATTCCTTTTTCAAAACAGGAAAATGTATCAAATGGGAAACAGACGAAGACCTTCATCCTGCAAACATACAGGTAACTTTATATATGCGAGTATTCCCACTGACTTCAATGGGCATGACAAACATCACTATAAATTAATGTTTTATTCACTTCTCTCCATAAAATAGGAGAAACAAGACATATGTGAAAGTGTAAGTTTTAATGGAGATAGACAATACTCCACAATTTTAGCTTAATTTTAATTGTACTTTGATTTTCAAAATACACCTATCTATATGCTTGAGGTGCTCATACAGGCAATTAAAACATTACAAAATAAAGCACTATGCAACCAGCCCATCAGGACTATTTATAATCAGGATTATCAATGGGTATCCCTCTGAAACATCTAACTCTGCTCCTTCTAAAAGCCTGTCAGAACAGCTGGTCATGAAGGTCAGCAGGCCTGTGCTCTGTTGAACTAAGGGAGAAGCGAATCTCAGAGTGTCCCCTAAAAAACACCCTGTGCCTCCAGTTCCCTTGCATTTAAACCAGGGGACTGTTAGCTCAAGTGGATCTCGGCTGCTCTGATATTACCACAAGGACAAAGGAAATTTTCAGATACTCAGGACCCAAACTATATAAGGTTTTATTAATCAAAATCAGCACCCTGATTGATTGTTCCTTCATATGTTCTAAGGCCTAAGGCCTAGCTCTTACAAAAGTATTACCCGAGTGCTTCATTTTAGGCACTTCATTGTAACTGAGTCTCCTGGGGTAGTCAGTGGAGCCACTCAACATTATTGTATCTTTATTATGCTTAACCTTACATATTGTAAAAGTTTCATTATTTTAAGAGACTTTTATAGAATGCATAAACCCCACCTAAAACATAGGGGATGAGAGGGCCAATAATGACAAAATGCACAGTATGTTCTTAATGATCAAATAAACTATCTGCTCTAGAAGAGCAGCCTGATAGCAATGGACAGTTCAATGCTAGATTATAGCACTTAATCTGAAACCACAGGAAAAAAAGCTTGCTGAAGAAGATGGCTTGAGTGGTTATCAGAAGGCCAAAAGACTGAAATTTGGCTAAATATAAACAAGTTGGATACACTAAGAAATTCAAATCTTTGTGACAGGAAAAGTCTCACCATTTCAACATCAAATTCAGCATCAGAAAGAGGTGTCTATATTTATAACTTTCTAATGGCTAGTTTTCAAATAGCCAATTATAAAAGTGGTTATATTTAATATCACCATGAATGTAAGGCCCTGTCTACACTACAGCTGCACCCACGACCACTACCGTTAAAACGCAAATCAGTCTTATAGCACAGACAGTTAAAAATGCATATTCAAATGGTGTCCCTGGAACCATGCCAAAGCCTTGGAATACAAATCAACTCAGGCTTTGGCATTGTTTGGGAAAACAATGTGGAAGTATGTGGTTACTCAGTCAACAGACAAAAGCGAAATAGTCTGGTCTCTTGACATAGTGGTAGTTTCAACATAAACAGGGCCTTTAAGAATCGAACCATGGCCAGAAGGAAAGAAGTGAATATTACAGGTTATACTGTTACAATTCCATGTTCTCAAAAACAATGAACAGAGTCTAGTGAAAACCGGACCTTTACACATGAACATTCTAGTTGTGTGGAGCCAGCATAGGCTAAAATAGTCATCCCATAAAAATTAAAGGAAAAGATAAGGTCAGAAACAGAATCCCTCAGCAACTGCAGCACAACAAATTATTAAGGACATCTTGTATAGTTTACAGAAGCAGGCAAACGTTTGGAATCCAAACCATTTCCAGTATTACAGTCCAACTTATTCACCAGACTGACCCAGATTTTTAAAATGTCATTATGGCCAAGGAAGGGAATTTGAACTGAAAACTGACTTTGCAACTCTAAATGCAGAAGAAATGGATATTGAAATGAGCCCAGCCAGTAAAAGCATGAACATCCTGTATAACTGGAAATATTCCCTGTAAATTATTTTCACTTTGTAGATTTTTTTAATTTGCACAAATTAATGCACAGTTTTTCTTACTAGCAGCTGCTAAGTGTCAGCACTTCCTAGGAGAGGCCAGGCTGGAGCATGAAAACAATGTAATGCAAATATGTGACCAACCTCTTATGTGCTAAAATACTACACGGCATTCAAACAAAATGGTTCCATTATACTTATGTATGTTTTTAGGATTGGGGGAAAGCAGCTCTTCTGTCATGCCACCAAATGCTAAGCACCACAAGACACACTTGTCATTTATCCTTGGTAAAGGAAGTCTGGTAGAAATTCTGCCCATATAAAACAACTCAGAGACATTAATGTGCGTATGTATTAACAGGCCATGGTCAGAAAAGTTACTTACTTCTTCATGCTAAATCTTGCCTGGTTTAGAGTTTGTTACAATCTTAACATTTGGCCTAGGTTCCTTGAAAGGATCATGAAGCTTCTATAAAATCTGGGTCCAATTTCAGGCCCCTAGACCAGTTTATAGTTTCAAATCAAAACTGTATGAAATTCTGTATGATATTTTTGATATGAAACCCATCAGTTTCAAATTAAGTTCATGCTGAATTTCTCTCGATCTCAGAAATACCTAAGTGCCCTATCACTTTATCTGAGTGCCAAACATTTTGGGGTTTGTTCAATCTGAAACAAACCAAACCTCGGGGAATCGGCTCCCAGCACAGATTGAAACAAAAGAAAATGTTGGCATGAACCCCTGAACAGTAACACTGCAGCAATTCACATAGCTCTCACAGGAAACTTTGATGGTGCATAAAGAAATCCATCAATTCTGGAAAAAATAATCCACATACTTGTATAGAACGGGATAGACTGAGTTGAAATGACATTTTCAGCACTCTATTTGGCTATTAAAAATGTAACTCATTACTAGTAATAGGAATTGAGCATCCATTTTTCTCATTATGTGATCAACTGAATACAAAGACACTAGTTTTATTTTTTCTTTAAGTGCTCTTATTTTCAAGGTATTGTAGTTATAAGAACATACAGAAAAACTGAGTAGTACAGGTGTCACCATATACCTAGCAATATGAAGAAGGTGACATATTACATTTGTTGTGCCTTCTGAAACAACAGTGAAAGGATGGCTTCAGAATTGGAAAGTCGTTGTTCCTTTCTGACACTTTGCAAAATCAAGTTCTTATCTGTTATGCCTTCTTGGATGATCTTCAGAAATTCCTGTGCAAGAACAGCTGAGAATGCATACATCATCTTAGCTCTTACATTGAAATCATATTTGTCTATAAGGGTCTGGCAGTTGTTATGGGGGTGCTACTGGCAGCCAACTGAAAATCATCTTTCCTTATGAGCCTCTCCCCTCAGCTTAGGATCCAGGGCAATGAACTATGCAAATGTCTTCCACAGTTGCCTTCACCACCAGCTTTGCACAGAGTGGGTGGGACCACTAAAGGCAACATTCTTATGCACAATGATAATACTAATTTGCATTATTTTTAGATGTAACATATTTATGAAGGACATCTTGCTGTGATAAAGAGTAAGGGTGAAATTGCATGACCTCCAGCATTGGAAGACTAGCTTCCAACTTCATTGACCCAATCAATGGGAATCATAATAATCAAAAACCAGGTGACCTCTGTTATTTTGCTTCCTTTGCTGACCCAACAGTGCTGTTGGGGTATGTTATATGACCCATCTCTTTTCTCAGACTTTTGCTTGACTGGGGGTTTGGTTGGTTGCATTTGTGGTAAGCCTATTCTTTCAAAAGATTTTGTAGATTTTTTTTTTTAAAGTGTGAACATGTGGTTTGAGGTGTTTAATAATCAGGCACATTTGATACATTAAAAAGTAAACATAAATCTTTGAAGCAACACGCTTTTTAGCATATGTATAAAATCAACATTTGTGTAGATATTTGGTTTGACAGAAAACCAGAAAAAACAAAACAAAAAAGTTTTCAACATAAAACTTCTGACTTGACTAGAAAAATGTTCATGACTCTTCACACCCACCTCTCATAGTACCAGAGCAGCCAAATTAAGTATTTCATATTACTATTCTATCCAGTGGTGTTCTGGAAATACACAGTTCACCAAAAGATGTGGGAAAGAATCTGGGCTGATCTTCAGTCAAGCAGAAGAATAGACATTCACAAAAATCCAACCTGAAACTAAATAAAAGGACATAGAAAGTGATGGGTTTTCTGATGTCAGCCAAAGAAAGCAACCCAGAATGACTAAGTCTCATTGCAAGGAAATACTTTTGAGTAATTCCAGTGTTTAAATAAAAACATTCTGCAAGGTCAAATCAATCAATGAACAAGATCCATGGACCTGGCGTGAAAGAGAAATCCTTTATTTATATTTACTTGACAACTTTCAAGAAACACTGCACACAACATACAAAACAACACTTTCAAGACGGACATGGCTCGAGCTCTGAGCCCTTGAATGGACAGTATATGTAGGGAGTAAACAGTATTTTTCTTTGCAAACTGAGAAAACACCAGAATAGAATAAGCAAAAACACTTACTCATATAATATACTGTGCGCACTAGTGTAACTGCTTTAAATAGAAGATCTCAAAAAACTTTGCATACAGTAATTAGGCCTTGCAACACCCCTGCTTACTCAGTAAATATCTCCATTTTACAGATGGGAAACTGAGGCAAAGTGAGATTAATGACCTGATTTTCAGAGGTACTGAAGAGTCATAGTTCCCATTGACTTCACTGGGAGCCGCAAGTATCAGCTCCTCTGAAAAATAGGCCACTTTTATTTAGGTACCAAATATGGTGTCTAACTTTTGGCGCCCAGCTTTCAAAAATTTTGCCTGAATCTCTTCCCAAAGATCAGTCAGTAAGTCTATGGGAGAGTCAGCAGCCCTGTGTTTTAACCATAAAGCTGTCCTTCAGAGCTTGATTAGCCAAATGTAATGGGGCGGAAGAGAGGAGGAGGAGAGAGAAGACACTAAACAGGTTTGAAAAATTGGGGTATCAGATAAACAAGAAAATTTTCAATTAAAAGTATTTTGGGGACTGTGATGCTTTGGGGGTTCACCCAGACCAGTAAGAGGTTGTGTCACTACTTGCCCTGTAACCCTGTGCGTTTCTGTGCTGTACAGATCTGTTTCAGAGCCCTGCTCACAGCAAAATGCCCACACCCTGGGTTCCACCAACCTGGCTAGTTGCAGTGTGACTCCAACCGCCTCTCCAATCTCAAGTCCACCCAAAACCATCTCCTCTGCAGTGGTCAGCCCCCCTCACTGCAGCCTTTGTTCAAAGTAGATTTCACCACAGTTCTTCCAGCATGGGCAGCCAGTTCTTAGCCAGGGCCCAACACAGAGCTCAAAGCTCTTGGTTCTTTGTTTCTTCTAGTGAAGGATACGAAAATGGCTCGCTCTTTCTCTGCTTCTAGCCTCTGTTTTACCTTTATCTTCAAAGTCAGGACACTCTCATGGGGGCTCAGCTTGCTGTGTCCACCACGAACCTCATGCTATGTTAATTTCTGCAGTGTCTCCCTGCCTCCCATTGTGATACTTAAGTGCCCATCTCCCCCACTCACTAGTTTGATAGCTTTGTTTACCTTTTCTGTAAATGTACTTTTATTGCCTCTTTGCTCAATGTATATTCTGTATCACCCATACATACACCACACAGTAATATTAATGATGAGCATGTTACCAGTTCGCATATTATACCTTACAGGATACCCTTTAGATACAGATTATGACACTATCAAGTTGGGTTACATTGAGCTTGTCAGGACAGTTGAGGCTCACTGCTAGATACCACAGAGCACTTTGCCTTATGGCACTGGGGTGCTCTTAGGGTCACAAGGAAACGTCCCTATTTGGAAAACAAGCTGTTTCCTATAATCAAGGTACATTACACAATAGATATTTAAAATATACAATCTACCTTGTGTAAAGTGAAATGTAATTTTAATAAGTAGCTCACATATGATACCATTCATACATGTTTTAAATCAATGCTTGGGAGAAATAGCTTCCTCTCCCCCACAACCAACTGATATTGAAAGATGACTTGACAAAGTATCAGGAGATATGAGAGGAATGTTTGGAAATAAAAACCAAGGGAGAAATATAAATTAATGCTCAGAGTTGCATGAGAGTATTGTACACTCTGGATACCTAGTATATTTTTTCTTTTCTGCTCTTTACTGTATCTGGTTTCTTTCCCCGGCAATTTCAACTGATCCCTGTGTATGGTCTCCATTGTGTTTTCACGGTTTTATTCCTAACTTTAAACTCTTGGAAGAGTATATTGATATATAAAGTATCAATAAATGTTATTTTAAAAAAAAATCTATCCCAAAAGCACAATACTTGAGCTTGCAACCTTGACATTCTGACATCACAATTCAGTATTTAGGATCTTCTAACCTCAGTTCATAGCAACTACAATGCTAAGCATTAGAACCCTGCTCTATTGTTATGTCAACACAGTGATGGAAGTGGACAGGGATTCTCCCAATTTCAATAAGGCTTCCAGAGTAAGTTTAAGTGAAAGTAAAACACTATATAAAAAAAAAAGAATTTATTCAGTGCTGTGTTCTCTTAACTACCCAAACTGAGCTACCCTAGTGATTGCCTCAGATACACTTGTTTGCAATGCAGCTCCTACTCTGAGGAACTGATCTCTGACTGGTTTCAGAGTAGCAGCCGTATTAGTCTGTATCGCAAAAAGAAAAGGAGTACTTGTGGCACCTTAGAGACTAACACATTTATTTGAGCATAAGCTTTCGTGAGCTACAGCTCTCTGACTCTCACTCACCAGGAGATTTTACACAGAACTCAGCAGTACAAGAGGGATACCTATCTGTCTTATCAAACTGTAGGAATGCTCAGTGCCAGTGAGCTAAGATGTATACCCTCACTCACGTTGAGTAGAGCCTCCTCACTACCCCAACGGTCCCATTGATTTCAACATGCTCAACATCAGTGAGCATCAGAATGTGACCCCTGCTGATTATGAGAAAAGCTCGCTACAGGCAAATCATAAATGTGCTCTGTATTTGTGTCTAAATGTACCATCTTAATTTTTAGTTATTGAACAAAGGTGCAGATTTACAACATGAGACACCAAGGAGGATGGCAGAATATGGCAATTTCTAGCTTTCCTAAAAAAAACCAAACCAAAACAAAAAAACCCCACAAACCAAACCTACTGGCAGAGTATGTTCTCATTCAATGTAAGCAAGGAGTAAAGAATCTGGCTCCATATGTCTGCCATCATATATATATTTAACTATGGATGTCACAGCTCTTTTACACACTTACTCATGGTGCAAGTGGATAGTGACTTCAGGTCTAACATCAGTTGCCAGTACTGTAAACATTAATCAGAGATGTATGGTAGTAGTGCTTGACTAATCTAGCAAGGTGACTGGGAGACCAACCAGATCTCCTACATGGCAGTAGAAAGCACTATTACCTGGCTGTTCTAACAACATCCCTTATTATTTGAGTAGCATCATGTTCTCATTCTGGGTGAGACTTGTCCTTCCCCTCTTGACACTTGTGTTCTTGCTGAGACTGCAGCAATATTCCTAATAGCACAAGTAAAAATATATGTAATTTGGAGGCCCTATTCTCTAAAAGAGAGAAGGTACATCTCTTGTAAACTGTACTTGTACAGTAATTGTTATGTGAAGGAAGATTGTGAGAAAGCAACAGAGTATGATGTCACCTTCTTTTGAGAACATCTCTGGGTGCGTGTACTTTCAAATCACATAAAAATTAAAAAGAGTTCAACAGGTTCACAAGCCAGGCCAAATAAGCAGGAAGCAATTACACCTCACGACCATTGCCCTATAAACCATATGTAGAGGAATATTATGTGCTCTGAAGCCATTTACCCAGACTGATTTGTTGGAGGGTAGAAAGAAACAAAAAACTGTTCCTGAACAACCTTTCAGCTTGTCCTCAAGCACTACTAACAATATAGATTCAGTTAACTTCACCCTTAAAAGGAGATGGCCAATTTGATCTGCCAGGAGAACAGAACTTATACAATTTCGCTCCTTTAATCAAAGGTTGTGTGATGAAATCTGATTGTTAAATACATTTTTACAGTATAACTATAAATCCCAATGTAGAAGTTCCATTTGGCTACTTTTATTACCCATGCCAATTCTGAAATCCAAGCAGCAAAATGGGATCTCATATTCTTTGTACCTTATTAATCCACTGTGTTATACTCAAGTTTGTTCTGTTTTTCCTGACTCTGGCACCCACCCGAGACAATCTTGCCATTCTTATGGGATTGTCAACAATATTTTGCCTATGCTCAGTGACTGTGTTTTTACAACTTTGCACCCTAATTCTTCTTCTCTATCACTTACTAAATAACAGTAATAAATAACAGTATCCCTATTGAAGTCAGTGGGAGTTTTGCCATTGATTTCAATGGAGCTAAGATTTCACCCTTTGAGTGCAACATGTGGGCAAACCTAAGTAGATATCCCACAAAATGGTATGAGGAGGATGTCCAGAGCCATTGAAGGATCAGCATCTCTGAAAATCAGGACATTTAGGGACTGATACAGTGTTCACTGAAGTTAACAGAATGACTAACAGATGCAGGTTCTTAGACTTCACTAATTATTGTAAGTAACTGAGGCTTCCAGTAATGCTCCCAAATACTTCAAGTGGAATTGGATCGAGCTTTTGTTTAAGTGTGTAAGTTTAGGTACCGATATTTAAAAATTTTGGCCAGAATATTTTTTCTTTACTAGGACAGCTAATTAGACCTGCCTCTCACCACAACACCAGAGATTTCTGAATCTACAGGCAGAAAGCAACAAAAATTATTAAAATTTACAATATTTAAAATTTAATCAAACCACCACATAAGACTTTTTTCATTTTAATCTATGAAATAAGATGCAAAAATTTCCCTTATAATTAGCTAAATGCATTGGATTTCATTTTTTTTGTAATAATTACATAGAAGCTTACGTAGAACCTGGCTTGCGACATTGGGCCATCTCACTAAGGACTGACTCAAGCTGAGCACCGGCTCACGGTCATGCCCACGTTGGCTCAGCCATGCCAGTGTAGCCCTATAAGTAGAGGACAGGAGTTCTAGAAGAATACAGTACAGCTCTTATAAAACAAAAATCTGGGTTAAATTTAAGAAGGTACCTGAAGTGGAGTTTCTCACTCTTCCTGTCTTGCAGGGGATACTCCTCTAGGACATCTTGAATCAAAGGTGACTGCTGCCTATGTGTTCTGGACAATGGCAGGGTTCCCATATGGCTAAACATATCACAAGATCTAATGGGAATGGTCCCCTTTTTCTTCCTAGGGAGAGTGCCATGGATAGAAATATCTTGATAGGAGTCTAAGCGATGCTCAGTCAGAAGAGGTTTGCTGCTCAAAAGATCCATAGAAGAAGCCAGGGAGAACTGATGGTTCACCTGTATATTTCTGGGGAGACTTGCAAGTTTTCCAGCAGCTATCATTCTCAGCTCTGAAAAATAAAAATTGCCCACAACGTTCAATCACTAGTGCTGCCATTTTAAATGAAATTAAATAACATTGTTAGCTGTTATCTCTATTAACATTACTTCTTGTATTAGAAGGCAGACAATTTATATGCTTTTCAAATATACACTAAATTATGATCTAATCTCATAGATCCCAATCCTGCAGATTATTATACAAATGTACTTAACCTTTATGCATGTGAACAGCCCCATTAAAATAATTGACTTAAACACATATGCAAGTGTTTGCAGGATCTGGGCCATAATCTGCTATTACCTACAAGGTTTATCTTCTTATCTGTTGTTTTACCAGGAGTTCTTAGAAACCATTCCATTTGAAAGGTCAAACATCAGTCTGGAATCACTAACTGAAACTAAATTGTCAGGAAAAAAAACCCAACAACATACAGACCAAGGCTTAGTTTAAAAGATTGCTAGTCTAAACTCAGTAGTGGGCGCTACAGACCTGGGGCAAATATTTTTGATAGTTTGTAAAACAAGGATTTTATCCAAAAGATAAGGACAATAGATTTCTGGAATTCTTTTCTGTAGGATATACAGGCCAACTGAGTCAAATTCACTGCTGGTATAAGTGGGATGGAACTTTACATTAGAGGTGAATTTGGTCAATTATACCCTGGCTTACAACAGAGAGGTGTCTCCAACATACCTCTGCCAACATGAACAAAATTACAACACTTGGTGTAAATTCATAGGGTCAGATTCTGGCCCCCTGATAAGGCTTCCTTCTGCCACTCCACAAATATAAAGTAGCATTAAGTGACTACCAATGGATGGTTTAGGGGAATCCAGAGGTCCTGCAGTGATGGCTACACTGGCTCTATGCCCCACTCCATCCACTTCCAGCTCCAACATCAGAATATTGTCAGAGTGCCAGGGGTCTTTGCAGGTTATTGTAGCCAGGCATAATTTAGAGCAACACTGAGGCTGATCTCACTTATGTCAGGGTTCAGCTTATAAAAACTACCTTTACACTCTCCCCCCTCCACTTTAGCTGCACCACAAAGGCCTCTGATGCTGCTGAAAATCTAGCCATGGACTCCACAAATGTGTTAGTGACTTGATAAAAACTCCCTTCCACTTTTTTTTTTTTAAATAAAAACACTATCTGTAATTAGAGCAAGGTATTTATGGTAGGATCTTGATGACATCACTTATCATGTGAAAGTGAAAAGTTCCAAGTTCAGAGGCTCTGTAGAATTGCTCTTGCATGCTGTGTAATGTTTATGGGAAGTTGTGCTCTTGTAGATGGAGTTAACTAACAGGATTAAATTAAAAAAAAACCTTTCAAGAGATCTTTCTGACAGATTATGATTTGTCCCTTGATGGGATCACTAAATCTCAGACCCTCCTATTGTTTACATCTTCATTCAGAATGTGGTTTGGGGAAGACATTTCTACCTGGTGGCAACAAAAATATTGCATGTTCATTCAAAATTATACTGTGTTGTACAGGCAGCTTTGCATTTTTGATTACCCATACCAACATAATTGATTCAGAGGTAGGTCCAAAACAGAAAATGCATGATATAGATCCTGGGCCAGATTCCCAGCTGGTGTAATTTGGTATAACTCCATTGGTCCATATACTAAACAGAGTATTAAGGCTAAAAAGTTAACTATTCCCAATCAAAGTCAAAAAATGAAAAAAAAAGTGAAGGTTCTCAAAACTCACACTAACATTGAGGCTGGAATCTTAATTGAGTAGGCACCCAAACCCCATATTTACAGGAGTTTGGAAGTCCCAGCCTAACTTGCCCACACTGAGCCAACTTTTAGAATTGCTTCTGATTTTACACCTAATGATTGTACTTACCATCTTCATAAAAAACCTTGAGACTGATAAGTGCAAAAGTATTATAATATAATAAATGTACTTTCCTCAGTCTCCTTAACTCAAACATGTGAGGGATTTCCCTCAAACTCGCTAGTAAATTCATCTCTGGGCTGAGACAAAGCATATCAAAAGTTACAAGCATGCAAAAACAAGTGGATATAATAATAGAAGTTGCAATGTAACTTCAGCTATAGTTTTGGCTACCAACAAAATCTGTGATACACACACACAATAACCATAGACTTCAGACTACTTCCTATGTAGCGAAATCTAGAGAAAGAGGACCACCCACCTGCACCAATAACTTCCATTATCAAAGTTATTAATTTCTAAAACAACCTGACAAACTATTTCAGTGAAACAAGAAAGGCTCATCAGGTTTACTTTTCCAAGTATTAAACCATGAATTTGCTACTGCACATTTTAAAGCACCTTCACCCCCCACATGAGCTATACCATAAGCCCTGTTTTCAAATGCATACACATTGATAGGATATGCAAGTCTAGTATTTGGATACTTAAATTCACACTTAGGTATACAAAATGAGCATTTAGGTGCCGTTTTGAGAATTCACATGAGAGACATGAACATACTGCTTTCACATTTGATAAATGATCTCTCCACTTGCAAAATATATATAGCTATACTTTAATTTTAATACATAAAAATGTTGATTGCATTACAGCATTTCCCCCCTCAAAATAGGTCTACTCAATTTTTCTATAATCATGCCTGCTAGCATCCTCACCAAGGGTCAGAAGTAGGACTTGCTACTCCTTGATGGACTCCTAAAAGCAAGTCAGGATTCAGCAACATAACCAAAAGAGTCAGCTCAGTAATGCAAATTGCCAAATTATCTGCCAAATTTTCCTTTTGCTGAATGTCAAAGCTCCAAGGAATGAGAGCCCCTTTTCAGCTGGAGATAGTGGAATGTTTCAATTGTTTCAGTGTATGAGCCAAGCAGGAATGCTTGAATTTACTATAGATGCAGTTCTAGAAAACTACACTCATTATTAGAGAACACTCTTTTGCCTGCCAAAACAGGTTCAATCAACAGCTGACACAATGGGTCAACATACTACAGGGTTTCTGAACAAAAGGGACTGGAATCCCAGTTCTGAATGCTGCTGCTTACTAACATGCAGTCACACTAGAGTAAAAGCCTGGGAAATGGTATAGCTTGCTTCTATTTAGGGCAGAACAAAACTGTTTCAGCCTCCTATAATGCTAAATCTAGGGTAGTAATTTTGTATTTTCATCTATAGTACAATATCTCTGTCCCCATTACTTCCCCCTAGCCCCATAAGTGGAGCAAAGACAGCTTTTGACCATCTGTGAAGCAAATTGGTCTTAGTCAGCTACAGAAGAATCAAAAGACTCCAGATCCAGATCTCAGCTAATAGACAAGACGTTTTCCAGATTCCATGCACAGATTCTGAAAGGACCCACCCAATCTTTTATTATATTGCAAACAGAGGAAGCATGGACCAAGAGGTCTTTAAATGACCATGTACATTAATATATGTGGATGCATTGGGAAATTTTGCAGAGGGATTGGAAACAGGGTGAAGGCATCTGTCTGCTGGGAAAAACCAAACAATATTGCATTCCAAAATAAAGATTCTATTCTCATCATTGCTCAGACACCAGCCTGATGATATATGCCTTATAAATACCTAAGATGGAGTATTCAAAAAGCTATTTTGACTCTGATTTGGGAATAAAAATGCCAACATTATGGTTCAATCTGCCTTCCTGAAGCAAACGCCTCTTCCCTTCCCCCGCCTCCCCCGGAGGTGCTCTGAAGTTTTTCTACTTTACTTCACAGAGTAAGTGGTCCTTTTGGAGAAGGAACAATAAAATAAGTCTAATGGTGAAAACTGTAAATCCAATCTGTCCAGGAGAAAACTTCCCATTTGGCCACAGAAATTAGATTCACTCCTGTCTACTCCCTTTGTATTTGTGAAATCCCTATTTACAGCCTGATTCAAGAATCCCATGAAGTCAATGGGAGTCTTTCTATTTATTTCAAAGGACTCTAGATCAGGGTCTTAAACTGTCTCTTTTCAAAATGCTAAGCGATTAGTGCATTGTGAGATATTTATGAAAACTGTTTCCTATCACACTCTAGTTCTGCTCCAAAGCTCATCATACATAAAGATGCCCATTGACTTCAGTGAGGGGTTTGTATCAGGCTCTTTGGATGTATGTCTTACTTGGTTTGGTTGTACTGTACTATCATGGATACTAACCTCCTTCCTTCTCCCATCTCACCCCTGTCTCTCACTGCTCTCTCTAGTAATGGAGTTAAGAGGGATGGAGCAGAGTAATATGTGCATATCCAATTCAAGTAAACAAACAATTTTGGGACATTTAAAGGGACACAGTCAATTTAAAACACACACCTGTTTGAAAATATTTTACTTACAGTACTATTATTACAAGTAATCCCTAAGAATATTGTAATTGAAAGATTACAGAAAAAAATATATTTTTCAGTTTGTTTACTTTGCACATTTGCAAGCACTTTGCGTATAGTCAGCAAAGCCCTGATCCTGAAATTGAATTGGCACGGGCAGCCTTCTGCATCCAAGTGAAGGACCCACGCAGAGTCAATGGCAGGATCAAGGCATTCAGTTTTCCCCATTGCTGGTGTGGGTGGTTTTTCATATCAAGAGGGAAGAACCACACATTTAAAAAATAAAATAAAATAAAATAAAAAATAAAATAAATATAGGAAAATGTGATTGAAAAACCACGGAAGTTGGCAGGTGGCTTGGATAGATGTAGTAGCTGAAAACTATTTTGAACTTAAAAAAAAAATACACATTTTCTGCATTTGTCAAAGTAACCAAGAAAATAGTTAAAAATCAAACAAGTATTCCTGCACCAAGAGGTGCTTCCATAAAATTATCTGGGATTAAAAAATTCCTGCATACTACCAAGCCTTTAATACAGGTATTATAAAATTAATTGGTACTCTAGCCTCCATTGCAAACTGGTCTGAAGACTTTGAAAAGAATACAAAGGTTCAGGGAATCCATAACCTGATATGATAAAGGGGGTGAGTGGGTGAGAGCACATGCAAGAGTTCAAAGGATCTAAACCTCTATCAGTAACAAGCCAGAGTCTGCCAAGCATCAAACACATGAGATTACAGACAGACCAGAGCTTTGAAAAGGCTTCTGAAAAGATGTCAAATGTACTTACAATTAAAAAAAAAAAAAAAAAAGCTGATTAATCCTTATCCTATATTATGATAAGCTCACAACCTATTTGAACAGTTATTTATAACCATTATTCTGAGTCAGTGGAAAACATATAAACAAGGATGATTTGGGCTTACTCAATATCAATTTCAAATTTAAATAAAACTGTGGCCAGCCTATGTTTCATACTAGATTTTTAACTCACTTTTGAGAAAAGTTTAACTGAACAAATCCCCCGTTGTTTGTCAGAAACATTTCAGATCAGTCTTTTTATCACATCATTTCGTTAGATTTATAATAACTGGCCACAAACTAAATTTTGACTTTTATTTAAAAATTAATGTATGCATAAATACTTCTAATACTTCAATTTTAACTGTTCTTTGGGATTGTTAGTCATTTAAATTGTAACATGATCAAGATAATTTTGTAAGTTTTGATTTAAAAACTAAAAATGCATTTTGTCAAGCAGAAAACTTCTATCATATCATCATGAATGTTTCTATGATGAACATTTAAAAAATTATTCTTAGCCAAATTCTGAGATCCTTACTTAAAGAAGCTCATTCTGAAAGATTCTGAAAATCTGAACATCTCCCAGAAGGTGCTGAGTGCCCAAATCCCAATGAAGTCAAGCCTTTAGTTTTTATAAAGTCCTTAACCAGGAAAAATTCCCACTGATTTTCATTTGCCTAAATCAGGAGACCTGGGTTTTATTCCCAACTCTTCCATGACATGCTCTTATTTGTCTTGACATGTCATTTCACCTGTTCCTCAGTTTCCCCATCTATACAATACCTTGAAATCTATGAATTAAGAAACAAAGCTATATAAAAGCTAAGCATTAAGTATTCATATTACTTACTTAATTTTTTTTTTTTTTTACTGAGTCCTAGTATCTCGTCATTTGGCCCTTTCACCGTACTATATAATTCCCTGAAAATGTTACATACCCCTGTTAAGGTAATATGAAATTAGACCCACACAGTGCAACTGCTCATTGATTTTGAATGGCAGATCAGCCAATAAACACCCTTGACTAGGGATAAAAAAAAATTCTGGATCCTCCTCCTCTCCATTCCTGAAGATAAAATAGTGGTCAAATTGGAGTATTTTTCAGCTAGCTCTTTAAATGAAAGTCACTGTTTCCTAGGGGTGCTGAAACAATTTGTATAGTGGGGGTGCTGAGTCATTGAATCAAACCGTTACTCCTGGGGGGATTCTGTGCCACTGCGCATGAGCAGAATTCATGTCCTCTACAGATTTCTTTGCTTTCCTGCATAAAAATGACTTTCTGACAGGGAAGCAAAGAGAATCTGCAAGTGCAGTCACACACCACTCCCTAGCAGAGCAGGTACATTGTTTCAGGCACCCAGAGCAGACAGCAGATCAGGATCAGCTGCTAGTCAGGTTTGGGCTGGAGGCAGGAGAGGACAGGACTTCCTCTTCCCTTGCAAGGAGTGTTTGGGGGCAGTGTCAAATTCACCCCCAGAAACCTCCCCCAGTTGCAGGAAGCTCAGCATCCTTCCCTGCTTCCTGTCCCCATTGCTCCTCAGTTTTGGATGGGAAGGGTCACTGTATGGGGAGCTGCTCTCACATCCACCCAACCCCCATGCATACGGACCTCCCATACCCAGACACCCCTGACAAGCTTCACCAGGTACATCCACAACCCTCCTAACCCTCCATACCCAAACCCCACCTCATTGAATCTCAACCCCCTACATCTGAAGCCTCCTGTACCCAGACCCCCTGCCTTTGGACCCCTACTCCCAGATTACCCCCACTAAGCTCCCTGCACTCAACCCCCCCACCCTGATGAGCTCCACCCCCTGCATCACCCTGAGCCCCCACATCCAGACCCCCACATGCTGCATCCAGACCCCTACCCCAAGCCCCACTCCCTCCCACTGAGACCCCCACACCCAGACCCCCCACTTAGCTCCAACCACCTTCACCTGAAAGCCCATACAGAATCCCATTGCGCCTGCACCTTGAACCCCCCCCAACGAGCCTCTGCGCATCCAGATCTTCCCACACATAGACCCCCTCCAGAGCTGCCTGCGCCCAGATTGTCCCACACAGAATCCTCTCACTGCACACCTGGATCCCCCTTATACTGAGCCCCTCCTCACCTGGATCCTGCCTGGTTGAGCCCACCTGCCTCGCACCTGGCGCAGAGCCACAGGATTTTTCTGGGGCAGGTCCAGGCCTTGTGCTGTGTTAGGGTCAGGCCTGAGTCTGCGTCCTGCGGCTGGGAGAGGACTGCAGGGTGAGCTCCCGCCTTCAGCAAGCCAGGGGCCTGTGCTCCCCACTGCCATGCTGGAGCCTCTGCATTTATTTATTGACAAATAAAACTTGCAGAATTTTAAAATATTGGTGCGTATAATTTGTAGGCACAAAATGCCCTCAGGAATAAGCTGTAAACCTTGTATATGCTGGAAACCACTTTAAGCCGGGGGTGTAGCAGCACCCCTAGTTCCAGCAGCTATGCTGTTTCCCCTCTGTGCAGACAGAGGCAGACCAACCAACACGACCTCCTCTCTTTTCGGCACGGGGAAGCCATTTATTGTTCTCACGTTGTTTTAGTCCCATGATTTCTCCGAGTTACCAGGCACATCCCCATGAGCTATTTCAGAGTTCTTTCCAGTAGTAAACATACGGCTCTTCTATCTTGTACTAACAATGGATTTATGTAAAAAAAACAAAACAGTAACAGAGCGGGATAGGAAGTAGCATCTTGGTATGGGCTCCTCTTTAAACAAAGCAAAATTAGGTAATCACAAATGATGAGATCTGTTATTGACTTGACACTCAACATTGTATCTTTCCTTTGGCTGCTGTGTGGAACATGAGCCTGAACGCACCAGCTGCTTTTGACTTTTAAAATAATAGCCATCGTTTACCTATCTTTGATTATGTATTGAAGCAGTTTCCACAGAGCCCATCCCCGTAGGGGCTAAACTCCGAAATCTCTTCCTCTCAAACGCCGCAAAGTTCTAAACGCCTAAAATCGAGACCAGATTTAGTTCAGAGCTACCAAAATAGTTTAGGATGAGTCAGCTCTGAGCTCTTCTCCTTTCTCCCCTCCCCCCCGGGAGACAAATACAACCAGCTATTCATTCGTCATCCAACAAAGAAAAAGAACAATGTTGTCAACACAAATACATGGCAGGCTACTTCTCCCTCTTTGCTAGCTTTCGAAAAGACTAGTCGAAAAGTTTGTCTCCTCGAAATGTTCTACCTCCAGCTGTGCCCCATTCAATTCATTTCCAAAGCAGCTGAGCCTCCTTTGATACAGTAATCAGGGCAATACATTGTAAACAAGGACCACCACACCAAACTATTAGAACAAATACCTATGTTTTTACACACACATACAAACCCAGCATATTTTTAACAAAGCTCACTGATCAGCTGGCATATGCAAGTGCAAACGCCAGCTCCGTCTGTTCAAAATAAATTAGCTGGGATATTTATCGGCAAATTCCAGTGCATCATGATTACCATAGTAACACCTTTCATTTAGTTAATAATGACTGTTCATTATATAGACCAAAGATCTCCACATTAAAGTCTCCTAAAAGCACCCCGCTGGAATCATTGTATCATTACTGGGATAGCAAAATACAGAGAAAACTAGCGATGTAAAATCTTTAAAGGCTTCTGGTTCAGTGACTTGTCCCTTTGCATAATCTGAATTTAGACAAATAATAGGGAGCCACTTACCTCTCTGAAGAGTACTCGCACACTTTCAGATCAGTGCAGCATACCCTTCATCTCGGAGCCAGATCGGTTCGGGAAGGCAGACAGACACTGGCAGCTCTCAATCAGATCTCACAGCTAAACCAGAACCACTTTGGCTGACCAGAATTCTTCTAGTCTTTTGAAGTTCTAATTGAGCAGCCTAGAGCTCTGTATACTGCGTGCAACAGCTCAGCAGCTGCAGGCGCAGTTCTGAGAGACACACAAGCCAGCACTCAAGCGGTGATTTACTGCTTTCCAGCCACTCCCCCCTCGGTAGACTATTCAGGCTGCATCTCCCTGAACCCCCTACATAAATACTATTTACATGCGGTGACCTCCCGTTGCCCTTTTCCATGGATTTGAGAACTTCTCTCTGTAAGATACCACTGAAGTGATGATTTATCACTTCCTAATACAACCTTTAGTGGGCAATCCAGACGGCTACTGTCACTTCACTCCCAGATAATTTAATTATATTAGCACCTATTTTTGCTCACATCCAGACATGGGTGCAGCTAGTTTGCAGTGTAAAGTGTATTCACGGAGACAAAAGCCCACCTACCTGTCAATGGTTGTGACCAATTAAAACAGCAGGTGTTGGGTGCAATAAACAAACAGCTCTTTCCCTCAATGAATTAACAAAGGCTCATTTACACTGAGAAAAGCAACATATGTAAAGATCAGGGTGCCCCAAGTAGACAGAAATGTTGTGTCCCTCCTCCCCATCATTTATCTTCCCCATTGTGCCAATGCAATGCACTGCATGTGGACTGGTACATATACCCAGCTCATCCATCTCCTCTCTCAAGCTAGCATCCCTTTTACTTCTTGTTTATACAAAGATGTGTCCTCCTCACACCAAGGGAATTCCTTTGCACCTTGCACCACCCTGTGAGTTCACCTACCACCACATCTGCAACATCACCTGAAGCCACCACTGTCTCAACTCTCACTCTGCTGAATCACTGATTTCATGCCTTGATCACTGCAGCCCCCTTCTATTGTTCACTTCCAGTTCTAGTCTGTTCATAACAGCAACATGCCTTCCAGAGGCAACACGTAATTGTTCACAGTGGGGGAGGACAGTGTAAAGGGAGGCAAGTGACCACCCCACAGAGGTTTTCAAACTGTGGGCCATGCCACCGTATGGGTCAGTGGTGATGCCAGGGGGCTCAGGCCAACCCCAATGCCACTTCCACCCCCAATTCACTTCAGCAAGCCACCCAGCCTTTCTGAGTT
The DNA here is from genome assembly GCF_009764565.3 of Dermochelys coriacea. NCBI lineage: Eukaryota > Metazoa > Chordata > Testudines > Dermochelyidae > Dermochelys > Dermochelys coriacea. The sequence goes on along the minus strand of NC_050075.1, from coordinate 74,529,658 downwards.
TGGGGGGTGCAACCAAAAATGGGGGGGAATACATGAGCCCACATGCCTCCCTCCCCAAGCATGACCTCTGAATTGCCTTCTAACCTCTAGATGTAACATTCAGGCCGTGTGTGCCTGTGTCACCTTCGTGACTTGTCAGCAGTCCCCTGGAGCTTGAGGATGATTGTCTTCCATAAAATGATAGCCAGTTAGCCCTGGTGGATCAGCAGGTGCCTAATGAGGCTGATCCAGGATCCACAGATTTTGTCACAGTTGGAAAATGAAAAGGAGTACTTGTGGCACCTTAGACACTAACAAATTTATTAGAGCATAAGCTTTCGTGAGCTATAGCTCACTTCATCGGATGCATGAAGTGAGCTGTAGCTCATGAAAGCTTATGCTCTAATAAATTTGTTAGTCTCTAAGGTGCCACAAGTCCTCCTTTTCTTTTTGCGAATACAGACTAACACGGCTGCTACTCTGAAACCTGTCACAGTTGGGGCAGACATTTCCCAGGGGACTGGGCTGATCCACAGAGAATAGCCATGTGCTAATGACTCTCTGCTACCAGCATTAGCTCAAGTGACTATAGCCTTTGCTTAGGACCTAGAGGTCTTGGGTTCAAACTTGGCTGCTGCTGATGTCACACTTACAGGGCTAGCTGCCCTTCTGGTCTCTGAATGCACCCCTTTACCTTTCCTCTGACAGAATCATGCAATTCTCCCACTGTCAGACCAGGACCTAAACTACGGAACCCTGTGTATCAACCATGCTAACCAGCAGGTCTGACTGGATTCAGTACCTGTGATTCTTCCCTTCAGGAGCTTGTGACCAATGGACTACAGAGACCCAAAACAGCTTTCATAAACCAAAGTACTATTTATTTAACCACAGAACAAAGCAAACAAGACAAAGTGGATTTTTAAAACAACAGGTCTGCATGCTTACTTATCTTACCTAGGGCCCTAGGCAGGTCTGTCTTCCTCCTGACTCCTAATCTTTGGGTCTCAGTCTGTTCCCTGTTCTCTCTCTCCCCCTGGCCTTAAGGACCTCTCTCTAAATCCAGCCAAAAGCTTCTGTTCTCAGTTTCCTGCAGCTTCTTTGTCCTGCTGTCCAAAATCCACCTGCTGAGCACAGCAGTGTGTCTGGAGGTGGAACTTGAAAGCCAATGGCTCTTCCACTGTCCCTCAAGTGTTGGTGGATAGACAACTCAGTGAAGCCATTATTCTCTTTTCCTGCCTATGTGCAAACAGCCTCTTCTTCAATTAACCTCATGTATTACAATAAACCTCTTATAACAACAGGAAAGCATATAGAACATATAGTATTCATAAATTATTACAGTCACCTTCAAATCTATCACTGACCCAACCAGAGGGTTATTGCTTACATGCAAAGGTAGGCACATCACCCCTCATCCTGAAAGATCTTTATGGGACTGCTACTTTTTTCAAAGATATGCTCTCATTCCATACTGGATCCCTTCACTTTTCCAATTCTATATCCCCCTTTTTCTCCTTTGTTAGATACTGGTCCTTTGTTGCTGTCTCCAGTTATCCAGAAAAATCTTACTAATATTGTTATTTTTTTTTCTTTTGTCTTAGGGCTAGTCCACACTGGCAATGTTAAAGTGCTGCCGCGGCTCTAAAAAAAACCACCTCCATGAGGGGCATAGCTACCAGCACTGGGAGTGCGGCTCCCAGTGCTGGTGCACTGTCTACCCTGGTGCTTTACAGAGCTGAAACTTGCTGCACTCAGGGGGGATGTTTTTTCACATCCCTGAGCAAGAAAGTTGCAGCGCTGTAAATTGCCAGTGCAGACAAGCCCTTATTAATGTATAAGTCACAAATCTAAGGACTTTATTACCATTTTCCTCATAATGTTGCAGCAGCCTGTGAAGAGCTGTCTCTGCCTTACCAGACAGAATGATATTTAATTGATCTTTAGTGGTTGTTTCTTTTTTAAAATATTTTTATATGCTATTTCAAAATTTTTCATTTCAATCTGAAGTCTACACCTTTCATTGTCTTCTTTCTTCCCAGAAGCAATTCTAATGAGCTTTCTTCTTCATTATAAGCTTCCCATATAATGTTGTTGGAGTTTCCTCCATTCTCACTGATTTCAAACTGTGTTGTGGCCTTGTCTTAAACTATCCAAATGACAAACAATTAGCAGTAGATTATTCATTTTTCAGGGCCTCTGTGCCACACCAGAAAGCAGCAGAAAGTGGAACATGCTCAGTCCAAACCAATTAACCAATATCAGGTTATAAAAGGGAAAAGATTAGAATATAATCAGCTTTAATTAAGGCTGTGAGTTGCCACAGAAGTCACAGATTTTGTGACTTTCCATGGCCTCTGTAACTTCTGCAGCTGCTGGTGTGCCTGGCCCGGGGGCAGCTCAGGCATCTGCTGCGCCAGTCTCACCAACCGCTGCTGGGGCAGTCTCAGGCTACCACACCCTACCCCAGCAGCAGCAAGAGTTTGGGTGGGTGGGGCAGGGGATTAGGGCACGGCCCAGGACGGGGTGAGGCGGGCTCTGGGCAGTGCTTACCTAGGGGGAGGACTCCCCAGAAGCAGCGACATCCCCCTCGCTCAGCTCCTAGACAGAGACTTGGCCAGGCAGCTCTGTGTGCTGCCTCCACCTGCAGGCACCACACCCGCAGCTCCCATTGGCCGCGGTTCCCAGCCAATGGAAACTGCGAAGCTGGCACTCTGGGCAGAGGCAGTGCGCAGAGCTGCCAGGCCATGCCTCCACCTAGGAGCTGAGCGAGGGGGATATCCACACTTCTGGGGAGGCATGGAGCCAAGTAGGGAGCCTGCCAGCCCAGCCAACCCCCCCCCCAGTATCAGTGGGGGTCCCGGGATGTGCTGTTGCCCCTCCCCCAGCACTAGCGGCTCCCATGGGCCATGCGCTGCTGCCCACGCCCACCCAAGCACCCGCAGCACCCCCAGGCCACCCCTCTCCCCCTGCCCAAGATTTAGTCAGGGGTATATAGTAGAAGTCATGAACAGGTCATGGGTTATATAGCCCATAACCTGTCCATGACTTTTACTAAAAATACCCATGACTAAAACATAGTCTTAGCCATAATGTATAGGTGGTGAACGTGAAATCCCTGGACAGTGGATTTAATTTCTGCTAGGCACTAAGAATAACCTATCTCTTGCAGCTTATTTTTATGCATTATCCTGAATATTTATCTGTCTCCAGCCAGACCTATCTAAAATTGGATGAAATGTTACATTGAAATCACTTCACAACAGAATGAAATCCAAAGTGAAACTTGTCAAGCTAGTAATAAAACATGGACCTGAATCTGGAGCATTGATGGAGCCTAAGGTAACTTCTTAGCCCATCAAGAATCTTTAACTGAGAACAAGTGCTTTAAGGGATGGGGAGACAAAGGAGGAGGCAGGGACTGAGTACTCTTCTGAAGAGAGAACAATAGCAGGACAACTTGAGAGCTGGGTCAAAGTCAGGAAAGGGGGCTTTGCTAGGGGAGGGGAGTAGAATTCCTCCAGACAAGAGGAGAGGGTCAGGAATATTTGTGATGGGAAAGGAGTAGCCAAGCTCCCCAGAGCTGGAAAGAAGGGAAGATAGGGTGCTGAATGGGTTACAGAAGAGTTAAGATCAGATAGGGTGCCTGTGCTGAGAGATAGCGCACAGGTGGGAATCACCTTCAGGACCTCAGTGCAGTTTCTACCTCTGCGCAGTGTTCTAAAAGTAGACTCAATTTCTGTCCATAGGGGTTGTTGGTGTTTTTTGTTTGTTTGTTTTTTTGTCAGCTCAGGCTGCTGAGGTTATTTTCAAACTGTAGTTTCATTTCCTCATTTTATGGCAAAATTTTCAAATAAATCCTAAAGAACAAAAATTAAAGAAGCTATCTGACAGACAAGCTATGGGGAACAAAGATCCTTCAGCAAAGGTTGCATTAAAGGGATCTAGTTTATTTCCCAAAATGAGTTAAATGTAGTGTCAGGTACAACACTTACCCTTCAGTCCCCTGGCCAATTGTGATAGCTTTACAATCACATTTTCCTGTTTAAAACAACACTTCCCTCCCCTTCCACTGTGTAAAAAACCACACAAACAACAGATAAAACTGTTAAACTGATTATACAGTGTTCTTAAATGCACAAAGTAAATAGACTGGGGAAAAATGCAATTTCTCTCTAATATTTTAAAGTTATAGTCCCTTGAGGTGTAGTTTGTAATAGATAATAAAAAGGATGGACAGTATCATTAAAAAAAATTGGTTTCCCTTTAAATTTTAGCAACAAACAGTGTAGTGCTCCTAACCTGATCTAACACTCATCAAATCTAATCTTCAAAATGTAAAATGAGTGGCTCCAAAAGGCACTGGAAGAATCCCCTCCCCTTACTGCACAATGGCCGGATGCATTATGAAGAAATTCTCCTTCTGATAAAGCATCAGGTAGCGGTTGCTGCCAGAGGCAAGACACTAGAGTGGATGGAGCAGTGGTCTGATCTAGTTCTGGAAAAAAATGTACATGGCCTCTACCCTATATTCTATTAATACAATGCATAATGAGCAACAGCAGTAGCCAGAAGGTTTTGCTGCTAGAGGCCATATCTTTTCTGTCAGGCTTCTGGTAGTTTTGGATGAATAGCTTAAAAATCAAAATAAAGCAACTGCTATTTGCTGGCCATACAACTTCCTTTATAAAAAAAGAAATTAGAGATGGACCTGAGTTGAGACACATGATTAATCCGTGCCCACCTTCCTCCTGAACTTTAGGAAAGTTCAGATCTTGATCCAACTTTTGATCTGAACATCACAACCCAGGACCACATCTCTAAAACAAGTGCGCTAGACTAGGTCCTGGTGGAGTGATACTCAGACCTCAGTGGTTCAGGATCCAAATTAGCGATCAACATTGTCCAAAAGAACCACGGTAGTTTGAATTCATTGTTCCATTTACTATAGTACTATATATTTGTATTTAAACAGTATGATAGGGGAAATATTTAGTTTTATATCTATATATTATATATAGCTATATAATTCTCTCAGCAAAATGACTGACCAAGTATTATTATTTTATCAACTACAATTGATTAATAATATAGTAAAAGCATCCTAATTGGTTTATAATTAAATCAGTGTTTTAATATCATGTTCTGCAAACAGCTGCAGAAGACACATTAAAGAGCCACCTGCAGCTGGCGAGCCTCAGTCTGAGTATCACTGCCTGGTGTAAGAATGTGTAACTCTATTGACTTCAATTGGATGAATTTGGCCCAAGGAGCTTATTCTTCTTTTTTACTTTGAGGTAAGAACACCTGATCTTAAAAATCAAAGATTCTAAAGGTACTGGAATCCATCTCACTTACAACACCAGTGGACAAAATAATCCACTCCTAGGCAGATCCTGCCTCCAACATCAGACATTTACAGGTAGCAATAACACATTACAGACCTTTAATGATGACTGGGGCACAGGGCTGCATTGATGGAGCAGTGGGAGAATGGGAAAGAAATATGCGGGAAGCAAGAAAGATATGGGAGCCTCAGGTAAGGCAAGAGAGAGAGAATATGGAAGTGAGGGGAGAGTGACTGGAATATGGGATAGAAGTGGGAGAAGAAAGGTTGGGCAAGTGGCTAAAGAGGGGCATGGAGAGAATAGAACAGGAAAGAGTAGACAGGGAATAGAAAGCAGAAGTAAGGGAACCAGGGGAAATAGTATAACGCAGAAAAGGGGAAGCAAGCGAGCTGTGATTGAGAGCTGATGAGAGATTATGGAAAAAAATGAGTGAAGTGGAAGAAAAAAGGCGGAGGCACAAAATAACAGAGAGAGAGATATTAAGAGCCATATCCAAAGTCCATTAAGTCAATTGAAATACTTTCATTGACTTCCATGGGCTATGGATCAAGCCCTAGAGGGGGAAAGAAAGCTACTTCTTAGAGAACAGGCCACAGGGGAAAAAGCCATAGAAGGAAAGACTGTCAAATGGGGAAAGAGGGAGGACAAAAATAAATCAGTAGGTTTCAAATTGGTTTTATTTAAACAGAAAGTTTTGTAGCAAAATATTATACCAACTCAAATGTTAGGGAGGGCTGAGGACTCCTCATTGTTGTTGTGGGGTGGACAGTGGAGTCTAGTGTCCCTGCCACATGTACGGAGGAGAGGATAACAAAACAAATAGAACCACATAAATCCAATATGGGCCCTTTTTTGAGTATATACGAATATTTCTGAACCAAGGTTTTTGATACGTGTTTGTTGGTGTTTTAACTGCATATAATTTATCATCAACAAGGTTTCCTACAATTCCAAATAAATAGTAGATAGGCTTCCTTCTTTGCATTTTGGTTTTATTTGTCTAAAATCCTTCTAAAACACAGATGATTGCACTTGACATTTCACAATTTTCTGTGGAAGGACTCTTACCACATTTATGTTGTTATTGCCTTCCCAAAGCATCGTCACTTTTGTTTGCCTAGCTACAAACCAGAGCAGTTCTAAGACATGCTCACTGCTAATATTGCCACATAGCTCAAGAAACAAACAATTTAAATGCCAGAAAAAGAACAGCGGGGAGACTGTAGGCTTGTCTACGCTACAGAAACTATACTGTCACTGCTATGGTGGCGTAGCTATGCTGACATAACCACACAGTATAGAACAGTGGTTCTTAACTCGTGCCCACAGGCCACATACAGCCCAATTAGGACACAGCTGTGGCCCAGCTGTGTGCTAAAAAAATGCAAAATTTGCCGCTCTGGTCTGAAAGGGAGCAGGGCTGGCTGAGGAGGAGACAGCATCTGGCAGCCTGCTGGAGTGCTACTGCCAGCAGGGGGCTGGTGAGTGTCGTAGGGGGCCAGGGTGCGGGAGAGTGGGTCTCTGGGCAGGTTTGTGGGGAGGGGGCGCACTCTGGGCAGTGAGGGGCTGGGGGTGCTAGGAACGAGGGGCTTGTGGGGGTGCTGCGCACCCAGGTTTTAGGCTGCCCTTTTCTCTGTGGAGGGGTCTCTGGACAGAGGGTGTTGAGCATAGGGGACTGTGGTTCTCAGCCTGCAGCCCACATAACACAGCCCATGTAGCCCTGAGAACCACTGGTATAGACACAGCCTACACCAATAGAAGGGCTTTTTCCATCAGTGTAGGACCACCACCTCCTGAAGCAACGGTAGCTAGTTTGACTGAAGCATTCTTCTCTTGACCTAGTTGCATCACTGGGTGTTATGACAGCATCACTACGTTGCCCAGAGGTGTGGATTTTTCACACCCCTGAGCATTGTAGCTATATCAGCCTAACACTAAGCATAGCCCAGACCTTTAAAAATATATAAACGAACAAAGTTGCTCAAATGACACTGGAATCTCTTCTCTTATCAATGTCTACAGTTTTATGAGGGGCAACACCTACAACCACCACTTGGGCTTACACACAGCAATCCTTGCCATATTGATGGATGAGTAGAACCCATCATCTTCATGCAGCTATCTTTCTGGGAAATACTGATACCACCCTCCCTTTAAAACTAGGCTAATAGAAGAAGGAAACCTTCTGAAATCATAACCAAAACCAGACAACTCTGGCTGGAAATGGAAGCTGATCTCTGGCCTGGCGATACAAACCACAACCACTAGGTCAACTAGGCAAAATAAAAAGAACCAACATCAGAAAAAATACCTTTTAAAGGTGACGCACAGAGGAGGGAAAAAAGGTGGGGGCTTGTATACTTCTGTATGACATGTATAAAGAGAGCCTACATTTTGTAAAGGTGCTTTTTCTGCTTGTTTCTTACATTAGAAATTCAGATCTTGTCCACTCTGGAAGATTCTACAGCCACTAAGAATTAGTGAAAGGATAATGTTGCATGATTCAAGACAGTGAAAGAGGCGTTTCTGAGAGAGGAAGGGATTTCTTAGTAAAATTGTTACTTTTTTTTGGTTACATCGATTTAACTTCACTGACTAATTAACAGTTTGGAAAAGGAAGCCTTTGTTAAAATATTTGATACACCCATCACATCAACTAAGGCTCACAATAAACATGCTTTGAGATATCCAGTGGCAACAGTGTTAATGAAAGTGGAAAATGAAGTAATGAAAGTCTCTGAAGAGAAATCAATTTTATTTGCATATCTATCAACTCCCCCCCCCCCACAGAGAAGTAGTGAACCAATGAAGGGGAGCAAAGATGACATCGTGGGATGGTTTTCAAACTTCCCCCTGATTGAGAAGGGAAGAGTAAGTGGAAGAGTCTTCACAGTGCCCTCCTTTACAGCAACAGTCCACTAGCAGGTCTTTGTTCCCTTTTTTTCTCCAACAGTAGAAGAGCACCATTAACATGGGCTAGCACAGTTTTGTGACAGTTGCCCCTTGTACATGAAAACCAGTGGTTTTTCCAATTTCTGTGTGACGTCTCAAATGAAAGTAATGAATTAGCAGCCTCAGTGAAGATGTTTTTTATTCACCTTCTGACTGACATGGAGATGTAGGATAAATAGGGAGCCAGACAGAAACAGTAAGAATAAACAAGTTTGAACTTTCAAAGGACTGGGTTGTAGTTTTTAGCTCAGCTGCTTTTGGGATCTGGGACTGCCTGAGGGTCCATGAGGTACATAAAAGCAAGACCTGTAGATTTATAATTTTGTAATTGTGTCTATGCTTTTGAGCTCCTCATTTAAAGCTGGGAAAAGATGGGAGAAAACTTTCCAATTCTTGAACTTGTGAAGGAAAGCAGAAAGACCACACAGGTGTTGATGTCATCCCCAACTGTTATGCTAAAGGAAGCGTTCAAAGCAGCCTCCTCTGTCTCTCGGCAAATGTACCAGAATACTCTGGATCCAGTCTGGAATCTGCAAAGCAGATAGTGAATACTACTGAACTGAAAAGTCTGGCTGTGATTCCAAAGTTTTTAAGGAAAGCAGAAGAGACACAGTGGGGAAAAAGCTGATCTGTTTGAGCGTGACTTGTGTTCAACAGCAGGACCAAGTAGGCTCTTTTGTTCAATTGCTCTTTATATATGGCTATTTACTAGCCTCGTTGAGGATGGATTTTTTTTAAAAATAGCTGCACTGTCTATCTACATTGCTCCTATCACTACAGTATAATCTGTATACAGTATGGAAGATTACAGTGCTGGAACATGTGGCTGCTGGAGACTGTTTTCTGTGGGATGAAGCCCGTTTGTGCTGGCAGGTACCTAGAGTTAAAACATGAGTGGCAAGTTTATTGCTCTCCCATCTCCCTTCTTAATAGCACAAAACTTAGGCCTGCTCTGCCTTGCACCACGAAAGAAAGATCAGAAGATCAGAAAGAAAAAGCAGTGTACTGCAAAAGGAAAAGAAATTCAACAGTAGCACATAGTTACTTATCAAGAAATTTAAATGTAAAAATAGCTTTCCAAACCAGAAGCAGGAAGATAAGGCATGTTAATTGCAAGTCAGCTTTTTGATATCCTTTTATATTCACTGGCAATAAACTATGATGATGCTTATATTTGTTTAAATATATCAATGTTGGCCTTGGTTTTTTTTAAACCACATAGACTCGGCTAATGGATCCATAAAAGATCTAAACATAGATCCTATTAAAATGGCAAACTCTTTCTCTCCATCTCTCATTCTCTCTAGGAAAATTTATGTAAACAAACTAAAAATACCAAGACATATTACATAGCCAGTCTCTCAAAGATAAAGATTTAAATATTCCTTTTTGGGGCAAGAAAATATTTCGATAAAATTGTATTTTATTTCTACAAAATTCCCCAAAGATATAAATGAAGTAAGTTTAAGCCACAAACTATTGTTAATCAGAATTCAGCTAAACTGGAATTGCATTGAAAAACAAAGTACTAGCTTTTTGGAATTCTGCAAAAGAAATTCTCTCTCTACTTTTTGATGCTGGTCACTTTATTTTCCATTCTTATGGCTACTGTACAATTTCATCTGTATACAAACAGCACAGTCTTTAGGTTCATGACAATCAAGGTACCAATGAATTCTTAAATTGATAGCTTCTAATGCTGGTAAAACCTAAAAGATGTTTCTTAGTTATGTCAAACCAGAAATTTACCTTTAATATTTACATTGCCCTTTCTACAATGACATTTCCATCACACTGCAGGACCTGCTTACAACACAGTAGCCCTCCCCAACACAGCTGAAGCATGATTTGGTCTTGTAGAGTAATTCAGATCAAATCATATTTTAATCATTCTCTTGAAGGCGGTAGCACAATATTGTAACATGGTTAAAACACTACATCCCATCTACACATAAGATCAAATCCTGCTGTACCTGTGTCAGCAGAGTCCTTTGCTGAACAGAGTTACCCCCCCTCCCTTGAGACTGCCCAAATCTTCTCCAACTGGCTACAGCTCCCAATGGGCAATCTACATATTAGGGATATCTGGAGTACAATACGCTCTGGCCATGCTCCCTCCCTGTGCTTCGCCTGGGGAGCTATAGGGAGGAACAAATGAGCATGGGTGTAGGAGCTGACTATCAGGGCTGTCTACACTAGGCAGCTTATGTTGACCTAATTATGTCAGTGACTATACTACAGCCTTCCTCCCACCAATGTAAAGGCATGTGTACACTTACCTCCAGAGCGATCGATCCAGCGGGGGTCGATTTATCACGTCTAGAGAAGACACGATAAATTGACCGCCGAGCGCTTTCCTGTCGACTCTGGTACTCCACCGGAGCGAGAAGAGTCAATAGGGGAGTGTCAGCAGTTGACCTACCACAGTGAAGACACTGCGTTAAGTAGCTCTAAGTATGTCGACTTCAACTATGCTATTTTCATAGCTGAAGTTGCGTAACTTAGACCGACTTAGCTTGCCTAAGTGCCCTACTACACCAACATAACAACTTCACCTCCACGAGAGGTGTAAGGCTTATGTTGATATAGTTAGGTGACACAGTAACTATGTAGACACTTTTCAGAGTAGCAGCCGTGTTAGTCTGTATTCGCAAAAAGAAAAGGAGTACTTGTGGCACCTGAGAGACTAACAAATTTATTAATAATTTATTTATTAATTTAATAAATAATAATTTAATAAATTAATTTATTTATTTATTAATAAATTTGTTAGTCTCTCAGGTGCCACAAGTACTCCTTTTCTTTTTATGTAGACACTGCCTCCTTTACATTGGTTGTTGGCTGTCTTGTCAATTTCACTGGCCCCCATTCCCCTAGAGAGCTGGGTGGCTGGACTCCGCTCCGGCTGGGAGCTGTGGGCGAGAAGCTCCGGCAGCTTCCCCCCACTGGGAACTGGGGCGAGAAGCCCTGGTGCCTTTCTACACACACACACACACACACACACACTCTCCCAGCTGGGAGCCACCGGCAAGAAGCCCTGACCCCCACCCTGCCACTCCCAGCTGGGAACTGGGGTGAGAAACCCCAGCACCTCCCCTACCCCACTTATTGCAGGGAACAGGGCAACCATGTCAGTTTCACAACTTGGTGAGCCATGACACTGACAAGGCTGCCCGGTTCCCGGCAGGGAGTGGGCGAGAGTTGGGGTGGTGGGCTGACAAGCGGGGAACAGGATGGGGAGAAGCACCGGGTTGCTTCCCCTGCTGCTGCTGGGGAATGGGGAGGACAAGGTGGGGGCAGCCTGCCGAAACCCCGAGAGCCTGAGGAGCAGCCGGGCTCCTGGCAGGGAGCTGCTAGTGGAGCTGAGAGACCGTGCTCTCAGCTCCCCACACTTCCCTTAGGTCGGTGGAAGTGCTCCTGGTGAAGATGCGCACCACCAACCCAAGGAAGGTAGTGTGGACATGCACCACCACAGTGATTACTGCAGTGGCTCCAAGTCAATCTAAAATAGGTCAACCTACATTTATAGTGTAGACATACCCTATGTTGGCTCCAGGCCCACTATGGACTCTCCAAGGTGAGGGTTGCCCTGGCATGGGGGAGATTGTGTTGCTTTTTGGCTTCTTTGCATTACCTGAGCAGCAGAAAAAGAGCCAGACTGCAGCAGAGAACATGGCCACACGTAGAAAGAACCAAAGAGCATATTGAAAGGATCTTAGTTACTGATTCAAAATATATGATGCCTCATTCTAATTTCATCTAGGTTGGATTAAATACTCATAGGAAACAAGTTTCAGAGCGGTAGCCGTGTTAGTCTGTATCAGCAAAAACAACGAGGAGTCCTTGTTGCACCTTAGAGGTTAACAAATTTGTTAGTCTCTAAGGGTACGTCTACAGAACAAAATTATTTTGAAATTATTGTATTTGAATTTTCGGAAGCGATTTTATACATTCAGTCTTGTGTGTCCCCACTAAAGCGCGTGAATTCGGTGGAGTGTGTCCACCGTATCGAATGTTGGAGCGGTGCACTGTGGATAGCTATCCCACAGTTCCCGCTGTCCCTGCTGCCCATTGGAATTCTGGGTTAAGTCCCAGTGCATGATGAGGCAAAAACATTCTCGCAGGTGTTTCTAGGTGTGTGTCGTCAGTCGCTCCTCCCTCTGTGAAAGCTACGGCAGACAATCGTTTCGTGCCTTTTTGGCGTGCAGATGCCATACTGCTTTCAGCAGACGGTGCAGTACAGTGCACTGCTTCTCTCCTGGTATTCTGAATCCACCTTGCATTTCCTCTCATCTTTCTATGTAATCTCTATAAGTATCTACTCTTTCTCTTCCTCTTTGACTGCTTCCGCTGCCAACTCTGCTCGGCCATCGTTAACTGAGCAGCACAGCTTCCGCCGCCAACTCTGCTCTCCTGCTCTTGCTGCGCTACCGAGCGTCTCCATGTTATTTGTCCTGGGCTCCCGCCTCCGTGAAAGCTACAGAAGACAACCATTTCCTGCCTTTTTTCAGCTATCATGAACCGAACAGCACCTCTTCCGCTGCCACTCGGCTCTCCTATGTTTCACGCCCTTTTTCCAGGATTACCCATGCAGGCGCCATAGTGTGGCAAGCATGGAGCCCACTCAGCTCTCCGCTGCAGTTTTGACTATTGTAAATACCTCGCACTTTATCCAGTAGTATGTGCAGTACCTGCAAAACTGGGCGAGGAAGCGACAACAGTGTGATTACTATACTGATGAGGACATGGACACAGACTTTCTTAGAAGCATGACATGTGGCGATTGGGAGATCATGGTGGCATTGGGCCAGGTTTATGCCGTGAAATGCCGATTCTGGGTCCGGGAAACAAACACAGTGTTGCAGGTATGGGATGATTCCCAGTGGCTGCAAAACTTTTGTATGCGTAGGGCCACTTTCATGGAACTTTTTGACTTTCTGTCCCCTTCCCTGAAGCGCAAAGACACCAAAACGAGAGCAGCCCTCACAGTTGAGAAGCGAGTGACCATAGTCCTGTTGAAGCTTGCAATGCCTGACAGCTACCGGTTAGTCAGGAATCAGTTTGGAGTGGGCAAATCTACTGTGGGGGCTGCTATGCTGCAAGTAGCCAACACAATCTTTGACCAGCTGCTATCAAGGGGAGTGACTTCGGGAAATGTGCAGACCATTGTGGATGGCTTTAATGTGCTGGGGTTCCCTAACTGCGGTGGGGCGATAGACGGAACACATATCCCTATCTTGGTCAATACGTAAGCTGCAAGGGGTACTTTTCCATGGTGCTGCAAGCACTGGTGGATCACAAGGGACGTTTCACCGACATCAACGTGGGATGGCCAGGAAATGTGCAAGACGCTCGCATCTTCAGGAACTCTGGTCTGTTTGAACAGCTGCAGGAAGGGACTTACTTCCCAGACCAGAAAATTACTGCTGGGGATGTTGAAATGCCTATAGTTATCCTCAGGGACCCAGCCAATATTCCAATTGTAATTGCTGCTTGTTGAGCACTCCACAATATCTCTGAGAGTAAGGGGGAGACATTTATGGCGGGGTGGGAGGTTGAGGCAACTCACCTGGTGGCCAATTTCGGACAGCCAGACAACAGGGCGATGCAGATGCCACAATAAAAAAAAGAGCGCAGCAGGGCACGCTGCGCATCAGAGAAGCTTTGAAAGCCAGTTTCATGATTGGCCAGGGTACGTTGTGTTTGTTTCTCTTGAAGTTACCTGCCCCCATATATATGAAAGGAAGTAACGTCACAATTATTTAAAAACCATTCTTTATTATTTGTTGCACAACACATTGAGAGAAATCAGAAGGCAGACCGGGGGTGGGGGGAGGTATTGGGTTAGGGGGGTGGAGGAGGAGGGAAGGACAAGTCCAGAAACCAAATCAAAATTTTGGATATGCCAGCTTTCTGCTGCTTGTGAAATCCTCTGGGGTTGAGTATGTGGGTCCCCCTCCGTGTTCTTGGGCATCTGGGTGAGGAGGCTATGGAACTTGGGGAGGATGGAGTGCGGTTATACAGGGGCTGCAGCAACAATCTGTGGTCTTGCTGCCTTTCCCGCATTAGATCCACGATACAGCGGAGCATGTCAGTTTGCTCCCCCACGAGCTTGACCATAGCATCCTGCCTGCTCTCATCGTACGCATTCCTCCTCTCTTCGTGTTCATTTAACGCTTTTTGGGACTCCGCAATTGTTTCCCTCCATGCATTCAGCTGGGCCCTATCAGTGCGGGAGGACTGCATGAGCTCGGCGAACATGTTGTCCCGAGTTCGTTTCTTCCACCTTCAAATCTGGACCAGCCTCTGGGAAGGAGTAGATAGGGGCCACATTGAAACATTTGCACCTGTGGGAGGAGAAAAAGGGAGGGTAGTATTTTAAAAGATACATTTTAGAGAACAAACGGGACACTCTTTCTCAGTGAAACAGGCAATTCATAGTACACAGCACATGTTCTTTCTGTACAAGGTCGCATTTTGCCTCTTATACTGAAGTGCCTGCCACTTTGGTGTGAGTAAGCCATCACACGCAGCCAGGCAACAGAATTCAGCTTGCAGACAGCCACGGTAAGCCCTAGGGGCATGCGGGGTTCTGCTTCTTCTGCATTCATTTCAATGCTTTCAAACGGCCGGGCCTCCTTTCCCATAGCAAGCAATGCCTGGTGTGTTTGCCATATAAAAGGAGGGTCTGCGGGCTCTCTGGGATGATCACTTCACACAACACCTCCCTCCCTCCCCCCCCGCACCCACCGCGTGGCTCCGATGGGGCTCTGAGCAGGGATGAGCCCTTTAAACTAAATGTGAACAGCCCAGCGTGGCTGGGTTTCCCCCCCATCGCATGGCTCCGATCAAACTCTCACTCACCAGAAGTGCCTTCTCCAGGGTCATGGTCCGGGAGCCTGCCTTGGGAGTGGGGGGAGGCTATTGGCTCCAGCGTTAAGATTAGTTCCTGGCTGGGGGGAAAATGGATTCCCCACTTACCGCCTGTGCACTGTCCTCCTCATCCTCCTCTTCGTCCTCCAATAACTCATCCTCACTCCGTGCAACTCCCCCCTTGCAGGTGTCCACGGACAGTGGTGGGGTAGTGGTGGTGTCACCCCCCATAATTGCATGCAGCTCATGGTAGAAGCGGCATGTATGGGGCTGTGTCCCAGAGCGCCCGTTCGCCTCTCTGGCTTTTTGGTACACTTGCCTGAGCTCCTTGATTTTTGTATGACACTGCTCTGTGTCCCTGGAGTAGCCTCTTTCCGTCATGGCCCTGGAGACTTTAGCGTACGTATTTGCGTTTCTTTCTTTGGAACGTAGTTCTGCCATAACAGATTCGTCTCCCCAACATGCGATGAGATCCAGTACCTCCCATTTGGACCATGCTGGAGCTCGTCTGCGAATCCGGAACTGCATGGTCTTTTGTGATGGTGGACTCTGCATGGTCACCTGTGATGGCAGACTGTGCTGATGGTCACCTGTGCTGATGGTGACCAAACAGGAAATGAAATTCAAAAGTTCCCGGGGCTTTTACTGCCTACCTGGCTAATACATTGGAAGTGAGAGTGCTGTCCAGAGCGGTCACAAGGGAGCATTCTGGGATAGCTCCCGGAGGGCTATAACGTCGAATTGCGTCCACAGTACCTGTAACCCAGAACTGTGATCTCGATTTTAGCGCTACTCCACTTGCCGAAGTGGAGTACAGAAATTGGATTAAAGAGTCCTTTAAATCGAAAAAACTGGTTTGGTCGTGTGGACGGAATCAGTTTTATTTAGAATTAACTCAGCTAATTCCGGAATAACTGCATACTGTAGACCAGGCCTAAGGTGCCACAAGGACTCCTCATTGTTTTTTCATTGGAAACTATATGTCAAATACTTCTGGGAGGCAAAATCAGGAAGCACACAAATGGCAGACATGTTTTTGTATTTAATAACAGAGTTTGCAGAAGTGTGGAAGAATCCTCCATCTGTGCACTTAACCAGACCTTTTTAGAGATGAAAAATCACCATTAAGACATGCCTGTGTATCTTCAATAATACCGAACAACTTCTGAGAGTGTTTGCAAGTTAAAATAACTTCTGTCTTGTACTCCATAGAAAACGCCTGAACAACAAGTTTAGTGCTAATCTGGGTTTTTTTAAAATTCAAATTAAGAGTGGAAAAGTACCTTTTACTTTGCAGTGGTGTAATTTTTGCTGAGAAATGCACATTTATTTAAGAGTGGAAAGTAAAGAAAACACTGATGCCTCAGTGTCTGACTTCAGTACAGTTCAATGCTGAAAAACAAGAGTTTTCAGTGTAAATGATTAGGCACTCTTTCTCCTAGACACAGCACTTTGTCAAAGACAGACACAAAACAAAAACACTTCATAATAGGCTGGAGACTAGATAACAGCCATTCGTCCCTATTGTGAAAACAAAATAGTCTGCAGTCACGTTTACCTGACAGAACTGATCTGGTTTACAGTGTTCCCAGAGGTTTTTTTTAACATAATGGACCATCTCTGGGGTAAGTCTTTTGGAGACAACACAGTAACTCAAGGGATGAAATTTGGCCCCTACTCGGAAATGAATATTTTAGTTACCAACAATTGTTCATTAGCTGAAAAGAGAAATTGAGGGGGAAAATAGCACTCCAAATTGTTTATTTTCCAGAACAATGAACTACTGACATTTTCATTAGAACTTAGCTCAGGAAACTCCAGCACTTCATTACCAAACCAGCCAAGTGATACAGCTTGCATGGTAATAGAATGATATGTCGAGGTGACATAAAATATATGCTGTAATTCAGGAATAAAATTCTTGATTCAAATTCATCCCTGCTATGATTCTATTGAAGCTCTTGGAGTTACACTGGGGACGAATTTAGCCCTACACATTTGAAGCTATACAGTCTTAAGAGGAATATTGTGTATAAAAAGAACACTGTGTATAAAGACTATTTGCAAACTGTTATGTCATTAAGGGCTTCATTGCCTGAGCTTTTATTTTTCATATTTTCCTTATCTCCAAGGCCTCTGCTAATATTAAATGTTTTATTTTTAAAAATTCTCATCCACATTCTTCAGAAAGGTTTTTGTGTTTGTTGATCCTTCATTGGCATTGGAGTTACAGATACAAATATTTTAATTTGTTTGGTACAATTCTTGTGAGTTAAGCCTCCTTTCCTTGTTTTATCTGCTCACTTAAGAGTTTGCCATTTAGGTAGAGTGATGGTTATTTTATTAGATTTTTGGCAGATCTTTTGAGTTGGTTGAACTGACATAAAATGTCTATAAACCAATTCAGTGGGTGGCTGAAAAGCTTAGCAGCACCTTTGGTTATACATTTATTTTCCATTGCAAATAATAACCCATTCACCACTACAGTATCCAAGGAAGGCTACAAGATTCCAGTCTTCACAAGTAAATGCAAGTGGGTTTCACATAAAACATCTCCTAGTCTCTCTCATTGCAATAATCAAGTTTTGTAGTTTCCTGTTATATTCGCAATATAGATTACAAGAATTAGATACTGAGTCTATATTTTAATGTCTCGTATACTCTGATTTATGAAAGTTAAACTATCCTACTTGACCTCTTCAGAATTATGTAAATTTTTCTATAATTGATTTAAAAAATCCAAAAAAATTATATGGTTGCATAAGCATACAGTTGTTTTTCAACCCTGACACACAGAATATCAGTTCCCAAACACAGAAGACTAGCATAGGTCAACACAGAATATTTATTAATAATATCCCTACACATGGTTCCATTCCCAGCCATGTCTTTTCATCTCATCTGAAATGACTGAAAGGCAGGAACATTATAAAAGTAAAATGTTGGCTTCTGTGAAGTCTGTGACAGCCTTTGCCCAAGATATTTTATAATTATTGGGCATATCACATCATAACTAAACCTTGTTATCTAGAGTATTATTTCTCGAAAGATCCTCTTCAATGAACCAGGACTAAATAGTACCATCTTACTGAGTTCTCACTCAGAGGAGAACATTTTGAAGAGTTGCCATACTCGAACAGCTGTGAGCAGAACTTTGGTGCTTAATTGGGAAAGGGACTTGTATCATAATAAAACAAAAGGTATTTTAATTAAATCCTAACAGTTCAGAACAGGGTCCCATATAGAAAAGGAGGGAGGAAAGCGCCTTTGTTATCCATTCTTCCTTTAGACCAAACACTCCCTGTTCACTTCTTCTTTTCTCATAAGAGTGAAATAATTTATGCAGAACACTGCTTCATCTTGACTTTTTGGTTAAAGTCTTTCCAAATGAGGAAAAGGGATTCATCAGCCTTTTGGTAATCATACTGTCTGCTAACATTATGATTTGTTCTTAGGATGAAGACTGAGTGCTAGAAAGTGACACTAATATGGAGACCTGTACTGACAAACACCAAAATGAGAATGGATTAATGATCCCTATCTTTTCCCCCAAGTATCCCACAAGTAGCTAAACTATCAGCCATTCTTGTTACTGTAATCTTGTGGGCCTCATCACAAAGTTGTATGCTAGGCTGGATCAATATATTCATTTATCTAAGCCCTGTGATTGGAAAGTAACATTAATCCATTTTCCAAACCTCTAGGAAACATGGAAGATTTCTTACCTCTTTTTCTTTCTGCCTCCTGAAGCAGCAGGATATTGGAAAGGATGTGTGTTCGGTGGATTTGGTTCTCAATTCCCATTTTCCTAAGATCAACTTCTGTCAAATATAGTAAGTCCTGCAGCAAACGCCAGAGAAAGAGAACATGGTAGAGAGATATTACTCCAATAGTAAATTAAATTCTCCTTGAGCCACGTTGGTGGCCTTCTGTTACTGTGGGCTAAATAACAGCAGGTTTAGGAAAATATTTATACATTGTGTGAAGTCCCTTTTCAATGATAATTCCTGTCACTGAAGCAGGAAGGATTTCAAACTGTCATTAAAACTAGTTAACCATCTTAAAGACATCTGGCTAATTATATGATTATAACAACACATGATGTAGCAGCACTTGGGCCAATGTAACTTTATGTAGGTTAAAGAATGTTTTTCTTTAAAAAAAGCCAGTGTTGCGATGAACAAAATGTGCACTTTTCTCAACACACACTGAATGGTGAAGATTCTTCATATTTAGTTTGGGATCAATGCTGATGGATATTTTTAACAATAAGAAAGGGTTTCTCTTCATGTATTACATTTTGAGAAATGGAAAATACCCACAAGCTAAGACTCTTAGAAGAAAAACTACTACTTTCATACTTCTTTCACTTACATTAATGAAGGGAGATACAGTTCAAACTTGATTGGGGGGACATGAAAAATTATGGACTGTAAAGATTTTGGATAATGAAGAGACTACTTAATGTAATTAACATTACAGGGGACATGACCCTGTTTTGAATGACATGAGTTCTGAATAACTGAGGTTGAACAGTTATCTTCTCCCATCTCCCCAGTCTCTGCAAAATCAGAATTAATTTATCAAAATAGGCTGCTGAATAACTCGGAATTATTTATGAAGGTCTAGAATGCTTCGATTTTACATCAACATCTTTAAAAGAAAGGGGGGGAAAATCAGCATTTTAATTTGGAGAAAATCCTTTAGGTCACATACGTTTCCTTTCCCCTTTGCTATTTTGTCTTTTGTCTGTGGAGCATAACAAGGCAATTCTTTGGAATTTGCTCTACTTTAGTGCTGGCAGGTGGGGCTCATAACATTTCAATCTATTGTGTGGTATCTTTTATGAAGTTGGGTATCTCATCTCTAGGATCATAAAACACAGATTGAATTGTTACAGTTACTTTAATTGCATCACTAAGACCAACAGCAAAGAATTGATTTTTTTCAGTAGAGCCACAAACTAGCAAATCTTCATTCTTTTAAATAAAACCATAGTACCTGAGAGACGCTACTGGATTTAGGGCACCCACTTTTACTCTCTGAACCTCCATTTCAGATGCCAGTAATGAGACAGTTCCATAAAGCTGTAGAAGGAAGACCTCACTATTTTTCATTTGAAAGTGTGAAATCAACTGTGAGTATTTCCCAGATGTTGATGCATGAAATGTATGTCAATAGAAGGGGCAGGACTCTCTGATCATGAAACTATTATGTTTATTTTCCCCCTCTCACGTTTACCAAAAGGGGAAAATACCAAAGGTGAAGCCACAGAGAAGTGAGAAAGGTTTTAAAACTAGTGCTAACACTGGCACAGGATCCCTCTCCTCCTTCCACCCTCCCCCGCCCCCAAAAAATCGAAACCAAAAAACTCAGCCTGGTCTTCTGTCCAGCCTTTGCCAAACATAAAAGAATGGCAAAACTAGGCAACTGGTTTACAGCTCTAGTTCTAGACAACATACACTAGTGGCATACAGTGTGGGCTTTTACTGGCAGATTTCTGAAGTAGTGTTTGAGAAATTGTTATGACAGCAAAAAATAATGATACACAGACGCCATGATTGTAGAAGGGAGAATAATCTCCTACCTGAAAGTTTTCCTGCTTTATTCGAGACTCCCACACAACACTTTATGTTCCGCTCTAAGAACCAGTTAAAGTCCAGGATTGGGAATCAAGAAAGCTATGATCTACCCCTAGCTCTGCCCCTTGACCCATTCTGTAGCCATGGGCACTTTACCTCTCTCTGCCTCAGTTTCCTCATTTGTAAAATGAGAATGATGATACCCTCTGCTGGAAAGATAAAACGCCCCATGTAAATACTATTATTATTAAAAATACTAACTCTAGATAGTAGATAACACGGGTAATAACTAAGCCATCTGACAACTTAAACCCCAGTTCAGCAAGGTAATTAAGCACATGTCTAGGTAAGCACATGAGTCCCATTGACTTCAGTGGAACATAAATCAGGCACTTTGAATCAGTCTATAGTATTTAGCTCAGAAACTGGGGAAAGAGCATAAAGATGGCAGAAGTGGAACCTCCAGAAACAGTAAAACAGTAAATGGAAAAGTGACTGGTGGTTCTAACTCTCAGAAAAATCCATTGTATTCAGAGTGATGCACGAAGCCTATTATTAAGTTTTGAGCAGAAGCTGATTTCTCCCCCAGACTGGCTTTCAGGCCTATTAAACTAAACGAGTAATTTTGCCTTATGTTTTTTTCAATTCGTTGTCTGTCAACTCAGCCCTCCCAGGGTTCTATATTGGGATCTTTTGTGTTACAAAGCTAGCATGAATCACATAGCAACATGTTTCAACTTACTACTGCATTTTACTGACTAACTGCTTGGGGACCTAGGTTATCATAGAAAATGAGTATTTTTATTAGCCTTCACAGACTCTAAATTATCTTTGAAATCCTATTATCTTTATTCTGCTTGGATTATCAGATTACTCCCAACACTCTAAATACACTAGTAGACAGGCAGCACAGCTGTGACATGAAAACCACTTTTAATTAAAACCCTATTGTCTGTCTCTGGTGTAAAATTTGATTGCGGGGAATGACTGGTGACTAACTGTAATTCATTTACAAATGAATCCACGAATGTTTTCAGTTGATGAAAATACTTTTAACAATAATATTTATTCTATTTATTTTTTGACTTTGTGAGATGTAATTGAAATATTTAGTGATAAAAATAACAGTTCAAAGCAAGGTACAACTGTTGATAAACTTGTACGCTGAGTGCAGTGCAGAATATTAGAGGTAAAGAATATTCTTTTTTTCTGGGAGATGGGGGCAAGAGGTTACTCATACATGCCAACAATGCAGACAGAAAACACAGCATGGTAGACAGAAGGGTGATTCTGGTTCTGACTTCCATACATAGGTTTATAGAGGTAGGACTTTTTCAGAATTCCTGCAGAGCTTCTAGAGATGTTGCTGAAATCCTCAAAATTATTGATATGAGGGGCCAGAATTCCTTCTGGTATTGCTGATTCAGCACAGTGGGGAAGAGACACAGCAGAGGTTATCTGTAATTTCAAAAGGCTACCTCCTTCCACTCATTATGCGAGTGGAAAGATGTCATAGAAAACTTTTTCTGCATGTGCAGCAGGGCGGGATCCCTTTCTAGGACTCAAGAGTAATGGGAGAGAGGGCCTGTAAATTTGCCATCCTGCATACCATGATCCCAAGTGGACGTGGTCTGCCAGCTAGATGAGATGGACGTCCAGTCCTCCAGCCAGTTAACATGTATGCTGTAGTCAACAGCACCTACTAACCTGGTACGCACCTGACTCCTGTTTAGAGCAGCAGCTAAGTGTTCCCAACAGAATCTTATGTTGGCTAGCATGATTCCTGTAAAGAATGATGCATCTGTTGGTGTTTCTTTTTGTGGCTCAAATTCCTACAGTGAAGGATTTGGACTGAAGTGTTTAAAATGGGGTTAATAGGTATATAATAATAATAGTAATTTGCATTGCTACACAACCCTCTGTATTACATACAATTAATTAATCCTCACAACATCGCTATGTTGTAAGTTTTATACACATTTTACAGATGAATAAACTAAGAGAATCTATGGTTACAACTACACTACTAGCGAGGGGTGTGATTCCCCTGTTCGCGCACACACACTAACTCTTGCACTCACTCTCAGTCCCCCTGAAACTAGTGGGTACATACTCAACAAGGCTAAGCCATACCTCTGCTTCTGCTTCCCATGCTACACTGCTATTTCTACTTGCAGTAGCTCACTAAGAGCGAGTGCGTGTATGTGTATACAAGCAGGGGAGTCACAGCCCTGATCTGTAGTGAAGATGTAGCCTAAACGACTTGTCCGAGGTGACACAGCGAGTCAGTGAGAGTGAGGAATGGAATATAGGAGTCATGGTTCCCAGTCACCTGCTCGAGTCACTCTATACACTCCTGCTGTTGTTAAACAGAATCAGATACAAGACTAGAATCAAGTGGGCTACTGCATGATGTCTTTCAAATGTTACTGTTCCTATTTGTTATTTATCTACTTTCAAATGGTAACAAATAGCTCTAGTGATTGTTACCAAACTTATATTGATAAATGTGGTCGTGGGTGAAAGTGGGGTACTGGCCCATACGCAACCCATGTTAAAGCGCTGCTACCGCAGCGCTTTAATGTCATTGCCCCTTCCCCCTCCTCTGGGCCGCTGACAGGAGGGGGCAAAAGGGGCACCTGCCCCGGGGCTGATGATTTAAAGGGGCCTGGAGCTCTTGGCCGCTGCCGCCACTACCGCAGCAGCGGCCAGAGCCCAAGACTCTTTTAAATCGCCGCTGGAGCCCCGGGCAGCAGGGGCCAGGCAGTGCGGATGGGCTGGCTGGAGGAGGCTGACCCCCAGCCCCACCCCTTCCGCCCGAGACCTCCCTCCTTCCAGGGGCTGGAGCTGGCCCCTTTACTGGTAAGAATTTAATATTACTTTCACCCCTGAATGTGGTTCTTCATCAGTACTGAACTGTATTACTAGCCATGTGTGCCATTGTTCTGTAAACAAATACATTCATTATCACTAAACTATTCATTACAATTCAAAACTAGATATAAGATAATGCAACTTATTGGTTAAAATTTGGAAAACAAGAGTTATCTACTTGTTCTCACTTTAGTAAATGTGTCCATTAGAGCTAAAGTCTCAGATTGTCTTGGCTAATACTGGATAAGTGGCACTAGAAATAATAAACTACTCATCTTATCTTTTACTCTGGCAAAGTGGCTGTATTTCATGATGTGTTTTAGTATACAGAATTACAAAAGGTGTGGGGTTTTGCTTTGCTTTTCATGTTTGCATGAGATAAAGGGAGAGCATCACCCTTCACCCTTCCTGTGCTTGAGGCTCAGTTGGACAAGTAATTACTACTAGGCATATTGCTTACTATCTGGAGTAGTTCCATGGGCAATAGTTAATAGAGCTACTCCTGGTAATAAGTATTACTCTTGATAGTTAGTGCTTGCAGAATCAGGCCCTAACGTTCACCTCTCTACAGTAATGTTACTTGAATTTAAAATATAGTTTTATCTTTACTTAATTCATTATGAAAAATGAAATCCCTGCTCATTTTGCCTTTCTGTCAACCATACACATTATCAAAAGTTCTACTTTCACAGTTATATCCAAGGTATTTTAGCAATAATGGGTAGGCACAAAGAATTACACACCAAACATGTTCAGATCTTAGATTTGATCCTGCAGTGAGATCTTTGTGGACCTTAGTGTATTTACATAAAGTTATACATTCTCCTGAATGGTCCTATCTAGCCCCTAGCAGAAGTACTGAGAAATAGCTTAAGTCTGGAAACATTCAAATGAACAAAGTAATATTTATCAAGAATATTAAAACAGAAAAGTTCTACATTCTTGGACAATAGACAACTGGACTTTTGGCTAAAATAAAATCAGTCAGGGAACTACACTCTGCATTTGGGATTAAACTCAGTAAGTAAAAAAGCTTTTTCCATCACTAACTTCTGGGCTCTTAAAGCTTCTATAAATCCAGTGAATAAGGGTAAAGAAAGTATTACTTGGGCAACACTTACCTACTCAAATTCCCACCAGAATTCTGCTATTTTAATGAGATTTCTGTGTTAGCATAAAGCTTCAAAGTTCTCATTTTCTAACTGGTAACCTATGTAGTTTGAGACTAATTGTACCACTTGAGACTTTCATAGGAATTTTCCTGAAAAAAAAAGAGAGTTTCTTACCTCTACACCATCGTATTGTTTATCAAAGAGCATGCAATATTCTGGGAGACCCAGCTGGGTTAGCCAGTTAGAAATGGCTAGATGCTTCATAATCTGTTACTCTCCTCACCTCACAATGCCTTTGACTCTGCAGAACAAAACAAACAAAAATGTTTAGCTAATGCTAATAATGCTGAGCATCAGTGGAATTCCAACAGAGCACTTAAAATAGCCACTTTAATAGCAAATGAGCTCCTCTGATTAAGGTTATCACCATTAATTACAAAGATATGAAGAATGATCTGGTCATTGTTTTAGAGCTCCTGTTAATGATGTATTAAGGTTGGTTACATAAAATTAAGACTGAAGGACAGATCCTCAGCTGGTGTAAATTAAAGTGAATGGAACTATGATAATTTATGCCATCTGAAGATCTGCCAACACATCTACTTGCAATTTGTTGTTTCATTTGTAACCTTGATGTTACTGGGTATGTCAAAGGCTCTGTGTTTCTTTTAGCCTTCTCAGAAGGTGAATGACACACAGGCCTACAATAAAATCATATAATCAGCAAATAATGCTTAGTCCTTCTATTTATAGAAAATATTCCTCAATACCTTTGTCCAGCAACCACGCCTTAGTTCCTCCTTCATGTTGAATAAATTGAGTGATAAAATGTATGAGAGGAAGACAAGAGTGAATGAGACTGTAATGTGTGTGTGAATGTGGAGGAAGTGAATGGGACCGTGTGGTTTGTAGGGGACAAAGAATGAATGTGATCCTGTGGTTTGTGTTTGTCAAAGATTCACAGACAACCTGGTCACTGAGTTACAGAGTATCCCATAACTAGGAGATTGAAGCTTCTCCTTTGGCTCCATCAGGATGCTGGCAGCTTTGAATTTGAGCCCTCTGTCAACAAGACCTCCCTGAGCACTTTTTTCATCAATTTCTGTCTTTCTATTGCTGGGACTCTGTTTTGGTCTCCATCTAAAAGATCTGAGAGCCCACTATTGGGCCCACCTATAATTAATTGATGGATTGGTGTATTGATTAATCTCTTAGACTGCAGTAGCCGATAAGGTGGGGGTCACATCCAGCCCTTCAGACATTTTAATCCAGCCCTCGAGCTTCCGCTGGGGAGCAGGGTCCAGGGCTTGCCCTGCTTCGCACGTGTTGTGGCTCCGCTTGGCTCCCAGAAGCAGTGGCATGTCCCCCCTCTGGCATAGGAGCAGCCAGGGGGCTCCGCACGCTGCCCCCACCCCAAGCACTGCTCCCGCAACTCCCATTGGCCAAGAACCTCATTTCTGGCCCCAGCCTAGAGCCCACACCCCCTCTCGCACCCAACCCCCAATTTTGTGGGCATTAATGGCCTGCCATACAATTTCCATACCCAGGTTGGTCTCCTGAGCAGCAACAGCATCAGGAAGATTACCACCAATATTATTAGAATGAGAGACCTGAGGAGCCACACAAGAAACAACTGTAATTTATCACAAGTTCCTTCATTAACAAATCTACTCAGCAGATAAACAATCCCACAACAGCAGATAGAGCAGATAGAGTACAAAGTGTTTACCCTATGACAGGCATTACTCACATTTCCTGCTTGGAAACCATGGTCTGTCAGTCACTATCTTGCTCATCATCATCACCACCAATAGCTGTCATCCTAGAACCTCCCATGGCACACACGCCAACTTATACCTCTGATGAGTCACACTGATGCCTATTTGGGGTAGTGTCTATTCACAAAGGTTTCAATCCCTGTTCCTTAATTATATTTCTACACCCCACTCAGTACTGTATGGGCTGATCAGGCCTGTGCCCACGGGCCTCGGCCAATTTGGGGGCCCCGCAGGAGTGCCGGCCCTCTGGCCCCGTCCCCTGTTGCTCCTTCCCCCTCCACCCCGCCCCTCAGCCCTGCTCCTTTCTTCCCCTTGAGGCCTTGCTCCCGGCCAGGCTGAAATATGGATGGACAGACAGAGTGTGAGTGAGTATACGTCCCCCACCCTTCCCCGCGTGGCACCGGCCCGAGCCCCTTCTCCCTTCGCCTCCTGGCTGGGGCCCCTCTCCCTTCGCCCCCTGTGCTGAGCCCGCCCAAGCCACTTGCCCAAGCCCCCTTTTTCTCCATGCAGGGCCGGCGCAAGCCCTGCTGTTCACCCCCACTCCCAGCCCCCTTTTGTCAGAATTGGGCATTTGTACTGTTTGCTTTTGCCAATTGGTGACAGTTAGCAAGAGCAAATGGACAAAATGCCCAGTTTTGACAAAAAATGTTGGGACATCCGAGTCCAAACCAGGACGTACGGTTACCCCAGGCCAGGGGTCCTCGAACTTTTTGGGTTCAATTGACTGGTCCATGAGAGCTGGGGCTAGAGCTGGGAATGGGAGCCAGGGGTTGCGGTGGGGCCAGGGTTGTGGTCAGGGACCGGGAGTGGGGCCAGGAACAGAGCCAAGGCTGGGGCTGAGGTGGGGATGTAGCAGGGTTGGGTGGTGCTCCCTTCCCACCCTCCCGTGGTGGCTGACCCCATCCCCATTTGTTCCTCTATGCTCCCATAGGGGGCACGCTCCACAGTTTGGGGACCACTGTCCTAGGTTGGGTAAAAGCCACCCAGGGAGCTGCAGCAGCTGTGGGAAGCCCATGATCCTCTACCTGCCATGGACAGGGGACCGGGGTGCCCAAGAGCAGCCCCTGGCCTGTGTCCCTTCCCTGCAGGGTGCACCGCCTAGGGCAGATGGAGGGTCCAGGGCTCCCCATAGTGGCCCAGGCTCCCTGGGCAGCTCTTACTACAGCCCCTGCTTCCAGCCAGGCCGGGGGCAGGACCTAGTGGGAAGGGGTGGAGCATGGGGCAGAGCCCCATGGCAGGGGGGATGTTGGAGGCCACAAAGTTCTTTGTGCCCAGGGCCCCAATAAATCTTAATCTGCCTCTGACCCCACTAAACTAGGGGTACCCCATATTTTATAGGCTAATTTGTTAGTTCCCCTTATACTCATTAACATTTATGTCACTCAATCACCATAACAACTAGTGATTAGCATACGGCTGATACCCTCTGTCAGCAAAAAGCCCCATAATACTCTAATCAGCTTTAACTGGTACATTGCAATATATATGTCCTAAATATCAGAACATCTATTACTGTTAGGGTTGCCAACTTTCTGACTGCAGAAAACCAAACACCCTTGCCCCGCCCCTGCTCCACCTCTTCCCCAAGGCCCTGCCCCACCCCTTCTCCAAGGCACTGCCCCCCTGCTCACTCCATCCATCGCTTGCTTTCCCCCACCCTTGCTCACTTTCACCGGGCTGGGGCAGGAGTTTGGAGAGTGGGAGGGGGTGAGGGCTCTGGCTGGGGTGTGGGCTCTAGGGTAGGGCCAGGGATGAGGCTTTGGGATGCAGGAGGGGCTCCAAGCTGGGGGGTGGGGCTGAAGGGTTCAGAGTGTGGGAACAGACTCCAGCCTGGGTGGGGGTGTGGCAGGGCATGAGGGCTTTGGTTGGGGGTGAGGGCTCTGGTTGGGAGTGAGGGGTCTGGGGTGAGGCTAGGGATAAAGGGTTTGGGTGCAGGAGGGGGCTCTGGGCTGGGGCCAAGGGGTTTGGAGTGTGGGAAGGGGCTCAGGGCTGGGTCAAGGATTTGGGCTGCAGGAGGGGGTGTGGGGTGCAGGCTCTGGGTGATGCTTACTTCAGGTGGCTCCAGAAAACAGCTGGCATGTCTCTCTAGCTCCTAGGCGCAGGGACGGCCAGGGGGTTCTGCGTGCTGCCCCCGTCTGCAGGCGCTGCCCCCGTAGCTCCCATTGGCTGCAGTTCCTGGCCAACGGAAGCTGCAGAGCTAGTGCTCGGGGCGGTGCCTGCGGGCAGGGGCAGTGCACGGAGCCCTACTGGCTGCCCCTGCACCTAGGAGCTGGAGAGACATGCTGGCTGCTTCCGGGAGCCGCATGGAGCCAGTTGCTGTGGCCAACCAGACTTTTAGCCGCCATTTGACCAGAGCCAACAGGGTCCCTTTTTGACCGGATATTCCAGTCGAAAACCGCAACCCTAATTACTGTAACTGTTTCATCTTATAACATAGTGTCACTGATCAGTTAGCTACTCATTTCAGCCTCTGCTTAGGCTTGATGCCTTGTTTTGTTAAGTTAAATATCTTACAGGCCTCAGGTCAGTAGGCCCTGGTTATAACATAATTAATATTTATATTTCACTTCTATATCACAAATACACCCAATATCTTTTATCCTTGGCTAAACTGGCTCACAAATTATGCCACTGCACTTTACCCATTTTGGATGATTGTGGATGGCAGTAGGGAAAGACCATACTTCACCTTCAAAGAAGGAAGTGTAAGAGCATACCTTCTGTGATGTTATTGACTTGAACTGGGACCGTATAGAACATTGTTGTAACTAAGGTCCGGTAGTGGCACCAAATCTTGTATAAAGGGGGTCAAATAAGGTGTCTAAGACAAGGTTATGGTTTGCTGGTTATGATTATGCTATCTGCATGCATGTATCATTTTTGAATTTAAAGTTGTAAGTATTGGCTCTACACTGTCTGAATTTCAAATTTATGGTATGCTTCTGGATGACACCCCAGATAAGTTGGTGTCAGCTCTGCCTACCCTGCTTGATGGCCCATTAAGGAACATCAGCTATACAACTGACCCACTGAGAGAAGGCAGATATGCCTTATGACTCGGCAAAGTATGCAGGGACTAGCCCATGTGACTCCAAACTCCATTTGCTGTAATTTTCCACAGTAAGAAAAAAGAGGTGTTCTTACACCTGGAAAAGACTATGAAAGGCTGATGCCTCATCTCCATCTTGTCTTCAATCCTGCTTCTCACCTCTGGAGGGACTTTGCTATACTGAAGCTTTGAACCAAGGACTGAAAGACCCATACCAGCTGAGGATGTACTCCAGAGACTTAATTTGAACCTTCAATCTATTCCATCACTGCTACAAGTCTGAACCAAGAACTTTGCCATTACTGTATGTAATTGATTCCATTTAACCAATTCTAGCTCTCATCTATATCTTTTTCCTTTTATGAATAAACCTTTAGATTTTAGATTCTAAAGGATTGGTAACAGCGTGATTTGTGGGTAAGATCTAACTTGTATATTGACCTGGGTCTGGGGCTTGGTCCTTTGGGATTGAGAGAACCTTTTTTCTTTTACTGGGGTATTGGTTTTCATAAGCATCTGTCCCCATAACGAGTGCACTGGTGGTGATACTGGGAAACTGGAATTGCTAAGGGAATTGCTTGTGTGACTTGTGGTTAGCCAGTGGGGTAAAACCAAAGTCTTCTCTGTTTGGCTGGTTTGGTTTTCCTTGGTGTACATAGAAACCCCAGCCTTGGGCTGTAACTGCCCTGCTTTAAGCAATTTGTCCTGAATTGGCACTCTCAGTTGGGTCCCACCAGAACCAGCATCGTTAAACCTTCCCCCACCTAGCAAACATGGAGGCATTCTGTCTGTCTCAACTCTCAGCAGGTAGTCTCCACCTATTATCACTGGTGCAGTGCAACTTGCTGTACCATGGCATCAGACTGTACAAAGACTGTGGTTTTGAATCTTGTCAGAGGAGACCTTGCTGGTAGTTTGTGGGTAAATGGCTAGTCACACAGTGCTGGCTCTCCTTGTTTCCTGCTGCTCCATTGCATTAAAAAACAAATAGAAATAAATTAAATACTCTCCTAATACCACTGCTCCATGTAACAAACTGCTGTATTTGCCACAGAGTTATGGACTTGTGAACAGGAGGACACACATCCACAAGGCAATTTCTATTAGAAGGCGGAGCACACAATGAATACATTTGAAAGCCTCTAATCTAAACCTATGACATGAAGCCTGAAAGTTTCAGGACTTCTCCAAAACATATGAGCACCAAGACCAGAAGAAGGACATATTCATGTTCAAACATGCCACTGTATTTAAGTCTTAAATATATGTGTTATCTTTTCAAATATTTTTCCTTTTTTGTCCACAGTGCAAGAAAAAGAATTTTTACCAGCTCTGCATAAAACCCAGTGGAATTATGATTTTTTAGCAAGAAAACACTTATTCTAACCTGCCTGCCTACTCTAAATGTGTCACTTCAAATTGCCCACAGGCTGATGTATTATGCGCAGCAAAGAGCCCTAATAGCTTACTGTCAAACAATGTGATCTGTTTAGTGTTGTTGTTATAATTCTTGGAACATTGTAACAGTGCTGAGGCTATACATTTAACTGCAAAGCCAAAACCACTACCTTCTAAAGAAATGCATGACACAATGCAGGCATTGGATGCCTTAAAATACAAATATGTCTTATTACTGGAAATGTTTAATAGGAATTTAGGCTAGAAAAACTGTCTTTATTAGCCTGCAGAGGGTCTCAAAACAGACAGTATTTTGGAAATCACTAAAGGCTTGTCTACACTTCCCGGATCGATGCTGCAGCAATTAATGCATCGGCGGTTGATTTAGCGGGTCTTGACCCACTAAATCGACCGCTGATCCCTCTCCAGTCGACTCCTGTACTCCACGTGATCAAGAAGAGTAAGGGGAGTTGATGGGAGAGCGTCTCCCATCGAAGTCGCGTAGCATGGACCCCATGGTAAGTAGATGTAAGCTTTGTCAATTTGAGTTACGCTATTCACATAACTCAAATTGCATAGCTTAGATTGATTTTTCCCTTTAATGTAGACAAGGCCTAAGAATTTACTCTTGATAGCCACTTTGGAATGAAGCCAAAAGGGCTACATTTCAAGGACATGAATATACCATTATATTGTGAAAGGTCCCCAACTCGGGGGAGCCTTTGGACTGCAAGATGATCAGTAGGAAAGATACACTGGTTTCTGGGAAAGAAGGGGAATGGTGAAGAGCAGACGGGTGAGCTTATGAGACTGGTAAGTAGAGCTGGCCAGAAAATGGAAATTGCCTTCCCACAAAATTTTTTACATGGAACTATGATAATCAATGGGACATGGTATTATCAGGGTATAAAATATATAGGAATAACAGAGTAGGTTGTGCTGGTGGGTGAGTGGCACTATATGTGAAAGAAAGCATAGTAAAAATATAGTAAAAATCTTAAATGAATCAAACTGTACCACAGAATCTCATTTTCTTGATAGAAAATTCATGCTTGAATAATAAGACTATAGAAGTAGGAATATACTACTGACCCACTGACCAGGGTGGTGATGCTATTGTGAAATGTTCTGGGAGATTAGAGAGGCTATAAAAATAGAAAACTCAATAGTGGCAGGTTTCAACTATACCTATATTAACTGGGTACAGGTCACCTCAGGACAGGATGCAGAGAAAAGTTTCTATACACCATAAATGACTGATTTGTGGAGCAGCTAGTCCTGGAACCCACAAGGAGAAAGGCAATTCTTGATTTAGTCCTAAGGGGAGCACAGGATCTGGTCCAAGTGGTGAGTATAGCTAAACCACTCGGTAATAGTGACCCTAATATAATTAAACTTAACATCCTTGTGAGAGGGAAAGCACCAAAGAAGCCTACCACAGTAGCATTTAATTTCAGAAAGGGGAACGACACAAAAATGAGGAAGCTAGTTAAATGGAAATTAAAAGGTACACTTATAAAATGGAAATGCCTGCAAGCTGCATAGACACTTTTTAAAAACACCATAATAGAGGCTCAAATTAAATGTATACCCCAAATTAAAAAACATAATAAGGGGACCAAAAAATTCCACCATATCTAAACAAGAAAGAAGTGGTGAGAAACAATAGGGCATCCTTTAAAAATTGGAAGTTAAATTTCTTCTGAGGAAAATAGAAAGGATCATAAACTCTGGCAAGTCAAGTTAAAAGTATAATAAGGCAGGCCAAAAAAGAAAGAATCTGAAGAACAACTAGCCAAAGACTCAAAAAGTAACAACAATTTTTTTTTGTAAGTACATCAGAACAATCAGTAGGACCACTGAACGATCAAGGTGCTAAAGTAGCATTCAAGGAAGGTAAGGCCATTGCAGAGAAGCTAAATGGAGTCTTTACATCAGTCTTCATGGCAGAGGATGCAAAGGAGGTTCTCACGCTTGAGCCATTCTTTTAGGTGACAAATCTGAGGAACTGTTCCAGATTAAGGTACCAATAGAGGAGGTTTTGGAACAAACTGATTACAAATTAAACAGTAATAAGTCACAAGGACCAGATGGTATTCACCCAAGCATTCTGAAGGAACTCAAATATTAAATTGAAGATCTAAGAGTGGTATGTAACCATCATTTAAATCAGTTTCTGTACCAGATGACTGGAGGCTAGCTAATGTGACACCAATTTTAAAAAAAGGTTCCAGAGGCAATCCCAGCAATTACAGGCCAGTAAGCCTAGCTTCAGTACCAGGCAAATTGGTTGAAAGTATAGTAAAGAACAGAATTATCAGTCACACAGATGAACACAATATGTTGGGGAAGAGTCAACATGGCTTTGTAAAGGGAAATCATGCCTGACTAATCTATTAGAATTCTTTGAGGGGGTCAACAAACATGTGGACAAGGGTGATCCAGTGGATATAGTGTACTTTAACTTTCACAAAGCCTTTGACAAGGTCTCTCACCGAAGGTTCTTAAGCAAAGCAAGCAGTCATGAGATAAGAGGGAAGATCCTCTGATGGATCAGTAAGTGGTTAAACAACAGGATACAAAGGGTGGGAATAAATGGTCAGTTTTCAGAATGGAGAAAGGTAAACAGTGGGGGTGTCCCCCAGGGATATGCACTGTTCAACATATTCATAACACAAGTCCTGTTCAACATATTCATAAATGATCTGGAAAAAGGGGTAAACAGTGAGGTGGCAAAATTTACGGATGATAAAATAATTAGTCAAGATAGTTAAGTCCAAAGCAGACTCAAGTCCAAATAATTACAAAGCATCCGCTCAATGTTCAGCAGCAGTCAAAAAAGCTATCAATGTTAGGAACCATTAGGAAAGGGATAGATAATAAGACAGTAAATATCAAAATGCCACTATATAAATCCACAGTATGCCCACACCTTGAATACTTCGTGCAGATGTGGTAGCCCCATCTCAAAAAAGATATATTAGTATTGGAAAAGGTACAGAGAAAAGCAACAAAAATGATTAAGGGTATAGAAAAGCTGCATGTGAGGAGAGATTAAAAAGACTGGGAGTGTTCATTTTAGAAAGGAGATGACTAAGGGTATGTCTACACTACGAAATTAGGTTGATTTTATAGAAGTCGATTTTTAGAAATTGATTTTATACAGTCCATTGTGTATGTCCCCACTAAGCGCATTAAGTCAGCAGAGCGTGTCCTCAATACCAGGGCTAGCATCGACCCGTGCAGACACCATACCATGGCAAGCATGGAGCCCACTCAGCTCACCACTGCTGTTGTGAGCATTGTAAACTCCTCGAGCATTATCCTGGAGTATGTGCAGAACCAGGCTAAGAGACGCCAGCATGAGGACGCCAGAACGCGGACATGGACACAGACATTCCTGAAAGCACGGGCTGCGGCAATTGGGACATCATGGTGGCAGTAGGGCTGGTTGATACAGTGGAATGCCAATTCTGGGCCGGGCAAACAAGCACAGACTGGTGGGACCACATAGCGTTGCAGGTATGGGATAATTCACAGTGGCTGCGAAACTTTTGCATGCATAAGGCCACTTTCCTTGAACTTTGTGAGTTGCTTTCCCCCGCCCGGAAGTGCAGGA
Organism: Dermochelys coriacea; assembly: GCF_009764565.3. Classification (NCBI taxonomy): domain Eukaryota; kingdom Metazoa; phylum Chordata; order Testudines; family Dermochelyidae; genus Dermochelys; species Dermochelys coriacea. The sequence goes on along the minus strand of NC_050075.1, from coordinate 74,495,094 downwards.
ATACCAAGATGAGAGCTGCCTTGGCAGTTGAGAAGCAAGTGGCAATAGCCCTGTGGAAGCCTGCAACGCCTGACTGCTACCGGTCAGTCGGGAATCAATTTGGAGTGGGCAAGTCTACTGTGGGGGCTGCTGTGATCCAAGTAGCCAGTGTAATCACTGACGTTCTGCTATCAAGGGTAGTGACCTGGGAAATGTGCAGGTCATACTGGATGGCTTTGCTGCAATGGGGTTCCCTAACTGTGGTGGGGCAATAGATGGAACGCATATTTCTATCTTGGCACTGGACCATATTGCCAACCAGTATGTAAACCACAAGGGGTACTTCTCAATGGTGCTGCAAGCACTGGTGGATCACAAGGGACGTTTCGCCGACATCAACGTGTGATGGCCGGGAAAGGTGCATGAAGCTCGCATCTTTAGGAACTCAGGGCTGTTTGAGCAGTTGCAAGAAGGGACTTACTTCCCAGACCAGAAAATTACTGTTGGGGATGTTGAAATGCCAGTAGTTATCCTTGGGGACCCAGCCTACCTCTTGCTCCCATGGCTCATGAAGCCATACACAGGCAGCCTGGACAGTAGTAAGGAGCAGTTCAGGCTGAGCAAGTGCAGAATGGTGGTAGAATGTGCCTTTGGACGTTTAAAAACTCGCTGGTGCTGTTTGCTGACTAGGTTAGACCTCAGCCCAACCAGCATTCCCATTGTTGCTGCTGCTCGCTGTGTGCTCCATAATATCTATGAGAGTAAGGGGGAGACGTTTATGGTGGGGTAGGAGGTTGAGGCAAATTGCTTGGTGGCCGATTTTGAGCAGCCAGACACCAGGCCACAGCTAGATACGCTGTGCATCAGAGAGGCTTTGAAAACCAGTTTTATGACTGGCCAGGCTTCGGTGTGACAGCTGTGTGTGTTTCTTCTTGCAGCAAAACCACCCCCTTTGTTGATTTTAATTCCCTGTAAGCCAACCACCCTCCCCGCTTTGATCACAGCTGGCAAAGGAAATAAAGTAACTATTGTTTTGAAACCATCCATTCTTTCTTTATTAATTAAAAAGAAAGTGAGATAACTGACAAGGTAGCCCGGGTGGGGTGGGGTGCAGGAGAAGGACAAAGCCACATGGCTTATTGTAGCCATACTACAAATCAAAACTGTTTGAATGACAGCCTTCTGTTGCTTGGGCCATCCTCTGGAGAGGAGTAGCTGGGTGCCTGGAGCCTCCCCACCACCTCCTTGGGCCTCTGGGTGAGGAGGATATGGAACTTGGGGAGGAGGGCAGCCAGTTATACAATGGCAGCAGGGGTCTGTGCTCTTGTTAGCTTTCCTGCAGCTCCAACAGATGTTTCATCTTGTCTGTTTGCTCCCCCATTAGCCTCAGCATTGCCTCCTGCCGCTGCTCTTTGCGCTCACTTAATGCTTTCCTGGCCTCTGCCATTGAATGCATCCATGCATTCAGCAGTGCCCTATCAGTGCGGGAGGACTGCGTGAGCTCGGAAAACATGTCATCGCGAGTGCATTTTTTTCGCCTTCTAATCTGTGATAACCTCAGGGATGGAGATGATAGCGGGAGCATAGAAATATTTGCACCTGGGGGGAGATAAAAAGGGAGAGTAAAATTTAAGATGATACATTTCTGAGAACAAAAGGGAGACTCTTTCACAGTAAATCAAGAAATTCACAGCAGACAGCATATGAGCTTTAGGTAACAAGGTCACATTTTGCCTTTTATATTGAGCGCCTGCCGGTATCGTGACACATCACACACAGCTGGTCAACAGACTTCGGTTTTCAGGCAGCCATGGTAAGCCTTTGGTACGCAGGGTTGGCTTCTTCTGCCTTCATAACATGTGGGAATGGTTTCAAACTGCAGCGCCATCCGTTCCCATACCAAGCAATGCCAGTTGGGTTTCACATTTAAAAGGATGGGCTGCGGTTTTCAGGTGGATGTGCAGCAAACACCTCCCGTCACCCCACTGTATGGCTATTCTCTGGGATGATCCCTTCATCCCTCCCCCAGCCACATGGCTATTCTCTGGGATGATCCCTTCACCCCTTCCCCCAATGCGTGGCTATTCTCCAGGATGATCCCTTTTAGCCAAACGCAAACAACCCAGCATGAACGGGATTCTTTTACTGTTCGCTTAAAAAATTCCCCTATTTCAACCAAGTGACCATGAATGATATCACTCTCCTGAGGCTAACACAGAAAGATATAGACCGAATGTTGCTTGAATGCGACCAAAACCCAGGACCATTCGCTGCTATGCTTTGTGCTGCAATGATTCCAGACTACTTGCTACTGGCTTGGCGTGGTAAAGTGTCCTACCATGGAGGATGAAATAAGGCAGCCCTCCCCAGAAACCTTCTGGAAAGGCTTTCAGAGTACCTCCAGGAGAACTTCATGGAGATGTCCCTGGAGGATTCCTGCTCCATCCCCAGACACGTTAACAGACTTTTCCAGTAGCTGTACTGGCCGCGAATGCATCTCAATTCTTCAGGGCAAATCAAACATTAAACACTATTGCTTTTAAACCCTGTACTGTAGTTACAAATGTGCACTCACCGGAGGTGCCTTCTCTGGCTTCAGGGTCGGGGATCCCGCCTTTGGAGGGTATTGGCTCCAGGGTGATGAAAAGGTCCTGGCTGACGGGGAGAACGGATTCACTGCTTGCCTGCTGCACATTCTCCTCCTCCTCCACAAAATCCTCCTCCCTGTTGCGTGAGACTCCCCCCTTGCCGGTGTCCATGGACAGTGGTGGGGTAGTAGGTAGAGTCCCCTCCTAGAATGCCATGCATCTGATCATAGAAGTGGCATGTATGGGGCTCTGACTCGAAGCAACCATTTGCCTCCTTTGTCTTTTGGTAAGCTTACCTGAGCTCCTTAACTTTCACGCGGCACAGCTGTGTGTCTCTGTTGTAGTCTCTCTCTACCATGCCCCGTGCGATTTTGGCATATATATCAGCATTTCTTCTTCTTGATCGGAGTTCGGCCTGCACAGATTCTTCTCCCCATACAGCAATCAGATCCAGTGTCTCCCTCTCGGTCCATGCTGGAGCTCGTTTGTGATTCTGGGGGGACTGCATGGTCACCCGTTCTGCTGAGTTCGCCATGCTGACCAAACAGGAAATGAAATTTAAAATCTCCTGGGGCTTTTCCTGTGTATCTGGCTAGTGCATTGGAGTTCAAAGTGCTGTCCAGAGCGGTCACATTGGAGCATTCTAGGATAGCTCCCAGAGGCCAATAGCGTCGAATTGCATCTGCACTACCCCAAATTCAACCCAGCAAGGTCGATTTTAGCGCTACTCCTCTCGCCAGGGAGGAGTACAGAAGTCAATTTTAAGAGCCCTTTAGGTCGATGGAATTGGGTTGGTTGTGTAGATGCATTCATTTTTAAATTGAGCTAACACGGCTAAATTCAACCTAACCCTGTAGCGTAGACCAGGGCTACGGGGGGATACGATAGAGGTCTATAAGATCATAAATGGTGTGGAGAAGGTGAATAAGGAAGTGTCATTTATTCCTTTACATAACGCAGGAACCAGGTGTCACCAAATTAAATTAATAGGCAGCAAGTTTAAAACAAACAAAAGGAAGTACTTCTTCACGCAATGCAGAGTCAACCTGTGGAACTCATTGCCAAGGGATGTTTTGAAGGCCAAAAGTATAATGTGGTTAAAAAAAAAGCATTAGATAAGTTAATGGAGGATAGGTCCATCAATGGCTATTAGCCAAAATGGTCAGGGATGTAACCCCATGCTCCAGGTGTCCCTAGACTCTGACTGCCAGAAGCTGGGAGTGGACAACAGGGGATGGATCACTTGATGATTCCCTTGATGATTCCCTCTGAAGCACCTGGCATTGGACACTATTGGAAGACAGGATAATGGGCTAGATAGACCACTGGTCTGACCCAGTATGGCCATTCTTATGTTTTCATCCCAAATCAGGATGAAAAGTCAAAAACATGAAAGTTGCCAAGAGCCTTCAAAATTGACAAGGGCATCTGGTGGGCTGCCAGCCAGGCAGAGAGGCTGCAGGTGGAGAGCTGACACTCTCAGTGTCTCTCCTCCTCCCCCTTGCCTCCAAATCTGGCTACTCCAATTGGGCTGTAGTTCCCCACCTTGAAGGCTCTTGTCATTTTTGCTTTCACCCTGCAGACAGAAAGTGAAATGGACAAGAGCCATTTTATGAAAAGGGCATTTTCCACTGGACAATTATTATGAAGGAAAATTCCCGACCAGTCCAACTAGGAAGCTTAAGAGCAGGCACGTTGGATAAGAGGCATTTTTCTGGTTCACACACTTTTGTATGTTCAGCTCCCTGTTGCTTAATCAGGAAATCTGGTTAACTTAATTTACCAGCTTCTCCCTGGAAAATATAGTTTTAAGACTTGAATTTGCATAGTTAAATGTATTTTACATTTCTTTTTGAATAGCTCTAATACTATTCTAATATTTGGTAATAAAACATCTACAATAATTGGTGCAGATTCATTGTACTTTTCATTCTAGAACAAAGGAAAAAAATCAAATACCAAGAGTGAAAGGAATTCCATGATTTACACAGAGCAAAGAACACTTTAAACAATAAAGTGATAAACAAGGACTATCTAATCTCACTTGGCCAGCTGCATTTGCTCTGCTATTCACTTACACCAAAGAAAAACTAAGGGCATTCTAATATAGGCTAAATAGGACGTGGTGGCTTTATGACAAGACACCAAAATGCATTGTTTTCAATGTTCTGTATTCATGCCTCTGTGGTTATTTATATAAATTACTTCTGCCTATTGTTAAGTCTTCATTGCATTCTGTGCAGGCTTTTCCCCACTGCTTTGATGAGCCCTTGTTTTTCAGCTGACTGTCTTTCTTCCCATCCTCTTTTTGTCTACTATTTTTGTTGAAGGCAACAACATAAATGTCACACAAAACCGTTTTTGTTTTACCAGTTTTGAGTAGCCACAGGGGTGCTACCTGGTTCCCAAAGAACGAGAGGTCCCCCTTTCTTTGTACAGGTTCTGGGGCAGGAGGAGCAGGATCACAAAGTGGCTATAAAGGTGAATGCCTGGTGGGAGCCCGGGCTCTGCACCCACCATAATAGGGCTGGGGTTGAACCCCAGGCTGGGGGAGGTTTCTGGGTTTTTTTCAGTTAAAGTTGACATGTTTTGATTTCTGATTATGATGATGATCCCTTTAGAAACCTTAGTGAGTACACTTGTGTTCCAGCATCTTACAACATCAAAAATACAGAATACAGATAAACATAATGGGTGAGATTCTGGGAGATGCTGGGCATAGGTGCCCACCAGAAAATCTACCAGAACTGGGAGCATTGGAAGCTCCTATTTGAGCTCCCCTGTACTTTGCAGATCTTCCATGTCAAGCACTGCAAAGAGACTTGTAGACCGTGGCCTACTATGGTTTGAAGGCCTCCATTCTATGTTTGCGTGTTCCTTTGGAACAGGGACTGCCCCTTCTTGTGTGTCGGAAAAGCATCTAGCACATTATGGGTGCTACCACAAACTAGGGTTTTGACCAGAATGCCTGGTTGAAAAGGGACCATGGTGGCTCTGGTCAACACCACTGACTGGGCCGTTAAAAGTCTGGTTGGCAGCACAGCAGGGCTAAGGGCAGGCTCCTGTCCAGGGAGGCTCTGAGCTCCAGCTCCACAACTCCAATTGGCTGGGAACCACGACTACTGGGAGCTGTGGTGGGGGGGAGGCTGCGTGCAGGCAAGGGCAGCATGCAAAGCCTCCCTGGCCACCCCCTACACCTAGGAGCTAGAGGACGTCGCTGCTTCCGGGAGCCACCAGTCAGCAGCACCGTCTGAAGCCCACACCCTGAACTCCCTACCTCAGCCCTGAGCCCCCTCCTGCACCCAAACTCCCTTCCAGAGCCCACGCCCTGTACCCCCTCCCACATCCCAACCTCCTGCCCTAGCTTGGAGCCCACTTCTGCACCCCAAACCCTTCTGGTTCCATCCCAGAGCCCACACCCCAAGCCGGAGCCCTCATGCCCCCACACACACCTCAACCCCCTTCCTCAGTCCAAAGCCCCCTCCCGCATCCTGAACTCCTCATTTCTGGCCCCACCCCGGAGGCCATGCTCCCAGCCAGTCCTCACCCCTCCGGGATCCCAACCCCATGCCCCAGCCCTGAGCCCCCTCCCACACCCCTCATTCCCCAGCCCTGCCCCAGAGCCCACACCCCCAGTCAGAGCCCTCAGCCCTTCCCACACCCCTGCTCCAGCCCGGTGAAAATGAGTGAGTGAGCTAGGGTGCAGGAGAGTAAGCCATAGAGAGAGGGGGAATGGAATGAGTGGGGGAGGGGCCTTGGAGAAGGAGCAGGGCAGAGGAGAGGTTTTAGGGTGGGGCAGAGCCTCAGGGAAGGGGCAGGGGCAGGGCAGGAGGTGGGGCAAGGGTGTTTGGTTTTCTGCAATGAGAAAGTTGGCAACCCTACCACAAATACAATATAAGTAATACCAAATACATTCTTTCGTGCAGTCAGCAGCCAACTCCATGACAAACACTACCCCCTCAACTATTCCTGCTTCTGGATCAATTACCTACATGTGGGGCAGTGTGTTTGGATGCTGCTAACCAGAATACTGGAGCCTCCATTACTCTGGCGTTGGTGTTCAATTTTGTTTAATTTCCAAATCTGCCACATTGGGTTCAGGCTATGCCTATTAGTCACACACCTGTATTGCAGATAGCATGAATTTGCACCTATCTCAGGAGAGCACAGGGAATGCAAGTGCACCTGAGCTCTGAATGGCAGGCAGGTCTCAGGGAGGAAAGGCTTCTTGAACCCACACCCTGCCATGCATACCCATGCACAATCACAACCTGATTTGTTAGTTATTATTCATGGTGGAGTGCATATTCAGGAGATGGTAATGAAGAGCCAGCATGGCTTGTGGCATGGAAACTCTATCTAGAGGTGAGAGCACATGATGGGGACTCGTAACACCTACGTGCTATTGCCTACCCTAAAACTGACTCATAACGTGACTTTGGGCAAGTGACTTAACTCCTGTATGCCTTGGTTTCCCCATTTGCAAAAACGGGTAGATATTACGCAGTCACAGGCTACATTTAGTAAAGTAAATAATGCTTTGAGATCCTTACATGGAAGGCATTGTAATATTTATCACCATCATTTATGTGATTATAGAGCTTTTCACATTGATGGATTAATAGTGATCTATAGCTGTTAGGCCACTGAATAGCTATCCAGTGCTATGTGAAATGAGATTATTGTCAAAAAGTAGTCCTGCTAATTAATGACTCTTTCTGTGGCAGTAATGAGGGAGAGGGTGTTTCCAGAAGGGCACACTAGTTAGTTGAAGCCAGTTTATCTTTCACTCTGTGTGCGTGTTACATCACTGTCAGGATAATCTCAGAATAAGGAAGCCCTAGAAAAGTAAAGTAGGTGCAGGAACACAGCCAAATAGTTGGAGTGGATCTGGAGCTAACCACGGAGAGTGGTGTTTTATAGCATGCAGCAATCATATCCAGTTTGTTTTATTCTGATGGTTTTATAGGGCCCAGATAGTCTGTATCCTTCTTCCATTCTCTGGCCACCCGCTCCCAAACAGCAGCAAGACATGATGATATACTGCTGTTTATCTACACTCCAATGACAGGGCAATTGATATTTAATATCAGAGTCCTAGTTCAACCATTTTATGAGCAAGTTTAGAGCGAGTTTAACCCAAAGCAGCTCTTGGGAAACGGACAGTTCTGTGTTGCAAAGAAAACTAGGCATGGACATTCAAAATTAGTAGCTGATGTATTAACTATGGACTGCCATGCCTCATCTATTACTCTATGGATGAGGACGTGATCCGGTAGGGGGAGGGCATAATATAACAGGGCATAAGCACTACATCATAGGTTAAATCCTGGCCCCAGTGAAGTTACTGCTACACTCCCATTGACCTCCACCGAGGCAGTGTTTTACTCCCACGTTTTATAACTAGGGAACTGTATGCCAAGTCATGTTTCCACATTTTCTTGTCCAGATTTAAAGAGTGTTTTCTTTAATTTCATTCAGTGCCCTTTCCACCTCATCAGGACCAATTTCCAACAGTTACACTCCACTTCCTACTCACCATTTGCTGCCATCTATGACACATCCAGATCAATGTTTTATGAAAAATATTTTTGATGGACAACCTTATGTCTAAATTCTATTATAATAATGTATACCAGTTGAACTTTGCTTATCTTCCTGGCTTGCTATCTTCAGTGAGACACAGCTCCTCATCTTAATACTGACTGATACCAAAATTATAGGGAGCTTTAGAGAAGGATCAGTCACTTGATTTCTACTGACTTCAATGAAAGCTGTAGGCACTCAAAATGTCTGGAGAAAAAAAAAGGGGGCCATGTCTTTATTCTTCCCATGAAGTACTATGCACACCTCTGCTACTGCACACAAGTGTTAAATAATAAACACTGACTAAGGGGTGCTTTTTTTTTAAGCTAATCACAGAGTATCTGTTTATGCTGAGCTAAATGGTTTAGACAGCATTTTCTTGAGTGAGCCATTGTACTTCTTCAGGCTCAGAAAGCATTATAGAAGTGCAGAAAGTTTCTGCAAACTGTGTAAACCTAAAGACATAAACCCTTTTCTTCCTACATGCCTCAGTGGAATAATTCATTATAAAGTGCTGTTAACAACAGATTCAAAACCCTTGACAAAAGCTTAGTATACAGCAGGGAGATTTTTAGATTCATTTCTAAATAAGGATCACTTCCATGCAACAGAGCATTAGATTAAGCACAAATGATAATTGTCATGGAGAAATAGCTGCAATGAATCCAAACGCCTACATTAGCCCATTTAAAATTTCCACCAACAAAAAAATGGTTGTAATTTTAAAAAGACAGGCTACGTTTAACCCAGACAATGAAACCCAAAGTGGAAAGAAACCTGGAATATTTGTGGACCGGGAACTAGTCATTTAGGTAGAAATTTTTCAACAAATGTTTGTCCCCATTCAGGGCAACTGCCCTGTATTTCCCCCTCTATGGTCCAGGAAGGGCACCCATTCTTAGTTTCCTGTCACCTTCTTTGGGCAGAGACATGCGTCTCTCTCTCTCTCTCCCACCTGATCTGAGTTTTTTCCAAACTGTACAGTTCCCTGTCTACACTGTGTTGTTCCCAGCAAGGCAGAATAGTTGTTAGCAGTTTAACATGGTCAGACCTGTGCATCCAACACAGTTACTTCCTTAATTTTAATATCATACATAGTGGGGAGGGGTTCATCAAGCAATAAGAGAAGAGAAAATGAAATATAGGAACAAGTTATTATGGATGATGTTTCACTTCTGGATATTGCATCTGATGTTTCATTTCCGGATACACCAGTATTCGTAATCTTCTAACGGCTCCATAATTTTCGTGCACAGACCTTTGATTTTCTTTGCCTTTCTATTTAAGCTGAAACCTTGGCATTTAACAAAATGTTTCCTAAGAGTAATGCTATCATGCTATCAGCATCATAGCAAAAGTGCACTCAATTTATTATGAAACACGTCTGTTCCATTAATATATACAATTTTAATGTATTTGCTTTTAAATTGCACAGATTTTTCTTTGCACTATTTGTTACTGAATAAAATTCTATTAGTTGGAAAATAATTCATCTTAATTAGTTCACAACAAATGCTTCAGAAGGCCTAGCAGTACTGAAAGCACCTACGTAGATGTTACCGTACAGTGTGATAAACTCACAGGATCCGTGATAAACAGTGTAATAATCATAAATGTACAGCAAGTACTGCAAAATACAGTATTATATTCAGAGATGTACACCGAGCACCACCCAATTCCCTAACAGGGCCCAGTACAGGAGGGCCAGGTAATGCACAATACACTACAATGCATTAATGTGCCTCACTGTTAAAGAGCTCTTTCAAAAGCTACCCTTAGCTGTATAGCTCGAGGTTAAAAACCTCTTCTAGTAGCCCTTATGTCTGGCAGTTCTAATGCAGCAGATGGCCCTCCACCATCTGAAACTTTTCTCCTTTGCCTCACAGCTATTATGCAGGACACAACAGGCAACCATAGCCACCAGGAAATTTTTCTTCACTGAGATCCAATCTTATGAGTAAAACACACCAGCATCCCTTCATTCTACCTTAAGCACCTTCAACTGTCATTCTGCACCTGCCGAGCCAGTAGCTGAATCTTTCCGTGGTGCTGCTGTTGAGGTAGCCAATGTATGGCTTCATGAGCCAGGGGAGCAAGGGGTAGGCAGGATTCCCCAGGATCACTACTGGCATTTCAACATTGCCAATGGTAATCCACTTGTAGCTTTCTGAATAGACCTGTGTTCTGAAAGATTGAAGCGTCTTGCACTTCACTAACTAGCTAACATGGATGTTGGTGAAGCATCCACAGTGATCTACCAATGCTTGCAAAACCATAGAAAATTAGCCCTTTCTTTCATGTACTCTGTGGCAAGGTGTTCCAGTGCCAAAATAGGGATTTGAATGGCATCTATTGCTCCAGTTTGGGAACCCCATTGCTGCAAATCCATCCACTATGTCCTGCACATTACAGAGAATCACAGTCTTAAGTAGCAGAAAAAGATTAATGCCCTGCACACTTGCATAGCAATGGCCTCCGCACTACGTTTTCCCCACTCCAAAATGATTCCCACTGACGGGTAGCAATCCGATGTCGCAAGTTTTCACCATTTGTTTCTCCACCATCAATGCAGCTCTCATTTTGGTGTTCCTGTGCTGGAGGGCTCAGGCTAGCTTGGCACACAAATCCAGGACTGTGGCCTTGTGCACCTGAAAGTTCTGCAGCCACTGCTGGTCATCTCACGGCTGCATTTTGATGTGATCCCCCAGTCAGTGCTCATTTTTTTGGGCCAATAAATGACATTCCACCATCTATAGTTGGTCCATGAATTCCAACAACTTTAAATTAGTTCTCACTATGTCCCACAGCAATCTGTCTTCCACAAAATCGTCATGTTCCCTGTTGATTCGGTTCTTCTTATGGGTCTGCAAATACTGGAGGATCATGTGCCGTGTGCTTGCAGAGGTGTGCAGGCTCCATGCTCCTGTCAGAGATGGTGGACAGCAAAGAGGGCCACATGTGTTCATGAGATATTTTTTAAAAAGGCATGAAAATTATGGGATATAGATGACATTATGGAATAGAGACAGTTGCACATGGGGAAGTTGACTCCTTGCTCCCACTCATTTCTGTACTACTCATTTTTGTCCCACCATGCATTGCCAAAGCTTCCCAAGAGACAGTGGCAGGTTACAAATTGGGATACCTACTCATAGTGCACAGCACTATGTATTGACAAAAGCAGTCCTGGTGAGTGCAAAGAGTGCCAATGCAAGGAGCCAAGTATGCATATACACAAGAGATAAAGACACCACAGTGAGCGTATGCTGACGTAACTTGTGTCAACCAAAGTTTGTAATGCAAACATGGTCTAACATAAGGAAAATAGTAGAGCTGGCCAGAGCACAGTTGTTTCTCAACACCTTTTGAGGTTTCAGAATTTGTTTTCATTCTACATTGGAACAAAAAACAACCTTTCAAACAAACAGTTTCACACAACAGAACTGTGTTGAAATGTCCATTTTCAGATTAAAAAGATCAGGTTTTTGATTAGTCTCTCTCTCATTGGAGAGCCCACCTTGCACCTCAGGAACCTTACCATCAAAAAAACGTAATTGAAGTTGATACATTTCCATAAAACAGCATTTTTGAGGAAAAATATTTTGTTGAAAACATTCTCATCAGCTTGAGACAATAGACGAGCCAGTTTCACTTTGTGCTTGGATTAGAAACTGCAGGGAAATGTTCAAATCCAAACTATTTTCACTGAATTTAAAAAACATTCATAAAACATTTCTAAAACAATTATTCTTTTAAAACCAACACATGTACTGACAACCTGGAAAAATTATGAGATTGGCTTAAATGTTTGGGTTTTTTTTAAAATTGGGATTCCCTTTTTTAGTCTTCAGTTAAACCATTAGGGTTCACATCTGTGTTACATTTTCAAGCTTCTCTTTATCCATGAGAGCTAACAAAAAATAAATCTGAAATTTTCATGTAATCCCATGATGCTAGTACTTTAAGTAAAATATTAAATATCATGACATTTGTATCATCATAATTGGAAATGGCAAAACACATTAAATGTTGGGCTTAATCCCAAATGACATTAAACACATCAGTTTATGTTAGTTCAACTTCTTTGCAGCCTATAACATACTGTAAATTTCCTTTCAAATCTTATTGTTAAAGTAATTTAATACTACCACAAATCAGTCACACACAAGCAGTCTGCATAAATATATAGTATGGTCACTGGAAGCAATTACATTTTTTCCATTAGCAAGTTACATGGTTGTTTAAAATTCAATGGGCCTGTTTCTCATTTACACTAAAAGTCTTGACTATACTAGAAAGGGTTTGCTGGTATAAGCTATCCTTGAAAACCCTCCTAGTGGAAACACAGTTACACCAGAAAAATAAAAGGAGTACTTGTGGCACCTTAGAGACTAACAAATTTATTAGAGCATAAGCTTTCGTGAGCTACAGCTACAGCTCACTCACGAAAGCTTATGCTCTAATAAATTTGTTAGTCTCTAAGGTGCCACAAGTACTCCTTTTATTTTTGCGAATACAGACTAACACGGCTGCTACTCTGAAACCAGAAAAATAGTTCCTTTGCTAGTATAGCTTACAACACTTCCTCAAACAAAATAAGCTATAGCAACAAAAGGACTTACAGACAGTATAACTGAATCCATAGTGGGACTTTTGCTAGCATAATTATGTTGATTAAAGGTGTGATTTTTACACATTCCTAACTGACATAGCTATGCTGGCAAAACCACTCCGGCAGAATGAAGAGGCCTTAAAGTGGATGTAAATTATATTTATTTACACTCACTTTAAGGTCCCTTTACACTGTCAGACCAGTGTAAAGTGGCCTTGGTATAAATGAGAAACTGGTGGTAAACAGAAAAGGAGAACTTGTGGCACCTTAGAGACTAAACAAATTTATTTGAGCATAAGCTTTTGTGAGCTACAGCTCACTTCATCGGATGCAGTCAGCTTCCTTCCTTCAGCAGTGTCATCTTTCAGTGTAGGTCTATACATTCTCAGAATCACATCATGAAAACCTTGCCACTAAATCCTCTGCTGGTGTAAACTGGTATAGATCCATTGTATTCAATAGAGCTATGCCAGTTTACTCCAGCAGAGAATGTAGCCCGCTGTCTCATCTGAAACTCCCTTTTGTTACCTCTTTTCACTCATATTTCATATCTCTGTTCCAGGAGTGATTTCCATGTGAATGAATCCCCTGCATTTATCTGAATAGACTACACTGTTTAACCAGTTGCATCTCCAAGGGCTCCTGCTGTCACAGACATTACACATGTTCTTCAGTCTGAACTGAGACAAGTGGTTTTTGTTACAATAGCTCAGATCAGACTGAGCTAGTACCCTAGCCAGTTTACTAATAGGAATATAGAATATCAAATGATTTACTGAGCCAGCCCATCCATACCTTCATTCGCATATTCCAATCCTAATTTAATTTACTTCACAGTTCATTTATTCACATCATTGTTCCAAACTGCCATATCAGGTTTCAGTAGTCAACATTCTGACAATGTTTGGAAGGGCTCATCTATGGAGTGAAAACTCTACAGCCTCTGAAAAGAAATCATTTACATAGCTATTGTGAGCAGACTAGCTTCTAAACTGTCCCTGCAAACTGGAATTTTCAGATCGGTCTGATGAATACCAAAACCTATTCACAAACTGCAGACATACATTAGCATCAAGGGTAACTCAACTTGCATGTTTCAGAGTAGCAGCCATGTTAGTCTGTATTCGCAAAAAGAAAAGGAGTACTTGTGGCACCTTAGAGACTAACAAATTTATTTGAGCATAAGCTTTTGTGAGCTACAGCTAACTTCATCGGATGCATTTGGTCAACTTGCATGTGTTCATCTGGACAATGGTCTATAATGATAAGATACTACAAACTGCCACTCACCATTTAAATACATGCTGAATCAGTAACCTCACTTGCAAATTAAAATTAAAGCTATAATTCATTATAAGTGGATGTCTTAACATTGATTCAAACTCCTGTACCAGAAGAATTCAGTCATACAAATTATGCTCGTTTGATTTTATACATACATTTCTATTTTCCAAATGTATCCACAAAGTAGTATCACAAACACTTAATTACTCCATCATATGTCAGAAAATGCCTGAGATTTGAGCCTATGGACAGTAAGCCAATACCTTGTACTAGTAGCATATCAGGACATGGCTACACTTGCAGATGTAGAGCGCTTTTAATTAAAGCGGCCTTTGGAGAGCACAGTAGGGAAAGCGCTGCAGTCTGTCCACACTGATAGCTGCAAGCGCACTGGTATGGCAACATTTGTGGCACTTGCAGCGCATTGGGAGCGGTGCATTATGGGCAGCTATCCCACAGAGCTCCTCTTCCTATTCTGGCACTGTGGCTTGTGGGAAGGGGGCAAGGGGTGTGGGGCACTCTAGGTCCTGCCCCAACGCCCCGTGATGCATCAGTTTGCATCCCAGCACTTCTGTGCTTCCATCCCAATTTGGTGCCATCTTTCAATGTTTTTTGTACTGTGTGCTCCGTCTTCCCTTTCTGTCTGTGGGAATGGGGCCCAAACTGCTGAGGAATATGCTGACAAGTCTCGCCAGCACGTCACATTTGGCAGTCGAGTTACTCCTTAAGATCCAAACTGACAGTGACGACTCTAACGATATCAACTCGAGTAACAGGTTTCATAGTAGCAGCCGTGTTAGTCTGTAGCCGTAAAAAGAAAAGGAGTATTTGTGGCACCTTAGAGGCTAACAAATTTATTAGTGCAGAAGCTTTTGTGAGCTACAGCTCACTTCATCAGATGCATACAGTGGAAAATATAGTGGGGAGATTTTATATACACAGAGAACATGAAACAATGAGTGTTACCATACAGACTGTAACAAGAGTGACCAGGAAAGGTGAGCTATTACCAGCATGAGAGCTGGGGGGAAAAGGGGGGCCTTTTGTAGTGATAATCAATGTGGGCCATTTCCAGCACTTTACAAGACCAGTAGGAGGGGAAATAAACAAAGGGAAATAGTTTTACTTTGTGTAATGACATACCCACTCCCAGTCTTTATTCAAGACTAAGTTAATTGTATCCAGTTTGCAAATTAATTCCAATTCAGCAGTCTCTTGGTGGAGTCTGTTTTTGAAGTTTTTTTTGTTGAAGAATTGCCACTTTTAGGTCTGTAATCGAGTGACCAAAGAGATTGAAGTGTTCTCCGACTGGTTTTTGGAAGCCCCAAAATGGTGAGCAAGTACAGGGTCAAGGGGAAGTGATTATTTCATGGCCATACTGTCCTCTGGATTTCTGTGCCTTGGGGAGAGCCAACAGCTGCAGGGGGCCGCTATACTGAACGCTCTCCCCTCATTTTCCACAGGAGTTTGTCCTGGAAGATCTCTCACTGCTGAGGGTGACCTGGGAAGCAAGGGAGGGTCTTTTAATACAATGCAGCTTCCACCCTGGCTCATATGCAGCTTGCATGTGTGCAGCAATTGTCCCCCCACCCCTCATGGCACAGTGGCGCGGACATGTTAGCCTGACTGGGACAAGGACCACAGTGGCTCTCCCAAGAAACCTGCGCAAGCGCATTGCCCAACCTATGGATGAGACCTTTGAAGAGATCACTGAG
The DNA here is from genome assembly GCF_009764565.3 of Dermochelys coriacea. NCBI lineage: Eukaryota > Metazoa > Chordata > Testudines > Dermochelyidae > Dermochelys > Dermochelys coriacea. The sequence goes on along the minus strand of NC_050075.1, from coordinate 74,479,330 downwards.
GCTGATTACCGCGATATGAGAGGTTTCAGAGTAGCAGCCGTGTTAGTTAGAAATGCATCCGATGAAGTGAGCTGTAGCTCACGAAAGCTTATGCTCTAATAAATTTGTTAGTCTCTAAGGTGCCACAAGTCCTCCTTTTCTTTTCGCGATATGAGAGAGTACCATCAGTGCCCTATTCTGCATCTAGGCATGCATGCAGCCCTAACCCTCCTCGCCCCAAGAGCCTGCGTCGAATAACTTCCTTCCCAAAATTAAAGCCACTTACCGGGAACCTCCTCTGGTGCTTGTCCTTCCCCAAGCACTGGCTACCATCCTCCTAGCTTGAGAACAGCTCCTGCTGCATGCATATAGGGATGCCAAGGTGTCTTCCTCCACCTCAGCACTGTCGCTCCCACTTTGCTCCTCCTCCTCCTGCCTTGTTGCACTGGGCTCTGAAGTGTCCATGGTAGTCCTTGGAGGGGAGGGGAGGTCGCCCCCAAGAATTGCGTCCACCTCTTTGTAGAAACAGCAGGTCGCGGGGGCAGCACTGGAGTGGCGGTTTGCCTCGCGGGCTTTGCAGTAGGCATTCCGCAGCTCCTTCACTTTAATTCTGCACTGCAGAGCATCCCAGTCATGGCCCCTTTCCATCATGTCCCTGGATATCTGCCCAAAGATATCGTAATTCCTACAGCTGGAGTGCAGCTGGGACTGGACAGCTTCCTCCCCCCAAACACTGATGAGGTCCAGCACCTTGCCATTGCTCCATACTGGGGATCACCTGGTGCTTGGATCACTTGGAAAGATTTGGTGAGAGCACTCCACACCTGGCTGAGCAAACAGGAAGGGGATTTTCAAAATTCCCAGAGAATTTAAAAGGCGGGTCTGACAGTTGGTCACCTGAGGGTAGGGCAGTAGAGTTCAAAGCAATGACCAGAATGGCTAGAACAGGCATTGTGGGACACTTCCAGAGGCCGATCAGAGCACATTAACAGATCAGGGTGCCCACACTGGCGCCGCGGCACTCCAGCAGGGGCGCATCAAACGTTATTCCACTTGCCGAGGTGGAGTACCGGGAGTGCTCTAGCCGTGGAGTCTGGGCACTCTACATGACTTGCCAGTGTGGATGAGTAGTGAGTTAGGGCGCCCAGGGCTGCTTTAATGTGCTCTAACTCGCAAATGTAGCCAAGCCCTTTTTAGAGAGGCTAGAAGCAGCTCTAGTGTTTGTGAACAGTGTTGACTGATAACACTTGATGGACGTTCTTTATTTAGCAGCAGTGCACCTTTCCCCATATCATAATGACAATGTTTCTCAACTCTGATCTTAAAGGATCACCTCTAGCATGGAGAGGGTGGTTTAGTCTCCATGCTCATTCAGTTAGGGCTTCTTTACAAAGACTTTCAGGACTGCTGCCAATTGTGGTAGTGTTTTCTGTGATTCAGAACCTTATTCATTTGGAATGGGACTAAGGCCACTGAGGTTTCATTATTTACTATCATCATCACCACCACCACATTATGTGTAACACCATAGTGCCTAGAAGGCCCAGTCATAGACAACAATCCCATTCTGCTAGGAGCTGTACAAAATAGAACAAGAGATAGCTCTTTTGGGCAGGGACTAACATTTGTTTGGTTGGAAGGTGTCAATGACTGCCATCAGTAGGACCTTTGATCTATAAAACAAATCACAGACTTGCGTCTCTATGGCACTTTCCTCATTAAAACTGTTGTCACTCAGGGATGTGAAAAAAAACACACCCCGAATGACAAAAATTTTAATGACGAAAAGCACCAGTATGGACAGCACTTCGGAGGTCGAAGCTGCTCTCCTGTCGAGGAAGCTATCACCCCTCATGCAGGATGGTTTTATTTGGTCACTGGGAGAGCTCTTTCCCGGTGACAAAGAGCGGTTACACTGTGCACCTTACAATGGTGTGGGTGCAGCGGCACAGCTGTGCCACCATAAGGTGCGCAGTGTAGACATAGACTAAGGGCTTGTCTATACTGAAAATTTACAGCGCTACAACTTTCTCTCTCAGGGGTATGAAAAAACACCCAAGTGCAGCAAGTTGCAGTGCTGTAAAGCGCCAATGTAAACAGTGCCCCAGTGCTGGGAGCTACGCCCCTCGTTGAGGTGGTTTTTTAAGAGCACTGGGAGACCTCTCTCCCAGCGCTGCGCCACAACCACACAAGGCACATTAAGGCACTGCTGCGGCGAGCTTTAGCGTGGCCAGTGTAGACTAGCCCTTAGTTAAAGCTGCTGGGTGTGCTAAACATCCTCCTTTTAAACTCAGCGGAAGGAGCAGTTAATCCCCTTTGTGTAGTGGTAGCTGGAAGCAACAGGAAGCTACCGTTCAAGGCACACATGCAAAAATGTGAGGCCAAGTCTACACTACAGACCTATATCAGTATAACTACATTGCTCAGATGTTTGAAAAATCCACACCCGAGTGCCTCCAATAGCTGGCTGCCCAGTTCCAGCAGCTCCAGCCCCGCAGGGACAGTGACCCTGCCTGTGCCTACCATGCCCATACAGCTAGCAAAGATGGAGCCCAAAGATAACCCTAAGGCTTTACTCATGATGGTCGAGCAGGTTGCCTGAGCAGTGGGCCACCATTCTGGCCCCAAATTTGATGGGAACTGCCCAAATGACATACTGTTGGCTCCTGGCTGACAAGGCCCGGGATTACGGATGAGCAAAGGCCACAGTGCTCAATACACTGGACATCACCCTGAAAATGTTCTGATGGCAGTTCCAGAGGAAGGGGCACCCACCTGGCGCCCGACCCTGGATTGTTGCCCAAGAGCTAAAGGACACCTGCTGCCAGTGGCTCCAGCCCGACCAGCACTCTGCCACTGAGGTGGTCAAACAGCTCACCCTGGAACAATTCACCTACAACCTCCCGCCCCGGAGGAGAGCTTGGAAACTCCCACACCATCTCGCTACTTTAAGTGTGGCAGTCACCCCCCTAGAGGATTTCCTGGCCACCAAGGCCCCCGGTCAGCCCAGGGTCGAGAGCTGCAATGTTGGGGTTGACCCTGAAAAGCCAGGAGAAGAGCTCAGCCCACAGCTTGATGCCAGGCCCACCTCAAGGAACCAGAGCAGACAAGATGGCACCAAACTCCGACGAACAACCCTGAGGTACCAAGGGGCAACCAAGGCAGCCCCCTTAGAAGGGAGGCCTCAGAATCCAAGCTCCTTGCACACCTGCCAAACCAGTATATGCAGCTCGAGTGTCCAGAGCCAGGATCCTCTTTCTCCTGTGGCAGGAACAGCCCCTGATAGATAGTATCTTTGGCCAGGTCTGCACAGGGAAGTCCCACACCTGCAAGCAGCCCACTGTAAAGGTTACAATCCCTGTAGCAGTCAGTGGACAATTGATCCTCTCCCTTGTCGATTCTGGCTGTGGGCAGATGCTCGTACGTTAGCAGCTGGCTCCTCTGGCGGACCCTGGCATCAGGGTGGTCCACCTACAGTGCATCCATGGTGATGTGAAGCTGTACCCCTGTGTCTGGGTCTCGCTAACCATAAGCTGGGTGACCCGACTGATGACAGTAGGGCTGGCACCTAGGCTCGCATACCCTGTGATCCTGGGAAGAGACTGGCTGGACTTTCCTAAAGTCCTACATGCTGCAAACCTACCCCTCTCCCCTTTTTGGCCAATGGCCTTAGAAGGAAACCCCTTAGAGATGGAGTGTGAGCCAGAGGAGGACTATGACCTTGATAAGCTGGGTGGAGAGGCCGTAACTCTCCTGCCGATTGACTAGGAGGTGTCAACTTTAGCCAGGACCAGAGAGAACTCTCCATTCAGCTGGGCATATAAGCAGCTGGCCCTGGTCAGAGAGCTAACCAATCCCCAGCAAGCAAACCGTTGACCCTGGTTTGAGCTAATGGATGACCCTGTTGACCGGGACCACTGAACCCAAGAAACCCGGACCCAGCTAGTGGTGTTCTATCTTGGCACTGGCCTATGACATCCCTACTGCAGGCCACTTAAGGCATGAGGAGACTCTGGCCTGGAGTCCTTACTTGTCCTGATGCACCCTGGGCCAAAAAAACCACCAGAAACTATTGTAACTCATACCCCAAATGCAAGCTGGTGGCCCTGTGGGGGGTACTGAAGACTACCCTAGTTCCTTTGCTGGTGATTGAGGTCCCCTTTGAGCAGGTTGCCATGGATCTCATGGGACCCCTCCTGAAGAGGGCTGCCAGGTTCTGCTACATCCTGGACTATGCCACCTGGTTCCCAGAAGCAATTCCACTGAGAAGCATTATGGCCCAGCTCCTGAAGGTTTTTACCTGGGTAGGCTTACCCCAGGAGATTCTCACCAACCAGGGTATCAACTTCACTTCCCTGCTATTCCGGCAACTGTGTTGGCTCCAGGGAGTCAAATAGCTACACATGTCTGTTTACCATCCCCAGACCTCTGGACTGGTTGAATATTTCAATTGGACCTTGAAGGAAATGCTTCGCAAGTTCACCCTGGGAGAGCTGTGCTGGTGGGACTAGCTGATTCTGCCCCGGGTGTTGGCCATCTGGGGATGCCCCAGTCCTTCACAAAGTTCTTCCCATTTGAGCTACTCTTTGGGTGCTGGCCCAGGGGTTGTGAGACCTGATGTGCAAGACCTGGGAGCACTTGCTGTTGCTGGCCCAGAGACTCTTGCAGTACGTCTTCCAACTCCAGAAGCACCTGACCCACACCAGGACCATGGCGAAGGAGAACTTGTGGGCTGCACAAGGGACTCAGGAGTGAACCTATAATGCGGGAGGCCCTCTCAACACAGGCTCAGGAGAAGGCCAGGTTTGCCATGCTAACCGAGCTCTATCAGTTTACCCAGTTGCCCTTAGGTCTCCATGGGGCCCCTGTGATCTCCCAGAGGCTGATGAATCACCTCCTGAAGCCTCACGGTTCCTACACTGCAACATACATTGATGATGTGGTGGTGATGTACAGCCGGTGCTGAGAGGACCATCTCAACAATGTGGCAGCTATGCTACTGGCCCTCGGGCCTAACTGCCAACCCAAAGAAGTGTTGGATTAGGTGGCCAGAGACAACCTACCTGGGGTACACTCTGGGCCGAGGACAGGTATGCCCCCTCATAGGTAGGTCCAGGTCTTTCAAGCCTGTCCCCCACCTATCACAAAGTGGCAAGTGCACCAGTTACTGAGGCTAGGTGGTTCCACTGTTGATTTATCCCCCAGTTTGCCTCCATTGCAGTCTCCCAACCAAAGACAACCTGCAGCGCATACACTGGACCACTGAGTGAGAGGAGGCCTTCCAGACCCTCAAGACTCACCTGTGTGAGGAGTCAGTGCTGTACAGCCCCAACTTCACCCGTTGATTCATCATCCAGACAGCTACCTTGAAGGTGGGACTTGGGGCTGTCCTCTCCCAAGAGATCAATGGGGAGAAGCCCCACCATCTTGTATTTCAGCCAGAAACTGTTCCCCCATGAGTGGAATTATTCAGTTATCGAAAAGGAAGCCCTTGCAGTTAAGTGAGCTGTGGACACTTTCTGGTATTATCTCCTGGGCAACTCCTTTATGCTCATAGCCAGTCACGCTCCCCTGAAATGGCTAAGCACAATGAAAGAAACCAAATACCAGACTGATGCCCTAGTACCTTACCCTTCAGCCACATGCGTTCACTCTCCTGCACCAAGCAGGTAAGGACAATGTGAATGCAGACTTTCTAACACACGTGGGGGAAGGTAAGTCAGCCAGACCCAGGGAATAGGAGCTGGTCTGGGGAGAGGGTGTGTGCGCGCGCGCAGAACAGGAAGTATCAGAGGCGGGGCCTCCAGCTCAATTGAGCCAGAGAAGGAGCTGGACGCCTCTGCCTTGCTGCTAGCCCCTGCATCAGGGACCAACCAGTACCAACCCCTACCTCTGGAGGAGGACCCAGGAGAGAGAGAGAGGGGTTGCTAGGACTGCTGTTGGATGAATACCCTGTGGAGACAGAGGACCTGTGAGCAACAGAACCCTACAAACAGATGGGGTAGGAAGTAGCCCAGGGAAACCAGACATTAGTCTGGGTATGTTGATGAATCCAGAGTCAGCATGTTTCAGGAGGATCCCCACTGACTCAGTGGCAGGACTACTTGCGCCTAGTAGGGTCTGGTTGAGACCCAGTGCAGTAGAGTGTGCCTCCTAGCCCCTGCTGCCACACCCATCTCTGGGATGGCTGCCACAAGGGATGGCAGCCTACCCACTTCAGCCAGGCAGCTTGTCTGTATTTGCCATCTCCCCCACACAGCGCTCCCGCCCACCCATGGCCCCTCCATTCAACTCCCCCCTCTCTCACCCAGCGCCTCCTGCAGGCCAGCTGTTCTGTAGCATGTAGGAGGCACTGGGGTGGGGGGAGAGAAGTGGAGACAGGGCAGGAAGAGGTGGGGCTGAGTACCCCTGGGACAAGAAGGAAGCTGATGCCTGTGCCCTAAATCAATATAGAATGATATACATTTTAAAAGAAAAAAAAAAAAAGACAGCACTGATATACAGAATACCTACACATTAAAATATTAAACCATGAATATTCAAAACAGGCCTTGGGGCAGTCACACTCTCAGTATCTCCATTCAGTACGTGGCAGTGGTTGTAGTGTTCTAAGTGGAAGCTGCCATTTTAATTATACTGAGCCAGGGTCCAATGTGCTGATACAAAGACTGAAAATTCATAGGACTGAAAGGAGATAATTACCAGAGAGTTCTGAGGTTGTTGTGTGTTCTATATTTTTTAATAGTTAAATAAATTAAACCAAATGTTTAAAATGTAAAAAATAGATGTCATCTCAATAATTTGATTACACAAAGTAGAACTGAAATCGGCTTCACCATTTGAAACATTTAAAAAATCTGTCGTAGTATTGTAAAACAGCTATCTATTCAAGTGCTAAGGTTTCTTTTTCATTATATTTAAGACTATTAATTTTTAATAACTTACTCCTTTTGAAAGTTACATAGCAATCAGAATTTCTTTTCTATTACATCAGAGTTTTATTTAAAATACTGGTAATTTCTAATATAGCCTTGTTACAACTGTAAAAATAAAAAGGTTTGTTTTGCGATTTTAAGCACAGCCCCTAAGGTAAACAGATTTGTTTATTTAAATAAGGAAATAGAAGGAAAATAGACCTGCAAAAACATTTTAAACTGATCAACCACCTAGATTATTACTGCCCTGCTTATGTACTGAATTTCAAAACAGCAAATAGAACACTGGTGACAGTTCATAGAAATGTCAGCACAAGGGTTTAGATGTACATTCTTGAGTAGAAGTAATTTAGTTTGACTTTTTATAAACCAAATTAATATTACTGGAAAAGTAATTCCTTCTTTATGAAATGCAGTGGAGTAGACAAACATTTCTGTTGTAAAGATTCTTGCTACTGTTTGAAAAGCTGGAGAAGGGCAAAATCTTTTTTGTTAAAGATACCTGCCCATCTAGCTATAGCACAGGGTATACTGTAGCAGAGTAGAATAGATAAGGTCTTGTTTTTACAGAAGAGCTGACACTGTTAGCTATTTATTGCCTTCTGATTAAAACTGGGTGAAAAAACTCATCTGAAAAATTTCACAAAAAGAGTTTTGGGTTGACTAAAACTATTTATGAATCCATGTAGAATTTAAATAGATTCCAGTGAATCAAAGAAGTCAAAAGGTTTTGGTAATATTGAAATGAAATATTTTGTTTCAACTTGAAAAATTGTGTTTAGACTTAAACAAAGGCAAAGAGGATTAGATTCACAAAACAGGAGAAGGTGGTGGTGGTGGTGGCGGCGGCGGCAGCTTCCATATAAGCTTTGTCCAATGGTTAGTAGGGTATTCACATGGGAGAGTATGGTTCAGTCCCCCTGCCCCGAAGGAACAGAAGGGATTTAAACTTGGGTCTCCCACATTGAAGGGTAGTGTCATAGCCATTGGGCTGTGGGACGTTCTGGTATAGGAGCTCTCAATATTGCCTCATGAAGCTAGCTGTTCCACTTTTATAAATTAAATAGTCATTGGAGCAGGGACTTTACCTTGGGTCTCTGTGATGTTCCCCTCTCGTATAATCTGGATCAGTGATCTACTAGGTCACTTCAAACCTTGACTCTGGGAGATAACCTTACCCTGCTCTGCTGTGAGAGCCCCCGCCCACTCCTGGGCTGTTTACACAGCATCTGGCACGTAAGCCGCTTTCAGCTACTTGCAACCGAATGACACTAGCCAATATCTCTGGTCCCATATGCAACCCTAGGAACCTCCGTCTTGCAGTGTCCACTTATGCCCACTGGATGCTGCAAGCTTATATGAGTTTGTCAATTTAACAAAGAAATTGATATATAACAGGCTTGTTATCCCAAGGGGAGTCTCTGACTTCAAACCAAATGCACTGCTTCAGGTAGAACAAACAGATTAACTACAAAGATAAATTTTAAGTGATTATAAGTCAAAGCATAACAAATCAGATTTGGTCAAATGAAACAAAATGCATTCTAAGCTGATCTTAACAATTTCAATGCCCTTACAAACTTAGATCTTCTCACCATTCTCACTGCTTGCTCTTCAGCCAGGCTTTTCCCTTTGATCAGCGCTTCAGTCACTTGGTGTAGATGTAGGTGGGAAAAAGAGCATGCGAGAGCAAGCATGGCAAATGTCACTCCCTTTTATCATGTTTTCTTCCCCCTTGGCTTTGCCCTCTTCCTCCTCAGGGCCAGATAAGCATTAGCTCATCGCAGTCCCGAACTGACCAAAGGAAGGGGGGTGACTTGCTTGAGAATCCAACAGATCTTTTTGTTGCTGCCTAGGCTAGCATCCTTTGTTCCTGTGAGGCGGGGCTGGGCTTGACCCATACATGCCCTGATGAGGTGTGAACTGCCTCTCTGCTCTTGGAGAGTTTTTGCTTGGGTTTATTTTAAGCCTGAAGACACATTTTCAGCCTCATAACTACACACACACACACGAAATTATAACATTACTAAGTGCATCATGAGCCTTCCGAAGACAGCCAACATGACAAACCTTGCATTGGATATTACACAATCATTTTATAAGGATGAACATGGGGGTGCAGAATGTTCCCACAAGGTACTGAACGTCCCAGTGTCCCACAAGAGCGCTCGTCCAGGCTGTAGAGTCGCTCTCACTCCATTCCCTGGCAAAAGGACTATCCATTGTCATTATGAATGAAAATGGATAGTCATTGGGCCAGAAAGATGAGAAAGGGCATGCTTGTCTAAAGGGTGATCCATAAACATGCTCACTACACACTCACTCTATGTGCCCCTGAGTGACACAGCTGTGCTGGAAGAAGTATGTAGTATAGAGTTGGTCTTTTTCCTACAACACTTCTCACTGCAGTAGCTAAGCACTACTGTATAAACACTTGTTACTCATAGCCATTGCTGTTATTGCACAGACACGTTTTCAGACAGAGGGAGATAACAGGTGGAAGGATACAATCCCTCCCCACCACATAAATGAGAACAAAATACTCTGCCAATATCGCCATTACAGATACACTCCAGTCACCCCTGAAATGGTGGCAACTCTATAGAAAACCTAAGAAAAAGTTAAAGCCATAGTTCTGGGAACATTGCTGAACACTAGTTCCTAAAGCTAGTGAGGCCGTTCTCTTCTGTTGAATTTGTGCATTCTTTGCTGCTCAAAACACTGGAAATAATCAGATACAATGTATTACATCATTTCTCATGAGAAAAAGTTTCTTCTAGTTCCTTGTTTAAGAACTCCCTTACCAATAACTAGTAGTGTTCCTTTATTAGATTCTGATCTCTATGTGTCACCAATCATTTCATCCATCATATAATTGATATTTCATACAAAGCATGCTATGTAAGATGCATGAAAAGTCATGATCTGCTGAAACCCATTGTTCTGGCAAAATGTATAGTCATCTATATAGTTGCAACTGAAATATGTTGCAAGTCTGAGAGTCTCCACTGACAAAGGAGATGATCCACTCCCAATGGGGCATTAAACAGCCAGTAGTCAGCAGGAGAGTTGCAATAAAGGAATTTACAATGCTGTAAGAGGGCTGTGCAAGCATCACACAGTGGCGGATTGCTCAACTCTGTAACACAGCAAAGTCCACCAGGATGTGTCAGGGCCAGTGTTTTCCAGGCACATGGATTAAGGATATAATATAGGGGTCAATGGCACCATGCTTTTACTTCTCTCCTCCCTTGGAAGCAACAAGAGTGCTGGGATGACAAAGACTTGAACTGAGGAGACTGGTCCTAGGCTAAACAGGAAAGCATCTGTATGAAGAACAATAAACAACCTGAAACTTCCAGTGGGGTGAGAAAAACTGCTTGACCCAAATACTGCCTAGTCTGATAAGGTTTAAGATTTAGACTGTGCACTTACCTTTTATTTTCTTTGGTAACTATCTCTGACCTTTAGTGCCTACCACTTACAAATCTTTTTGTAGTTAAATCTGTTTTATATTTTACCTAAAACAGCATTTTGGTTGAAGTGCTTGGGAAATCTCAGCTCAGTTTACAAAGGCTAGCATGTGTCCTCTCCACATTGAGGAGGGGTGGACTGGGTAATAAACTTACACTGGTCAGGCTTTTGACCAGGGCAAGACAATATATTCCAGGGGTGCAAGGCTGGAGGCTTGGGAGATTTGCAGGTGACTTTCTGTGCGATTCATGAGTGGCTCAGGGAGCATTCATGCAATTATCTGTGTGTGGGGTTCCATATGATATTGTGCTAAGTGATAACAGCACTTACAGGAGTTTTCTGCTTGTCACTAGCAGAGCATTGAGAGACAGCCCAGGCTAGAGAATTAAAAAGGTCAGAGTAGTTTTTAAACTAAGGGTTGGGGGAAGCCAACAGGTGCAGAGGAGCACATGGTTCAGACAGAGACATCTCTTAAGGGAGGATTTATTAAAGGAGACTCCTCTATCCTAGTAGAGGATAGAAGTTGATAAAGTACAGATAGGAACTGAAAGGAAAGTCAAACCAAAAAGAATCCCATTCAATTACATTGCATGAAGGCAGACTACTAAAAATATTGACAAAAAATGTTAATTCCTTGTACACAAATGCAAGAAATCCAAATATTGAAATGAGTAAACTTCACTACCTGAAATTAAAGGGGGCTATTGATACGATAGGCATTGCAGAAACTTGGTGGAATGATAATGAATGGCACATGGTATAAGTCACACAAACACACCATGCTGGTGGGGGAACGGCACTGTGTGAGAAAAAGCAAGCATAGAGAGTCAAATATAGTAAAAATCTTGAATGAATCAAACAGCACGATAGAACCTTTATGGATAGAAACTCCATTATTGAATAATAGGAGTACAGTAGTAGGAATAGACTCCAGAACACCTGACCAGGATAGTTGATAAGGACTGTGAAAAGCTCAGGGAGATGAGGCTACCAAAAAAAAAAAAAAAAAAAAAAAAAACCACCCACAAACACAAAAAACAAAAAAACCCCACCCAGTAATAAATGGGTAATGTCAACTATCCCCATATTGCCTGGGAACATGTCAACTCAGGACAGGATGCAGAGATAAATTTCTAGACACAATTAATGACTGCTTCTTGCAGCAGCTAGTCCTGGTACCCACATGGGGAGAGGCAATTCTTGATTTGGTCTTAAGTGGAGTACAGGATCTGGTCCAAGAGATGACTAAAGCTGAACTGCTTAGTAACAGCCATAATGCAAATAAATGTAACATTCTTGTAGGAGAAAATACCAAAGAACCCCAACCCAGTAGCATTTAACTTCAAAAAGGAGTACTACGAAAACATGAGGAGGCTAGTTACATGGAAATTAAAAGGAACAGTCACAAGAGTGAAATGCTGGCAAGCTGCATGGAAACATGTTTAAAACACCATAATAGAGGTGCAAACTAGAGTATAATCCCCCCCAAAAAAACCACTACACCCCCCACAAACCACAGAAGACCAAAAAAATGACACCATGGCTAAACAAAGTAAAAGACATTTTAAAAATTAGAAGTAAAATCTTATTGAGGAAAATAGAAATGACCTTCAATTCTGTGTAGTATAAAAGTAGAATTAGGCAGGCAAAAGGGAATTTGAGGAGCAACTAGCAAGAGACCAAAAAAAATTGCTGTTAGTTTTTGTAAGTACATCAGAAGCAAGAAAGCTGCCAATCAGTGGGGCCACTGAATGATGAAGGTGCTGAAGGAGCCTTCCAGGAAGGCAAGGCCGTCATGAAGAGGCTAAATAAATTCTTTGCACTGGTCTTTGCTGCAGGGGATGTGAGGGAAATCCTAAAGCTAAAGGCTAGGGCTCACACACCGCCCATGAGTGAGTGCAAATGAGAAGAGGAGCACAAATGCACCCTTGTGTGAACACAGCACACTGATCATGGGGCTGATTTTGTATTAGAACAGTCCCTAGCATAAATTAGGCCATAGAGTGGATCCATACCATGCTGCCAATGGTTCCCAAAAATTGTTTTGGCAGCTGAGGAAAGCTAGAGTACAAGCATACCTTCTTTCCCCCTCCCTATGCAAACAAAGCCCCCCTATGCTGGGGTCAGGAGGGGGTTGTTCTGGAGCCACTGTGATGACTGTAAACCACTGGAGGATTTTCCAGCACAGAAGACTAACACACAAACTAGCTCCAGAGAATACATCAGCTGGAGACCAGCACAAAGCTGCCCTAACAGCCCCAAGAACAAGTACGAACTTTTTCTAAATCTTGTGCAATATTTCTTTAATCACATGGGATTACAGTTATAAATGTACTGCAGTCACAATCTTTCACAAATGTAAATTGACCATCTCTCACCAACAGAAGTTGGTCCAATAAGAAATATTGCCTCACCCACCTGGTGTCTCTAAAGCCACCTAGACAGGTCAGCCTGATTCTAGCATTCAGCCTTGCTATGCAAGAAACCCAAGAACAATTTCTGTTCCAAATCATTTGATAAGGCGAACAACCCATCACTTCCAATTCTGGAGCTTAGTGAACAATGCTTTATCAGGTATTAAGTGGGTCTGATGAGTTCCAAAGATAGTCGGTCTCAGTTCTCCTTGTCAGAAAGGCATGGGAGGATCTTAGAGTCTTTCAGATGAACCAAAAAAAAAAAAAAACCCCCACAAAAAAACCCACAACAACAAAAGTCAGAGGGCAAGAAAAATCGCATCACAGGGTCTTGCCATAATGTGGTACAAGCACTTGAAACTGAATATGGTTAAAAGAAAAGGAGTACTTGTGGCAGCTTAGAGACTAACAAATTTATTTGTGCATAAGCTTTCGTGAGCTATAGCTCACTTCATGTATTTTCCACTGAATGCATCCGATGAAGTGAGCTGTAGCTCACGAAAGCTTATGCGCAAATAAATTTGTTAGTCTCCAAGATGCCATAAGTACTCCTTTTCTTTTTGTGAATACAGACCAACATGGCTGCTACTCTGAAACCTGAATATGGTTAGTAACTTCCCCAATTATGCTCTTTCCAGCCTAAATACAAATAAACTAGACAACATCCTGGTACATAGAACCAGTAACAGCCACTAACCCTTATAAAACTAAAGGCTGTGTCTCATCACACAAAAGAGAAGCAAAAACTTGATGCAGGCTGCTATTGTAGCTAACTGTAAAAGTTTAATCTCACATTTAAAGTCATTCATTGGTGGTAGCAGCCCAGTGGATCATGCAAGAATGTGTTCTCTTTCTTGACGCAGGGCTGGTTTGATACCATAGTGATGGGCACTCAACAAGTCAGAATAACCTCAGATCATGCACTTAGTAGGCAAGTGAAGGTTGAGAGGAACTACATTATACTATTTCCCTGTGGGTTATTATACATTTTGCACTCCAGCTCCCCCTAGTGTCACCGGATGATCATCATTACATTATAGGGAATGACTCCACTCTCTCAGTGGTAAGATCAGTGCCAGAGCGAAGCTATGGACATGGAAAGGAAGAACAGGATTCTAAAGCATATACTGACAGGTTTCAGAGTAGCAGCCATGTTAGTCTGTATTCGCAAAAAGAAAAGGAGTACTTGTGGCACCTTAGAGACTAACAAATTTATTAGAGCATAAGCTTTCGTGAGCTACAGCATCCGACGAAGTGAGCTGTAGCTCACGAAAGCTTATGCTCTAATAAATTTGTTAGTTTCTAAGGTGCCACAAGTACTCCTTTTCTTAAAGCATATACTGGTGCCCCCAACTGGAGAGGCAGGTAAAAACATTGGAACCAAACAAACGAGCTGATAGAACACCAAAGAGAGATTATGATAGCAAGAGCTCAAGACATAGGCAGAGTTCATGTTTGAATAACTCTTTGCTTTTAAAGGCGATTTTGAAGCTTGCATATTTTAATACAACAAGCTTGTGTTTCTTTTCACGGATACAGATTTGCTAAAACAACTCAGATTTGCAGATTGCATTAAACAAAACCCAGACACTTTTCAGTATGTCATCATATTTATACCTCACCTAGAAAATGATGCCTATGAGCACAACAAAATTTTCCAAGCGCAGAAACAAGTACAGTCATGTGAAATTTACTCTAAAGCTATGCTCCTGTCAAAGTGGGAGAAGTAGACATTATACTGACTGGACATTACAGCTGCTCCTTTTCAAAACCTTTTTACTGCACTCCAACATTATTGGATCAGACATTTACATGGAACGTGAACAAGTATACATCTTTCAAATCTTTTACATGTGTCTGTGTCTGAAACTGAATTTCATCCTTGCCCTTTGTAAATTTAAATAGAACCAGATACATAAAGAACATTCTATAGTCTTCTCTAATTTCTTCAAAGGCAACTGAAAAGACTTGTTAAAATAAAGATGTATTTTTCCTCTTTCCCTAGTGACTCAGATGGCTGCCCTAATTTGTCAGAAAATTCAGAAGACTGCAAAGAACTACCCTTAATAAAACACATTAGAAAAGGTCTTGCTGCATTAGTGGACTTCCAAAGTGTACAGTACATGCAAGTTTTATGAAAGAGAAAGACAGTAAAAATCTCACTATGGTTATAAAAAAGTATTATAAGGAAGTAGATGATACTGAATGTTATCTAGTTCCTTGTAGATTTTTACAGCACCTTGTCATATTACATGTTTAGAGTTTGCTGGACTCAGAACTTTAAAAGCCATGCTGCAGAATAATTGCCCTTGCTAGGCAATTTAATCACAATTTTAAATTTCCTCTGATCTGTAAAATCTGCACATAGATAAACAATAGCTCAGGAAAACTCTTGCTATGCCTAACAATTTCTTTATCAATTCCACAAATATAAAGCTGCATTGATTAGAGGTTATATATAATAGTTCTTACCATTCAAGGTGGTTGTCATATTCCACTAATATCCTTAAAACTGCAACAGCATCTTGTCAGAAGACACACCTTGAAAAGTCCTCCTGGCCAATCAGAAAAATCAGACCTGGCTAGGAGACAGCAGCTGGTGAATCACAGTAGTGGTAGTCAAGCCTGGGGCGAGGACAGGGTTGTTTTCTTTTAACTGAAGGAGAAAGCTCCGTGCCATTTTCCAAAGGAATACAGGGAGCTGTTCCTCAGCTTTTTTGGATTCCTTTCTTTCTAGATGAAACTACATCCCAGCTACATTGGCTGTAAGCTGTAATAAATGAAATACAATAGTGCATATTTCTCCATTGTGTGTGTTTCTAAGAGAAAATGTCCATTTACAAATTGGGATAAAAAGTTTTAGAATTAAGATGCCTTTGTAGTGATGTAAGCACTTTTACAAAATAATTAGCTCACAATCCCTCTTCCCTCGATCCAGATCCTCAGTGGAACTACACGTATTTACACGAGATAGGGACTGGGTCTCCCAATTTTTAAATGTTGTGACATAAGCCAATAGAGCCAAGAGTCTAATAGTTAAAGCCAATACTCATTCTGCCACTTGCCCTAACTATCCCCCTGCCAATGCATGGGCGTTCCCTAAACCTACAAGTCATTCTCTAGCACTTTGGCTAGTCTGATCTTAAGTGCTCTATTAACTTTGTTTTGCAAATTTTTTAAAAATTCCAAAGAGATGCCTATGAGAATTGTCACAATAGGTCCTATTATTGTCTGTTGTGAAGATATGTATGTACTTACAGTATATATACACACACACGATTTTTTAAAACAGATATTGACTGATGCCAATAACTCCATCAAATCCAACAGGGTCTTATGCATTATTAGGTAAAAGTATCCAGAAGCATCATTACAATTTATCATGCATCATTATTTGCATTATAGTAGCACCTAGAAGCCTCTACCAGGATGGATCTCCCATTGCGCTAGGCTCTTTACAAGCGCATAGTAAGAGACAGTTCCTGCCCTGAAAAGGTTAGAATCTAATAAATAGAAGAGACAGATATACAAAAGGTGTAAATATAAATTACAGTGGTTTCTTAAGTTTTTCCATACCCCATGTTACAACAGAAAAAAGGTTCAGGAACCCTTTGCATCTAGCCAAAAAGAAAAGGATGGTGGCAGTGACCAACCTGACACCTATTCATGAGTCTGACCCTCTGGGGTTCAGAGTCCTTAGGCTAAGAGCCCAAGATTTCTGTGAGTTATCACAAAACTTAACCTTTAAAGCTTCTGTCAGGCTCCTCAACTTCAGAGTCTTTCCCTATATCTCAAGCTTTTCTAGGACTCTCCTTCAGGTCCCACACATTTTTTCCTCCAGATCTTCCTCTTTCAGATCCCCTCTCCATATTCCTAGACCTTCTAAACATTGCGTGGTCCACCTTCCTTTAACAATTACACTAAGCCACATTATCTCAAGGTTTGGATGCTGTGTGCATGGTCTACTTCATGATATTGCCTCTCACCTTGTCAACCTGTGCCTGAACGTTACATTCTGATTGTTGGGTTTCAGAGTAGCAGCTGTGTTACTCTGTATCTGCAAAAAGAAAAAGGAGAACTTGTGGCACCTTAGAGACTAACAAATGTATTTGAGCACAAGCTTTCGTGAGCTACAACTCACTTCATCGGATGCATGCAGTGAAAAAAATACAGTGGCCCTCACTCTCCTGCTGGTAATAACCCACTTTACCTGATCACTCGTTACAGTGTGTATGGTAACACCCATTGTTTCATGTTTTCTGTGTATATAAATCTCCCCACTGTATTTTCCACTGCATGCATCCGATGAAGTGAGCTGTAGCTCATGAAAGCTTGTGCTCAAATACATTTGTTAGTCTCCAAGGTGCCAAGTTCTCCTTTTCTTTTTATTCCGATTGTTGTAAATCTGTGCTCTAGACAGCAAGCCTCTAGGCCTGTTGCTGAAACAAAAGGACAGGGTGGAGGGGGAGAAGAGAGAGGAATAAGCTTCCCTCAGGATGTACAGTGCTTATCCAAAAGATTTTAGATCCCTCACTATTCAGAAAAGCACTCTGCAGAATATATAGGCAACTAGACCATGCAAAGAAACAAATATAATCACCCTTAAGGCTTTAACCCCTTCTTTGAATGATGTATACACTAATTTAAGCACTAATTTAATATCTTTTAAAATGGTGGTATGATGTTTCAGCATCCTGGATAATTATTCAATGATTATAAAGTAATGTAAGTAAGTATAACAATTTTATATATACACACCATGAACTGTCAAAAAACAAAAAGTGACTAGCTCCCCTCCAAACTGTACCTTTAAAAAGGTTTAGATGTTGTGCATTAGAAATCAGATGCAAGTACCAGCCTCATAAGGTACTATCATTGACATATCACTGTTTTTCGGCCCAGAAGTCCTGCACTGTCACATCACCCACAAAGTCTGATGATCATGTTGTAGGGATTCCTCTAGGAATTTAGAGCCCTGTCCTGCAAAGGAATCCATACAGGTGGACCCTAACATCTGTTTGGAGTCCCAGTGAAGTCAATGAGCCTCTACTTGGGTGTCAGTGTTCACCCATGTGGAACCCTTTGCAGGATGGGGGTTATGACTGTGTTTGCATTGAGTTTTGGTTTTCAACATAAAATTTATTTTTAAATGTGTTCTGCAACCTAGCCATTGAAAATTGGCAAATAGAAGATCAGCAAATATGCAGACTTGTTTACAATTGCGTTACTCAATTACTCTACTCCAGGGTGAGCTATGGTGCACAGTGAAAAAGTGACCTAGAGTCCTGAATTATTCATAAACTTGCAGGTACCATACCCTCAAAGTTCCTGCTGGTAATGATCTATTGTTTTGCTCCAGTAATAACTGGTACAATACTGATAAATACAGACTACACAAACTAACAAAGTTCTGACACTGCCACATTATCTCAGAGCCCATGTTCTTTTATGGGAAACTATATGAACATGCTGCAGTTAATTCTGTCCTTAGGAATAATATCCTTTTGGTTGTTTTATCAACACTCAGTATCTGCCAACATTTTGGAAACAAAAAGACATTATTTCACTGTAGTGCTCTAAATCAGCACTGAATATTTGTGAATTCTAGCATCAGAGCTTGCACTGCACATTCATGACAAAGAAAGAAACCTTTGTTTATGCACCATCCACACAGAAGAGCCTTTGATGTACTGTTTTGAGTTTCTTCATATTGTAACTGCAGTTCATCATTCTGCTGAAGTAACTTCAGGGACAGGCTCTACATGCCAGGGACTGTGAGGGTGAATATGGCACAAAGAATAGGTGAGGAACAGGTGTTAATCATCTTCTTGCTCCGTGCTCTTCATTGATGGCTCTTCTGGAAAAGAATGGGGTTCCTGGGTGGATTAAAGTAGTGCAGAAGCTTTAAAATGTTGTGCTGCTCCGAAAAGTGACTTTAAAAATGGCACTGAAAAATCTGCGTTTACTTTCCCTCATTGACTTCTGAAGGAAATTTGCCGAGTTTACAAGTAAAAATAAACTTCTTCTAATTGCCAGCCTTGAAAACTCAGCTTGGGTCTGAAAGTCAAGCTGTATTGCTTCTGGCTCATGCACCATGTATCTAGCTACCTAGGTGCTTCTATAGCTTCCATCAATGTAGTAGAGGAGAGCTTAATGATGTGTCTAGCCTCTGTTTGCCAGAAGCTAGGAATGGGTGACAGAGTACTGATTACCAGTTCATTCCCTTTGAAACACCTGGCACTGGCCACTATCGGAAGACAGGATAATGGGCTAGATGGACCTTTGGTCTGACCCAGTATGGCCATTCTTATGTTCTAAGATTCTGCAGGGCATTTTACCTAATCTACATCTGTGAAACCTCTTGGTCTTCAAATTCTGTCTTCAGTTAGGTCTAGGGAAGACAGCTTAGGTTCTGATCCTGTAAATGATCTAGAACTCAGTCAGGATTTGGATTGGGCCAGACTGTACATGGTGGTTTGGCATAGGGGCAGCATTGTGAAGCTGCTATGGTGTTCTACAAAACTTCAGCTTTCATTTTCTGTTAAAGTAAGTTTCTAGCCATTATGGTTGTGAAGAAAACCTCAAAAATGTGAACTGAATGCAGAAGTGTATTCAGGAGACAGGAAAGTCTGAAACAAGAGCTCTAAGAAGAGTGAACTGCCCCATTTGTTTCAAAGAGGTGTTAGGAGAGATTCCCCAAGATGATCATTTAAATGTTAACATTGTTAACTATTGCATCCCTCATCTAAGAAAGGAGGAAGAATCGAATCTATGCAACCTCCCATAAGCAACGCCTCATTTTGGTGTCACTAGTGGGCGACATTTGGGTGATACAGTCAGTGCAGTGCACCTGCACCTGTATTCTCCCTCTGTGGTCCACCAAAAGCACCCAGTTTTAGGCTTCTGTCTGCCAGCTATCACCTCTTTGGCAGAGACACATTTTAAGCAGTTAAAACACCAAAGCACGTTAAGTCAGAAGTCAAGTTAGAAACTAGGCACCGTGCATATAAGGTCATGCTATGTGGAGGATGCCATTTGAGAGCAAAATGGCATCCTTCATGTGGCAAAAGTGCCCGTATGTCATTCTGCTGAAAACCAACCCCACTACAATGCAGCCCATAGGGAACTGTGGGAAGGCACAAGGACTATCAGCACCCAAGTTAAATAACCAGGGTTACAGCCTATATCCACATTGCAAAGTGAGCAGGTTAAAGCCCAACTTAAAGTAAAGCCAGGGCTCTAACCCACACCTCGAATCAGATAAGCTAGCCCAGGTTCAGAGCACCTCCAAACCTGAGTTAAAGATTTGTGGGGGGGGATGGGAGGAGCAGGAGAACTAAACCAGTGCTTAATTTGTGCCAGGGTTTGACAGGGCTGAGCCCCAGAACCTCTAGGCTTGCTGTGCCACTTACAGGGGCACTGGAATGGGGTGTGGGGAGGGGGCAGGGGAAGGTCAGGAGGCCATGGCTCTCCCACTTTTTACCAGCTGTAAGGTCAAGCAACAGGCAGAGAGGAGCGAGTGGGGGGGTCGGGGGGAAGGGGCAGTGCCACGGTTTGGGCATCTGTGGCCCCTCCACTTGTAGGGCACTTCCTCTGCACTGGTCAGTTATGAAAGTAAAAAAAATTGCTTGAGCTCCAGCATCTAATTGGTTGAGCCCTGGCACCTCTTTCATTACAAATTAAGCACTGAATTAAACCCTTGGTAAGAGCACAAGTTAATTCTGTAGTGAAGACATATCCTCTCAGTGCAATTTTTAGATCTACTTTTTTGATGAGACTATTCCATAAAATTCATTCTTTATGGATTATTTATCCACCAGCTGGTTTGCAGGGAACACTTAAGCTATATAGATTGTTCCTCTGCTGTGTTTCTATATACAAAATGTTAGTTATAACTGCAGTTATAACTGAGTGAGGAAAAAAATAATTTATGTATTTATACAACAGCTGCAAATTTGCATTTTGCTGAAGTTCTGGAGCTATGGCAAGAAAAAAAACAAACAAAAACAAAGACACCCCAGAATACTAATTTTAAAAATACCAACACACACAACTCTCACCACATTAGAGAGCTGTACTTTACTAGACATACCTGAACTGTTCCACATTTATGTCACTAAGCCATCTGCTTGCCTGGCCTTTTAGCCTCCCATTTAGATTTTCACTCCTGTTCTCTGATAACAGAAATCCCTGTTGTTTTACTAGATTATTGCCTATATGCTTTTGGCAAAGAGATTATTTTGTCAGGTGTGGAATCAAATTCAAAATACTTAATATTACATAATGTGGATGTATTTACACACATGGAAGGAGGACAACTGAACAAACATACAAAACAATACTGGGCATAGTTTACATAGGTTTCAGTCAGAGAACTGTATGTGAGCCTAGAATATATAGGTTTTAACTTGTTACCACTGAAATTAATAGAAAAACTCCCATCCACATCAATGGGAACTTTGCTATTAATTTCAGTGGTAACAAGCCTGGGCCAATTATTTGCAATAGTATATTCAGCTTTTGAGCTAGAAGGTCTGATCCTGCAAAAGCTGAGTGCCATCAGCTCTCATTGAAATCAACACAGAAGTAAGAGCACTCACGATCTTTTAGGGCTGGGCCCTAAAGCAAGGTATTTTCTTTCCAGACAGGATTCCTTAGAGAAGAAGGGTGGTTTATAGCTGAGATGGGAAACAAAGGATTTCCTGATCTCTGATGGCACAGTTTTGACCCAGACCCTACAGTGAAGTCACCAGACCCAGGAAGGGATCCCGCATATGAGATTTATACCATAGGGTGCTAGAAATCTCTGCAGTGTTGTCTGAGCGAAAACAAGTAGTGGATGTGGATGGCTGGAAAAATAGAGCTGAGAAGGAAAAACCCTGGGAGTAGGAAAAAGATCTGCCTGGGTTTGTGTGTTCTCCTTGACTCTTTTTAAGGAACTGTACTATTAGTACAGCAAAGACTACTGTTAAGGGATGTTTGGACATTTCATTCCTCCCAGCTCTCTGACTTGGAGCTGATGGGAACATTTAAAAACTCAGCATTCACACACACACACACTCCTCTCACACACACCACCTTACTAATTCTTCTGGGAATTAAAAATATATATCTGCCTTTTCTCCATGACTAATAGTTTCATAGCTATTTAATATTCAGGTCATAGAAGTGACCAGGATTTCCAGCTCAGCATCTGGCTGGCAGCCTCAAAGTCAATTCAATTAAAGTGAATTTCCCCTCCTCTCCATCAGAGGGGAGCTCATTGCAAACTACAACCCAATTTGAGGATTAGAGTCACAACCTCCCAATATGCTTATAGTTACCAATTATCTATTTAGCAAGTCATCTCCAGTTGTCCCACACCCAAAACATTCACAAAGATTTTATCCCACCATTCCTAAAACATGCCTTTAAAACTCTGTGCTCAACACAGAGACAGTCCCTGCACTGAAGAGTTGCAGTCTAAGGCTATGTCTACACTGAGCACCTTACAGTGGCCTGGCTGTGCCACTACAGCCACACTGTTGTAAGGTGCACAGTGTAGCAACTCTTTGTGGTCAGGAGAGAGCTCTCCTGACAAAATAAAATCACCCCCAATGAGATGCTCTCCCACCAACGAAGCGCTGTCCACACCATTGCTTTTCATAGTTAAATCTTGTGTCATTCAGGGAGGCGTTTTCCCCTCACACCTCTGAGTGACAAAAGTGCAGTGTGGACATAGACACACTAGAACACCCAGAGAAACATAGGCACCAACTCACTGGGTGCTCCAGCCCTGGAGCACCCACAGGGAAAAAGTGGTGGGTGCTCAGCACCCACCAAGAGCCCCCCCCATCAGAACCTCCCCCTAGCAGGCCCTGACAATCAGCTCCTCATTCTCCCTCCCCACGCCTCCCGCCTGCTGCAATAAGCTGTTTTGCAGCATGCAGAAGGGGGAGGGGGGAAGGGAAGAGGAAGAGCAAGGACATGGCATGCTTGGTGGAGGGGGGGAGGTACAGGGCAGAAGAGGTGGGGCAGGGGGTGAGGCCTTGGGGGAAGGAGTGGAGTGGGGCTTGGGGCAGAGCCAGGGATTGAGCACCCTCTGACACACTGGAAAGTCAGCACCTGTGCAGAGGAAGACATTTGATGAGAATTTTTTCCTTACTCAGTCCCCTGTAATGGGTTTGCTCTACTCACTGCTGGATAGCGCTGTCTTCTAGCAGTTCTGGGGATTACCTCATTCAGGCCAAACCTCTTCCAGCAGATATACCCAGTTAGAGAAAGGCTGCAGAGGAGAAACTTACTCTCAGGAATCACAGCTGTCCTTGCCATGATTCCAGGTCACTATTGTGGTTTCCCCTTCCAGCTGGGGCAGGTGGAGGCAGAGAGAAGTGCATCAAGATTCCTGCTCTCTAGCAGTCCTCTGCTTCACTGCCTGATGGTGCCACTCCAGCAGTGGCTGGCAGAGAAACCAGGCCTACTGTCTACTCCAGGTTCCAGTTCAGGGACCCTCTATACAGCAGCCAAGGTCCATTCTCCGAGCTGTTTCTATACATCCTACCCCTCCCACTTCCTCTGGGTTTGCCAGTCTTTTCCCTCCCAGGCAATAACTTTTGGCAACTCATCTTTGCAGCCTCTAAATACTCCTCCCTCTTACCTGAGAGTGACTGCAGACTCCTTCCCTAGCACCCCTTCTGTTGCCAGCCTCCTGGCTTGCGTAGAAGCCCTACCTGTCCCTCACAGGTGAGCTTCTTTCTAATTAGCTACCTCCACCTTCAAGCTCCCCTGTTTGCAGCCTAATTAGATGATTGGGCCCACCTGGGCTAATCTGGCTCTTGCAGGGCCAGTGTGGGAAGCACATCCTTCACAAACCCTCCCCTTCACAACTGCAAGTGTTCTCCTATTCTAAGTCACCTACCCCATAGCTGCCACACCTAGGCTCTCAAGTCATTGCTTTCTTGTCTTAGATACACAAATGCAAGAAGCCTGGGAAACAAGCAGGGAGAACTGGAAGTCCTGGCACAGTCAAGGAATTATGATGTGATTGGAATAAGAGAGACTTGGTAGGATAACTCACATGACTGGAGTACTGTCATGGATGGATATAAACTGTTCAGGAAGGACAGGCAGGGCAGAAAAGACGGGAGTTGCATTGTATGTAAGGGAGAAGTATGACTGCTCAGAGCTCAAGTATGAAACTGCAGAAAAACCTGAGAGTCTCTGGATTAAGTTTAGAAGTGTGAGCAACAAGGGTGATGTCGTGGTGGTAGTCTGCTATAGACCATTGGACCAAGGGGATGAGGTTTTCTTCCAGCAACTCACGGAAGTTACTACATCGCAGGCCCTGGTTCTCATGGGAGACTTCAATCACCCTGAAATCTGCTGGGAGAGCAATACGGCAGTGCACAGACAATCCAGGAAGTTTTTGGAAAGTGTAAGGGACAATTTCCTGGTGCAAGTGCTGGAGGAACCAACTAGGGGCAGACCTCTTCTTGACCTGCTGCTCACAAACCGGGAAGAATTAGTAGAGGAAGCAAAAGTGGATGGGAACCTGGGAGGCAGGACCAGGAGATGGTCAAGTTCAGGATCCTGACACAGGGAAGAAAGGAGAGCAACAGAATATAGACCCTGGACTTCAGAAAAGCAGACTGACTCCCTCAGGGAACTGATGGGCAGGATCCCCTGGGAGAACTACATGAAGGGGAAAGGAGTCCAGGAGAGCTGGCTGTATTTTAAAGAATCCTTATTGAGGTTACAGGGACAAACCATCCCAGTGTGTAGAAAGAATAGTAAATATGGCAGGCGACTAGCTTGGCTTAACAGTGAAATCCTTGCTGATCTTAAACACAAAAAAGCAGCTTACAGTAAGTGGAAGATTGGACAAATGACCAAGGAAGGGTATAAAAATATTGCTCGGGCATGCAGGAGTGAAATCAGGAAGGCCAAATCACACCTGGAGTTGCACCTAGCAAGAGATATTACGAGTAACAAGAAGGGTTTCTTCAGGTATGTTAGCAACAAGAAGAAAGTCAAGGAAAGCATGGGCCCCTTACTGAATGAGGGAGGCAACCTAGTGACAGAGGATGTGGAAAAAGCTAATATACTCAATGCTTTGTTTGCCTCTGTCTTCACAAACAAGGTCAGCTCCCAGACTACTGGGCAGCACAGCCTGGGGAGGAGGTGAACAGCCCTCTGTGGAGAAAGAAGTGTTTTGGGACTATTTAGAAAAGCTGGACAAGCACAAGTCCATGGGGCTGGATGCGCTGCATCCGAGAGTGCTAAAGGAGTTGGTGGATGTGATTGCAGAGTCATTGGCCATTATCTTTGAAAACTCATGGCGATCGGGGGAAGTCCCGGACGACTGGAAAAAGGTTAATGTAGTGCCCATCTTTAAAAAAGGGAAGGAGGAGGATCCTGGGAACTACAGGCCAGTCAGTCTCACCTCAGTCTCTGGAAAAATCATGGAGCAGGTCCTCAAGGAATCAATTCTGAAACACTTAGAGGAGAGGAAAGTGATCAGGAAGAGTCAGCATGGATTCACTAAGGGCAAGTCATGCCTGACTAATCTAATTGCTTTCTATGACGAGATAACTGGCTCTGTGGATGAGGGGAAAGCAGTGGACGTGTTGTTCCTGGACTTTAGCAAAGCTTTTGACACGGTCTCCCACAGTATTCTTGCCAGCAAATTAAAGAAGTATGGGCTGGATGAATGGACTACAAGGTGGATAGAAAGTTGGCTAGATTGTCAGACTCAACGGGTAGTGATCAATGGCTCCATGTCTAGTTGGCAGCCGGTATCGAGTGCCCCAAAGGTCGGTCCTCAGGCCGGTTTTGTTCAGTATCTTCATAAATGATCTGGAGGATGGTGTGGATTGCACCCTCAACAAGTTTGCAGATGACACTAAACTGGGAGGAGAGGTAGATAAGCTGGAGGGTAGGGATGGGATACAGAGGGACCTAGACAAATTGGAGGATCGGGCCAAAAGAAATCTGATGAGGTTCAACAAGGACAAGTGCAGAGTCCTGCACTTAGGACGGAAGAATCCCATGCACTGCTACAGACTAGGGAACAAATGGTTTGGAAGCAGTTCTGCAGAAAAGGACCTAGGGGTTACAGTGGACAAGAAGCTGGATATGAGTCAACAGTGTGCCCTTGTTGCCAAGAAGGTCAATGGCATTTTGGGATGTATAAGTAGGGGCATTGCCAGCAGATTGAGGGACATGATCATTCCCCTCTATTAGACACTGGTGAGTCTTGGAGTACTGTGTCTAGTTTTGGGCCCCACACTACAAGAAGGATGTGGAAAAATTCAAAAACGTCCAGCAGAAGGCAACAAAAATGATTAGGGGACTGGAACACATGACTTATGAGGAGCAGGGGTTGGACTAGATGACCTCCTGAGGTCCCTTCCAACCCTGATATTCTATGATCTCTGACCATGAACTGCAGCCTGTCCTGCTCCTGCATAGCACCTCTGAGTTTCTCCCACAGGAGCTCCAGGGCATGTGCAGCCTCCTGCTAGGCCTGCTCCACAGTTAACAACTTCTCTGTCAGCTGGTCCACCCAGTCCTCCAGCACCCTGGCTCCCAGGAGCCGAGTCCCCACTGTTTTGTGGTTTTTCCTCAGTGTTAGCCCCTCCCAGGGAGGAAAGTAATTAAAACAGGGACTTTCTCTTCCCCCTCAGCCATAGCACCTTCAGGGCTGGGCCTTTGGCCTCCTAGTCCTGGAGCGCCTTTCCCATGCCTGGCCCTTACGACAACTCTTGTTTCTTTCCTGCAGGATTCTGTACAGCTGCTGCTGCTGACTAGTTACCCACACCATACAGTCTTGTAAATGCACTTGGGTTTCCCACAGTCTCTGCTGGTTCTCCAATATCTATCCCCACATAGCATGGACCCACCCCTGTTGCATCTCAGCTCTCCTCTGTGGGAGCAGGAACTCTGGCATCCAGCCCTCTCTCCGTTACAGCCCCTTGCAGCACGGTTCAACCCCCTCACAGTCTCTCTCTGCCTCTCACCTCTGGGTTCTTGTCAGACAGTCTGTGACTGACCCCTTGTATCAGAGGTGACCATCTTGCCTGCATTCTCCAATTGCAACAGCTTTGTTCTTCTCAGTGTGGGATAGCACCACCTGCTGTCAGTTTTGGGGATTAGCTCAGTCAGACTGATGCCCCTTCCAGGAGTTACACCCTATCAGTTTCTCTTCTGCATTCTCTCTCTTGCTCTCAGGAGGCACAGCTGTTGTCCTCTTCATGATTCAGCCCTCTCACCAGATCGCTATTGTCGTTTTGCCTTCCGGGAGAGCATATCAAAGTTCCTGCTCTCCAGCAGTCTCAGGTAGTCTTCTGCTTCACAGTGCCACTCCTGCAATGGCTAGCAGGGAAACCCAAGCCCATCCTCTGCTCCAGATTCTGGCTCATGGACCCTCTACACAGCTGCCAAGGTCCATTCCCTGCACCTTGCTGCCTTTCTCTGTGTCACTTCCATACCTCCTCTCTTTCCCCACTCCTCTGGGTTTACCAAACTCTTTCTTCCTTCCCTCCTAGGGAGTAACTTTAGGCAACTTGTCTCTGACTCTGGAGTCTTCTGTTGCCAGCCTCCTGACTTTTGTAGAAGCTCCACTCACAGGTAAACTTCTCTCTCATTAACTTCCTCCAGCATAAAGCTCCTATTTGTAGCCTAATTATCTGATTGGGCCCACCTCGCCTAATTCAGTTCTTGCAGGGCTAATGTTAGGAGCACACCCCCTCTTCCATTTACTTTCAGGTAGATGAGACATTTGACCAATGAGAGTTAGTGTTTGTGGGCCGCATGGAAATTAGTCTTTAGGAGTCATTTGAATAAGGAAAGGAACCTGGGCTGGCATATTGGAAATGAGATTGCATTTAATGCATCTTGTGGCATGGTAGAAAGCACAAAGACAGGACTGGCAGCAGGATACAAAAGGGACATTAAGACTGGTATTGTTGGTAAAGCAAAGGAAGCGAGGGGGAATATAATAAGAAACAAGATCATGGATATGGGC
The DNA here is from genome assembly GCF_009764565.3 of Dermochelys coriacea. Taxonomy (NCBI): domain Eukaryota; kingdom Metazoa; phylum Chordata; order Testudines; family Dermochelyidae; genus Dermochelys; species Dermochelys coriacea. The sequence goes on along the minus strand of NC_050075.1, from coordinate 74,451,524 downwards.
TTGAGCAGAGTTGTGCAGGACCCTCATGGGAAGGATAGGAACTTTGAACTAGTTATGATGGGCAAAGGAGAACCAGTGGAGGAATTCAGAGAGGTGAATGATGTGGTCCGATTGGACAAGAAAGATCATTTTACCAACGGTGTTTTGAATGGATAAGAATGGAGGCCAAGGGGGAGGATGATACATCCAGGAGGCCAGGGCAGAAGAGGGTGAACTAATGAGGTGGAGGATGCATGTTTTATCTGTTAAGATAGAAAAGAAGGGTCAGATTTCTGAAATGTTACCATGAAGGAAGCAACAAGAATTGGTAAGGGCCTGATGTGAGGGGAGGAGTCTAAGATGACTCCAAGGTGGGAGCTTGAGTGATGAGAAGTATTACCCACAACAGTGGAGAAAGGTGGAGATAGAGAGGGCATAGGAGAAAAATAAGAAGCTCTGTTTTGGTGGCCAATATTTAGCTAACAGCAAGCCATCTAGGATGAAGTATCAGAGAGCTTGATATGCATGGCTGAACAGAGGAAGACAAATAAGATGTTTCAGAGTCATCACCAAATTATTATTTATTATTTATTATACAGGAGCACCTGAAGGCCCCAGTCAGAATTGTGCTAGGTGCTGTACAAACACAGAGTAAAAGACAGTTCCTGCCCTAAAGATTTGACCATCTAATCAAAGATCAACTGAAACAGAGATGGTAGCTGAAATTGTTTGGCTCACAGAATTTACAAACTCCACCAGTGGTATCTGAATAGTTTAAGTCCCTGGGCCATATCCTTTGGTCTGACAGACCTTCTGGGATTCACAGATATTGCCTCCCGGTACTTGGACCCATCTTCTGACTGTGTCATTCACCCAGTGGCCAAATGGGATGAGAAACCAGTTGCAGACGGATGCCATTGCTCCTGGCCGAGGGTTCTGAGCAGGGTTAGATGGCACAGTGGATAAAATGCTGGTGGCCAGCTTACCCTAGTGTTCTCGTTGCTACTGTCAAGATGAAAGAGTGTGACAATGGAAAGTTTGAAGAAGATTATTAGTGTAGACAAGGTTTTGGCTTTAGAAGCTTGCAGACTCTTCAGGTATTGTCTGCAGAGTTAGTTAATTCCACAGAGACATCACAAAGCTATCAGAGATACAAATTTTTGTCATGAATAACTTCTAAATTTATCACCCTACTTTCTAAAAACACTCCAATAAAAATCTGCATTGAAGACACGAACAAAACAATTTTTAATTTCTAGACTAAGACCCAGATTTAGAGCTCGCTGTAGCTCTTTTAAGGCACAAATAAGGATGGCAGACTCAATCTAAAGAATTTCCCTATGAGATAGGCATTATCACCTCCATTTTACACATAAGGAAACCCAGGTTAAATGAGTTGGCCACAGCAAGTTAGTGACAGAGTCAAGATTAGAACCCAAGAGTTCCTGGCACCCAGTCCAGTGCTCACTCAGACCACATTGTTCTCCTTGGACTTGGGCATACTAAGAAAATTTGGATGCATAATCCATCACTGACACATTTCCACCAACTGAGAATTATAGGCTCAAATGTTGCCAGTGTAGACACAGCCTATTTTTAAAAAACCCTTATGACTAACACACATTTTCTGGGCACCAAAAAGTCACAGAAGGATAATTTAGTTAAAAGAATAAACTTCGAATGCAAAAAAAGGTACATTAAAATGATCCAGTGAAAGAAATAGATGGAAAAGAAGAATGCACACACAGTACTGTGCTAGCAGCTAGTTTAATAAACAGTGGAACCCTCTTAAATGAAAGTCTGTAAAAGGGACAGACTACTTAAATTGTTTCTGCAATTAGATCATGCATTCACCGTGCATGTATTACACACACTCAGTAAATCATATTCAGAACTGGGTGAACTGGCAAAGAAAACAAAATTCAATCAGGAATAAAGCTTTTCATCCTTTCAGAATGTGCTTAGCAAGCTCTTTCCAAAAGTAGTGACACTTAACCCTCCCTTCCACCCAACAAATTTCTGAACAGTTTATAGGACTCTCTGACCTCTAACAGTCTTTCAGCCACCAAGAGAAATTCTCCATACAGTACAACTAGTGCAGAACTTTTCAGGTAATCAATCACATACTCATGACTCATATGAAGGTGGCATGAGTCTGGTCTCTCCACCCTTCATCAGAACAGGTTACACTTAGTGCAGGGTAAAAAAGCTTCGCTCAGAAAAGAAAGGTAACAACAACATTTTAAACTTGGATTTGTTACACAGAGAGAGTTCCAAAGACATGCTTGGCAAGAATCAGCAATATCGCCTTTATTAAAGAGAGCACACAGTGCCAACTCTGTTCACTTTGAAAATGAGATGTGCTGGGCCAAATTTTGCTCACATTTATGCCAATATAAATTTGAAGTAACTCCAATGACTTCAGTAGAGTTAGTCCAGATTTATACCGATGCAACGGAAAGCAGAATTTATCCTACTGTTCCCCTATTCCCGCACTGAACCAAATGACCTACCTACAATCATTGCACTGCACCACTATCCTTTAACCCGCACTTGTTTAATATATGCAAACCATTCACAAAGCACATTGATGAAAGTGAAGAAAGAGAATAATTTTATTTAAAAGGCTGGAGAAGGTGAGGATTTCCCTGGTCTGCATTCTCTTTTAAGATTATTGTTGGAATCATGTTCTCATCATTTACACTTAATTATGTGCAAAGATTGTATAACAAGAGGCTGAATTGTCTTTCAACACCTTCATAAATCCAATTTTAAAGAAATATGTATTTTTTCAATTATTTTCCCAAGTTGTTAAAAACAAATTTCTTTTCATGCCATCAGTCCTTTTCCTTCCTTTGCTTTATAAGCAAACTACTCCCTGGTACAGGCATCACAGTCACCACAGGAACAGATTAAAAAGGATGACACCACATTGCCATTTTTGCAAAAATGGCAAAGGAACTGAGTAATGGAGTAGATAAAGCTGGCCCAGCAGAACTGCTTCACTCCACATGATTTGGTGAAATTATATACAGGGATAGAGTCACTTGGTGAACTGCAACTGAGTCATGCATTCTTTAACTTCAACTTTCAGTTACGTTTGGCCTAAGGAACAGACACAGACAGACACATAAAACAAAATAGTGGGCACCAAGTCAATAATAATTATTATACTTCTGCATAGCAACATTCATTCCAGGTTCTCAAAGTGCTTTGCAAACAATTAGCCTTCACAATAATGTGAGAGAGACAAGGTGGGAGAGGTAAATAGCTTTTATTGGACCAACTTCTGTTGATGAAAGAGACAAGTTTTTGAGCTCCACAAAGCTACAACAACACTGCAATTCACACCATGTGACATAGAAAAGTATTAATATCTTCATTTTACAGATGAGGAAACTGAGGCACTGAAGAAGTAAGTATCATATGAGAGGCAATTCAGCATGTCAGTTGCAGAGCTGGACCTAGAACCCAGGAGTTCAGACTTTAATCACTAGACCACTGTCTCATAGATACACACATTCCTGCTCTGAACCACATAAGAGGCACTAAAATGTCATCTCAATTGAGACACCATAAGCACTAACAGAACTCTGAGACAGGCCCTGCTTAAGTATTTTATGGTCTGACAGTAACTTCTGCATTTAAACTTGTGTTACCTCTGAAAACATTTGAGTTGGTCATGTCTAGACTTCAAAATGCCAGAGTATTTTCAATTTAGATGAAAGCCAAGGGTTTGGCAGGTCTACCTCCATACAAACAGTCAAATATTTGAAACTTCAACTCCTCCTTGGGTAGATATATGAAGCCATTCCCCTTCAGGACTGACTCGGAATCTGAAGTGAACCAAAGCATTATGTCCCAGATCTTTGAGGATCTGGATGAGGTAGAAGTAATATTGATAATCTGCTTAATTGCAATGGAAATGACAACACCACAATGAGAGACTGAGTAATGTTCCGCAGAATGCCAAAGAAAACAACCTGAAATTGAACAAGAACAAATGCCTAAGCAGGCTGAATGAGATCAGATATCTAGGATACATATTCAGTATTAAAGGAGTTTGACCATATCAAAGAAACATGGAGGCAATTGTACAAATAGATTCCAAAAAAGGAGGCTTTACAGAGATTCAAAGGTATGTGAATATATTTTAAAAATTCATCCCTAATTTGCCACAATTAAATTCTCCTCTCAGAATACTGCTTGAGAACAGGACAAAATGGAACTGGGAAGAGTGGCAAAAAACATTTTGAAGAATTAAAGTAGTCATCAAAGCACCCTACTCTAATATTATGAGACTAAGAGACTAAGACTAATTAGCAAAGAGACTAAGATCTCGGTCAATGCAAACTCAAATGGATTGTGATCACCCAGTGATTTATGCTTCCAAAGCACTGACTAAAACACAGTAGAACTACCCCCAGACTGAAAAAAAAAGTGGGAATAGTTTTGGTTATGAGTAGTTACATAAATATGAACAGAAAAAATGTCAAAGCACAAACAGTTGGAAACCACTGGAGACTATTGTGCACAGTACGGGCCATGCTTCAAAAAAACTATTATGAAATTGCAAAAATACTCATCAAATGTGAAATACAGACCCTATAAGGAGCTTATTATAGTGCACCTGATTTCAAGAGTGCCTATAAATAGTGAAAGCAAGGTACTGCTGGAAGCAGAGCTCAAAATATATGACTTAAATACTTTCCACATAGGAAACAGAAATTGATAAGCTCAGTTAAAAGTCACTGATCCAACTCACAATAGCACATGTAGGATCTGCCTAAGAACTGTGAACCTCAAACATTTGCCAAGAATGCCATCTAACTGACACCCTGCCAGAAGACATGGCTCAAACTGGCACCTAGCCCCTTCAAGCTTCCCGTTACCCTAGAGGACAGCACTCTGAGAGGTTCTACACATGAACATGGACAGATTTGGCACCAATAGGGAGCTGGCTTGATGTAATTGTTTGGCAAATTGTTAGCTCTTCACTTCTCCAAAATGGATTTGTACATGTAATCAGTGACATTCATAACAAAGGGCTTGAATCCTGAGAAGTGCTGAGCATCTCCTGAAATGGCTAAGTATCCTCAGCTAAAGGATGTCGATGGGAACTGAGGCTGTTCAGACTCTTGCATAATCAAGTTCCAAGTTTTCATCTCTCTGTGACTTAGATGAAAACCACATTGGATCATGGCTCATCTCTGTTCCCAAAGCCTGACAATGAGCCTCAATTGTTCAAAATTTCCCTTGGCCATCAATATCTCAAACACAACTGCAATGCTTGAGGTGCAGCGATGATGATTTAATTAAGTGGTGTGGGATGTATTTTCATGTTCTTATATTACCCAGGTTGCTGTAGAGACTTGTTTTTTTGTTCATATGAGAAGTGAAAGGCTAAAATATAATTTGTATTTATTCCAAAAGACGATCATCTAGGCAACAAGTATGTGAGTGAACATGACTGAACTTTAAATAATGCCATTCCTTCCCAGTTCCCCTGCTGATCATCAGTTATTTCACGTGACAAAATGAGTAAGGGATCACTGTCAGGGCACAGACGCCAATAATTCTTTACACTGCGGGGGAAAAAATGTGCATGAATAGGCACCATATGTGGCCCTGGTCATGGGAATTCATCCCTGCACCTCAATTAACTTGGTGCAGGAACCGAAGCAGAGGCAAAATGGTAGCTCTGCCCCTCCCCTATCTTGGAGCTTGCTGTGGACTGCTTTAGTCCCAGGTATATGTTAGTACAGCCTCTGGGCTGCCATAACACTTGCCCCAGACACAACTACTCTTATAGGCTACTCTGCAGCTGGGAATATTTGGGTCATAGGAACATCCTGGCCATGCCAGCTCCCTCTCTGACATGTCCCAACATTCCCCCTTCCTCTCTCTGCCCCCTGCAAGATTCTGTTGTGAGCAGTGCAAAGCTATCTATATTGTCTCCTTGCATGTTGGGGACTTTGCCTATGTCAAGGGGACTCCCTGAGCAGCTGTTAGGGTGGCTGTATGTGGCCCCTTTATGCAAGCACAGCCAGTGTAAAGCTACCATAATACATCTGTAAATGTGGTTCTCAATGTATTTAGCATTAAGACATTTCTGAGAATTTCTACCACAGCTAGATCTTTGAAAATCAAAAAGCAGAGTCTGGTATACTTGTGCTGTCCTGATAATCAGCCAAAGCTACATTCACAGATTCTCAGAGGGGAAAACCTGAGTTATAATTAGATTACCAATCCACACACAGTACCAGAATAGTAGTGTGGACTTTCTTAAAGGCTGTAATCATCCCACAATTATCTCTCCTTTTGCCCCTTCACCCCCACAAACATGATACAGTTCTGTGGTGACCTAGAATCCTATTTTGACGTCTCAGACTCAAGGAATATTTCCAACACACCTCTGACCAACATATTAACCCACAGAGACCTTCCTGCCAACACTACAAAAAGAAGGATTCTGGGTGGACTCCTCCTGAAGGTCGAAACAGCAGCCTGGATTTCTACATAGAGTGCTTCCGCCGACGTGCACGAGCTGAAATTGTGGAAAAGCAGCATCGCTTACCCCATAACCTCAGCCATGCAGAACACTGTGCCATCCACAGCCTCAGAAACAACTCTGACATCATAATCAAAAAGGCTGACAAAGGAGGTGCTGTCGTCATCATGAATAGGTCGGAGTATGAACAAGAGGCTACTAGGCAGCTCTCCAACACCACTTTCTACAAGCCATTACCCTCTGATCCCACTGAGAGTTACCAAAAGAAACTACAGCATTTGCTCAAGAAACTCCCTGAAAAAGCACAAGAACAAATCCGCACAGAGACACCCCTAGAACCCCGACCTGGGGTATTCTATCTGCTACCCAAGATCCATAAACCTGGAAATCCTGGATGCCCCATCATCTCAGGCATTGGCACCCTGACAGCAGGATTGTCTGGCTATGTAGACTCCCTCCTCAGGCCCTTCGTTACCAGCACTCCCAGCTATCTTCGAGACACCACTGACTTCCTGAGGAAACTACAGTCCATTGGTGATCTTCCTAAAAACACCATCCTGGCCACTATGGATGTAGAAGCCCTCTACACCAACATTCCACACAAAGATGGACTACAAGCCGTCAGGAACAGTATCCCCGATACTGTCACGGCTAACCTGGTGGCTGAACTTTATGACTTTGTCCTCACCCATAACTATTTCACATTTGGTGACAATGTATATCTTCAAATCAGCGGCACTGCGATGGGTACCCGCATGGCCCCACAGTATGCCAACATTTTTATGGCTGACTTAGAACAACGCTTCCTCAGATCTCATCCCCTAAGGCCCCTACTCTACTTGCGCTACATTGATGACATCTTCATCATCTGGACCCATGGAAAAGAAGCTCTTGAGGAATTCCACCATGATTTCAACAATTTCCATCCCACCGTCAACCTCAGCCTGGACCAGTCCACACAAGAGATCCACTTCCTGGACACTACGGTGCTAATAAGCGATGGTCACATAAACACCACCCTATATCGGAAACCTACTGACCGCTATTCCTACCTACATGCCTCTAGCTTTCATCCAGATCATACCACTCGATCCATTGTCTACAGCCAAGTGCTACGATATAACCGCATTTGCTCCAACCCCTCAGACAGAGACAAACACCTACAAGATCTCTATCATGCATTCCTACAACTACAATACCCACCTGCTGAAGTGAAGAAACAGATTGACAGAACCAGAAGAGTACCCAGAAGTCACCTACTACAGGACAGGCCCAACAAAGAAAATAACAGAACGCCACTAGCCATCACCTTCAGCCCCCAACTAAAACCTCTCCAACGCATCATCAAGGATCTACAACCTATCCTGAATGACGACCCATCCCTCTCACAGATCTTGGGAGACAGGCCAGTCCTTGCTTACAGACAGCCCCCCAATCTGAAGCAAATACTCACCAGCAACCACACACCACACAACAGAACCACTAACCCAGGAACCTATCCTTGCAACAAAGCCCGTTGCCAACTCTGTCCACATATCTATTCAGGGGATACCATCATAGGGCCTAATCACATCAGCCACACTATCAGAGGCTCGTTCACCTGCCCATCTACCAATGTGATATATGCCATCATGTGCCAGCAATGCCCCTCTGCCATGTACATTGGCCAAACTGGACAGTCTCTACGTAAAAGAATGAATGGACACAAATCAGACGTCAAGAATTATAACATTCAAAAACCAGTTGGAGAACACTTCAATCTCTCTGGTCACTCGATCACAGACCTAAGAGTGGCTATCCTTCAACAAAAAAGCTTCAAAAACAGACTCCAACGAGAGACTGCTGAATTGGAATTAATTTGCAAACTGGATACAATTAACTTAGGCTTGAATAGAGACTGGGAATGGATGAGTCATTACACAAAGTAAAACTATTTCCCCATGGTATTTCTCCCCCCCACCCCACCCCCCACTGTTCCTCTGATATTCTTGTTAACTGCTGGAATTAGCCTACCTTGCTTGTCACCATGAAAGGTTTTCCTCCTTTCCCCCCCCCTGCTGCTGGTGATGGTTTATCTTAAGTGATCACTCTCCTTACAGTGTGTATGATAAACCCATTGTTTCATGTTCTCTGTGTGTGTGTATATAAATCTCTCCTCTGTTTTTTCCACCAAATGCATCCGATGAAGTGAGCTGTAGCTCACGAAAGCTTATGCTCTAATAAATTTGTTAGTCTCTAAGGTGCCACAAGTACTCCTTTTTCTTTTTGCGAATACAGACTAACACGGCTGCTACTCTGAAATAATTATCTCTGTGGCAGTTAACCCATGATGGCTCTGCAAGCTTCCCCCATCTGGCAGCTTTTACTGTTGCTAAACTGGATGACAATTCCCTGACACACTTGCTTGTGTGCCTTGCCAGCAAACTCTTTAGGGCTTTGCTAGACCAAACCTTGCCTAGCAGGTAACAATCAGTGAATTCCAGCTCCTGAGTTCCTCAAAACTGTCTCTCTGCAATGCACAACTCCTATCATGGTCTGCCAACAGAGGTTATTAAGTTCACTGCTCCCTTAAAAAGACATCTTACTACCTTAACTGGGATTAGCAAATACGCAAGTCGAGCTTGCATGTCCACACTATGCTCATTGTGTTAGCAGAGTGCAACCTCACTAGCAGGGTTTACATTGACGCACGGAGCACAGCTTTGTGGGTAACTATCCCACAGTGCACATAGCTGAGTGGAAATTTGGGTTGGGCTTACAATGCCTTATGTGACCAAAACATTGGTGCGGGTGGTTATGGCAACATGGCATTACCATCCCATGATGCACTTACCTCCCTCCCTGAAATCAATGGCAAACAAACCAAGCCTTTTTTGTAAGCCTGGGTTATCTGCACGGACACCATAGCACCATAAGCATGGACCCCACTCAGCTGTACTCTGTTGTTGTGAGCATTACAAACACCTTGTGCCTTATCCTGCAGTATTTACATAGCCAATACAGGAGCCGCTATGCAGAACAATGTGATGCCACACAATCAGCCTGCTGGAAGACATAGAGCAGAGAAATTCGCAGTTGCTAGCGACACTCACGCATCACCTTGACAGAGTTGAGTGCCGTTTCTGGGCACGGGAAACAAGCACTGATTGGTGGGACTGCATAATTATGCAGATATGAGATGATAAGCAGTGGCTGCAGAACTTTCAAAGGCATAAGGCCACTTTCCAGGAACTGTGTGAAGAGCTTTCCCCAGCTCTGAAGCACAGCAATACTAAAATGAGAGCTGCTCTGGCAGTGGAGAAGTGAGTGGTGATAGCTCTGTGGGAGGTTGCAATGCCAGACTGCTACCAGTCAGTGGGACATCAGTTTGGAGTGGGTAAATCTACTATGGGATCTGTTGTGATCCAAGTTTGCAGGGCCATCAACAGACTTCTGCTAAGAAGGGTAGTGACTCAGGGCAACGTGCAGGACATAGTGGCTGGTTTTGCTAGGATGGGGTTTCCTAACTGCGGGACGATAGACAGAATGCGTATCCCTATCTTGGCACCAGACCACCTTGCCAAAGAGTACATAAATCAAAAGGGGTACTTTTCAATGGTGTTGCAAGCACTGATGGATCACAGGGGCCATTTCACCAACATCAATGTGGGATGGTCAGGAAAGGCGCACGACGTATGCATCTTTAGAAACACAGGTCTATTTAGAAAGCTGCAAGCGGGGACTTTCTTTCCAGACTGCAAAATAACTTTTGGTGATACTGAAATGTCAATTGTGATCCTGGGGGACACAGCCTATCCTTTGCTCCCATGGCTCATGAAACCATACATAGGCAGCCTGGACAGTAATAAGGACTGGTTCAACCATAGGCTGAGCAAGTGCAGAATGGTGGTGGAATGTGCATTTGGATGTTTAAAAGGTCACTGGCACAGTTTCCTTACTAGGTTAGACCTCATTGAAAGCAATATCCCCATTGTTATTGGTGCCTGCTGTGTGCTCCACAATATCTGTGAAACAAAGGGAGAAAAATTTCCGCCGGGGTGCGGGGGGGTTGAGGCAGATTGACTGCTCAAAATTGGCTGGGAGGCAGACACCAGGGCAATAAGAGCACAGCGAGGGCCTCTGCATCTCCATGAGGCTTTGAAAACCAGTTTCAACAATGAGCTGGAGTAAGGTGACACTTATCTGTGTTGTTCCTTACCAAACTGTCCCCTCCATTGCATTTTCTCCCCTGTAAACTCCACCCCCACCAACCACCCTGTGTTGAATGAATAAAGAGCCTTTTCTCCTCAATCCGTTAAATTTGATTATGCACACAAACAGCAAAGAAAAGTAAGATATCAGCCTTTTGCCCAGGTTAACACTGTGCGGGGAGAAACAAGGATGGTTGGGGGAGGAGGATGTAGAACTGGGCGATGATGGCAGCAGGTTCAGCATAGGCTGCAAAGGGACTCTAGCACACAGCTGCCTTTCTTGAACTTCAACATGTCCGATTGCTCCTTCATAATCCACAGCCTCTCTTTCTATGCGGCATGTTCTTGTTCTCTGCATGCTCTCCTGTCCTCCCTGTCCATGTTCTCGGATAGTGTAATCCTCCATGCTCTGAGCTCCGTCTGGTTATTCTTGGAGGCGTGCATTAACTCATTGAACATGTCCTCACGAATCTTCTTTTTCCACCTTCTAATCTGGAAAAGTCTCTGTCCCAGTGTGGAGGATGCACCGATGGACAAGGTTTCAGCTCCAAGGAATGCAAAGCACAAGGGTAGCACTCACAGTACATACATTGTTTCTGGTGCAAGGTTAATGTTTTTTTTTTTAAATAAAAAAAAACCCCACCCCTCAATGCACTTCTCTGCAAGCCACAATGTAATGACAACCGCTGGCTATTCCAAGAGTCAGTTTGCTGCTCCAGCCGTGGTGAGTAAGGCCATTAGGCATGGGGGAGAGGTCTTGTGCTGCTGCTTTTGTGAAGACGTCCCTGGAATGGAACTTGAGAAAAGCCCCCTTTCCCCTAGCAACCTGGATGGTGCTTGAGGACAGGCACCAGAGTAAAGACCCTCAAAGAGTTTGTTTTTTTTAACAAAAGCAGCACTGGGTTGGGAGGAAGGGAGACAAACAGGAAGCTGCCACCCCCACCCCCATCTCTTTCCCCCCTGCACCGATGCTTGCAATACACAATGATCCCTTCCAATCACAACCACAGCACATTTGGGAAAGCATGGTTGTGTGACCCAGATTTCACCAAACAGGGGGTAGGTTATTTATTGAATAGTTTGCGGTTTAAGGGCTAACACTGAAAACTTCCCCGGTTTTCCCTAGGTGTTCCTATGCAATCTCTCTCTCCTGAGGGTAACAGAGGGAGCAAGGAAGCAGATGCTGCAAGCATCTGGATATAGACCTGGTCCTTATGCTGCAATGCTGTGTGCTGCAATGATGCCAGCAGTTAATACTGGAGTGACACAGGAAAGTGTCCTACCGTGGTGGATGAAATAAGGCAGCCTTTCCCAGAAACCTTCTGCAAAGGACTGCAGAGTACCTCCGTGAAAGCTTCCTAGAGATCTCTGTGGAGGATTCCCAGGCCATCCCCATGCACATAAACAGTCTTTTTCGGAGAGCACCGTCTGCGTAGCTGGAGTGGCCATCGATACCCACTACACCTTTTTTATTCAGATTAAACATAAAAAATATTGCATGTAGCCTCTACAGTTTGATTGGAAATGTGTACTCACCAGAAGTGCCTTCCCTGGCATCACACTCCGCCACCAACTGGTCCTCTGAAGGGATGGGCTCCAGGGTTAAAAACAGTTCTTGGATGTCAGGGAGTATGGATCCCCCATTTGCCTGCCTCACATTCTCCTCCTCTCCTTCCTCGTCAGTGATTTCCTCCTCGTTGTTGCTCAGAGTTGCCCGGGGCTCCTGGGTGGTATCCATGGAGTGTTTTGGGGTAGAGGTGAGGTCGCTGCCGAGAATCGCAAGCAGCTCCTCATAAAAGCAGCATGTCTGTGGGGCACAACCAGAACAACTATTCGCCTCCCTTGTCTTCTGGTATGCTTGCCAAAGCTCCTTTATTTTCATGCAACACTGCTGTGTGTCCCTGGTGTAGCCCTTCTTATATTGACCTAAGTTTGTAGTGTAGACTAGGCCTATGAGACTGCCTCTCTTTCTTCAGCCTCCCATGGTCTCTTGGGCTCAGTAAGTAGGTTTAAGCTAATATTCCACCAGGAAACACTTGATCACATCAGCAGCAAGGCATTCTCCTTAAATAATGTGCAGCTCTGCAAATTTCTCCGTCTGGAAAGCCACTATAGCTCAATCTGCCAGCCTTTCACAGGAGATGCAAGACACATCTCTTTATTCAAGCTGTGATGCTGGCAGACCAGGTGCCAGCTCATGCCAAGGTCCTTAGGCCTCACTGAACATGACAAATGAATAGCTGGAAACCAAACTGTCTCACCTGTGCATAATATTGTTAAAATATGTATTGGACTTATATCAATGTGTATAGTGTTTAGACTTTATGAAATGCTTGTAAATTACTTTGTGCATTAATCTCACTTACAACCTCTATATCCCATGTTATACGGTAATTCTTAAGTGTTGGTTCTAGACCTGTAAAATGTTTGTTTTGAAACTAAAGCTCACCAAACAGGAAACATGCTGGATTCCTACAGAAGGTGTTATCTCCTCCTACCCATCAGGAAGGACTATTGAATCAAAATGGGCCATTGTAGAACAAAGACTTTGTTGATTGCTTCTCCCACAGTCCTGAAGAGGGTATGTGCTCAAGCTCTCATTCTGTCACAACGTGAATGCTGGGGGAAGGGAATAAAAATGTGTGTTAAAGAGCACTACTTATCCATTTGCTGCTTGAACTCTGAGAGGTTGAGGATTTCTAAGCATATGCAAGGAGTCCCCAGCTGTTTTGCCTGCATTAGCCCTAAAGGATATACAGAGTCTGATTACTATACAAGTTTCCATTACCTGTTGAAACCTGACTGAAACTCAATTGTGTGTGTATGCTTACCTGCTTTAACCTTGTAATTAACTCATTTCTTTTTCCTAGTTAATAAACCTTTAGTTAGTTTATTACAGGATTGGCTACATGTGTTGTCTTTGGCATGAAATCTAAGGTGCAAATTGACCTGGGGTCGGTGACTGGCCCTTTGGGACTGGGAGTAGCCTGAATATTTTGTGATCATTGGTGTAAAGTGACCATCTATCACAGAGTTAAGGTTGCCTTTGTGGCAAGATAGACTGGAATGCTGAAGGGGACTGTCTGTGACTCCATGTTAAGGCTATTATAGTACCTGAGGACTTTACACTTGTTGCTTGGTTGGTGAAATCTAAGTAGAGAATTCACAACCAGTTTGGGGTTTGTGCCCTGCTTCTTAACAGTCTGCCCTGAGGTTAGTATTTTTGGTCATGAGCCACTCCAGACAGCGTGACACAGGCGGATAAGAATGAATTCTGGAACGCACAGGGTAAACAGTCTCCTTGAGGACTGTAATGGGGTGGCCATCTCCAGACCACCCATTCATGGCATGCCGTGGTCCTACAGCATCCTTTGCTCAGTCTTCCTCTGTTCAGGGCTCCTCACTAACTTCACAGAGGCTTTCTCATACCAATTACACCCTTACTTGGGCTGGTTCCAAAATTAAGTCCTCAGAGTCCAAATCAAAAGGCTTTTACATTCATCCTTCCCCACTCTTAATCAAGCTACTCATAAGCCTTCCTGCTGGAGACTTCCCTGCCTTGGCAGGCCATTCCCAGCCCTACCTAGGTGGAGTTGTTTCATCCCTGGTGTCTCAGGGTCCCCTGTAGGAGCCTTCTTGTTCTCTGCACTCTACAGGCACCTTCTAATGCCCTACAGCCCTCTCATCCTCACTCCAAGATCTTCCATTTCTATACCAGAGGTCTAATTGTGTCATATGACCTCCATTTTCTGGGGAGGACAGCTGGCTGCATCACAGGTGGAGCTGAGACCCATTGCCCTATATAGGGCCCACCACCCTGTGACAATCAATGTTTGGACCCTGAAGGACATGCCCTATATTTTATTGATGGGAATAGTTATAATCTTGTGCTATTCATGGCTCTGCCATTCATTCCTTGGCAAAGTCACTTTAACCTCCCAGTGCCTCAGTTTCCCCATCTATCAAATGGGCATAATGACACCCAGATTAGTACTTTGCTTTAAGATCTACAATTCAAAATGCTAAGTAATAAATATTGTAAAGTATACCCAGATATAATTGTAACAGGCACCTTATAAATGTGTGTAATAAAATAATCCAAAAATAATCAAAAATCATAAATATAATGAAGGTACTTGATCATTGCTACAGGTACTTCCCATGGAACATCTCACCTATGTTGACTTCAAATCATAGGACAAAATAGTTATCTGCTGTCACTCACAGGATCTAGTAGTTTATCAGTGGCCTATTGCACCTTTATGACAGTTCAAAGGGACTGTAATAACAGTAGATTTGGCACGAGGAAATTCCTCCTGTGGTACAGAGCCAGCATATCAGCACTACAACATGCACTTTTCCCAGCCTCCTTGAAGCTAGAGAAGTGTGGGCCATATCCAGAGCATCCTTCCCTCCATAGGAAGCCAGATGCAAGCAAAGGGCAGTCATGAGACTGCCTGTGATGGGGGCGTGACTCAAAACTGCAGCACCTCCAGCTGGTTGTCCTAGGAATTAGCTCTGCATCCTCTTCAGGTGGTGTCTCACTTGCCGTCACCTCTGCTCCTGGACCCATCTCACCCCAAGGACTGCAGCATTCTCTTCAGGACACAGCCCTCTGGATGTGTCGCTCTCGGTTCTGCCCCCTTCCGTGGCAAGCGCAGTCTACTGTTTAGCCACTTTCCCAGTAGTGAGGAGCAGGGGGGAGGGACCCGGGCCTGCCCACTACTCCGGGTCCCAGCCCAGGAACCCTATATATAGCAGCCATTTACTACATCCTCTCCGACTCCTCTGCGAATCTCCTTCGGCCACTTCCCCACCACTCCAGTATCCTCTTTGCCCTAGCCTCAGGGCCTCAGCCTGCAGCATGGTTATGTCCAGGGTGCTTGCAGCGCCCTCAGCCTGAAAGGCAGCCAGCCTACCTCACTCCTCAAGCACCCGGGAGTGACTTCCTCTGCTATGCCCTGCAGCCCTTCTTATATGAGCCTGCTGGGCCATGATTGGCTGCTCCCTTCAGACCCTTTCTAATTGGCTGCCTCTGGCACAGCCTCTCCAAGGCCTGCTTTTAACCCCTTTTCTGCTAGTATGGGGCAGCTGCCCCAACACACTGCCCTAACCTGCATCTGCAGTTGAAGCATCCCCGAGCTAGCTCCAGAATAGGGAAGGCACAAAAGTAACATAAACTCACTTTTTTCACCTTCTTAGGTCCAGCGCAAAGCAGAGCTTCAGTACAGGGATGAATCTGACTCACAAGATCTTATTCTGCAAGCTGCATGTATTGCCCATGAGCTACTGTGATAAGACATCTTATTTCCCATGCAGCAGCACCACCTGCTGCCCAACAAGCAAAGACTTTGCACTGGAACTGTAGACAGAACAAAGGAGGAAATTAATTTATTAAAATAATTTGGAATATCCCTTTGGGATTCTTTTGTTTAACTGTTTTATTAACCAGTAACCTTTACTTATTTTACTTAGTGGAGGAAGGGTACAGGGTCAGTTTGTCAGCTGGTAAATTCCATGTAGTGTGTGATACAATCTCCAGCTTCCCAGATCAGCCCAATAACATGCCACACTTAACATCAGCAAATGTCTTAATGTACCAGGAGGGTGACACAACAAATCAGGGAGCTATATGAGTCAAGAGATGTATGCCTTTTAAAATGTATATTTTGGGGATCCTCTGAAAGCCTCTATTCCCTATTGTAGCCACCCTCAGAGGAGAACTGAATGCAGCTCTAGGACCTAGGTCCATGGAAAGTCCCTTAAGTCTTCTCCACTTATCTTACCTCCTTAATCACATAACAGGACTTCTTCAGGGACCTCATCAGCAGCCATCTTATCCTCCTATACCAGGATGTAAACAAATTAATCACATAGAAAATCTGAAAAAAATAGAAGAGGCTGGTATGAATCTCAAAGGCCTTCATATGCACATATTCAGCATCAGACTTCTCACTGTGAACTCAGGTCTGATTTGTCACTGTTTGGCAGCTTGTGCAGTCATTTATTCCTATGCTAAGCGGTGTATAATGATATCAGATCAGAATGGAAGCATTTGAAGAGTTTCTTTAAATACATTAGGAGCAAGGGAAAGATGAAGGAAAGGATAGGTCCTCTACTTAGCAGGAAAGGAGAACTAATAACTGATGCTATCAAGAAGTCTGAGGTATTTAATGCTTATTTTTGCATCAGTCTTCACTAAAGGGGTTAATGGTGACCAGATACTCAACATAATTAATAACTACACAGGGAAAGAACACAAACCAAAATAGGGAAAGAATGGGTTAAAGAATATTTAGATAAGTTAGATGTATCCAAGTTGGCAGGGCCTGGTGAAAGCCATCCCAGGGTACTTAAGGAACTAGCTGCAATCTTGGAACCATTAGCAATTATCTTGGAGAACTCAAGGAGGACAGGTGAGGCTCCAGAAGACTAGAAAAGGGCAAACATAGTACCTATCATTAAAAAGGGGAACAAAGAGGACAGGGCAAATTATAGACCAGTCAGCCTAACTTTAATACCTGGAAAGATATTGGAACAAATTATTAAACAATCAATTTGTAAGCACCTAGAGCATAATAGGGTTATAAGGAATAGCTAGACAGGGTTACTGGCCTAGTGGATGGGGGGAAACATAAATGAGATATATCTTGACACAATCCCACATGATAAAGGTTTCTAACCATCAGAGGAGTGAAGTTCTGGAACGGCCTTCCAAGGGAAGCAGTGGGGGCAAAAGACATATCTGGCTTCAAGACAAAGCTTGATAAGTTTATGGAGAAGATGATATGATGGGATAACCTAATTTTGGCAATTAATTGATCTTCGACTACTAGTGGTAGATATGCCCAATGGCCTGTGATGAGATGTTAGATGCGGTGTGATCTGAGTTACTACAGAGAATTTTTTCCTGGGTATCTGGCTGGTGAGTCTTGCCCACATGCTCAGGGTTTAGCTGATTACCCTATTTGGGGTCGGGAAAGAATTTCCCCCCAGGGCAGATTGGCAGAGGCCTGGGGGTTTTTCGCCTTCCTCTGCAGCATGGGGCACAGGTTACTTGCTGGAAGATTCTCTGCACCTTGAAGTCTTTAAACCACGATTTGAGGACTTCAATAGCTCAGACATAGGTGAGAGGTTTATTGCAGGAGTGGGTGGATGAGATTCTGTGGCCTGCGTTGTGCAGGAGGTCAGACTAGACGATCATAATGGTCCCTTCTGACCTTAAAGTCTATGATTCTATGATTCTTGTAAGTAAACTAAGGAAATGTGGTCTAGGTGAAATTACTCTAAGGTAAAAAAGAAAAGGAGTACTTGTGGCATCTTAGAGACTAACAAATTTATTTGAGCATAAGCTTTCGTGAGCTACAGCTCACTTCATCGGATGCATTCTGTGGAAAATACAGTGGGGAGACTTATATACACACACAGAGAACATGAAACAATGGGTTTTATCATATACACTGTAAGGAGAGTGATCACTTAAGATGAGCTATTACCAGCAGGAAGGAGGGGGGGAAAGGAGGAAAACCTTTTGTGCTGATAATCAAGGTGGGCCATTTCCAGCAGTTAACAAGAACGTCTGAGGAACAGTAGGGGATGGGATGGGGGGAGAAATAACATGGGGAAATAGTTTTACTTTATGTAATGACCCATCTACTCCCAGTCTCTATTCAAGCCTAAGTTAATTGTATCCAGTTTGCAAATTAATTCCAATTCAGCAGTCTCTCGTTGGAGTCTGTTTTTGAAGTCTTTTTGTTGAAGGATAGCCACTCTCAGGTCTGTAATCGTCTGACCGGAGAGACTGACGTGTTCTCCGACTGGTTTTTGAATGTCATAATTCTTGACGTCTGATTTGTGTCCATTTATTCTTTTACGTAGAGACTGTCCAGTTTGACTAATATACATGGCAGACGGGCATTGCTGGCACATGATGGCATATATCACATTGGTAGATGTGCTGGTGAACGAGCCTCTGATAGTGTGGCTCCCTGAAAAAGCACAAGAACAAATCTGCATAGACACACCCCTGGAACCTCAACCTGGGGTATTCTATCTGCTACCCAAGATCCATAAACCTGGAAATCCTGGATGCCCCATCATCTCAGGCATTGGCACCCTGACAGTAGGATTGTCTGGCTATGTATACTCCCTCCTCAGGCCCTACGCTACCAGCACTCCCAGCTATCTTCGAGACACCACTGACTTCCTGAGGAAACTACAATCCATCGGTGATCTTCCTAAAAACACCATCCTAGCCACTATGGATATAGAAGCCCTCTACACCAACATTCCACACAAGGATGGACTACAAGCCATCAGGAACAGTATCCCTGATAATGTCACGGCTAACCTGGTGGCTGAACTTTGTGACTTTGTCCTCACCCATAACTATTTCACTTTTGGGGACAATGTATACCTTCAAATCAGTGGCACTGCGATGGGTACCTGCATTGCCCCACAGTATGCCAACATTTTTATGGCTGACTTAGAACAACGCTTCCTCAGATCTCATCCCCTAAGGCCCCTACTCTACTTGCGCTACATTGATGACATCTTCATCATCTGGACCCATGGAAAATAAGCCCTTGAGGAATTCCACCATGATTTCAACAATTTCCATCCCACCATCAACCTCAGCCTGGACCAGTCCACACAAGAGATCCACTTCCTGGACACTACGGTGCTAATAAGCGATGGTCACATAAACACCACCCTATATCGGAAACCTACTGACCCCTATTCCTACCTACATGCCTCTAGCTTTCATCCAGATCACACCACACGATCCATTGTC
Organism: Dermochelys coriacea; assembly: GCF_009764565.3. Classification (NCBI taxonomy): domain Eukaryota; kingdom Metazoa; phylum Chordata; order Testudines; family Dermochelyidae; genus Dermochelys; species Dermochelys coriacea. The sequence continues at coordinate 74,432,050 of NC_050075.1, read as the reverse complement.
TACAGCCAAGCTCTACGATATAACCGCATTTGCTCCAACCCCTCAGACAGAGACAAACACCTACAAGAGCTCTATCATGCATCTTACAACTTCAATATCCACCTGCTGAAGTGAACAAACAGATTGACAGAGCCAGAAGAGTACCCAGAAGTCACCTACTACAAGACAGGCCCAACAAAGAAAATAACAGAATGCCACTAGCCATCACCTTCAGCCCCCAACTAAAATCTCTCCAACGCATCATCAAGGATATACAACCTATCCTGAAGGACAACCCATCACTCTCACAGATCTTGAGAGACAGGCCAGTCCTTGCTTACAGACAGCCCCCCAACCTGAAGCAAATACTCACCAGCAACCACACACCATACAACAAAACCACTAATCCAGGAACCTATCCTTGCAACAAAACCCATTGCCAACTCTGTCCACATATGTATTCAGGGGACACCATCATAGGGCCTAATCACATCAGCCACACAATCAGAGGATCGTTCACCTGCGCATCCAATGTGATATATGCCAGCAATGCCCCTCTGCCATGTACATTGATCAAACTGGATAGTCTCTACGTAAAAGAATAAATGGACACAAATCAGAGGTCAAGTATTATAACATTCAAAAACAAATCGGAGAACACGTCAATCTCTCCGGTCAGACGATTACAGACCTGAGAGTGGCTATCCTTCAACAAAAAAGCTTCAAAAACAGACTCCAACGAGAGACTGCTGAATTGGAATTAATTTGCAAACTGGATACAATTAACTTAGGCTTGAATAGAGACTGGGAGTGGATGGGTCATTACATAAAGTAAAACTATTTCCCCATGTTATTTCTCCCCCCATCCCATCCCCTACTGTTCCTCAGACGTTCTTGTTAACTGCTGGAAATGGCCCACCTTGATTATCAGCACAAAAGGTTTTCCTCCTTTCCCCCCCTCCTTCCTGCTGGTAATAGCTCATCTTAAGTGATCACTCTCCTTACAGTGTATATGATAAAACCCATTGTTTCATGTTCTCTGTGTGTGTATATAAATCTCCTCACTGTATTTTCCACAGAATGCATCCGATGAAGTGAGCTGTAGTTCACGAAAGCTTATGCTCAAATAAATTTGTTAGTCTCTAAGGTGCCACAAGTACTCCTTTTCTTTTTTGCGAATACAGACTAACACGGCTGCTACTCTGAAACCTGTTATTATAAGGTAGGTGCACAATTGGTTGAAAGATCATATTCAAGGAGTAGCTATCAATGGTTTGATGTTAAACTAAAAGGACATATCTAGTGGGTTCTTATAGGGGTCAGTCCTGGATCTGGCACTAATCAATATTTTCATTAATGACTTGGATAATAGAGTGGAGAGTATGCTTATAAAATTTGCTGTTAACACCAAAGCTAGGAGGGGTTGCAAACACTTTGGAGGACAGGATCAGCATTCAAAACAACCTTGACAAATTGGAGAATTGATCTGAAACCAACAAGATGAAATTCAATAAAGAAGTGCAAAGTACTACACTTAGGAAGGAAAATTAAATGCACAATTACAAAACAAGGAATAACTGGCTATGTGGTAGTACTGCTGAAAAGGATCTGGGGTGGGGTTATTGTGAATCACAAACTCTATATGAGTCACCAATGTGATGCAGTTGTGAAAAAGGCTAATATCGTTCTAAGGCATATTAACAGAATTATTTCATGAAAGACATGGGAGGTAACTGTGTCCTGCTCTACTTGGTGTTGGTGAGGCCTCAGCTGGAGTACTGTATCCAATTCTGTGTGCCAGACTACAAGAAAGATGAGGGGACATTGGAGAGAGTCCAGCAACAAAAATGATATAAGGTTTAGAAAATATGACCTATATGGAAGGTTAAAAAAACTGGGCATGTTCAGTCTTGAGAAACGACGACTTAGTGGGGACCTGATAATAGTGTTCATCTAAGTTAACAGCCGTTATAAAGAGGACTGTGATCAATAGTTCTCCATGTCCATGAAGGTACAACAAGACGCAATGGGCAGCAAGGGAGATTTAAATTAGATATTCAGAAAAACTTTCTAACTGTCAGGGTAGTTACGCTCTGGAACAGGCTTCCAAGGGAGGGTATGTTTTCCTTATTACTGGAGGTTTTTAAGAACAGGTTAGACAAACACCTGTCAGGGATAATCTAGGTTTACTTGATCCTGACTTAGTGCAGGGGACTGGATTTGCTGACTTTTCAAGCTCCCTTCCAGCCCTACATTTCTATGATTCTATGATTTTTACAGGTTTCAGAGTAGCAGCCGTGTTAGTCTGTATTTGCAAAAAAGAAAAAGAGTACTTGTGGCATCTTAGAGACTAACACATTTATTTGAGCATAAACTTTCATGAGCTACAGCTCACTTCATTGGATGCATTCGGAGGAAAAATAGGCTTTTCCATCGAATGCATCCGATGAAGTGATTTCCACCGAATGCATCCGATGAAGTGAGCTGTAGCTCACGAAAGCTTATGTTCAAATAAATGTGTTAGTCTCTAAGATGCCACAAGTACTCCTTTTCTTTTTTATGATTTTTACAGTCACTTTGCACTGGAGTAAATATGGTATTGCCAATCCTATTTTCACAAATCACGAGATTTAAAAAATAATAATACATTTGGAAGGTTTATTTGCCTCCTGGTTTTTGAGATTTTAGAGTACACTCAGATCACATTTTAAAGCTTTTCTCACATCCACGAGGGCTAGAAACTTCATTTAAAAAAAAAAAAGAAAGCTGAGATTCTCACATAGAGTTTAAAGCCAGAAAGGACCACTCAATCATCTAGTCTGACTTCCTGTTTATCAAAGGCCACCAACACCACCCAACACCCACACACTAAACCCAACAACTGAAATTAGACCAAAGTATTACAGTCCACAAGGGTAGCCTGTTATTTGCCACAGGCAGAGAATAGGAAGGACTGAGGTGCACCATTGCTTGAGGTCTCTGCACTGGCAGGGAAATGATTAAATGAGATACACCCAGATAATGCTGCACCCACTCGCTGAAGCAAAGGTGAAAAACCCCCAAGGTCACTGCCAATCTGACCCGGGAGAGAATTCCTTCCCAACCCCAATTAGTTAATCCTGCGTATGAAAACTAGAACCAACCAGCCAAGCACCTGAGAGAGAAACTGCTTAGTGACACTTCAGAGCCCTGGCACACCCCACCCTGTGTCACATCTCCAGCCATGATCCCCGATGCTTCAGGGGAAGGAGATACAAAAACCTTCCAGAATATAAACCTTCCAGAATTCCTTCCTTACCCGTGGTGATGGCCAGTTAAATCTCTGAAGCATGAGCTTTAGGCACACAAGACAAACCAGAAATGAGCCCCCAGGCTTCTGAGTCCTGCCCCGCACCATCATATGCATGCAACCCAATCATACAATTGCACTCATAAATTTATACAGCTCTTTCTTAAAAACAAATTAAGTTGTTTGTCCCCGCAACTTCTATTGGGAGGCTCTTCCAGAACCTCACCCCTCTGATGGTTAGAAACTTTCTTCTAATTGCCAGCCTGAATTTGTTCATGGTCAGTTTATAGCCACTTGTTCTTGTGCCAACATTATCCATTATCTTAAAGCTCATCACCCTGCCCGGTATTTACCCCCCCAATGTATTTATACAGCGCAATCATATCCCCTTTTTGCAAGTCTAAACAAGCCAAGCTCTTCTAGTTTCCTCTCATAAAATAGGCCCCTGAGCATCCTAGTAGCTCTTCTTGCCACCTGTTCCAGTTTTAATTTATCTTTCTTGAACATGGGTGACCAGAACTATACACAGTATTCCAAATGAGGTCTTACCAATGCCTTGTGCAATGGCATTAAATACTTCTCTATTTTTACTGGAAATGCCATGCCTAAGGGTCATAGGATCACATTTGCCTTTTTCACAGTTACATGCTTATTATGTTAGTGCCTATGGGTCTTTTCTACCTCTATCTACTATGATCCTACAACCTGTTCAAAATCCAACCGACCTTAGAGCATGATTACAGATCTTGACTGAAAATCCTGATCTTGCTGAACTTAAAGGAAGTTTTGCCATGGACTTGGTGCTGGAATTTTACTCCATCTGTCTCTGAGAACTTGATTTAGCAACAGGCACTCACATCATTTGGAGCAATGCCACAGGTATATTAATCACTCAAGAATTCAGTTGTAAGCTACACTTGTTTTCTTTTACATTTGGGATAATTCATTCATGTAACCTGTAGAATTTTCACTCTCTAATTTGTCCTGCTTTTGATCTCTCCACCACACATTTTTTACAGAGTTCAAAAATATCTTCTAATTGGAACAATATCTTTCTCTCTCTCTCAGTAACTTTACTCACACACTCATCATTCCAACATCAAACACAAGTGCTAAGCAATTTACAAACAAAAATAAATACATAAATCCTAGAGAGCTAACAATCTAAGGTTCCCGTCCCATGAAGACTTACACATGTACTTAAGGTTTCTACAATGTGAGTGGTCCCACTGACGTCTTTGCAGAACAGGGGCCCAAATGGTAATACTGTAAAGATGAAAAACTCATGGTTAACTGTATTATTTCATTTGGGTATCTAAACTACAAATTCACCTATGAACTGTACACACAATAAATGCCGAAAAAAAATGTGTCTCTCATCCCTGCCCACCTCTTTAGTTTACACATTTTTTTTTTTACATCTTGTTTTTTAGATTCCAAACTCTGTGTCTTTTACTAGATGTCTGTAAACCATCTAGCACAATGGGGTCCTGACCTGGTTGAAGTCTCTAATTATTAATATAATAAATAAATACAATAATTAATATAAACCACATATGCAATATTGAGTGTCATTTTTTGATATTTTACTTTACATAGAAATAACTTAGAATTTCATTCTGTTGGTACCTTCAGCAGGTCAAAGAAAATCTTATGTAAGAAATTCGTTCCCCTCTGTGAGACATGTTATGAGCCACTATATATTTTGCAAAGCCATTTTATGTTCCTTGTAATCATTCTGAATTGACCCATTGTCATAACAGAAAACAAGACCAGCTCTGAAGTAATTTGAAGGAATTTGTACAAAAACAGAACAGATCAATCCAAAAGAAAAGGAGCCTTACAGTGTTGCTCTTTTCTGGGTTTCATGCTTCACAAGCATGACCATTTGTGTATAAAGGGCAGGTGAGTGGGAATTTATCAGTTCTAAGATTGCCAACATGGCCTGGTAATTATTGCAGAAAGATTCTACAAAAGCCATATTATCTGCCCAACAGATAATTACATTCTGTTTACCTAAATCCCTGGTGCAATTTCAACTGGACAGATAGTCTTCACTTCCCATCCTAAATGGTTGCGTAGGATTACTGTGCATTACATACTCACAGCTGCCCAGTTGCACCCCAGAGGTGGTTGCACTTCAGAAGTATGTGGAAGAAGTATGTCTAATTTATTTCACATTTGTCTTTCTCAGGTTTGATGCCAGGTGCAAAAGTGTTTCTATGTCTTCCACATAATTTCAGAGAGCTCAAAGGTTTCAAGAACAACGAGGAGTCCAGTAGCACCAAAGGTTTCAAGCAGACCCAACACATTTTTTTGTTTTTCCATTGCTGCTATGGCTCCAGAATTAGAGACTTCAAGTTTATGTTCCTTCATGTTTATGACAAAACCAAAGCAATGTCAAGAGAAAGCATTATTAATACTCCTATCAACAAACACAGTGATATAAAACATGTTTCATACATCTAAGACTGATTTTATTTATGGACATTTATTTAGTGCTCATTGCTATAGTACTTGGATAACAGGACCCAATCCAACAAACGCATATGCATACTTTACTTAGGTACATAATTGTAAGATCAGTTCCACAGTATGCTCTAAAAATAATTTCTCAATACTAAAGATAATAAATGATTAATAGTTATTTGTAGTGAATAATAAACACAATCATGTTTAAATTAATAAAAACATTAAACAAAGTAAATGGTTAATGATAGACATAACATTATTACCATGATTTGTTAATGTCTGTACAGAACTTTGAATATGTGCTGTGCTATTATCATTGATCTATTTTGTACAATCAATAAATAAGCATAAACCTAATTATTTGACATAAAATATAGAAATTTAATATTATCTTCATTAGGATTGATTCAAATATAATTAATCAGCAATAAAATATACTTTAAAATTCTTTCCTAACATAACTCTCCCTTTTAAAAGTTTTTTAACTAAATTTGAGAAGCAGCAGTTTAAGAAAGGGCTGGAGGAGTGAGTGGGGTTGTTTGGGGACACGATTCTTTTCAGGACCTAACCTAATTGGGTTAAGTAAAGAAGGGAGGACCACATCCCTCACTGCCGACCCACAGCCTTCAATACAGCAAGGTGGCGCGCTTTGTCTATAGGTTGTATGGCTGATGCGCAAAGAGTCCAACAGGTGGCTCCGTGGCGCAATGGATAGCGCATTGGACTTCTAGAGGATGAAGGGATTCAAAGGTTCCGGGTTCGAGTCCCGGCGGAGTCGCAGCTTTTTTATTGTTTGTTTGTTTTTTTAAATAATTTTAATTTTTACTCCTGGCAACTTTCCCCACCGCCCCACAGACCGACCGGAGCTTCCCGCGGCTGCCCAACGTGGGCCCTGCCTTCCGCCCCCAGCGGCCGGACTCGGAGCCTCGGTGAGCAGGCGCTCGGGCTCGCGGGCTGAGGGGAGGCCGCGCTCGGGCCGCCCCGAGGAGGGGGAGAGCGGCACCTGTCCCGCCGGCGGCGCGTCGCTCCCTGGCCGCGGACTCCAGAGCTCTGCTCCCCCGGCCCGCTACGGGCTCGGCGCGACATCTGGGGAGCGAGTCACCCCCACGGGCCCGCCGCCGGCTCCCGTGCTCGGGCACGGGGAGCCCCGGCCCGCCCCAGGCCCAGCGAGGGGGGAGCCAACCCGCCTCTGCTGCTTTCTCCGAGCCCCTCCGTAACACAGGGAGTCCCCGCGCGCGCTGCACTGGCGAGCCCGCTGGCTCGCACCCAGCTTTGGGCCAGGACCGCCCCCCCCCCCCCAGCGGCCCAAAAAACTGGCGGGACAAGGCCCGGGGGACGCCGCTCGGCTCCCTCGAGCCTCCGAGCGCCGGCGCCCGCTACATTCACGTGGCCCTGGGCTGAAGACGTGCACGAGCCGGCTCCAGCGACCACGCAACAGCTCGGTCCTAGCCCCCAGATTAACCCCCCTGGGGCTTTGCATTAGCAGGAAGCCCCCCTGGAAAGCGTTTATCTCGGGTACAGGTCTGGTTTAACTTAACCCTGCACAAGGCTGCTCCGCCCTTTGCCCAGGAAAAACGCGTGGGTGTGAGGGGGGCGTGGATGGCTGGGGCTTGTTTATAGAAATAAAATATCTTCGAGTTTTTATGCTGCTAAAGAGATTCTAGGCTAGGGCGAGTAGATTTTCATTCCAATTTTATAAAACTAGTCCCCCTGCGCTCTACAGACCGGCCCCGACTTTACAACCTTCGATTTAAGTGCAGGTAGTCCTCGGCCTTACAACACAAGTGGCTCCTGAAAACGGCGTTGTAAGTCGAAATGATGCAACTCCGACCTACGCTATATGCCATTGCAGGACTGAGCGTCATAAAATCAAAACCAAATTGTCACAAGTTGAAGCTGGGTGTCAATTCTGAATTGACATGGCATGTATTGCGGTTCCAAGTTATAAGCTGAAACGTTGTAACGCAATTTTCAAGAACCAAGGGTGTCGTAAGGCCAAGGACTGCCTGTACTTATAACATCTTCAGGCCAAAGTGCTTTGAGACCTTTGGTTGTAACAGCTACTGTTACACAATAAATGGTAAACAGCAGGTACATCTCATCCTAACATGACGTGTAAGGCTGTAGCAAATAAGTGTCTTTCCTTCACTCTGTTTTCAGAGATTCCAAGGCCAGAAGGGACTATTGTAACCATTCAGTTTGAAATCCTGCATAACACAAGCCATAGCACTTCCCCAAAATAATTCCTAGAGCATATATTTTAGAAAAACATCCCAGCTTGATTCTAAAATTCAAGTTACGGAGAATCCACCATGTTCCAATGGTTAATTACTAGCACTGTCAAAAATTTATGCCTGAGGTCCAGCCTTAATTTCTTTAGCTTCAACTTCCAGCCAGGAGTTGTGTTACAGCTTTTTTCAAACAGCTACTGCTCCCAATTCCTTATCCATGAACTCAAATTATCTTTTTATTCTACACTTTTTAAAAAGGATCACAGATTTGTGTGTCTAGCTTATAGAGAGAAAAAAAAAACCCACTGATCATCTTTTCTCCACCAACACCACTAGAAATGCAACCTTTAACTTTAGAGCTCATTTCCCTACTATGTGAAATGATAAGGACTTGTAAAAATATACTCAACTCCTCAAAACAGCACATATTTGCAAAAAAGCAATCCTGTAGCTGCAACGTCTTTAGTCTGTAGGTACAAAATATCTTGGTGCATGGAAAATACACAAAATAAGTTATTGTTCTCTTTAAAGAAACACCATGTTTGCACTGATCATTTGAGGAAGAGAATAATTTTCCAACAAATTTCTTTAAAAGTAGGTCAAATTCATCCTTGAGGGCACTGCAATGAAGATAGTGTTGAATTTGGATTGTTTTCCTCTAAAAAAAATACACATTCAAAAAATGAGACAAGTGTTTAAAAAAGCATTTCAATCATCTTTAAACCTAGCAAGAAAGAGGAAACCCTATTTTATCACCACAAAAATCTTCAAATTTCAAATCCTCCAAGTTTTAGTCGTGCATTAATAAAGTCTTTTCCATCTTGCATAATCTCTCCTGTAGCTCCATCTCCTGCCAATTATTTTAATTATAATCATGCCACTTGTCAGATTTAAAAAAAAAAAAAATCACTAAGGGAGAAGAAGTGGGCCCAACAAACTTACAATAAAACACATGCAACTACTAACAAAATGCAATTAAATACCGGCACAGCATAATGGTCCTCTACCACATAAACATTGTGGTGACAGGCATTTCTTTCAAAGTAGGAGACATTAATCCAGGCACCATATTCATAGCAGTGAATTAATTTTGTCTGACCCTCTTCTGTGCGCCAGCTGACTTATGCAACTTCAAATCTCTTCTCAGACTTCACATTTTGGTTTTGTTTCCACCATTTATCTCAGCTCTGACACTTACCCATTACAAAAAAAGGGAAACAGTACGAGATAGTTGATGAAATCTGTTTTCTATGTAAATGCTTCACTTACCCAACAGATGTATTTCCTTCCCACTGTTTACTGTTTCTCCTCCACCGTGTCCCTATCCTTGTACTCACCATGCTCTAGTGCTATCATTTATGGCATTTTATCTTGGGACCTTTTCTTATACTATTACAAATAATTTACACAATAATGTTGTGAATGTACACAGTATTTTACAAAGCTAGATAAGCTACTCCAAAGAGCTTACAACGTAAATGAGTCCAAGAGGGAATAAGTTGGGTTTTTGAATGAGAAGAAAGGATGGATTACTTGAAGGGAGTGTGGGAATATAAGGATAAGGAAAGCTCTCCAGGGATAGGGAGCAAGTATGATAGAAGGAACCCAGCTGAGAGTGGAGGAAAAAAGCAAAAATGCCAAGTCTTTTAGGTGACAAGAAATTTTAACATGATGCAGTAAGAGACAAAACCAATAGAGGAATTCAAGAAGAAAAGTGACATGGTTGGAGAGGGAAAGCAGAAGACAACATTAGGTGCAGAATTTTGGACCAATTGAAAAGCAGAAGGATATAAAAAGCAGGGAGGCCAGAGAGTAGGTTATAGCGATCAAAGAATTATGAACAGCATATGGACAAAGTCTTTTAGCAGAGAAAGGGTGGATTAAAGAGAAAGTGACAACTTTGTGAAATATTAGCAACACAGTTCAAAGAGAATCACATAACATGAAAGACAGAGTGGTGTTCCCAATGGAAAGGAAGAGGAATTAGAAGAAAAGACACATTGCGTTTTGAAAAGACCAAGTTGGTAGTCGGAGTGGCAACTCAAAAAAGAGACTGGAGAGTCAGGGAAAGATCAAGAAAGTAGTTTGAGAAATCAGCTGCATAAAAGTCGCAGTCTCTTAATTTTGTTCACGACAAGGCATTGTAATGGCACCATATTAATAGTACCAAGTTGATCCTGGTACCATTGCTGATATAATGAAACTTCGTAAAGAATCAGATTTTATTATTTGTATTACAGTAGTGCTTGGGAGCCCTCATCATGGACCAGGACCCCATTGTACTAGGCACTGTACAAATTAAAAAAAAAAAAAAAGGCAGCCCCTGTCCCAGAGAGCTTAAGACAAGAGACAAAAGATGGATATAGACTGGCAAGGAGTACAAGAAAACAAATCTACTCCTAATATTCAGAGAACATGCACAGTCTAGGGACATCTAGGCCAACAATCACATCATCTGCTGCTCCAAAAATCACAGGTTTTTACCCTTTGAACTAAAGAGGAATCTCTCTTGGCAATAGTAGAGCTTATGTTTTCAGGCCAGCCTACAGAAAGCAGTAGGATTACAAACTGAAATATCTGAGCAGGTCACTCCAGTACAGAACAAACAAGAAACTAGTATATTACATACTGTTGACACACACAAAAATGAAGTTTCTCAAAACACAGTTCTTTTATAAATCTATTTTCTATAGGCTTGTTTTATCTGTGTTGCTTAGCAGTGATTTGGCCTTCTGATAGGCTTCCATTTGGCACAATATGTAATAGAGCCAATGTATTCTTTAATTAGAACTCAAGAATGCAGCAACCTCCTCATGTTTTAATTCTAAATTTAAACAGTTTTTAACGTTTTCTTTGTATCTTTTACCTTTTATATCAGTCTTGTATAAATAGTGCAGGCATGATATTATGCCTCGATAATAATGTTAGCATAGTCAATAAGTTAGCTTTTAATTTAAGATACCACATCTTCCTCTTATTTTAAAATGTCAAAAACTCTTTGCACAGAAAATATATTCTAATTAAAATAATTTTAAAATAGCTACAAAAATTCTGTATTTTATAGAAGTTCATATGACCATTGTTCATAATACTCTTAAACACTTCAAAACTTTTCTAATTCCAATTTTGTTCTTTCCTGTTTGTCCAATATTGATATTCTTCTGCCTCCACATTTCTTACAGAGCACAAGAGAGCACAGTTCTGGTTTTATTTCCTGGTTCTTGCGTTATCGTCAGTGATGTATGCACAGGTCTGAGATACAAATACAGGAATGACTATAGTAGAACAGAACTACTTCTCAGCCAAGATTTGCAGAAGTGATGGGTATCAGTATTTATATGTCCCGAACATGACACTTTGGCTTAGCAGTTTCAAAATGCGAAAGTCTCCATTAGTGACTAATGTTGGTTTGCTTTAGAAAAAACATAAATGCAAGACAGAGAGACATGGGGAAATTTCTTCCTAACTTCAGTTGGTGATCAGCGTATGGCTTGAGTCATGAGGGTTGGAAGCTCTTCTAAGGCTGAGGACATTTTCAGACACAAATGTGCAATCTCTTAATAAAAATTTTACACTACACTATTTAAGTCACATTTCCTTTTGTCGGAAGCTATAAAATAGGACCATGAAGGCCATCTCTACACGTTTTACTTTTCTCTTTCCTCTCCTGGACAGTCCACCCCATACAATCCCACTATTGTTGAATGAAGTACCAATAATTTCCTACCATCAACTTCTGTTCTACCATTACATTTTCTGTATTATTCTCTATCCTAACATTAGTAATTAATTTGAACTATATTAGCTGCAACAGAAGTTCAAAAATATTGTAGGGGTCATTCAAAAGCTTAAACTTTTACTGAAAATATATGGGATTATGCAAGGTGATGGACTGACAGGTTGGGAAACTGAAGTGCATGGTACCTACAGAGTCTGCAGAGACAGTGCAAGCTTTCCACATCTATGTACCAGTTTCCCTGAATCTTGATTTGGAAGAACTATCGCTAGGGTTGAAAAGAGTTCTGTTTCCTCATCCATTCAGTTCTTAGCTTCTCAGCTAAAGCTGCCAACAAGAATGGCAATTACCATAATACCAGTTGTGGTAGTCTGTGTATACTAAAAAAATTGACTAACCCCATGGAGTCATTTCATATCAATGGCTGACCAACAGGCAAGTGGTAAAAATACAAAACCCTCAACAAAACAAAAACAAAAACCAGTGGATTTTAAAAAGATAGATATGTAGAATCTAGAGGATAATCTACACCATGCTATGTTCAGTCTTCAGATGTAGAAAACTCCACCACCAGAGATCAAGCCGAACGAGAATTACTTTTAAAATAGCATGCAAGAGTCATATCCATGCACAAGTCATTTCTCGTTAACCGCTGCTAAAGAATAGCCCAGCAACAACTCTTACTGAGGCAATGGGTAAGGAACTAACTTAATTAAGCAATGTAAGAAGAGAAAGATTAAATGTAAGCTCCTTTCAACAGAAACTGTGCTTCATAAATTATGTAAATAGGGGCTAGACTCTACAGAGACCAAGAAGTAGACAAAAGTGATGATGCCTTACATTTGGCAGTATCCCTTGAAATCTACATTTTTACCTTTTAAAGTTAACATTAAATTAGACCAATATAGTATATGAACATCCACTTCAAGAGAAGTCTGATAAAGCCTCCTGAAATCTGTTAAAACTCATCTCCATTTGTGGACAATTTATTTTTCCTATATAGCACATAATAGAATGCTATTTTTACCAGGTGTAAGTTTATGATTTTGAAGCATCATTGCTCAGATTCTGAATTGCTGCTCAATGAGATTTTAAAAAGTCACTGATTACTGTAGGTTGAATACATGTGTTTTTATAAACTCCTTCAGTAACTATGAGTCTCTAGTGACAAGTGCCGGCAGGTTTTCTAGTTTCTCACAAAACTAAAAAACTGAGGATTGCAGTTTTTAATAAAGGTTTTTCCATTAAAAAAAAAAAAAAAAAAGGTTGTATTTTAATCCCAGCTCTTCCACATGACCATTTCCATCTACTATTTATTTGTATAGGATGTCTGTTTTTTCCTTTTTCTATGAAGAAGGAATCATGCTGTCTCTTGCATGTCTATACCAGTCCACAGAACAAAATCCCATTGCATTTCTCAAATCTCATTCTCCCCTGTCAAAATACTACTGGAAAAACAGGGCCAGCCCTGCCCTAACTAAGTCAGTACGACAGCTTCAATCTTAAACCAATCACGTTCCGTAAACAATTTTATAATCAAAAAAAAAAAAGTTTCATCTTGTTATTTTCTCCCAGTCTTATTTGTGAAATTTCTTCTTCTTCCGATTCTTCTTGCCTGCTGCAAGAGCTGCCTTTTCAGTCATGATCTCCTGGTACTTCCTTTTATTGTATCTGAACAACAACAAAAAAATCAATTTACTTTTATTAAATATGTCAAATCAGCAAGTAAAAGATGAGTGTAACCCTCAAAAATCCTAGATACAAAATAAATACTTTGCCAGAGTAAGTTTTGTCTTGTGTTTTCTGTTTCAAACTTCTTTAGTTTGATAAGTGTATCACTAGTAAAGGAGAAATGACACTGGTAGTGCTGATGTGATAGGCAAATATTTGGAATCCTTTTGGAAATATTGCTGGTAGAATTACCACCACCAAACTTGGGGGAAAAGGACTGCTGCATCATACAACATAAATGAAACATTTTAGTCTTTTTTACAGGCAAACTCCCCTCAGTAAAAAAGCAATAATTAAGTGAAATGCAAATTTTAAAAACACCCAAGTATTTTTGCATTAGCAGCTCTTACCTGGAGCAATGGATTTTTACAACATGCACACAATTAGATTTCCAACGTATTTTATGGCTTGCTAAATGGCTGTTTATCAGTTAATGATGCCCAGGCTCAGCAAGAGTTGTGATGCCAATACTACTAATGTTGTCAGCTGTTTATGTTGAATGTTATGTTAGCCTCTCAGTGTGCTCTGATATTAACAGTCAGTCTTATTCTACTGAAGATCTGAGAGAAGACTAAGAATAATATTAAACAATACATACAGAGTGAAGACATGTTTAGCTGTTTTCCCAGGGCAGATGCTCTTGTTCCTGCATCAATTAGCAGCGTGAACAATGTCAGCATTTTAATGCTTGCTGAGGCTGCTGCTTGCCAACAGGAAACTTGACAAACAGTTGTAACACCTAAGTGCTTTATTCAGTTACTTTATTAATTACTCACAGACACTAAAATTGTCAGGATTTGTCAGCAATTCATCTTTAAACATTGCTTTTTGTAAATATTTTTGAATTAATCAATGCCTATGAAAGAGTATTGGCTAAAGCTAATCATACTGGTAGGAAATAGCTATAGAAGTTTCCATACCCTACGCTGCCAATACATTTAAAATCCTGACCTGCAATCAACTCCTGGTATCACAACCATGGTTCTCTTACATGTGTGCACACACCAAAAAATGTGTCTTTTATATGAAAAGATGAGAAACTGCAGCGGGGTATCATGTTAACAGACCAATATCCAAAATGGTTTAGGTTGCCAATCCACCCCAAGAATTATAGATGATCAAATATTAACTCATTAAATCATTCTAAAAAAAAAAAAAAATTCAGATAAATTTGATCACCACAGAGGTGCCAAACTGACAATCCTGTAAACTGAAATTCCATCTATATGCATAGATGCAGCCCAGGTAGCAGCCGAGCAGGTTCGCTTTCATTTCCCCATCAACATGCCTGAATCCTATTCTGCAAAAGTCACTTCCAGAAAAGAGGAGCTAGGTCAGGCCCAGTTCAATAGGCTCTGTGGTAAGACTGCCACTTGTGTGGACTTCTCGGTTTAGTTCCATAATGGAGACAGACCACCAACTCACTTCTTACAGTCCATTAGATAACTGACAACTTTTATATAGTGCATACTGCTTCCAATATACTTATCTAATTCAGTAAAGCATGAACTGATCAACTCCTGTTACTCTGATATCTGGAATGGAAGTGTTTCGTGGTGGCACTAAGCTGGCTCTAATGAATTACTTCTTATATTTAATACAAATATTTTAAAAACCCAAGTTAACTGAAAGGAAAAAAATAAGTTACTCTAATCAAAATTGTAGTACATTCCTGTCTCATATGGATCAAACTGCTAATATTACAGTTATAAAGCAGCTTATTTTTAAAATACCTCCTAAACTCAGAATCTGCAAGCAGCTCTTCAACAATGGTTCTCTTCCTTTGTTTCTTGGGGATTCGAGCATGGTAAAAGTCTATTGGAGAGTCAACCACAGTTCCAACCTCGGAAAAGAAAATTTAAAGTGAGCCTTCCTGCAACATACCAAGGTTTTTGTTTGTTTTTAATGACAGGTCCCAGGTGTTTTAAGAGAAAAATGGGAGGAATCATGAAAAGCTGTAATGCAAAGTGCCAAAAGAAACAAGCAGTGTTTTGTATGCATAATCACCATTTTTCCTCTCAGGTTTAATCCAAAGAATAGCATGTGAAAACAGAGCAGTTCTGAACACAGGGACTGGTACACCATGATAATCACAACCTAGCTCTCCAAATTTATATACGATTGTATTTTTGATTACCTGAGGGAGGAGCAATTAAATCTTTCACAGGTCTTGTCCTTTATCACTACAAAGTTTTTGCTCAGCAATTACTATTACCTTTTAACCCAGTACAGGATTTAAGGGCCCTAGCATGAAAAATGTTGAGCCCACTTCAACTCCCATTGATTCATGGCTGACACTTCTCTGAGTTCTGATCTTTCACAGCAGTTGGTTTGGTCACCATGGGGATAAGGGAGGCCCATGGAGCATGTATTTCCTAGTGTGGTAAAATGTGTATCTTGATCTTAAATAAATAAAATACATCCAGATACTATCATGACAGGAAACTTACAATAGCATATAACAATGCTCAGCCTTGAAAGCAAGCCACCAATATTTTGAGAAAAATGAATATTTGTAAACGTGTTGAATATGCCAAATAGCTAGAGGCAGAGAAGGACTAAGAACTTAACTAAAAATATAAAAAACAACTCCAGATTTCCTGCAAGTTGCGCCAGTTTCCAATTACTGTCATACCACAAAATACATTAAGCTGCAATAGCTACAGTAACAGGAATTTCAGTGGATCAATGGAGCCAGTCCACAGAGGAGAATCTTGACTAATAAGAGGATTAATTATTATTGTAGACTCGTAAAAAAAGACTGGTTTCAGAGTAGCAGCCGTGTTAGTCTGTATTCGCAAAAAGAAAAGGAGTACTTGTGGCACCTTAGAGACTAAAATTTATTTGAGCATAAGCTTTCGTGAGCTACAGCTCACTTCATCGGATGTCTCTAAGGTGCCACAAGTACTCCTTTTCTTTTTGCGAATACAGACTGATATACTGGAGAAGACCTGCAAAATCTGAAAGGTTAGATACAAATTTATTACCATTGTGTGGCGTGAAAACAGATTTTGAAAACAAAGAGATGCATTTCTATCCCGTGAAATCAGTTCCAAGTCAGCAAGCAAAAAAACAATACAAAACACGGGCATATATAGAAGTACACAGATAAGGCTAAATAGTTGGTTGCAACAAAATTCCACTTGTAAACTGTAATCAAGGTCAAAAATTGTAAGTAAATGGAAAACAATATAATTTCATAGTATGTGCATCTAATTGTAAAAGTGAGTTTGGACAAATGGACGTCTAAAAATAACTAGATAGGAAATAAGCATGACTGTTCTGGACTAGAAAAGTAGTAACAGGATCTCTTTATTTTTCCTGGTTCCTCACCTGAAAGTATTTGGGCAGACCATCTCTATCATTCTTCTTGTAAAAATGTTTGGGGTCCATGGAAGCCCTCATCTTCAGAGCCTTTAGATCATTTTTCAATTCATTTGTCATTTCTGGAGCTTTCATACCAAACCAGCCATCACCTGTTGTTTTCTCTCGCTCTGCCTATGGCACAATATAAAGAACAATAAAACCGCACTGAAGAGCTTTTGTGGTGGAGAGGAAGGAAAAAGCAAAGGGTTGCTACATTTAAAATAAAAGGTTATATTTCAGAGAACTTTACAGTCTGATTTTACAGATCAGCATTAATTAACCTTAGCAACTGGTGCCTCCCAAGGACCTGATCTATGTTTCCCAAACACTGTAAAGAACAAAAACTATGCAGACATCACCAGGTAAGCAAAGATATTCTTATAAAAATATAGGGAAAGATGATGACAGGGAAGCCCCAGATCTTTTCAAAACATGCCAATTTAATCAACTCTGCAACTGGGACAAGGATTCTCCTCAGGCCAGGCACTGGGATCAGAATTTGCCCTTTCAGTCTTTGTACTACAGTCTCAACATTTCCAGAAGGCTGAATCTCACATTACTGTTCAATGCTGATATGAATTTGCAGTTCATAAATCAATATACTTAAGAGGGCTATGCATGCATGTCACCTCTACATTTTCATACAACAGAGATTAAAAGCAGATTAATTCTGGTTTAGTAGTGCCAGAACATTCTGCAACAGTCAGAGGCTATCCACTTACCTTGCGCTGTTTCTTTATCTGACGGATTGATTCCTTGAATGGTGGAACACAGTCCTTCTTTTCAAAATCTGGAGTTATTATACTCTTCTGCAAGAGCTAGAAGAGATTATTAAGTTATTGTTTAAATCATGCTGCTAATGAGACTGATCTGAATTGTATTACACTTTTGGTTACACAAATAAGATAGCAGAAAAATGATAGGGAATCATAAGTAAGCATCATCTCAATAAAATGGTTGCTAAGTGAGACAAGCTTCCCTGCCCCATGATGGAGGAAGTGGGAGTTCTTAATACCAAAGAGAGCACAGGGCTGGCCAGCTACAAAGTGCAGAAGGCTGGCGCTGGAAGAAGTGAGCTAGCAGACCATGCTGGCAGAATAAATGAGCCCATTAGGGATGGGATTGTCTAAGAAAATAACTTTGCTGGAAAGCAATGCATGCCTGTCATCCCACTGACAGTCAGCCTAAAACCCCATCCCAAACAGCTATGGAGGGGTCAAATGTCCCTTCAACTCAGCAGTTCTCATATTAAGCATTGTGAGCAGACCTAATTTTGCTGTGCTGTTTTGCACCAAGTTTTAGTTCCTGCTGAGGGTGTAACTGTCTCAGACTCTCTCATTTAGAACTGACAGCATTGGAATTATTATCTAGAACTGCAATGATGCAGTGCAGCAGAAACTCAATAAATAAAATATAATCTCTAGATAAATACCTGGCATGTATTTGAGTGGACTGGACTTCATCCTATTCTGTAGGATAATCTGCAGTATTTACAATGCACTGAGGGCTCTATATAGACTCTTACATGCCATATAAATTTAATTTCTATCATAAAAACAAATTTAAATAAATGCTTTGGCCATGAAGAATTTCTCTTTCCTCCAAACTCTACTAGCAAGGCTTTTCTTTTTAAATAAATGTCACAATTGGATTAATTTTAGCATCTTTGAATCCCAGACATCTGTGTAAAATTATTATCTTAGATTCACGTTACCTCTTCTTTCTTTTCCCCCTTTAATTGTTTAATTGCACTTGAGCCAGCTTTTTGTTTTCCTGCATCAAAGCTAATATATAAGCCTCCAAGACTCTTGATATTTAGACCAGGATCTATGCTGCTTGATAGATGTAAACTGAAAGAGAAATGGCTCGTTAATCATTACAGTAATATTAACAAGTTTATAGTGATCGTCCAGTGTGCCCTCTGAAGAAAGACAGGATTGAGAGAAAATCTTTCTTCTCTGTATTCCTGGTGCATATCAGATAGCTGTCATAAGGGAGTTTCTAGATTGCAATGTTCAAAGGAAATGAGGTTACACAACTAAGAGTGGAAGTAGATAGGTATAGCAAATCATACTGTACTTCCCCTTGGCATAAAGCATAACATTTATTAATAAAAGTTTGTTGGAAAGAACTGCAGGGGAATCACTTCCACAAAGCCTTCCCTGACTTGTTGGGTGCAACCCTATCTTGGACATTCCTATCTATGTTATCAAAATATTCCTTTTCAATTTTGACTTTCAAAATGAAAAATTCAAGGTCACTGCCTATCTTTTATACATTTTGTAATTTGATAACAAGGAATCCAAACAGAAGAGCAAGAAGCAACAAGAACAAGTAAAAGCAGAAGAACAAGTTGGAGGTAGAAACATATTAGATTCTTGAACACTAGTGCCTGTGTGTTTGCTACCATGAGGCATACACTGAGATTTCTAATGCCCTTGCCTGTATTCCTAATACTTTATATTATTAGAAACTAAATTTTGAAAATGTAATACACATTGCACCATTTGTCCCATTACTGCATTCAGGCAATTCAATTAACTAGTTCATAAAATATGTTTGATGGTCAATTTGAGAAGCATGTTTTCTGTTGAAAAGATTTAATGAAAGCTATAAAATGTTAAGAAAACAATGAACTGTGTATGCAATTAACACAACAAACCCAGGCTAGTCAGTTTCAACCTAGCCTAAATACCAAAGTTTGGGTTGCAAACACTGCAGGGGGATGTGTAAACTAAACAAACATTTTCACTTGAATTATAAAATATTTTAAAAAGTATTTTACTACTGGGTTTTGTGAAATTTTGGGTGCTTAAATAAATAAAACACCCTAAATTTAGTCAAGTGGCTTTAAAAAAGTCTCATTTATTAATATCAAACTCAGGGACAGTTAAATCTCTCTACTTAGGGCAAGTGTACCTTTGGAAAAGTATTTGCGATCTACATATGAAAGCATTGTCTATGCAATGCAGGGTTTTTTTTAATATGTGGGAACCAAGGAACAGAGAGGTTTAATGGCAAATTAGTTAAGCTTTGATATGGAACCACCTGGGTTCTAAGCTCAGGTCTGGTGCTTAATAAACTTTATTTTAAAGCAATTTTTATAAATGCTTGGAATGATAAAAGGCTGTGATCTGTTTGCATGTGTGGCTACCTTAGCAAGATAGCGAACTATTTCATCAAATGAACTGAAATAAGCCTGGTTCACAAATACCCATTATTAGCTTGGACAATGCCATGCATTCCTGTTCCTCCCTTTCATTTAAGTTTTAAAAACCTTTGTCTTTATTTACGTACCTTAAAGAAAAAACAAGGAATGATGTTTTTTCAACTTCCCAGTTTTGTACACTTTATTTCAAAAACTACTTAAGATGATTAAATGACAGTGTTTTCAGTACTAAGAACACTGCACTCCATCTAAAGAGCTCTGTAATTCATAGGAATGTTGAAACTATGAATTTTTATGAGATTCAGGCAACAAAAATAGATATTGGAGAGGGTGGGGAGAGCCACTCCTGTGGTGAGGAAAGGTACCACTACAGCTGCAAGGAAAGAGTCTCAGGTGGTAATAAAAAGATTTTTTTTTTAAAAAAACTAACAACTGGCATCAGCTGGACGAGGGAAACACCACTAAAGGGTCCTTAAAGGACAGCCACACTGGTGGAACCTCTGCATGTCACAGACCTGTGTCTGGATGTATGCATAACAGAAAGACTTGTTCAACTGTGGAGCTATAATTCCACTTTGGAGTTCAAGCAACTCCAGTTTCACACATTGATTATATCACAAGAACTCTCTCATTATTATACTAACAATATGCCTGTTAGAATTGTATGTGGCTGCTTAAGTTATCTGTAAAAACACTTACATATTAGGCTTTTTATTTTTCAATAAATGTGCATCTTCATCTTCATCTATGAACTCCTCCTCATTTTCTTCCAGATCTGAAGGCTCATCTCTTTCACTTTCTTCATCCTTACTTTCTGCATCGCTCCTTCTATCTTCCTGTTCTAGATAATACTTTTTGTTGCCGTCCAAACCAGGTTCTGTGTCAATTACAAACAGTTCTCCATGTGATGAGTCATTTTCTAAAGATTTGTTCAAGGATGACTTTTGATTTCTGGTCTCTGTACAATACAGATTTTCTCCTACATCACTCACTTCTTCCACATCATTGTTTTCCATTTCATCACTCTCATCACTGCTCAGGAGCAACACAGCAGATTCATTTTTATTACATGATCTTTTGGTTACATGTGGGGAGGATTTAGTAACTAGTTCTGCTTGACTTTCACCATTGTCTACATTGATAGACATTTTGCAGTCACCATCACTGTCACCACCAACTGGTGATAAGTATACGCCCTTTTGTGGGCTGCTTGTTGTGCTAGTTGGCTTGTCTGCTACCATTAATTCATCTGCATGGGTGAAAGATCTCTGTGTAGCCTCCCCAATGTCTGCTTTTTGGTGTTCTGGAATTATTTTGCTTTTACTTGGGGTTGTCTGCCTTTGGGACTTAAAGGACTCATCAAGGCTCTCATGGCCAGATAGAAAAAGAGAAGCACTTTTCAACTGTGATTCTTTTTCAGTTATGTCTCCCTCCTTTTCCAACATTTCCTCTGAGTTATCTACAATTTCGAAGTGTGTCTCCTTTATTGTTTCTTTTTTAGGAGAGTCTATGGTACATCTTTTTCCTGTTTCTTTAGGACTGCTGGGTGTTGAATCAATTAAAACTTGTTTTGGGTCATCACTTTGGTTTGTATTGGCAGATTCAGTCTGGCATTGGGTCTTGCAGGGGCTGGATTGTTTATTACTCTGAGTGACGTATCTATTAGATGAAAGAGAGGAAGCTTGCTCTGTATCAGAATCAGATTTTGTGACATGTTCACAGTCAGATACGTCTACTGGTTGGGATTTAATCCTGTCCTCAGTTAACGTCTCATCTTCCAGCACAACTTCATTAACTTTTTTCTCAGTTTGTCTAATGGTTTCTGCTTGCGCTTTCATTAGCATACTCCTAGTTATTCTTTTGGTAGTTACAGATGGCTCCACACAAAGACCAGAGCACCACGACTCTGCATCAGAAACCTCTTCAGCTTGGGCATCACAAACTGGATCTGGGTGGAGTTTAGCTTTGCATTTCCTGCTTCTTGTAGTTCTTGTAACACTAGTTGTACAGATGCCAGATACAGTTGAAGAACATGACTCGGCTTCAGAGACATCTTCATCTTGAGATTTACTTAATTCACTTAGAAGAGCTGCCTTGCTAGGCCTCTTTTTGGCTGGTGAATCTGGTTGATAAGGAATTGTGATCTGTCTTCTCCTTGTTATCCTTATGAATAAAGGTGTCTCAAGTTCGGACACGGCAGATTCTGCTTCATCTCCATCAGCCTGTGGCTCAACACTTGATTTTGCTGATTGCACATTTGTGTCTCTATTCTTAGTTGTTTGTGCCTCAGAGGGATCACCAAGATCTGATTTTGTTTCAGCATCTTCCAACCCCTCATCCTGAGATTCATGAATGACTTCTGGCTGAGAGTTTCCTTTAGTTCTTCTCCTGGACATCTTTGCAGAAACAGGAGTACTAACTTCAGCAGATGCCAGCTACAGAAATAAAAACGAACAACAAACAAGACATTTCCACAGAAAAATACACTTTTAAAGGAGTCATATGAGTAATTCTGTCCTCAAATTCACAAGCATTTTGACTTTTAAAATAACTGTCTAGAGAAAGTTAATGTGATGACATACATTTTGCATTATGCAATATTTAGTACCACAACCTGCAGGTGAAGAAGCTCCATTATTCATCACTCATTTGCCCACTTATGCCTTTTGCAAACTAGTATCACTTTGCCCACATTGCTTCCTCCTGGCAGAATCCTACTTCCTGAGATGTATGTTGGAGGCCTCATACATATGCTTTTATGTCCAGCAATTCATTTTTCTGTTCTTGTTTTTTCTGCTTTATGCGTCCACACAGTCCTTTATTAAATCTGTCAAAGTTAATTGTGATTTATTTAACTGGACAGTTGAGAATGGCCTAAATTCCAGCAATCTCCAGCTGCCAGAACAGCCCTATGGACTGTCCTCTAGAACCACAAAGGTGATATAAAATCACTGTTCGGACACCAGATCTCACACCAATTGGAATTATATCTTCTGTGCAAGAATAAGCAAAAAAACCACCCAAAAAAGACATCAACTAAACAAAATGCTCTGAATCTAGTTCAATCTGGGTTTGGCAGGCTGCCATAAGAAGCAGATTCCAAACATGGAATTCCTTAACTCAGACACCCATCCCTAGCTGCTAACTGTTTAAGCCTAGGAACTGATAGCAAGAGCATCAGAGGGGATTGTAATTCCCACAATAAGGTATAGAGTCAGCCTTTCAAAGAGCTTTGACCCAGACCATTCACGGCTACAAAGATTACCAATACCTTGAACTGGTATTAATAAATAAAAGTCAGCACAAAGACTTGGGTTCAAATGTTATGTATTCATTGAAGCTCATTCCACGGCAGGCAAATGCATTCTGCAATAGCAGGAACTTTCTCGCAGACAGAATACACTACGTTAAGGAGGCTATACTATCTAGAGTAGCCCCAAACCTTCTAACGCAATGGTATCTATGCAACGATGCTTCAGCAGTCTAGCTTTGCAGTGCCAAGGCATAGATAACCGTTGCAAAGTCTGTATCATATAGAAATACTCAAAACTTCCTGGCTAGCACTGGATAACGAAAGGCACCACAAGGGACTGTTGCTATGTAAAAACTGGTAATGAATCTAACAGAATCCCCCAGACTGCGATTCCTATTTGTCAATACACTGCCATTTTATTCTGAACAGCATCTGTCATACAGAGCGTATCCCAAAAGCCCCCCCCCAACAGTTAAATATCCAAAGAGTGAGAAAGCCATTATAGAAAAAAAGATTTAAAAAATGCAGAAGTGTGTCCAATGATTAAACCTCTCTCAGGTTTAGGGAGCCTTTCAACTGTTCCCTGCCATAGTTTGGAGCTACAACTAATACACAATACTTCACTTTCAAGCCCGTGGCGGCAGGCAATCAAACCGCTGGAGAAGGGGACCAGCCCACCTCAGCAACGCAGCCAGGAAAGCACCCGCCACCACCGGCACCAGCAAGAGAACCAAGAGCCGGGAGTGGGGGGACCGACAGCCCGGGCGGCTGCCACCCACCGGGACCACCCAGGCCCCGGTCAATCATGTCTAGCAGGCCCACACCGGGGTATCTGGGCCGAGGTCAGAGGGGGAGCGGAGACGGCGGCCAGGCCTAGCACCACTACCCGGCCCTGTGGCACAGCCCGCACCTCGCCGCAGACCCCCGGGGGCTCCAGGCCGCTCACCCGGGGCCGGGCTGTATCCCCCTTGGGCAGAGCAGGCCCCGCGCTGCAGGGCGAGGGGAGCCGCTCGGCAGCCTCCCGTGCCGGGGGCCCCACACGCTGGGCCGAGCCCTGGGCAGCGCACGCGCCCGGCCCGCGGAGCGCGCAGACCAGCCAGGCCCTGGCGCGGGGCTTGCGGGCGCCTCCCGCTTCCTTCCTACCTCTGCCGCAGCCGGGGCAGCGGGCTCGGGCCCGCGCCGCGCTGCTCGCCGTGTGGCCACCATCTTCCCCCGCGTGCTGGAGTGTGCGCCCCGCTTCCTTCCGGCCCGGGCCGCCGGGAAAAGCGCTCCGGCGGGACACAGCCGCCTCCGCGGCCGGGGCCGGCGAGGAGGGGGACACCCGCGGCGCGGCGCGGCCCCGCCTCTGCCGACTACTCGGCCTCAGGGCGGGTCCGTCTTCACGGAGCCTGGGGCCGTGCGGGGGCCTTAACCCCCGCTGGGGGACTCCTGTTGGCACAGAGCGTCTCAGCCTCCTTCAGCACGTGCCTGGCGCCCGCGGCTGCTGGGAAAAGCCCGAGCAGGGGAGCCGCGAGTAGCCAGCGGCCGGGGCTCCGGTTTGCAAAGCCGCTCGCCGGGTGTTTGGAGCCCAGCAGTTGGTTCCTGACGGCTGGGGACTGGGCCCCTGCAGGGTCTACGGCGGCCGCTCAGCCCAGTCAACTGCTGGCATAGAATCAAAGAAGATTGGGGTGGAAGAGACCTCAGGAGGTCATCTAGCCCAAGCCCCTGCTCACAGCAGGGCCAATCCCCAACTAAATCATCCCAGCCAGGGCTTTGTCAAGCCTGACCTTAAAAACCTCTGAGGATGGAGAGTCCACCACTTCCTGAGGTGACCCTGCCAGTGCTTCACCACCTTCCTAGTGAACTAGTTTTTTTTAGGTTTCAGAGTAGCAGCTGTGTTAGTCTGTATTCGCAAAAAGAAAAGGAGTACTTGTTAGAGACTAACAAATTTATTAGAGCATAAGCTTTCGTGAGCTACAGCTCACTGATGAAGTGAGCTGTAGCTCACGAAAGCTTATGTGTGGGAGATGGAGACTATCAAATGTTCTAAGGAAGAATTTGTCAATGGAAGACAGCAGAATTTGGCAGAGCATAAAGCTACCCCACGGGTCATGAGTAACGAAGTAAACAAGATTATACAGGTTGGGAATTTGGCTACGCTACAAAGCTAATAGCATGAGAAGCGACTTCTAGTTTCCAGCACAGCAGAATAATGAAACACTAAGATAAGGACATTGGATAATGAATTGTAAAAAGGATAAACAACTATCGTATATATATGACTGTATAATCAGAAATAAAATGCTTTTACCAGCAACTGTCTCAGTTGTGCTGCAAGCCAGCCTGCTTACAGCGACAAATGGTGACCCCGACGTGATAGGAATTCTGTGAGTTCGGCACCATGTCCGGAGTAAGAAACAGCAGGGACCGCCGCTGCCAGTGTCCTCAATTTAACGGAGGAACCAGGACGCCCAATTGAGGCGAGGGAGCTCCCCACTATTAAAGGTGAGCGGCGGGGGACATCTCTCATAATGGGAGTCGCAACATCTGCAGATGAGCAGGCCGTATTCAAGGTCTTAAGCAATCTGCTCAGTAACCAGGAAGAAAAATTTTCCCCGGAAGCTCTTCAAAAACTGCTTCAGTGGGGAAGGCGACGGGGTTTTTTGGTTACTGCAAAGAATGTATTTGATTTTTCGGTATGGAAGGCGTTGGGGGAGGACATGTGGGATTCAGTGGGTGTTGGGAATAAAGAGGCTATTGCGTTAAGCCCTACCTGGCGAATAGTTCATCGAGCCGTTACAAATGAGGCGGCTCAGGCTGGAGCCCGTACCGCGCTACGTGAGGCGCTTGGGTCGCCCCCTAAAGGGGTGTTCCCGGCCGGGGCGCGAGACTTTTTTGGGAAAACAACACCCACGATCCCCTTGGCACCCCCAGAGGCTGGTGAAGTGCCACTACCCGGAGATGCCGATTGCCTCGGTAATGAAGAACCAATGGCAGTGGATCAATCGATTTCAGAGGGACAATCTCCCCAGGGCAAGGTTGTTTCTGTGCCTGAGAGATCCGGGCTATATCCTTCGGTGGAGCATCCTTCGGTTTTACCGTCGGCCCCTGTTGCACCGGTTCGGATTACTGATTTGCCTGAGGGGGGAGAATTTGATAATCTGACGCAGGAACAAATAATTCGCCGTTTGTACAAGGAGGGCAGTAAGGCTCAGCAGATAATGGATGAACTGGATCGAAAGGAGGGTAGACCAACGGGATCATCACAGTCACGGTTATTGAAACAGCTACGGGATCAAGGCATACCAGATCCTTCGCAGTGGCCTCATGTTTGCAAATTATGCGGATATTATAACTGTACGGAACATCTCACATCGGAAGGAGCCTTGACGACAACAGCAGAGGAAGACTACCGTAAACTTTTGAATCCTATTACGCGACCGGTCCGACCAAAGGCAAAGCCTCTGCCGCCTGAGTACTCTCAGGTCAAACGAGAACAAGGGGACAGAGGGAGAGGGGTGATTTGGAGAACAGAGGGAGAGAGGAGAGAAGGATCCCCTGATCCGATTAAGAGGTGGCATGGGTTGATAAAGGATGCTATTATTGAAGGGGAATTCTTGGATGCTATGCCAGCTACGTTCCCAGTTTCAGTATCACAGACCGGGGCTAGAACATGGGTACCGTTAGATTGGAAACTAATGAGGGAAGCCCAAAAGGCTATTATGGCATATGGGCTAAAAATCCTTATGTACAAGCATTATTGGAGCAAATGTTTTCGGGGCAGGCTATGTGTCCTTTTGATGCACAAAAATTTGCTGACATGCTATTAATACCCACACAGAGATTATTATGGAAAGATTCTTGGAAAAAGAAGGCTGAGCATGCGGTAGTGACTAATTTAGATAAACCCCAGGGCGACCCTCTCCAGGCAGCAACATTAGACATGCTGTTGGGGGAGGGGCGATTTGAAGATCCTCAGGTACAGGCGCAATTGGTACCCCAAATATTACAACAGTCTCAACTTCTAGCATTGGAGGCATTTAAGGAGCTCCCTGATTTGGGCACCCCTTCACCCCCATATTTAAAAATCACGCAGGATATGGGCGAATCCTTTGCCCTCTTCTTGGATCGTCTAAGAACGGCATTGGATAGGGCCGCTAATTTAACACCAGAAGCCCGATCGGCGCTAGGATTAGATTTAGCTCTTCAAAATGCTAATCCCACGTGTAAGAAGATTTTGGTGACTTTGCCAAAATCGGCCTCCCTAGTCGATATGATTGAAGCCTGCACTCGTGCCCCCTTGGTGGAGGAGGAGGATAAGGCAAAGATTCATGCACGCGCCTTGGCGGTAGCCTTGAATACCTCCAAGCCGAATTGGCGAAAGGGAAGGGAGGGGGCGTGTTATCAGTGTGGTATGATGGGTCATTTAAAATGAAACTGCCCAAAGAAAAGGGCACAAACGCAAAGCAGCTCACCCCCTGCCCCTTTTCCTGGGACCACGGAATGCCGCTCTCGGTTAAAAAAGGATGGAACCCCATTGCAGGGGGCAGGAAACGCCTCGCGGAGCGCCAACCGGCAGGGCGTGAGGACAAACAATACTCCGGCTGCTTGGATGGCCTCCGTGGGGCAACCGCCGGCAGTGCCGGAGTTGATTTGGCCACCGCCACCGACTTTACATTAGAGAATGATGAGGTAAAACTTGTCCCTTCCGTGGCCTCTGGACCGCTCGGGCATGGGCTAAGTGCGTTATTGATTGGCAGATCATCTTCTTCCCTTAGGGGGCTCTTTGTGCTTCCTGGGCTGATTGATGCTGATTACACAGGGAACATAGGGATTATGGTACGGGCACTTTGCCCGCCCATTATGATTATGGCCGGAACGAAAATTGCACAGCTAATACCTTTCTGTGCGACTGTTCCCTCTGCATTACCTCAGGTGAGAGGGACCAGTGGGTTTGGGTCCTCAGACTCTACGCCACAGACGACAGCATTTGTTCTATCAATCGGAAGGGACCGTCCTACGCGTGTAGTTCAATTCAGAGGTCAAGATGGCTTTTCCTTTGAGCACCGAGTTCTTATTGATACAGGAGCGGATGTTACGGTGTTGCCCCTGCATGCATGGCCATCGGGATGGCCACTGCAGCCAGTAACCACACCCCTTCAGGGTATCGGTGGGCAACGTAATCCCATGTTGAGTGAATTCTTTATTAACATTACTGATGTCACTGACCATACATTGATGGGGTCGGTTCGCCCTTATCTTGTTGATACAACTATTTGGTTATTGGGGAGAGATTGTTTAAGTCAGTGGGGAATCATGATTAGCTCTCCGCCTTTCTAGTAGCGGCCACTGAGGAGCGGCCAACCCTTGCCTTATCCTGGCGTTCTGATGAGCCGATCTGGGTTGCTCAGTGGCCGCTGCCAACAATTAAGCTTGCCGCATTAACGGAATTGGTGGCTGAACAAGTAAATCTCGGCCATCTGGAACCCTCCATTAGTCCATGGAATACGCCTGTATTCACTATTCTTAAAAAATCAGGGAAATGGCGTTTATTGCAGGACTTACGTGCCATTAACGCCATCATAGTCGATATGGGCTCCTTACAACCTGGCCTACCTGCCCCATCTATGCTCCCATCTGAATGGCCGTTACTTGTTATTGACTTAAAGGATTGTTATTTTACCATTCCTTTGCACCCAAAAGACAGAGAACGCTTTGCCTTCTCTGTCCCGACAGTAAACCATGAGGCTCCTGCCCTTCGATACCAATGGAAGGTTTTGCCTCAAGGAATGAAAAATTCACCCACAATCTGTCAACTTTTTGTTGCATGGGCTATTCACCCTATTCGAACAAGGTATCCCCACTGGAAAATATATCATTATATGGATGATCTTCTGTTTGCGGCTCCTACAGCCTTTGAACCCTCTGTTATTGTATTGATTACTTCCCAATTAGCACAAGCAGGTCTTGTAGTGGCCCCGGAAAAGGTTCAAACCCAACCTCCCTTTTTATATTTGGGTCTTCGGGTTACTGATCGTACAGTACGTCCTCAACATTTGACATTTTCACCTCATGTCCAGACACTATATGATGCTCAGAAATTACTGAGTGAACTTCAGTGGCTCCGCCCGCTTTGTGGTATCACAAATCATGATATAGCCCCTCTCCTTCCTCTATTACAAGGGGGGAGAAGTCCCAGGGATAAATGACAATTATCAGCACAACAGCGGGAGGCATTACAACAAATTGGTCAAAAGGTTGGAAATGGTTATTCGGGCAGATACAAAGAAAATCTGCCCTTTGTGATAGCAGTTTTTAGTTTGGATTCAGTATTGGAAGCATTGTTATTTCAATGGGATGAAAAGGATAGAGATTCGTTAATAGGGTTAGAATGGATATTTCCACCCTGTAAAAATATACTGACGGTGACTTCCAGAGTTGAAACTATAGCTATGTTAATAATGCAAGCACAAAAAAGAGTAACTACCATGACAGGGACTGATCCGCACCAGATTTTGTTACCCTTTTCCAAAATGGTTATTACACAGTTGTTGATGCATGATACTATGTTCGCCATTGCTGTAGCTGATTATCAAGGCCAATTGAGCTGTCACTACCCGCCCCACCGTCTCTTTTCCTCCCCTCTGCAACTAGAAAGACACCTTATGAAGCAGGAAAGACCGGTAAAAGGAATAACGGTGTTCACTGATGCGGCGGGACGAACAGGAACTGCGGGGATGGTATGGTGGGATGGATGTGTTTGGGCCCATAAAAAGATTATTAGTGAAGGATCAGTGCAGATATTAGAACTTTTGGCCATACTTATGGCCTTTGAAAATTGGAGCAAAGAACTACTCAATGTTATAAGTGATTCTAAGTATGCTGTGGGCTTGGTGAATAAGTTGGAGAGAGCGATGCTTGGAAGAATTCACAACCCTAGATTACAACAAATACTTTTGCGTCTTTGGCATCGACTTGATGGGAGAAGGGACAGATATTTTGTGGGGCATTTAAGAAGCCACACGGGCCTACCGGGATACTTAAGTATAGGGAATGAGCAAGCAGACACTCTATTAGGATCCGTGGTGGTACCGAATCAATTTGAGCAAGCCCGTCTATCTCATGAGTTCTTCCATCAGTCGGCAAGAGCTCTTACTCGACAATTTTCCCTACCCATATCTCAGACCCGGAGTATTGTGGCCTCATGCTCAGAATGCAATAAACTAGCCCCTGCTTTTCCTATTGGGGTCAATCCCCGAGGCTTAGAAGCATTAATATTATGGCAATCAGATGTTACTCAATATAATCCGTTTGGAAAACAGAAATATGTTCATGTATCTATAGATACTTTCTCTGGGGCTATTTGGGCCACGCCCCATGCTTCCACCAGTAGCAAGGATGTAATCAAACATTGGCAGGCATGTTTTGCAGCGCTAGGTGTGCCAAAAACAATAAAAACAGACAATGGAGCTGGGTATATTGCTAGGCGTACGCAAGCCTTTTTAAAATTGTGGGGAGTAAACCATAAAACAGGGGTGCCGGGGAACTCTACAGGCCAGGCCATTGTTGAGCGCACTCATGCTACTTTAAAAGGAATGTTAGATAAGCAATCACGATGTGGGGAGGATGCTATACTGCAGACTCCCGCTGGGCGACTAGCAAAGGCTATATATGTATTGAACTGGCTCCAACCTATTAACACTGTTGATAACAGTAATAATGTTCCAATACAAAAGCATTTAGGGGGAACAGGGATGGAAAAGGAGCAGGAAAAACCAAAGGTAAAGTGGTTTGATTATGCCTCTCAACAGTGGAAAGGGCCGGTACCGTTATTAACCTGGGGTTGGGGTTATGCTTGTGTCTCCCTTGACGCAGGTCCTCGGTGGATACCCGCAAAGTGGGTCCGGCCCTGTATTACAGAATCAACGAAGGATGAAACTACTGCTTCTATGGATAATCCTATGGCCGCTATGGCTAGTCTCTTCTCTGCTTACACGCATTGATCCCCGTCAGAACGTATGGGTCACCTGGGCGAGTCAGACAGGGCAATCTTCATTTTGTTTATCTATAGCAACACCCACGGACCCTTTTAGTACGTGCCTTATAGGTTATCCGAATATAGATTTAAATGGATATCGAGGGTACGTTAGCAATGATAGTGTTCTTTGCTCAAGTGATTTTAATGGTACTAATATTAATAATACTTATCGATTATATAATGGGACACCAGGGCAACAGTGCCCAGGGGTTGCTTGAAGTTTATTGCAAGAAACGCTAATAAATTTATTAAATCAATCACTGCTTAACCCACCCCAAGAACTCACATTTTTAGGATCCTTACCCGCAACAATAAACGATAATCATTCAATGGGGTGCATTGAATTAGGTGAACAATTCCATGTATTGTATTCTCAATATGGGTGGAAAATGAATGTTTCTATGTTTTCTAATATGCAAAATATTACACCAATTGCCTCCTTTGTGGCGGGAAATTGTCAGCAAGGAGGGGCCAACCTAGGTTTACAATTGCCACAAAAGGGTATATGGAATAATGGATCAGCAAAGGCATTACCACCAGGGACCTTTCTTATTTGTGGAAATCGCGCATGGCAGGGTATCCCTAGTTTTCCCATAGGAGGGCCATGTTATTTAGGCCGCTTGACACTGTATGCACCTAACCGTAATATGATTAAACACCAAAACAATCGCCCTAAGCGAGCATTGGAGGACTTTACTCCTGATTGTAAGGATACAATAACCTTTTGGGATACTCCTTCAAAAATATTTGTGGCATTTCTTGCCCCTGGTGTCGCTAGTGTAAAGAGTTTAGTTGATTTAGAGAAAATGGCTTGTTGGAACATTAAGCAATTTAATTTAACTTCAGAAATATTAACTGCTTTACTAATGGATGTAGATAGTATTTGTCATGCGGTATTACAAAATCGTGCTGCAATTGATTTTTTGCTGTTAGCCCATGGGCATGGATGTGAGGATTTTGAAGGTATGTGCTGCTTTAATTTGTCTGACCATTCTCATTCCATCCATGAATTACTAGCACGGTTAAAACAAAATCTTCATAAATTAGCAAAGGAAACCAATCCCTTATGGGATTGGTTGTCTAAATTTGGATGGCCTGGCTGGCTAACTTCGTTGTTGCATATTATAATAATAATGGGATTTTGTATTTGTATTTTTTGCTTATGTGGTCCTTGTATAATCCAATGTATGCGTTGGGCTATATCTCGCATGGTTTCTGCTGCCTTTAAAAAACAAAAAGGGGGAGGTGTGGGAGATGGAGACTATCAAATGTTCTAAGGAAGAATTTGTCAATGGAAGATAGCAGAATTTGGCAGAGCATAAAGCTACCCCATGGGTCATGAGTAACGAAGTAAACAAGATTATACAGGTTGGGAATTTGGCTACACTACAAAGCTAATAGCATGAGAAGCTACTTCTAGTTTCCAGCACAGCAGAATAATGAAACACTAAGATAAGGACATTGGATAATGAATTGTAAAAAGGATAAACAACTATCGTATATATATGACTGTATAATCAGAAATAAAATGCTTTTACCAGCAACTGTCTCAGTTGTGCTGCAAACCAGCCTGCTAACAGCGACACTTATGCTCTAATAAATTTGTTAGCCTCTAAGGTGCCACAAGTACTCCTTTAGTTTTTTTTTTAATATCCAACCTAGACCTCCCCCACCGCAACTTGAGACCATTGCTCCTTAGTCTGTCATCTGGTACCACTGAGAAGAGCCTAGCTCCATCCTTTTTGGAACCCCCTTTAAGTAGTTGAAGGCTGCTATCAAATCCCCACTCCCTCTTTTGCAGACTAAACAAGCCCAGTTCCCTCAGCCTCTCCTCCAAAGTCATGTGCCCCAGCCCCCCCCCCCCCTTTTCATTGCCCTCCACTGGACTTTCTCCAATTTGTCCATATCCTTTCTGGAGTGGGGGCCTAAAACTGGATGCAATACTCCAGATATGGCCTCACCCGTGCCAAATAGAGGGGAATAACCACTTGCCAACAGATCAAGGGAATGCTCCTACTAATACAGCCCAATATGCCATTAGCCTTCTTGGCAACAAGGGCACACTGCTGACTCGTATCTAGCTTCTCATCCACTATAATCACCAGGTCCTTTTCTGCAGAACTGCTGCTTAGCCAGTTGGTCCCTAGCCTGTAGCAGTGCATGGGATTCTTTCATCCTAAGTGCAGGACTCTGAACTTGTCCTTGTTGAACCTCATCAGATTTTTTTTTGGCCCGATCCATGTTATCCAAGCGTCCACGTTATAGGAAGAGCATTGACTTGCAGTATCTGCACAGCCAGCAGAAACCCCGCACAGCGAGCCTCAGAGCCTGCAGGTAGTGCCAGGATCTTGCTAGCGTCTCTTCACTGCACTAGAACACCCGGGGCAGCTGAGTGGGGTTCTGCATATCTAGGGCAGATGTCCCCTTATGGTGCACATAGCCTAGGTACAGTAATCTGCACCTTACAGCATCTTCTCCACTTCTCTAAGCCTGGCACAATAGACTCCCTTGGGGAGCTGGTTATTCCCCTGCCTTTACCATTAAAGCAAATCTAGAAATAACCCCATTCGTAACCTGAGTTCTATTCTGCGCTCACACACCCATACTCTTTGTCTACAGTGTCACCAACGATTTGGCAGACCAGGTAGCACTGTTGGAAGGAGAAAAGAGGTTAGCAGTGACTAGATAGGAGTTGCAGGAGGATGTAGCAGTCACGCAGAAGACGTGTACAGGACATGAAGAGCTAGCAAATTACTAGTTCGGAAGTATGGGTTCGGCTTGTGGCAAAAAATTTGTCCCATGAGTTCTCAAGCTCATACTTTACTTCAGGGGTTCTCAAGCTGGGGGTCAGGGCCCCCTCAGGGGGTTGCAAGCTGTCAGCCTCTACCCCAAACCCCACATTTCATCCAGCATTTATAATGGTGTTAAATAGATAAAAACATTTTTTTAATTTATAAAGGGGGGATTGCACTCAGAGGCTTGCTGTGTGAAAGGGGACACCAATACAAAAGTTTGAGAACCACTGCTCTAGTTAGTATTCTAGCATGCTGACTACTATTTATGACAACTTGTTTGGGAAAGGTTTGGTTAGAAACCAATAATCCACCACTAGAGACTCAAAAAAACCTCATTTTATTTTAACACATTCCATTACTAGGGAGCATTCAGCACTATAAATATTTTGTTAAAACAAATGTTTTGTTTTGTATTTGCTTCATACATTACAGCTCTAGCTAAACATTTTACCAACAAAAGAAAGCCAACAAGGGAGGATTAAATAAAACCATACAGGATTAAAAAAAGTTAGTCATTTTAGGTCACTAGGCAAAATGTGTAAGTCACATTTTTGTTGTATTTTCCAGAAGTAAGGCTTAATTAAGATTCTCCCTTTCACAATCTATTAGTGAAAAAACTTTAAGCTTTGTTAAATTAGGCAGCTAATAAGGGAACAGTTAAGTGACCAGTAAAATTTAAATCATAAGCAAGTGTTTCTAAGCGTTTGAGAGGCTAGAAATAGATTTTTTGAGCCAAATTCTGTCCTAACTCGAAAAGAAAAGAAGAAAAGCGTTCCAGGAATGTAGCCTGGAATATTGTGCCCTACCAGATGAAAGAACAAGTTCAAAGTCTCATTCCTAATGTACTTCTCCTAGGGATCAGTAGGTCTGAGAGGTGATTCATAGAGGAGGTGCTGCCTGTGTCATTCAAAATCAATTCCTAGTCAGTTTAAAAAAAAAAAGATGTTGATGTGCTACAAAGGAAGTTGTCTTGTACTTTGTTAGATTTGAAAAAACAGCATTTCTCCAAATATATTTGTCAGGATTTACATAATCTGTATTTTAGTAACAAACATTCAATTTATGAAAGTGAATCTTTACTAAGTGCAATACAGGGACTACATAAAAATTATCTTCGTCATCATTTGATCACAGGGATAAAACCATGCTCACACCAAGCTGTCTAGTTTCAACATTAAAAAGAAAATTGTACATAATTATGTATTTCATTTATCCTAGTCATTTATTTTATTACACTGAAAAGCTTTTGAGAAAACAATTAGAGGAAAATACAGCACAAGAACAACAATTTAACCTTTAAAACAATTAAAGAGGCTACCCCCCAGGACTAAGTACATAATCAATAGATCTAAACTTGCATAAAGTACACTTTCTGCAAGAAATAAGTTACATACAGTTAAAGGATGCTTTGATTCCCCCTTCCCCTCCTTCCTTCTCACAATCAGTTCATGTAGGCCAATGACAGTTGCAGTGATACAACCCTGGAACTCCAACTCCCAAAAAGAAGAAATGAATGAGATTAGGGGGGAAATAGCACTAACGCGATGGCTTGAGTTTGAAGAATTTGGGACTTGCTGTTACTTGTAAGTGGGATCTAGCATTTAGATTGATGAAGGGCATACATGTTTTAAGTACCACCTACTCCCCACTATGTCAATAAATCGAGGCGTATCTTGAGTGATCTGATGTTCACCATACATAATGTCATTTAATGATGGAAAAGCAGAGTCATTCCTGCTTGCCTCCCAGAGATATCAATGCAAGCAATAATATAGTGAAATTTAGAATTCATACAAAGCATACACAAAAATGTAAATCTCAAAGACGGATATACTAGTAATAATACAGTAATTCCAATTTTCACTTCTTCAAATCTTAACTTTTGTATTCCTGCTCTGGAAAGGAATTCCCCCAATTGTCTCTCCCCCAATTTTAATTGCTATTTTGGTTAAGTACAGAAATCATTCATCAGGTAATGACTTGACAAATCATTGCCTGGTTGTAATCCTGCTTGTAAAGCTAACGAATTACCATGCTTATTCCAATTCGAAAAAAAAGTTATTTCTCTCTCTCCACAAAAGGTAATTATTAATATGGTTCCCAATTACGAACTAAACTGCTAGTGCAATCTGTGCACTATTTAACTATTCTTAGCTCAATTGTCTGTTTTAATGTTTTTGGTCTTGCAGATTTAAACATATACATATCAAGTAAATGTGAATCCTTGTCAACAGTCAGACTGTGGTATGCTTTGGATGCAAAGGAGAAATAAAATGATCACAAGTAGATGCTAGACATCTATACTAACCAGTAAGGAGCACACTTGGCACGTAGGTTTTAAATAAGGTTCATTTTTAAAATTTAATACACAAATGACCCTCCATGACCAAAATTCATTTTCTTCTGTCAAAAGAAAATGTTTCTAAAATTTTGCCTCTGCATTATCAGTGCCCATTCTCCTCCTTGCTCACCCCATATTCATCAAGTCTAGAGTATTTCCTAGATATTTTAGTCACATACCTAAATATTTAAGGACTCAGAAGTTTACTACCAAACAACATTTATCAGTGTATCAAGTTTTTGAAAATAACAAAGACTAACTCAGTGGAATGGATTAAAAAGTTTATATACAGCTATCTGACCGTGCAGAAAACATTGTGATTTTTCTATGACAAAAATACACAAAAAAATTGGTGTAAATTCATTCCTTTAAACTACAAGCTCAAAGTCTACATAAAACTAAGTTAACAATTACCAGACTATGGCTTGACCGTGCTCCCACTGAAATCAATAGAAAACACATTAACTTCACTGGACTACAGTGAGCTACAGATAGGAATTGCAGTGAAGAGATCTATACCATCTAAATCACATTAGATAATAAAACGTTTTCTGCGGTAGACAGACTATTTTTAAAATGCAAAGTTCAGTCTGTGGATATGTTTCAGGTCAGAAAAGAAACTAATAGCCTGTCTTAGATCCAGCATCAGTTTCCTTTAGGTTCAGAAGCCACAGTACTGCACATGTGAAGCTGGCAACACAAGGGAACAAGAACACAGGTTGAATGCTTGTTTGATATTCTGTTCTCTGGATGACACCTGAACATCAGTTAATTCCCCAGGTAACCCAAAATTAACAGACATTATATCCTTTGTACATGATTATATAATGTACATCCCATCAACATCTCTTCTGATTTTAGTCACATTCTTAAAGTATCTATGGCTGTTGACCATCTAGTACATAGATTAGGACAAAACCAGGCACATTCTGGCTACAGTTTAATTTGGTTTTGACCATGTAATTCCAGATCTTGGTTTAAATACACAATACATTTCCCAATGTAAGATAGAATATGGCATCACTCGTGTCCACATGCTGAACACAGTAAGAGCAATGTGGTACAGAAACAAACAGGATGAGCTAATATAATTAAAAAAAAAATTTCTAAACACAAAGGCCTTTTGTACCATAATGAAAAGAAAACCAGGTTTTCATTCACATGAATTAAGCAGCTTACTTGCTATACCAATTAATCAGATTCCAATTAGAGAATTTTCCTATGGATAAAAAACAAAAAAAACTACTTAAAAATTACTCAATTGCTCAAATCCTATATAGCTAACTAACTAGTAGGAATAAGCACTTCAGAAGAAATTCAGAATGTTAAGTTTCTTTCTTGAAAACAAAAATATATACACATTTCTATATATTACCTTGATGGCAGCCAAAATATACTTAGTGATAATTTTATATTAGTCATAAAGAAAAATATTTTGAATTTCTTTAGATAATCTCAATTAGAAAACAGTTTAATGAACACAAAATATTTCATATATTACTAAACTGGTCTCTATGTTAGGAAAGAAATGTGCAGTATTTGACAATGCTGTCTGAGCACTGTGCCTCTGGACAACCCAGGTCTTACTGTCACCACTTTTGGTCTTCATTATAATTTGTGACTGTTTTCACTTCTGTGTAAAGTTTTTATGCAAAAAAGGTGGTATGTTTCCAAATCACTAAGACAGCAGGCTGTTGTCAAAATAAAAGTGGATTAAGAGACATTTCTTTTTGCTTGCAAGATATAGCCTTTGGATTTGATAATGCCTCTGGTCTGAACAATGACTGAATACCGGAGAAGCCACAAGGGAGTCCATTCATGTGCTCGACTGTTCTGGATACTTTCCTGAAGAGCTTCTTGGAAACTTGCCTCACAAAGAAGTTCTAAAATTAGAAACAGATATTTACATTTTAACCAAAAAAAAGGAAAAAATTCCTTTAATTGTAATTAGTAAGAGGTGATCTTTGTGTTAAAAATTTGTTAATTATCTCAATAAGCAATGTAACAGCATACTTCATGTGGTCACATTGCTAGATAGATATAGATACACATACACACATACACCTGAAGTTTCATGAGGCACAAACTCAAAAGTTAAAGAATTTATAGTATAAGAAAGTTTCAGAACATACTTCTCTCCTGTTCCAAGTAATAAACTGAACTGGCTTTACACAAAGTGTTGATTGGAATGACATTAATAATTGAAACTACCAAATAATTGAAGATACCAAAAATAAGATCAAGAGGTAGCTATATATTTTGTAGGGGAGAGTTAAAAGACAATCTCTCGTTTGACATTGATTTTAGTTTAAAAGGTCTAGATTCATATTTAGAAAAATGTAATACGTTTGACCAAATCCAGCAAGGTACTGAGCATTCTCAGTTCCCACTGAAGTCACAGTTAAGGGTGCTCAACACCTTGCAGACTGGGCCCTTAATAGTTATAAGTCTATCTCCTGCTCTGTAAATCCTTCTATTATTCTATAATTAAGGCACAATGGCCCTTATTAGCCAACATAAGATTGTAAGGTAGGAAACAAATCCCACAAACCCCACCCTGCCTCCTCTCTCATGATAGTTATTGGTGTGTATTAATGAATTTTCAATTTGTTTTGGTCTGCAGGTTGCAGTTGGAGTTTCAGAGGATACTGTGGTTCCAGCCAGCAATTTCCAGCTATGGGTTTCATCCCTGATAAAAGATTGGTGGACCTGGAAATGTGTCACGGGCATCCTGCTGCCTTTTGATGTCATATTCAGTTGTTGGCATAGGCTCTTTAAGGACTTATGTGATACCCATGCTGATTTGTCAACAAACAGTTTTACTTGGTTAGTAATGTGTCATTTATTTCACAGTATCACAATTCTGGGTGCTAGCTCCTGGCAGCAGGGATGTTAACTCTTTTTCAGTAGGGTAGATACTGGTTTGGTGACCTTGATTTAAGCAGGCTGCTAAGCCCTAGTACTTATGATGCTTGGAATTTGAGCATTGACAAGGGGAAGGCAGGTAACAGAGAGAGCATTGATGGCATTACCCATTTTCACTGTTCCTAGGCCAGACTGCCTCAAGAACTTACCCTATTATGGAATTAATAAATTTGCGGCCTCTTGCCCAAAAATTCAAGATATATCTGTATTTGTCCTTACTGGTTCCTGCCATTCACAAATTTGCTTAAATGAAAACACATTTCTTTCAGCAGCAGAGGATGCCCAGGAGCTAAAGCATAGACCAAATGTAGCCCAGGCAGCTATAATTTTTCAACTCTGTCTCTGAATAAGAAGATAGGAGATTCCTTAAATAGTGGTGGGAATTATACCCTTTCTCCACTATCCTCCACATGTTGAACTTGCTACCGCTGCATTATATCCGACCTGCACCTGCATGAAAGCCAAAGCTATTCGCAAAAACAGGTTCCCTTCCAAGGCAACAAAAAAGAGCTGAAGATTTGGATTTTACAGTTTACTTAAGCAATCAAATTCAGAAGCAGAATTTTTAAATAGTAAATAGTAAGAATTAAATAATGAATAGCATCTTATGCTGGCATTTCCATTGCTCAAAATGTACTGACTGTTGTAAATGGCCAGGCAGGTTTCTGAATTCCACTACAAAGTCTCATTCACTTCCAAATCAAGCTTCATCCAGGTACAGTATATAGTAATTTAGATCGTATTTAATAAGACCTTAAAGTTTCATTCTATTGGACACATTTTTCTTAGCAAGACTCACCAGGTGATTAAACACACAAATAAAGTACCTTACTAGAAAAAAATTGATCTCCACTACACTTTTGCCTACAGCCATTTTAGTTAAATTGAGGAAATGAAACAAAATATCTTGTCCAAGTTGTTTTAGTTTACAGTTCCAGCAATGTATTTGTTTAAGATGCTAATAGGCTGAAACAGATTAGTTCAGATTCAAGAAGAACCAATTTAATATTTTAAGAAGATCATTTTATAACAGGTTTCAGAGTAGCAGCCGTGTTAGTCTGTATTCGCAAAAAGAAAAGGAGTACTTGTGGCACCTTAGAGACTAACAAATTTATTAGAGCATAAGCTTTCGTGAGCTACAGCTCACTTCATCGGATGCATTTGCAAATGCATCCGATGAAGTGAGCTGTAGCTCACGAAAGCTTATGCTCTAATAAATTTGTTAGTCTCTAAGGTGCCACAAGTACTCCTTTTCATTTTATAACAGCATTCTGAGGAGATGGCACATCAGGACACATTGGAACCCAGAAGAGAAACTGTGATTCTACTATAATGTAGTAATTATGTCACCATGTCACAGATATTAAAAAACCACTGTCAAACTTTAAATGACATTACAGGTTAAACAGGGCTCATCCTCTACCTTCAAACATACTATTTCAGATTAACCAGGGATTTGTTGCTATAAAAGCTTTTTCATTGCAAGCTTGTGTGTGAAGCTCTTTCATGTCTTTCATTGTTCTGAAGGATACAGAATGACACTTGACAGACTACATGCTTTGCTGGAATTAATAAACCCTAGATTTTAAACATGGTACAGTACACAATACTTTTAGGTAAGGCGTCCCTTCCCACTGCTTTATTGTTTTCTTATTACAATATCCCAGAAGTCCTGTTGTAGGATTGCTTTTATTTTTTTTCTTATAAGGAAAGCACATAAGAACTTGAAATCAATAAATAGAGATATACATCTGAATTCAATGCACAGGGCTTTAAAGGTAAAAAAAAGTTTGCACTCAAATTAATATTGCCCAGTCATGTTCAAAATTACTTTATTCAGAAGGTTTTTGTTAATTTTGTCAAGCAAGTTCAACTACAGCCTTACCTTTTGGATCGTTATGAGTCAACAGCTGGATGTCAAATTGTTTTGCAAATGCTGTGAGGTCAGGTGGCATTACACAACAGGAAGCTAAATTTACCTGGTTACTATTTGGTTTCACCTGAAAGAGAGAGAGATCCTTCAGATGGAAAGTCACATTAATATGTTACTTCTACTTTAGACACGTTTAAGCATCCTTTACTGTTGAATAAAATCTGCTCTGTATCGTTATTTTGAGCATTTTGACTTGAAACTTGTTTTAAACACCAAAAACTGTGAACAAAGCCCAAGCCTGATCCTGCAAGATGCTGTCGAGCACACAAGTCCTATTGGCTGTAGTGATTGAACTCATCTCCTTGCAACATAAGGTCCAGAATGATGACAGGGTCTCACTTCAGTAGGCTATGCATAATGAATAATGTTTGGTTTCTTGTCTATTGTGGTCATTAATATCAGCAACCCTTTGTTTCCAGTAAAACAGGATGCTAGTTTTAAAAGAAAAACACTAGACTACAAATAATGCAATATATAATTCATTTTCATTCTTCCTGTGGATATAAATTTGCAGCTATCTACCCATCCAATTAGTGGCCTAATCCAAAACCCACTGAAGTAAAAGGGATTTTTCTCCATTGAATTCAATGACTTTGGATTAGGCTCTCACAAATAAAGAGTACACACATTCATGATGTCAGAACATCACTGGCCAGAGTAAGATTTCCCCCCCCACACTTTACTTAAGTAAAACAGCAAAAACAGTACAAATCAAGACTTATCAGGAGCCATAAGGATCCATAATTATTAATTTATATCACTTTTACAGAGCTTGGAGGATTCTGAACAAACAAACTGTTAACATACACTAATAGTAGTATGATTAGAATGTAATCAGCTCAATAACAAGCAGATGGCACAGATAAATAGAGACTTGCATGATTTGAATGTTATGGAAGCGACACATTCAGTCTCTGCGAGAAGGTCAGTTACATTGCACAAAGAACAGTTCCCACTGTTTGATCCGTGTGCAGGAGGGGACACAATCTGCCTAGCCTTTACAGATAAGCTTGGTACTCTAATGATATCTTCCTGAAAGGAAAGGAATTGTATCTAAACAGAGGTTAAAAAAATGTAAAAAGATTCAGGAAATATTCCTGGGGGAAATCTGTGTCACTGCACACATGCAGAATTCACGTTCCCTGCAGATTTCTTTACTACCCCACACAAAAATGCCTGCTGACAAGAAAGCAAAGGGAAGCTGCAAGAGTGGTCACATGCCCCTCCCTAGCAGCACAGGGGCATCATTTCAGGTTCCTAGAGCAGCTAGCAATGAAGGTAAATCACTGCGGGGGGGGGGGGGGGAGAGAAAGGGGAAGCAGCTGGGACACCCTGTCCAGTGGCTCCTACCGTGCTAGCGGCTCAGCTGCCAGTCTCTGCTGGGCTGGGCAGGACAGGACCTTCCTCTTTCCCTGCAAGGCTGAGTCAGACCAACTCCCAGAAACCTCCCCCGGCTGCAGGATGCTCCACCCACCCTACCCCGCTTCCTGTCCCCATCACTCCTCGGCCACAGGGTTAGGGGTCACTGTACAGGGAGCTGCTCCCCCGTCTGCCCAACCCCCATGCATCCAGACCACCCTATACCCAGACTCTTCTGCCAAGCCTCACCCTTCCACACCACTGAGCCCCCAGTACCTGAACCCCCACCACACTGAGTCTCACCCCCGCATCCAGTGGCCCCCCCAAATCACCTCCCACTGCACCCCACCCCCAATTCATCCAGAACCCCCCCCTGCACCCGGAGCCTCCTTGAGCCCCACCCCTGCACTCAGACGATGCTATCTTGGGGGTGCGTGTGGCATGGAGGGGCAGGGCCCTGGGGTGTTTCCGGGGCAGGTCTGGCTCATGTGCTGTGTTAGGGTCGGGTGCAGCCTCACCGCTGAGTCCATGTTCGGGGGAAGAGGAGAGGAGGAGTGGAAGGGTAGAGAGACTGCTGCAGTGTGATCTCCCACCTCCCTGATCCCTACTGTCATGCTGGATCCTCCACATTTATTTATTGACCAATAAAATATGCAGAATTTTAAAATATTGGGTGCAGAATTTTTTTTGGTGCAGAATTCCCTCAGGAGTAAGGTGATTTCTTCTTTAAAAATTGGATTAAAATTGAAGAGTTTTAATTAAAAAAAATAGCACTATTTATACTTATAATTTGTAATCAATTACAAGAATCTTCAAAACTCAAATCCTTTGCTTTCCAATATATCTTTGACAAACAGATTAGTGTAATCAATATTTTAATTTTAAAATTAAAGTAATATTTTTCTATTGTTTAACTGGATATGTGGCATACCAAGAAAACAATAGTAAAAACCATGCCTCAGAGTTACTATGGTTGAATAGTCTGTCCTTACCTGTGACCATAAGTAGAGTTGCTCTAACAGTGTTTTATCTAGATCAGAGGTACCTATGGCAACAATCTTTTTGTGTTGAACTAAGTTCTCAAGTTCTCCCCAGTAAGGCTGTAAATACTCCAAAGAAAGAT
Organism: Dermochelys coriacea; assembly: GCF_009764565.3. NCBI lineage: Eukaryota > Metazoa > Chordata > Testudines > Dermochelyidae > Dermochelys > Dermochelys coriacea. Next base: position 74,388,331 of record NC_050075.1, on the reverse strand, counting down.
TAATTCCATCTTCAATAGGAGGTGGAGCAATGATCACAGAATCTAATTGGGCAACCCCAAGAGCAGAACATGCTGTGGAAAAAAAAGAAAAGAAAAAACTCACGCTGAGATAAGAGGATAAAAAACAGTAAGCATGACAAGATCTCTTTCAAAAACATGAGCATATACTCAGCTTTACGCCACTTTCATTTCTGAATCACCATTTGAGAGTCTGTCCACATATCTATTCAGGGGATACCATCATAGGGCCTAATCACATCAGCCACACTATCAGAGGCTCCTTCACCTGCACATCTACCAATGTGATATATGCCATCATGTGCCAGCAATGCCCCTCTCTCATGTACATTGGCCAAACTGGACAGTCTCTACGTAAAAGAATGAATGGACACAAATCAGACGTCAAGAATTATAACATTCAAAAACCAGTTGGAGAACACTTCAATCTCTCTGGTCACTCGATCACAGATCTAAGAGTGGCTATCCTTCAACAAAAAAGCTTCAAAAACAGACTCCAACGAGAGACTGCTGAATTGGAATTAATTTGCAAACTGGATACAATTAACTTAGGCTTGAATAGAGACTGGGAATGGATGAGTCATTACACAAAGAAACTATTTCCCCATGGTTTTTCTCCCCTCCACCCCACCCCCCACGGTTCCTCTGATATTCTTGTTAACTGCTGGAATTAGCCTACCTTGCTTGTCACCATGAAAGGTTTTCCTCCTTCCCCCCCTCCCCCCGCTGCTGGTGATGGCTTATCTTAAGTGATCACTCTCCTTACAGTAAAAAGAAAAGGAGTACTTGTGGCACCTTAGAGACTAACAAATTTATTAGAGCATAAGCTTTCGTGAGCTACAGCTCATGCTCTAATAAATTTGTTAGTCTCTAAGGTGCCACAAGTACTCCTTTTCTTTTTGCGAATACAGACTAACACGGCTGCTACTCTGAAACCTCTCCTTACAGTGTGTATGATAAACCCATTGTTTCATGTTCTCTGTGTGTGTATATAAATCTCTCCTCTGTTTTTTCCACCAAATGCATCCGATGAAGTGAGCTGTAGCTCACGAAAGCTTATGCTCTAATAAATTTGTTAGTCTCTAAGGTGCCACAAGTACTCCTTTTCTTCTTTCAAAGAATCTTTGTACCCAAGGACAGTAGCTAGATACAGAAATTCAGTTAAGAATCAAATACGGAGCTGAAAACTGAATTTCAGATACAATCTTGTGGTGAAAAACAACTTCTTGAACAGAGTCTGTAGCTCTCTATTCCTTTTTCAATATTAACATGTTTGATTTTACATCAAGATTGGCTGATTTATATCATCCTCATTAATGGTTGCACTTTTGACCTCTTGTTCTAGTCTATTACCCTCCCCCTCCACAGTTGCCCAAGCACTGGTAAAGGACCATGAAGAAACACTGAGAAGGGCTATTCACATGCCACTGTGACTCAGGAGTTAATTGAAAACCAATACTGAACAGAATGGATCTGGACTTAACATGATTGTGGCAAAGTTTCGGACATCAAACACATCGGAGAACTTTGTAAAGGTTATCCAAGTTATGAGAGGCTTCTGGGATAAACATGAATGAAATTAAATCAATGTAAACTGGCAGGCCACCCACACATCTCCCTGAATTATCTGTTAAGTGCATATCTGAAAGCCTTATAAATTACATAGTGAATTGAAGCATATACATAGTAAAATGAGGCACAAAGGTAAATCTCATTTTCCTTTTGTTGCTAACAAACTCATGGTCATCTGGCATGCTATCAGCATACATCTACACTATGAGCTATGAGTGTGATTCTCAGCTCATGTAGACATACTTACGCTAGCTCCCATCGAACACATGCTAAAAATAATAGTGTAGTAGCATGGGCAGCGGCGTGGCTAGCCATGCCAAGTACAAACCTGCTTGAACCGCGGGGTATGTACTCGTCACATATAGCTTGGTGACAATCCTCACTGCTGCCCATGCTTTGCAGTTACACTACTATTTTTACTATGCTAGCTCGAAGAGAGCTACCACAAGCATGTCTACATGAGTTGGGAATCACACCCTTAACTCAGTGTAGATGTACCCTCAAAGTGACATCTTTCCACCCTCTGCTGACTTGCCCAAATTAAGATAGATTTGGAAGAGGACATGGTCCAACAGGAAAGGTATAATTTGAATTAGATTCATTATGTACATTATTCTAGTTTGCTTTGTACATTAGCAGAGCAGAATCTGTCAATAGTCGAAATATAAAAAAAACCCTATATTAAAACTGAAAGAGACTTTGAAATCTCATTTACATAAGTGACTGGAAGGGGGCAACTGAAAAGAATACTATAATGGAATTAGAATATCTGTTCTTTACTCAATCCATTTCTGATTTGTAATTTTCATCTATACCTGATCTCCAACCCCTTTAATGCTTTTACAAGGGATTCCAGGATTTTCACACACATTTGTCAAATACATTTTAAACATCAAAAGACAAGAGAACTAGACATTTTCTGACCCTCAGGAATCCTTCAAACCCAATGAACTTTCAAGGTGGTAAAAAGGTCAGTGTTCTTGCTTACTTCAAGAATTTGTGGTACATGCTTAGCTCCTCTTTGGACAAACAAAACTTCAGACAGATGCTATCAATATAACACCTTTTATTAGCATTACATTAGCTTTTAATAAAATAAATATTTTAAATTTGCTGTTGCATCATTAATGTTACACTGCTGAAACAAGCATCATATAGAATATGAGACATCAAAATTGCAATTTTTATAGTGTTCAGAAGTAGGTAGAGAACAAATTAAAATTGGAAAACATTTACTGTTTCAACAATCACCTCAGCATCAGATAACAGACCAATTACACACCTTATGTCAAACAGTTTTGTTTTTTTTAATTAATTTGGTAAAGGAAGACTTTACTCCTACAGTTAGATCCACAGAGGTGGGTTCTTGTGCCTACCAGGACAAGGGGCTGTGCACACCGATCCAGTTGAAGTTTCGGGATCCAAGAATCTATATTATATTTAGTCCATTAATATGAACTGAACCAACATATAAATTAATCCTTAATTTAGTAATTGTGGCCATTTTACTTTTAAGAGTATTACAACTGCTAGAGAAATTGAAGAATAAATCAAGGCAAATGTAAAATTCCCCTCTTCAGCACAGAGGAAGACAACCTAAAACCCAAGTATTACAAAAATTCTTCAATTTGTAACAATCAAAGTAGAAAGCGTTGTACACAATTTCAGTTTTGCACTTACCCATATCAACTGCATCTCTGATTGAAGAAGAGTTTGATCCTGCGATGAACAGTTTTGCTGCACACCAAAGAAATGCGAGTTAATAACTAAAACCAGCTCCAGCGGTTAGAGAATATACAGTAAAACGCACAGAGCAGTTACATTTTCAGCTATGTACTAGCATTGTATCAATCTTACATTTTGGCAAGAACTAATAAAGAGTACTTAGGACACATGCCAGCCTCTTAAGGAATTGAAAGATGTTTAAAAGTAGTGTTCTAAAAGGTGAAACAGAACTATAGTTAGTATGTTTTGGAGATATCTTCAGAAGTCTCTTAAGACAGGAGGTTACCTAATAAGGGTAGTCTCTTGTACAGGTGAAACAGAGATGTAAGTGTTTTGGTATTTTAAGCAACAATGATAATGACAAGTTTGTTTTTAAAACAGTTAACCTCATAGAGCCAACAGACCTCCCTCCCCAACTTACTGAGGCTCAAAATTTAACATCTCTCTATAGTTTGACCTTCCCCCCTCAAATTCATATATTCCACTGGATAGATTATAATAGAATTGTGCCTCCAGTGTTATTCATTAATTACAGGATTTATTCGTCATTTTTTTGGACAACCCTGATGTTAAAGGAAAAAGGAGGCAAAGGTTTGCAAAAAAGCATTTAAAATCTGCTTGGGGAAGGTGGAGTAATTAAAAGCTGTATAGAGTATCTAGACATGTTAACACAGGTCTTTTCAGTGAACAGCAGACAAATTCCGATTTATCCTAAATACAGATATGAAAGTTTGTACTGCTGTCATCTGGCTTATCAGGCACCGAAGGGTAACATTTATGGATATTCTGCTTGTTACAACAGCACATGGGTTCTTTCTATAACTATCTGAAGAATTATCCTTGGACTTCCCGTGAGGTTATCAATATAAATGTTATGTACACTCTTACACTTTGTATTTCTTTAAAAAAAAAAAAAAAAAAAAAGACAGAACCTTGGGTCTAGTGAAGCTAGGTACAGAAGTCTTTATGCCACCCTTATACTCCCCAACAATCCTCAGAGATGCCAGAAGCCACTTCATCCCCAGTGCAATGTAGGGAAGTCTCAAAGCTTCCTTAAGAACTAACTTATACAGTTTGAGCACCAATTTAACTGAATCCATTTAGAAACTGATTTAAATAAGTCAATGCAACTCACTGGTGTGGGCTCTCAAACTGGTCTAAGAGTGCCTTACTCCGATTTAGCTTAGGGCTTGTCAATACTACAAAAATTAGTTCGGCTTATTAGGTTGGTGTCCACGCTACCCACCGTCTGCCGGCGGTGTGCATCCTTACCAGGAGCACCTGCACTGACTGAAGTGGGGCACTGCAGAACACCGACAGCTGAGTGTGGGGTTCATAGCTGGAGCACCCCACCTACCTTGAGGTGACAGCCAGCGCTGTGACCCTGTCAGAGGCGCAATTTCACAGCATGGTGCCTGCCACAAGTGAAATTTACATTATTGCCAATTTCATGGCTGCCTTAGATCAAAGCAGCAGGAGCTCAGAGCTGGAGCCCTGAAATTAACAAGAATGTCAATTTCCCTGCTGACAGGCCTCCTGCTTTGAAATTGATCAACCAGGCTGGGCTCACAGTTCAAGCTGCTAGTCTGAGGTCCGGATCCAGCTGTGAGTCTGGCACTGGGCTAATAGCTGGGGGAGGGGCAGTTGTGAGCCTGGTACCAGGCTCAATTTCACAACAGGGAGCCTAGGAGAAGTGAAATTAACATTATTGTCAATTTCAGGGCTCCAGCTGTGAGCCTCTCCCCCTTGCAGAATAGAACAAAAGCAGCCATGAAACTGACAAAAATGACAGCAATGTGAGTGAGGCAGCCTCTACAGGGACACTGCATCATCCTAACTACATCCACATAAGCGCTACACCTCTTGCGGAGGTGAAGTTATTATGTCAGTGTAGCAGGTCACTTGTTACAGCAGAAGCAGCATTCTAGCATAGACACTGACATAATTAGGTAAACATAAGCTGCCTTATGTCGCCCTAACTCTGTAGGGTAGACCAAGCCTCAGTTTCGTTAAAAACTAAGAGTATGTCTACATATAAACCTCTTCAGCTCCTCAGTGAAGAGGTTACCTACACCACCTGGGTGGGGAAAGATGGAGGTTTCCCATCAGAGTAGGTACTCCCCAAGAGGTAGAATTCTCCCATCGACCTAGCACTGTATCATTCATAGGTGTGAATTTTTCACACCCCTGAGCAACACAGTTATACCAACCCAACTTCCTAGTACAGACCAGGCCTAAGGATTTAGTTCAACTGCTGCTCAAGCTACATGTACATTAGCCCCTTGCTGCAACAGACCCAAAGACTGTTCCAGCAGCTAAGGATTGCTGGAGAAGCGCTATCCCACATACCCTATATCAATTTAGTTACATGAATGCATATCTCACCAGCCTCAGTGAGTTTGACAGGAAGTTGCACCCATTTAGCTAAATGCATTTCTAAACCAATTTTGTCAAGTCAATACAGTTTGCCCAAGTAGACATGGCCTGGCCTGAGACAGAGAAATCAAATTATTTGACCAAAGTGAGTCAAAAAGATGGGAATGGAACTCTAGTATTTTGAATCTCACTGTATATCTATATGGGGATAAAAAGCCTTGGAGCATGGCTGCAGCTGGCCTGGGTCACTCACAGGGCTTGAGTTCGGGGGGCTAAATATTGCTGTGCAGATGTTGGGCAGGAGCTCAAGCTTTGGGATCCTCCATCCTCTCAGAGCCCCAGAGCTTGGGCTCCAGTCCGAGCCTGAACCTCTACACAGCAATTTTTCACACCCAGAACCTAAGCTCCACAAGCCCAAGTCAACGGACCTGGGCCACCCATTGGTTTTTTTATCCTGTGCAGACGTACTCTCCATCATGTTTGAGCAGTAGGGCACATGCTGTCTTATCAGGTTACTCAGTATGTCCTTTTGCAGATTTTTTCTCCTCTCTTATTTCCACTCTCCTCTTTTCATTCCAAAAACACCCTTCCCTATTTAATTAATATTAATGAGGAAACTTAAGTCACAAGCCCTGCTCCCACTGAACAAATCCTGCTATCAAACCCAAGTAAATAAGCCTGCTAGCCAGAGCAAAGCTATTTAGTTCTTTTAAGTACACTCAATGTAAAGTATATTCTGCAAAGCAAGAGTACATTTTTTCATTCCTTACCTGACACTTTCAATTCTTCCCTTTCTTCAGGATTTATCTTTTCCATTGCTTGATCTACAATACATTCCAGGACATCTGGCATTTCCTGCAGTAAATACATAACATTTAGGAGCAGTTTGTCAATATTAAGAGTTAATAATCCTCTGAAGAATGCATTAAACTGTTACAACAAAAGCCTTATACCAGGATCAAAAAAAAAAAAAAAAAAAAAAAACATAACACACTATAAAGTGTGGAAGTACTAGGTTACTTCCTTTAGAGGGCCCCAGCCTACTCCAACGCCAGAGCAGAGAAGGAGCGGGTAACAAATAAGAGAAAGGCCACATCTACAGTACAGGCACTTCAGCAGCACTGCAGCTGTTCTGTTGTAGCACCTTGATGTAGATGTTTTCTGTAGCAACTGACTGGTTTTTTTCCAGTGATTTTCAACCTGTATGTAGTCCATGGGCCACTTGCGGCCCAATCAGCACACAGTGGCAGCTCATGCGACATCCTCAGGGCCATACAGGTAGTATTGGATGCAGCCCACATTGGTAAACAGATTAAGAATCACTACTTTTTTCCATTGCTGTAGGTAATCCATCTCTCTGAGTGGTGGTAGCTAAGTTGACAGAAAAATTCTTCCATCAGCACAGCCACATCTGCTCTGGGGGTTAGGTTGCCATTGCTGGGTCGACTTAACTTAAATGTAGACCAAGCCAGAGTTACATGACCAGGTTTATCTCTGCCCTCAAATACAGAGGTACTTTTGAGGTTCCAAAAAACTTAGTGAAACCCAATATATCAACTACATTTGAAGAAAGGAATAGGGGGATTCATTTTTTCCCTCTCCAGTTATGCTTCATAACTGAAAGTTTCTCCTTCAGCACAGAATGAATAATGTTCTTTTTGAGAATTTGACAACCTGCTCTCTTTCAAAATGGCTGCCATTTCCCATTGTTCTAAATGGGACGGACACCAAAGCTGCTCTCAGTTGATGGCCATTTTGAGAAAGCCATCTCTCTCTCATCATTCTCAATGGAACAGAGTTTCACTGCCTCTTGACAGTACAGGCCACTAACACAAGTACAGCTTGGCTCTACTCTCATTGAGAGCAATGGGAAATGACAGCTATTTTGAGAGAGAAAGGAACTCTTCGCAAGCTTTGATGAACTAGACAGTTTCATGCCCTAGCCTCTGATGAGACTGACGCCTTCAGTTATGAAAAATGACAAAAATATAATCAATCATAAATATTTCTTTTCAATTCAATTCATTGCTCCACATCTACTCGAGAAGGGGCAGGAGGAAGAGAAAACTAGAAGTGTGTGCACCAGGAAATGCAGGAAGGTGCAAGACAGTATCATTAGTGAGAAAAGAGATTTTATCTCTAGTTCTATCCGAAACTCAGAGTAATCTTTGTTAAAAAACTGCAGGGAATTTTTTTTTTTAAATAAAAGTGTATCCTAACATGATTCATGGAGCAAAACAAAACATGCAATATAATTTTACCTTTTTTATTTTTCCAAATTTTAGTAGGTGGGCTCTAATATTGAAATGTGACCATACAAAAAGCCACAGGATCTTCAATATCGTCAAGTGGTCAGGATCTTGGTTTCATGTATTATCTGAAAGTTGGCACCTCAAACGAAAAGTGTCACTTCTGAATCATCAGCAACTCATCCTGTACTATTCTAACATTTCACTGAGAGAGAACTCCCTTACAAACAGTGGCCAGGCCCAACTGTTTAGTCTGCATGACCTTACAAAATAGATCTATAACTCAAACTCCAACATGTTTGCATATGCATGTGCTGCAATTAATTTTCAAGATGAGCTGTACTATCTGAGATTTGCCCCTAGTATGTAATGACAAATCTTGTTTGTTAGCCAGGACTTTATGCTGATTAAGTCTTATTTCTGTAGAACAACATAGATTAAACTATCAAAAGCAATATTTATCTTTCCAGTTACCTATTTAATTTCACAAGTACTGAACCAAGTTGTGATAAAGGAAAAATATTTGATTAGTTAAATTCTACTTGCAAAGAAATGATAGATCCCTCACCTGGTTTAGATCGAGGCTGATCTTTGAGCTCCATTCATTCAGCGTTTTTTGAATGCAGTCGCGTAGCTATAAAACATTACATTATTAATTCATATTTAAGAGTTATACTCAATTGCACAGGCAAAACAGGTTTATATGGAAGTTAGAGGAGCTGATGGAGAGAAAAGGACCAAGGATGCTGTCCACAAAGGCATAGAAAAGATTTTTACTTCAAAGTTCTGTTGGTCGCTTGTACAAATTAGTTTGGTTCTGCTTACATGTCCTATTCTCACTCCTCTTTTACCAAGAGTTGGTCAGTAGTGGAGGGTACTGCACTTCAAAAACTTCTTAGGTCAGTACAATCTTAACCTAAGAGCACTCCTGAAATCTCAGTCTTTCAACAAAGAAAGTATCTTCCTCTAAGACAATAAAAATCTTGTATAAGGTAACAATTTAATCAGACATTAGAAGAGCACTATATTGCAACGCTGGAATCAGAGCTTCAAGATCAGTCATAAACCATTCATTAGGTGTCCATTTCCTCACAGGAAGTATTTTTTTCCTCTCTTCTAGCATTTACTAACTGCATTTTTTTTTTTAATACTGCCAGTGCCCCCAGATCATCTGTCACCAAAGAGACTAGAATTAGGATCCTACCTTTCAGTAACACTTTCCCTGAGATCACAGATGCAGCATTAAACTGACTAGGATAGTGATCATACAACTACACGGATCATATTATATCAGAGATGAGCAAACTATGGCGCGCGGGACCCTCCTACCCAGCCCCTAAACTTCTGGCCCAGGAGGCTATCCCCCTCCCCTGCAGCCTCAACTCACTGCACCACCGGCTCTGTGCTGCGCGGTGGCATGGTTGGCTCCAGCCGGGTGGCATGGCTGCCTGTCCTGGTGTTCTGGGTGGCGTGGCTGTAGCGCTGCCAGCCACCGGTGCTCCAGGCAGCGTGGTAAGGGGGCGGAGCGAGGGGGGTTGGATAGAGGGCTGGGGAGTTTGGGGTGGTTGTCAGGGGTATGAATAGGTGACGGGGCTGTCAGAGGGTGGGGAAACAAGGGGGTTGAATGGGGGTGGGGGTCCCGGGGAGCAGTCAGGAAGTAGAGGGGGGTTGGATAGGGCAGTGGGGGGCAGTCAGGGGCAGGGATTCTGGGGATGGTCAGAGAGAAGGTGTGGTTGGATGGGGCTGGGGTCCCAGGGGGCAGTCAGGAAGAAGAGGGGGGATTAGATGGGGCAAAGGTTCCGGGGGTCCATAAGGGGAGAAGCGGGGAGAGGTCGGATAGGGGGCCTCCCCTAACCAGCCTTCCATACAATTTCGGAAACCAATGTGGCCCTCAGGCCAAAAAGTTTGCCCACCCCTGTATTATATTATTACGACACATTATTTTATACTGCAGGCTTTGCTTTAGTAAACACATTACTAAACAAGAATGTTCTATGGGGCCACTTAGTCTGTGGAGAACTGGAAAGACAGTACTTGGACATGTACAGTACACAACTGATTTATAAGCCACTGCCCTATTTTTCTTTTTAGGTTATTTTTAAATCTGTATGGATACTCATACATTTACTAACATTCTATGAACAATTTTCTTGCTGTCTCCTAGGACAACTTACTCGAACACAAAGGGCCCAATCTTACCAACAGTTGCATGCTTGAGTAGCCAGGCTGTAAGAAAACAGGCCCACATTAGATTTGGATGAATGATGGTTTTAAATTGAGTTGGGATATTAGCATGAGCAATAGGCCTAAAGCGTGTGACCAAATAGAAAGCCATCATAAGAAAGAGTTGTGGTGTTAAAACTTATAGTGTGTTAACTTATTTAAGATTTGGGCTGAAGTAACAGAAATAAAACATGGTTGACTGGGTACCAGGTGCAATAAATTGGTTTCATGTATTATAAAAAACTGCTTCATCTGACCTTAGCGAAGGTCCAATAATTGGCAATGACTTCACTTGTTTGTTGAAGGGTATAAAAAAGTAAACTCTTAAAGGGTTAATTGCTAATACCTGCCAGACCAAGTTGAAGCCAACCAATATGGGTCTAAGAACCCCTGGGCTTAGCCTGTTTGTAAGTAATTTGATTAAATACTTGTAAGTGTTGTTACTGTTTGCATGTAGTAAATTGCTTATTATTTTGGCATTTTAGGCATGTTTAGAGCAATTGTATAAATACCATTTGTCCTTTGGATTTAATAAAGGAATTTATGTTTAAATCAGTGTTGTGGTAATACCCTGCATAAATAATAATTCTGATACAGGCCCCAAACGTATCAGTGGTTATCCACAAATGTAAAAGTTTATTATAAGAGAAGATTATTTGTGAATGTTAGAGTCTAAAGATTGTTTTATAACCATCTGAAATAGTAAAGAAAGGATAAAAATTCTTCACCAGGTAGACTGCACACAAGTCTCAAAAGGCAGGAAATTAATGCCTCTAGGTGATTACAAAAGAGGTGAGGCTGCATTGAGACCGTTCGGGCACAACTCAGGGGGTGTGACCCAGGATCCATTTCCTTCAGGGTGAAAAAAATGTACTGCTGAAGATGTATATTATATATTGCTTGTTAACAACTCTTTCATCTTCTCACATCCACCAAATAAAATTGGGAATAAGAAAAAACATTTTCTTCAAGTAATATAGCGTGTTTGTTTACTTTGGCTATCACTTTTGTAAGTGGATTCTTTAAAGTTGGGCTCCTCAGCTCATAACTTGAGGCTCACGTTTTGTAAAAATCTTGGTCAAATTCTTATCTGAATCAAAAAGCACGTTAGAACATTGAAGTAGCATTGTTAAAATTTAACTTAATTTTCCACAGTTAACGTTGATTGTTTATTTTTTGGATTTCAGTCACCTAGAACAGTTAATTCTTATAAACAAAAGTAAAAATATTTTCTCTCTCTCAAGAATTATTGGTAACCTTTATATTAACCACAGGTTATGTAAAATGTTATTTATAAAAGATAAATCTTGGGCTTAAGTTGACTCAATAGCAATGTTAGTTTACAACTTCAATGAACTGGGTCCCCTTTTTTGGTGTCAGTTCAGCATTACCTGGGCTTGCATGTTAAAACTCACCTGTGATTTCTTGAGTATTTCCCTTTCAACCAATATTAGTTCCTTATTCTCAATCATTCTGTGTTCTTATTTCAGTTCCAGAGTTTCAGACCATGTGCATTTTTGCAGTACTAGTATACTCCCCACTTAATACTTATCATGCTTTTTAAATATTTTGTTGGCTCATGAAAGGCAGACTAGACTGACAGGCCTGAAGTCCATTTATCCACAGACTAGGCACAACCAGGCCAGCAGCTATACCAGGGATCAGAAACCTTTGGCATGTGGCCCGCCAGGAGAAGCTTCCTGGTAAGCCAGGCCAGTCTGTTTACCTGCTGCGTCCGCAGGTTCGGCTGATTGCAGCTCCCACTGGCTGCGGTTCACTGCTCCAGGCCTATGGGGGCTGCGGGAAGCGGCCCGGGCTGAGGGATGTGCTGGCTGCCGCGTCACACAGCCCCCATTGGCCTGGAGCAGCAACCCGCAGCCAGTGGGAGCTGCAATCAGCCGAACCTGCAGACACAGCAGGTAAACAAACCAGCCCGGCCAGCCAGGGAGTTTACCCTGGCAGGCCGTGTGCCAAAGGTTGTCGATTCCCAAGCTATACAAACTTCCTCTCCCATAGCTAAATTTCTTTTCTGGAGGGATCACTTCTGAAATGAGAAGATAGTTTGATCTCTATGCTCATTCAGTTCTTGAGCTTTCTACTGAGACTGACAACAAGCATGCCAGCTGTGATGCAGAAACTTGTCCACTAGGAATTGGTTTGAGACCTCAGACTCACTTCATATAGGCCACTGAACAGCTGTCATACAGCAACAACTCAATTAGAGCCAGTAACTTTAAAAACAAATGTTTCATAATCTCATTACCCACATTCCGTGCCAGCCAGGGACCCTTTCAACATTTACCCATAAGTCTACTTGTTGTATCTCATCTTAATAGTTATGAAAAATAAAACTGTAGATCAATTAAGTTGCCAATGCTGCTTTCATATAACTATTCTAAAATTCACAATCCTTGTAGTTACTGAACAATTCTCAAATTGCTAGATAGCTGCTACCGCTACTATTTCTTGTGATAATGCTGAGATAATTTTCATGCATTTCATAGCATGGATAAGATCTGAAACCCATAGCAATATGAACACCACCTCTAAAGGGTGGCATTCCCACAGTAATCTAATGGGATTAGTTTAGTGCCAAATACATACTACCAAAGGTAATAGCCATGGAGAGACATAGCATACAACAGCTTTAAAACAGTCTGAAGTGTGTTCAAAATTTTAACAACTGTCATAAGCTTCTAGTCTTCAAAGAGGACAACGATTGTAATATTAAGAGGAGTCTCAAGACTAACACACACAAAGTTTCCTAAGAGTTATCACCATCATCATACTGTGCACAATTGCATCTTCTTATAATGTGCATGGCACAAATGGCCCTATTTACTTTATAGCCAAAAATATAAAATTAAAAGTACTCCCTATGCGAATTCTATTATTGTTACTTGAACCCCTTTATGCATATTTTAAAATTCATTAGCACTTTTCCAGAGAACCATGTCTCACTATGACAGGTTTCAGAGTAGCAGCCGTGTTAGTCTGCATTCGCAAAAAGAAAAGGAGTACTTGTGGCACCTTAGCGACTAACAAATTTATTAGAGCATAAGCTTTCGTGAGCTACAGCTCACTTCATCGGATGCATCCGATGAAGTGAGCTGTAGCTCATGAAAGCTTATGTCTCACTATGGCTCTTATTAGAAAGGTGTTAACAACTTTCTTCCTTGAAACAGATATTAGACCTGGGTACTCTTTGATCCGTATCAGTAAAGACCAGAACTGCAATAGGATTCCATACCACAATCACGAGGCACATCACAAGCAAGACCAGAACACAATGTGGTGGCAAATTTTTTATAGTAGATGGACTGTCATGGAGCACAGAGTCTGGTCTCCCAGCCTGAAACCAGTGTCCTGGGAGTGACCCCTTTTGTGTGCCAGACCCCAAAGACCAGCACATTTCCACAATAGCAGGCCCAAGGCCTCCAAGACTGAGCCTTCAGCACCAACACTCCCTGCCTTTCTCTGTAGCTCCCTGTAGTAAATCCTGCCAAGCCAAATTCCTGGGGGAGGCTTGTACGATGCCTCAGTGCAATGCTCTCAGTGAGTATTTGCAGCATTTATGTACCATAAGCTTTAATATCCACAATAGACCAAACTCAAAACTAACCCAGGCAGTTACGGGTCCACTGAGATTCACCCACTTATTCAAGAGTCTTGGGTCCTTGGTTGGTAAAGAGGAACCAAATCCTTCTAGTTTACTCAGGTAAGTACTCCTTCCTCAATCAACAATTAGCTCCTGAGGAGGTATAGGGTACTAGTATGAGAAAGGTAGCAGAATTTACCCCACTTTACCAAACATTCGAGCTGTCCAGAGGGCAACAATTCCTTTCTCCAGCAACGGTTTTAGGTTTCAAAACCTCTGGAACATTTTCACTAAACGTCTGTTACCAGCTTTCAGAGTAGCAGCCGTGTTAGTCTGTTTTCGCAAAAAGAAAAGGAGTACTGGTGGCACCTTAGAGACTAACAAATGTATTAGAGCATAAGCTTTCGTGAGCTAATGTATCCGATGAAGTGAGCTGTAGCTCACTAACAAATTTATTAGAGCATAAGCTTTCGTGAGCTACAGCTCACTTCATCGGATACATTAGCTCACGAAAGCTTATGCTCTAATAAATTTGTTAGTCTCTAAGGTGCCACCAGTACTCCTTTTCTTTTTGTTACCAGCTTGTAACCTAAGCACCTGGGATGGGGGACACGCAGGTTCCAGTCCCTCCTCCAGCCTCTGCATCAAGCAGAGCCGGGACTTGAACCATCCGAGGCTAGAGCCCTGACCCCCCGCTGCAGGAGGCGAGTCATCGCCCCGCTTCCCCAGAAGTGACTGCTCGCAGCAGCTCTGCCTCAGTGACTGCCACCCACCTCAAGCCCTAACGGAGAGGGGTGGCAGCGGCTTCAGACCCCACTCACCTCCTCTCCGTGCGGGCGAGGGGGGCATTTCACAGACACTTCCCCACCCAACCGATCCGAGCCCCAGCCCGCGCCTGGCCAGCGGTCTTTAGGCCGGCCGGGGGCAGCCCCTCACCTCCTCGCTGGGGGTGGACGGGCACTTCTTGCGCAGCCGGCCCCAGTTGAGCAGGTTGCCCGTCTGCAGGTTGAGGGTGGCCGCGTGGTCCAGGAGAATCCTGGCTCTGCCGCTGTCCGTCCCCATGGGAGCCCGCACTCCGCCCGCCTTCGCTGGGGTCGGCAGGTTCCCGCGGCTCCTGAGGACTCGGAGCCGGCAGCGGCTGCTTGTGAGGGAGGGGGCGCCTGGGGGCTCCGGCGGCGGCGGCGGAAGGAGCCGGCGGCGAGCGTGCGCGCTGGCGGGAGCGGGCTGCGATTGCCGCTGCCGGCGGTGGTCTGGGCTCCGGGCGGCGATGACTAAGGGGAAAAAGTGCTTTGTAACCGCAGCTGGTCACATGACGCTGGGACAATGGAGCGAGGCGGGGAGCAGGTGATACAGCCGCAGGGGAGGGAGTTCGAGCTGCTGCGGGACTGGAGCCGGGAGGCGGAGTCCAGGCGCGAGAACAGGCTGGGGGGGAGCTGCTCAGGCGCGGCCGGGCTGGCACCAGGAGAGCAGGCGAGAGGCAGAACGAGCCCGCCGCTGGTGGGCCTTTGCGGTTAGTGCGCATGTCCGAAACGTCCGAGCATGCGCATCCGCGCCATGAAGCTTTTGCCCTCATCTGGGCTCTTGCGCCGCGGTCTAGCTGCGTGGGCCGCGCCCTGTGGCTACAGTCAGTGTCGGGGGGCTGAGCGCTCGCGCCCCGGTGCCTTCCCAGCCGCGCGTGCTAAGCGATTGCTACTGCAAACTAATGTATTTGTTTAATCGTCATGTGTCTGGATAAACATCTCTGTGGATGGGTAAAAAACAGGGAGACCATGTTACGCCATAAACATGGTTAGATAAAAATAAAATATCCAGTAACTGCATTTCACTCCAGAGGTGTCTGCAATTTAGCAGTGGATGAAAAGATCCCTGTAGGCAGGGATCAGATTAGCTCCCAATGAAGTCATTGGGAGTTTTACTCTAGACTTCAAAGTGAGCAGGAGCAAGAGTTGGGAGTCCTAAGAGCCCAGTAGTCCTGCAAGGTGCAGAGTACTCCCAATGTTCAGCACCTTGCAGGCTCAAGCCCTATGGCCCAACCTAACAATGAGGTACAGTGGTCAACCTGCTGTAAGCATTCTGCAGTCTTTGTAAACGAAAGGTGCTATAAAACTGTAAAATATTTTTGTAAAATTCCACCAAAATGAAAATCTGAAAAAACTGAAATCTTCAGTATTGTTAAATGTAAATGTTATAAATACAAAAGGTAATAACAAAATGTTTTTTAAGTACATCAGAAGCAGGAAGTCTGCTAAACATCCAGCGGGGCCCCTGGACGATCGACATATAAAAGGAGCACTTAAAGACGATAAAGTCACTGCAGAGAAACAAATTCTTTGCTTCAGTCTTCACAGCTGAGGATGTTAGGGAGATTCCCAAACCTGAGCTGTCTTTTGTAGGTGACAAATCTGATGAATTGTCACAGATTGAAGTATCATTAGAGGAGGTTTTGGAATTAATTGAGAAACTTAACAATAACAAGTCACTGGGACCAGATGGCATTCACCCAAGAGTTCTGAAAGAACTCAAATGTGAAATTGTGGAACTATTAACTATGGTTTGTAACCTGTCTTTTAAATCAGCTACTGTACCCAATGACTGGAAGATAGCTAATGTAACGCCAATATTTAAGAAGGGCTCTAGAGGTGATCCTGGCAATTACAGACCGGTAAGTCTAACGTCAGTACCGGGCAAATTAGTTGAAACAATAGTAAAGAATAAAATTGTCAGACATATAGAAGAAAATAAATTGTTGCGCAATGTCAACATGGTTTCTGTAAAGGGAGATCATGTCTTACTAATCTATTAGAGATCTTTGAGAGGGTCAACAAACGTGGACAAGGGGGATCCAGTGGACATAGTGCACTTAGATTTCCACAAAGCCTTTGACAAGGTCTCTCACTAAAGGCTCTTCAGTAAATTAAGTTGTCATGGCATGAGGGAAGATCCTTTCATGGACTAAGAACTGGTTAAAAGACAGGGAACAAAGGGTAGGAATATATGATAAATTTTCAGAATGGAGAGAGGTAACTAGTGGTGTTTCTCAAGGGTCAGTCCTAGGACCAATCCTATTCAACTTATTCATAAATGATCTGGAGAAAGGGGTAAGCAGTGAGGTGGCAAAGTTTGCAGATGATACTAAACTGCTCAAGATAGTTAAGACCAAAGCAGACTGTGAAGAACTTCAAAAAGAGCTCACAAAACTAAGTGATTGGGCAACAAAATGGCAAATGAAATTTAATGTGGATAAATGTAAAGTAATGCACATTGGAAAAAATAACCCCAACTCTCCCTACAATATGATGGGGCCTAATTTAGCTACAACTAATCAGGAGAAAGATCTTGGAGTCATCACGGATAGTTCTCTGAAGACGTCCATGCAGTGTGCAGCGGAAGTCAAAAAAGCAAACGGGATGTTAGAAATCATTAAAAAAGGGACAGAGAATAAGACAGAGAATATCTTATTATCCTTATATAAATCCATGGTACGCCCATATCTTGAATACCGCGTACTGATGTGGTCCCCTCATCTCAGAAAAGATATACTGGCATTAGAAAAGGTTCGAAAAGGGCTACTAAAATGATTAGGGGTTTGGAAGGGTCCCATATGAGGAGAGATTAAAGAGGCTAGGACTTTTCAGGTTGGAAAAGAGGAGACTAAGGGGGGATATGCTAGAGGTATATAAAATCATGAGTGGTGTGGAGAAAGTGAAGAAGAAAAAATTATTTACTTGTTCCCATAATATAAGAACAAAGGGCCACCAAAAGAAATTAATGGGTAGGAGGTTTAAAACAAATAAAAGGAAGTTCTTCTTTAAGCAGTGCACAGTCAACCTGTGGAACTCTTTGCCTGAGGAGGTTGTGAAGGCTAGGACTATAACAGGGTTTAAAAGAGAACTGGATAAATTCATGGAGGTTAAGTCCATTAATGGTTATTAGCCAGGATGGGTAAGGAATGGTGTCCCTAGCCTCTGTTTGTGAGAGGGTGGAGATGGATGGCAGGAGAGAGATCACTTGATCATTACTTGTTAGGTTCACTCCCGCTGGGGCACCTGACATTGGCCACTGTTGGTAGACAGGATACTGAGCTGGATGGACCTTTGGTCTGACCCAGTATGGCCATTCTTATGTTCCTAAACACAACAGGCCTGCTCCATTACACTCAGTATAAAAATCCAGAATAACCTTATTGACTTCAGTGGAAGTACTCCAGATTTAAACCCAGAATTTGGTCCAATTGAACTATATATGATCTAAAGTAGAAGAGGATTTTTCTTTTGTTGTCTGCAGCTGGTACCTGGGAAGGAAACCTGCTCCTATAAGACAAACCTCTAGCAAAAATATATTTTAAATAACCAGCTAAATGAATAAACATAAAAGACAAATGTAAAAGAAAATGTCAGCATCCCAGAAACAGAAATGATAAAATCAGTTGTTATAAAAGCAGAATTCCTGATCATCACAATCAACACTAATCTGTTTTTCTCATGTGTGGAATAATAAATCCCCCCCTTTATATCCCCAGGGAGGGATATAACTCTTTCTGGTACCTGGAATTTGCTTCAGTAAGCTGATATTTATCACTGTCTGTTGGACTCCAGTAATGTTTAACAAAAGACTTGGAATGATTCCAGTGGGCTGCAGCTAGAATGGAGGAAAACACAGCGAATGTTGTTAGATGGCTAAACACCTCTTACTGATTCATAGATTCATAGATACTAAGGTCAGAAGGGACCATTCTGATCATCTAGTCCGACCTCCTGCACAACGCAGGCCACAGAATCTCACCCACCCACTCCTACGAAAAACCTCACCTATGTCTGAGCTATTGAAGTCCTCAAATCGCGGTTTAAAGACTTCAAGGAGCAGAGAATCCTCCCTCAAGTGACTCGTGCCCCCTGCTACAGAGGAAGGTGAAAAACCTCCAGGGCCTCTTCCAATCTGCCCTGGAGGAAAATTCCTTCCCGACCCCAAATATGCTGATCAGCTAAACCCTGAGCATATGGGCAAGATTCACCAGCCAGATACTACAGAAACTTCTTTCCTGGGTAACTCAGATCCCATCCATCTAATATCCCATCTCAGGGGATTAGTCCTATTTACCCTGAATATTTAAAGATCAATTACTTACCAAAATCCCATTATCCCATCATACCATCTCCTCCATAAACTTATCGAGTAGAATCTTAAAACCAGATAGATCTTTTGCCCCCACTTCCCTTGGAAGGCTATTCCAAAACTTCACTCCTCTGATGGTTAGAAACCTTCGTCTAATTTCAAATCTAAACTTCCTGGTGGCCAGTTTATACCCATTTGTCTTGTGTCCACATTGGTGCTGAGCTTAAATAATTCCTCTCCCTCTCCTGTATTTATCCCTCTGATATATTTATAGAGAGCAATCATTTCTCCCCTCAACCTTCTTTTAGTTAGGCTAAACAAGCCAAGCTCCTTAAGTCTCCTTTCATAAGACAGGTTTCAGAGTAGCAGCCGTGTTAGTCTGTATTCACAAAAAGAAAAGGAGTACTTGTGGCACCTTAGAGACTAACAAATTTATTTGAGCATAAGCTTTCGTGAGCTACAGCTAAGTGAGCTGTAGCTCATGAAAGCTTATGCTCAAATAAATTTGTTAGTCTCTAAGGTGCCACAAGTACTCCTTTTCTTTTTTCATAAGACAAGTTTTCCATTCCTCGGATCATCGTAGTAGCTCTTCTCTGTACCTGCTCCGGTTTGAATTCATCCTTTTTAAACATGGGAGACCAGAACTGCACACAGTATTCCAGATGAGGTCTCACCAGTGCCTTGTATAATGGTAATAAAACCTCCTTATCCCTACTGGAAATACCTCTCCTGATGCATCCCAAAACTGCATTAGCTTTTTTCACAGCCATATCACATTGGCAGTTCATAGTCATCCTATGATCAACCAATACTCCAAGGTCCTTCTCCTCTTCTGTTACCTCTAATTGATGCGTCCCCAGCTTATAACTAAAATTCTTGTTATTAATCCCTAAATGCATAACCTTACACTTCTCACTATTAAATTTCATCCTATTACTATTACTCCAGTTTACAAGGTCATCCAGATCCTCCTGTATAATATCCTGATCCTTCTCTGAATTGGCAAACTCCCAGCTTTGTATCATCTGCAAACTTTATTAGCACACTCCCACTTTTTGTGCCAAGGTCAGTAATAAAAAGATTAAATAAGATTGGTCCCAAAACTGATCCCTGAGGAACTCCACTGGTAACCTCCCTCCAGCCTGACAGTTAGCCTTTCAGTAGGACCCGTTGTAGTCTCCCCTTTAACCAATTCCTTATCCACCTTTTGATGTTCATATTGATCCCCATCTTTTCCAATTTAACTAATAATTCCCCATGTGGCACGGTATCAAATGCCTTACTGAAATCTAGGTAAATTAGATCCACTGCATTTCCTTTATCTAAAAAATCTGTTACTTTCTCAAAGAAGGAGATCAGGTTGGTTTGGCACGATCTACCTTTTGTAAAACCATGTTGTATTTTGTCCCATTTACCATTGACTTCAATGTCCTTAACTAATTTCTCCTTCAAATTTTTTTCCAGGACCTTGCATACTACAGATGTCAAACTAACGGGCCTGTAGTTACCCAGATCACTTTTTTTTTCCTTTCTTAAAAAAAATAGGAACTATATTAGCAATTCTCCAATAATTCGGTACAACTCCTGAGTTTACAGATTCATTAAAAATTCTTGCTAATGGACTTGCAATTTCAGGTGCCAATTCCTTTAAAATTCTTGGATGAAGATTATCTGGGCCCCCCGATTTAGTCCCATTAAGCTGTTTGAGTTTCGCTTCTACCTCAAATATAGTAATATCTACCTCCATATCCTCATTCCCATTTGTCATGCTACCATTATCCCTAAGATCCTCTTTAGCCTTATTAAAGACTGAGGCAAAGTATTTGTTTAGATATTGGGCCATGCCTAGATTATCTTTAACCTCCACTCCATCCTCAGTGTTTAGCGGCCCCACTTCTTCTTTCTTAGTTGTCTTCTTATTTATATGGCTATAGAACCTTTTACTATTGGTTTTAATTCCCTTTGCAAGGTTCAACTCTACTCGACTTTTAGCCTTTCTCACTTTATCCCTACATGTTCTGACCTCAATAAGGTAGCTTTCCTTGCTGATCCGTCCCATCTTCCACTCCCTGCATGCTTTCTGCTTCGTCTTAATCACCTCTCTTAGACGCTTGCTCATCCAACTTGGTCTACAACTCCTGCCTATGAATTTTTTGCCCTTTCTTGGGATACAGGCTTCCGATAGCTTCTGCCGCTTTGATTTAAAGTAATCCCAGGCCTCCTCTACCTTTAGATCCATAAATTCTTCAGTCCAATCCACTTCCCTAACTAATTTCCTTAATTTTTGAAAGTCAGCCCTTTTGAAATCAAAAACTCTAGTTGCAGATTTATTTTTGTTAATCCTTTCGTTCAGTTTGAACTGAATTAGCTCATGCTCACTTGAACCAAGATTATCCCCTACAACGATTTCTTCTATGAGGTCCTTGCTACTCACCAAAATTAAATCTAAAATGGCACCCCCTCTAGTTGGTTCAGCAACTACTTGATGAAGGAATCCATCGGCTATCGCATCTAGGAAAATCTGAGCCCTATTATTATTACTAGCACTCGTCCTCCAGTCTATATCTGGGAAGTTAAAGTCTCCCATGATCATGCAGTTTCCATTAGTATTTACTTTATTAAAAACATTAAAAAGGGCTCTATCCATATCCAAATTAGATCCCGGCAGTCTATAGCACACCCCAAGCACTATCATAGGAGAGGCTGTACTAGTTATCTTCCCCAATGTAATTTTTGCCCAGATGGACTCTGTCTTATCCATTGCATTGCTTCTTATTTCTTTACATTCTACCTCATCATTGATACACAATGTTACTCCACCACCTTTACCTTTATTTCTGTCTTTCCTAAACAGCACATACCCTTCAATACCTGTAGTCCAGTCATGACTACTATTCCACCATGTTTCTGTTATCCCTATGATATCTGGTTTCACTTCCTGCACCAGTAGCTCTAGTTCCTCCATTTTCTTACCTAGGCTCCTCGCATTGGTGTACAAACATCTTCATTTTTGCTGTTTGGCCTCGCTCACATTTTGTACCCTATTAGGCACAGTCATTCTACAACCAGTATAACCTTTTAGACTGGTATCCACACTGCCCTCGCTCCTTATATACATTCTCCTACCCATGGCTGAATCTTTTCTTACTTCATCTTCTTCCCTCTCAATGCTAAAATCTGGTGTGGAGATTACCTGGACATCTCCCAACCATCTCCCCCAAATTCCTAGTTTAAAGCTCTCTTTATCAGTTGTGCCAGCCTCCATCCTAGAAGTCTATTTCCTTCCCTACTCAGATGAAGTCCATCCCGAGAGAACTGTCCTCTGTCCATGAATGCCTCCCAGTGGCCATACATCCCAAAACCCTCCTTATAGCACCACTGCCTAAGCCATCTGTTGACAGTCATAATCTTGTCACATCTTTGTTGCCCTTCTCTAGGAACAGGCAGGATCCCACTAATGATCACCTGAGCCTCGATTTCCTTAAGCGTCTTCCCCAGCCTAGCATAGTTTCCCTTAATACTTTCCAGCGAGAATCTAGCCGTATCATTTGTTCCCACATGAAGGATAATTAGGGGATTCTTTCCTGCTCCCTTTAGGATCCTTTTCAACCTCAGGTCTACATCCCGTATCTTAGCACCCGGAAGACAGCACACCCTTCTATTCTCAGGATCAGCTCTAGTTACAGGCCTGTCTATTCTTCTCAATAAAGAGTCCCCGATCACATAGACCTGCCTTTTCCTGGTGACAGTGCTATTCTCCAGTCTCTCCCCTGTTCCCTCTGGCTGCAAGTTCTTTCAATTCCTATTTTCCCTTATAATCCTCTTCAACCCATCCTGTATCCTCCTGGGGCTCATATTTGGTGTAGTCTCCCTTGACTCTTCCTCTTTTCCTATAGGATTAGCCTCTCTTCTCTTCTTCCTTGCCCTTCCACCTTCAGCAACTACCTGCTGAGCCCCTTCTTCATTTTCCAACTCTGCAAACCTGTTCCTAAGCTCTATTTCTCCTTCACTAGATCTGGTTACATCAGTACTTGCTTGTTTCGTGGTGGCCTATAGCCATGATTTAATCACATTATCCTTTCAGGCCTATGATGGCCACCAGAAGAGAGCTTAGTTGCTCATTTACAGTCTGAAGAACAGGAAACTAGTAAAGACACTTTACAGATTGAACCAAACCCAGTACAGCCAATTGAAATATAAATTACAAATACTTTTTCTGAATCTACATCACACATTGCTATAACTAGGTAACAATATATCATCCCTTACCCACAAGGCTTTGTGTCCCAGCAAAGATCAGAAGGCTCCAGAATCATCAGTCTAAAAGCAATTCTAATGTGAGCAGTTTGACTGTTGCTTTTAAATTTTAGAATCAGGCTTTTTTTTCTTTTTCTTTCTCTGGGTAACCATAATTGAAGGGAACTTTGACCTACAAATTATAGCTTTGCTGTCACCAATGGAATTTTAATTGTGTATGTTTAGTAGAAATTTCCTTCTCTGACCTATGTATTGTGTTAAAGTGGAATTGAATTATTTGCATAATCTCCCCACATTCCAAAACACTGGGCATGGATTGTTTCTAATCTAGAAGAACAGTTTAAAATATTTTTATATTCTCTAATATTTTTGATTTGACTACTTTTACAAGTTTGAGTTATATTCTTCTATATACACACATACACAGTAAGTGCAGAAGTAACACTTATCAGGGGAAATGTTAACTAATGTTGAAGTGCAATAATAAAATGATTTTTTCTTTTGTCTCAATATAAAAATAGAACATTTAGCCCGGCCAAGACAAAGGACCAAATTCACCTCTGGCTCAAGTGGATGCATCTCCATACATTTCAATGGAGTTGCATCTTTTTGCACAGACAATTAATTTTGTTCCATAGGTCTTCTTAATCCTTTGCCTTTCTGGTAGAAACGGTTCTTTCTCAGATGAGCTATCCTTTGATATTTTTCTTTATAAAGTTTCCATGCTAAATTCTAGGGTTGCATAAGGTTGTAAATCAATGCAGAATACAGCCCACCTGTCTACTCTAGTGGGAAATATTCAATAATGAAAAGTAACATTCTTTTAATGCATTCCAAATTTACAAAAATTGTATTTATTATTAAAATCTCATTACACCCCAGAGCCAGCTTTGTGATTTCATTAACTGACTAATGTCAGCTAGAAATCAAAATTTTCTTTTTCCTTTGAATAGTCTTTAATTATTCCACTAAAATCTAAATTGTCTATTATATAACTGTCAGCAGATAACAGAGAAGTCTCTTCATTGGCCTTCCTGAGATTGATAGCAATGATATGGTTGAGAATTTGGTTTTGTTAAATCCATTCTCCTCTCAGTATGATATGTTTCAGTACCGGCTGTGAAGTAGCAACGCTCACAGAAATAGTTCAGAATATTGCAGCTGATATTAATTTTTCAGGTCTAAAAAAAATTCTATCATTTAATGAGTACTGGTGATAAGAAAAAAACTGCTTTTTCTACCAAACTGTGTCTGATGATTTCCACAAAGTCTACACCTCCCCTTCTTTGAGAGAGATAGAAGGAGAGGAGGGGAGGTAGGCTGTGGTGGTTACTGCTGTCCCAGCAGTCATGGCTTCAGAGCAGATATGCATGAAAAAATCCTTTGGCTAGGCAGGGGACCATGCTGTGGAGGACAACCAGAATCTGGTTTTGTATTCTCCCTACTGAAGCTGCAGAGCCCCAACCTGTGGAGGGGGAGCAGCAGGGCTTCTGCCATCTCTAGATGCAGGAAGCAGAGCACTGCTCTTTTCCTTCTACCTGCCACAGGGCTTTCCAACTCGGGGTTGCTACCCTCCTCAGCACATAATGGAAAGTAGTGTAAGGAAAATCTCATATTACAAATATGGGAGCAACCAGGTTTTGCTTTTGGCTGTTACAGCCCTGATCAGGCCAACCTAGATGTTTGCAGAAGCCTGAGCATATTCAGACTGATCTGAGTGCTGTTGTGAGTAATAAAAGTGCTGCTTCTTCTCTCCTGACAAACCCATTACTTGTGGGAAATGCCTAGCATGCTTCTGGGCAATGTACAAATAAACCAAATACAGATTCATGCTAAGAAACCAGACTTTACTAACCATGTAGTCTATTATTTTTAGTCTGACTGTGCCCCTTACCTTTACCAGGAAGAGAAAAGAAGAGAGGAACCCAGGGAGATTTTGAAGAGATGGGACTGAAACAAAGTCAAAGCACTGCCAGATTGCTGGTGTCTGCCATAAACAGTTCCAGCCATGAGCTCTGCATGCTAAGGGATAAAGAAGTTCAGGAGACGTGGCAATTTCTCAAGGAGACAATATTAAAGGCACAACTTCCAACTGTTGCAATGCAAAGGAAAGAGGAAGAATAGTAAAAGGTCAATATGGCTCCAACAGAAGCTCTTTAATGACCTGAAAATGAAAATGGAATCCTACAAAAAGTGGGAATGTGGCCAAATGGCTAAGGAGGGGTACAAAAAAATAACACAAGCATATAAGGACAAAATCAGAAAGACTAAGGCACAAAATGAATGACACCTAGCAAGGGAAATAAGAGGCAATAAGAAGAGGTTCTTTAAATACATTAATAGTAAGAGAAAGACAAAGGAAAGTGTAGGTCCCCTTCTTAGCAGGCAAGTAGAACTAATAACTTTTTAGTAAAGACTGAAGCAAAATAGGCAACACTTCAGCCTTCTTGATGTCATCAGTTAATAGTGATTAGATACTCAACACAATTAATACTAACAAACAGGGGGAAGCTATTCAAGCCAAAATAGGGAAAGAATGTTAAAGAACATTTAGATAAATTAGATATACTGTATTCAAGTTGGCAGGGCCAAGATGAAATTCATCTTAGAGTATTTAAGAAACTAGCTGAAGCAATCTGGGAACCATTATTAGCAATTATCTTTAAGAACTTGTGGAGGACAGATGAGGTCCCAGAGGACTGGTGAAGGGCAAACATAGTACCAATCTTTAAAAAGGGGAACAAAGAGGACCTGGAAAATTGTAGACCTATCAGCTTAACTTTGATGCCTGGACAGATACTAGATCAAATTATTAAACAATTTGTAAGCACTTAGAGGACAATAGGATTACAAAGAATAGCCAGCATGGATTTGTCCTGAACAAATCATGCCAAACCAACCTAATTTCCTTTTTTGATACGGTTACTGACCTAGTGATGGGGGGAAGCAGTAGATGTGTTATAGTAAGGCTTCTGATACACCCCCATGGGATAGTCTCAGAATCAAACTAGGGAAATATGGGCTAGATGAAATTACTATAATGTGGATGCACAACTGCTTGAAAGACCATAAAGAATAATTATAAATGGTTCACTGTGAAACTGGGAGGATGTATCTCACGAGGTCCAACAGGGATCAGTTGTGGGTCCAGTATTATTCAATATTCACTGGAGATCTAGATTAGATGTTAGGGAAAAATATATATCTATAAGGACATTTAAGATCTGGAATAGGCTTTCAAGGAAGGTTGTGGCATCCCCATCACTGGAAGTTTTACACCTCTCAAGGATGGTCTAGGTATACTTGGTCCTACCTCAGCACAGGGGGCTGGATTTGATAACTTCTCCAGATCTCTTCCAGCCTTTCATTTCAACCGTTATATGCTCTGTGTTTGCAGTAGGCATGCGATGCTGTTCAGCCTGCAGATAGCAAACAGGAGTCCTGGACGTGCTCCTAAGGCAGCAGAAGCTGCACCCTGGCTTGCGTGCGGCCGGATCTTCCTTCTCCTTGCTGTGGGGATGGGGAGCTCAGCGCAGCCTGGCTGCAGACAGCACATGGGGATGGGGGGGCAGGGGTGAGTGATGCACGGGACAGGGGCTGGCAGCGCTGCCCTGAACCGCGTGCAGCCCTCGCGGTAGGATTGCTGAACCCCAGGGAAGGAAGGGGAGGGCAGCGGCCATCACCTGATTGGCCAGCGCGCCGGGGACCCGAGTTAAAGTGCGGCAGCGCTAGGAAGAGGAGGCGGCGGCGGTTCAGCTCAGCTCAGCTCCGGCAGCCAGAGCCGGGCACAACGGCGGCAATCAGCACCCAGGATGGGCAGCAGAGTCACTTTCTTTGAGGTGGGTGCCTGGCACCGAGGATCGCTCAGGGCAGCGGAGCGGGCGCACGGCTGCATTGGAGCGAATTTGGGTGGGGTTCTAAAGAACGGGCGGTGAAGGACGCGCGGAGCCCTGCGCTGCTGGGAGCCGCCCGATCCCTGCAGCTGCACAGCAGGGAGGCTGGAGGCTAAAAGTGACCCAGGGGTTTCTGCTGCATTCCCAGCAGTGAGCAAGGTGGGCTGCTGACTGGGCTCCTCCCGGGGGCAGCAGTGTCCCCATCGCATCCGCAGGGAAGCTAAAGGCTACCAGCAACTCGGCTTACGGGGATTTTCAGAAGCAGTTTTAAGTTGCAGGCTTTTGAAACGGGGGGAATTTGATTTACTTGACTCTCATAAAATGCTAAGCACAAGGCCAAACCATCCGTGGCTTCCCCTGCGTGAGTGGGGAGAAGCTAGGCCACATAGACCCATGGTTCAGAGCCTGAAACCAAAATGACAGGTTTCAGAGTAGCAGCCGTGTTAGTCTGTATTCGCAAAAAGAAAAGGAGGACTTGTGGCACCTTAGAGACTAACAAATTTATTAGAGCATAAGCTTTCGTGAGCTACAGCTCGCTTCATTGGATGTATAGAATAGAACATATAGTGTGTGTATGTATGTAAAGCTTATGCTCTATAAATTTGTTCGTCTCTAAGATGCCACAAGTACTCCTGTTCTTTTTGTTTTTGCAGTGGCCCTCTCTTCCTGGGGCTGATGGCTCCAACTTGGCATTTTTGAGTGGCCACGTGAAATGTTCAGGCTCAGATGGCCAGTCACTGGAGAGGAAGAGGATCTCTGTATCCTGTTGTGGAGAGTTTCACACGGTTACTTGTGATTTGGGGAGGTCGGGGATCAGTGGCACTCATCTCTTTTTACAGCCCTTCCTAATCCCCCTGTTATGTTCAGTCTGCCCTGGGTATATATATCCTTGCTGTTTGAAAAAACAGAGGGAGATAAATGTCACTGGCACCGTTCATCTCTAGCTTCTTGGAAGACCCTTGTTAAATGCTGCATGTTGCAATGCTGTACATAGTAGGAGTCTTTTTAAAACAGCATGAAAGCTTAAAAGCATATGCATGGAAAAGCACTGAACCCCTAGCACCTGTTGTGAGTTTCTTTCATCAAAGGAGATGACTTCTTTATTTGTAAAGGCATTTGCACATTACAGTCATTTGCATACCGTGTCTGCTGTGCTTTGGGACATTGCATAAACTATATATAATAATGGTCACTGATTAATGGAGCTGTATTTTCTGGTTCTAAAGTACAGGTAGGAAAAGTTGTTTGAAATGTTCTTGACATTTACAAATGGCCATTGGCTATAGATTTTAGTGACATACTTGATTCTTGCATTAATGTGTGTCAAATAAAAAAGTAATCAAAGATTTTAATACATTCAACTTTTTCTGAGTGCATACTAAACACAGCATCACAAAAAGGCTCATCTATCTTACCTTCTGGAATAACACAAAGAATCTACATTTAATCAACTACGTTAAGCTCTAATGGAGGGAATGTGTCTATATCAGCTAATTTAAAGTTTTGAAGGCTGGTTCATGTCAAAGCAGGGGTGGTGGAATTTCAAAATAATACTAATTAGTAGCTGTCCTTCTAGAGAACTCTTTAATTTTTGCAGTCTCTCATTTCAGATTCTCCACCATGAGACTCTCCCATATTAACCTAAAAGTAAATGCAAAAGCCTCTTTAATTAAAAAAAAAAACTGTAAAATATCTGCACATGTCAAAATTAACGACAAGTTTCAGAGTAGCAGCCGCGTTAGTCTGTATCTGCAAAAAGAAAAGGAGTACTTGTGGCACCTTAGAGACCAACAAATTTATTTGAGCATACGCTTTCTTGAGCTTATGCTCAAATAAATTTGTTGGTCTCTAAGGTGCCACAAGTACTCCTTTTCTTTTTAAAAATTAACAGGGTTTTAAACCAAGTGTCTGCAAAACAGCTCCTCCTCCATTTACCCTTTCTAATCCCCCTGTTATGTCCTAAGGTCCATGATTCTGTCTTTTACCAAAACTTAGAAAACACTTCCGATATCTCTAGCACCTAAACAGGATGAGCTAGGTTATCTCTGGTCCTTGCATGGGTGAACAAGATGGAGACGATGCACAGAGCCTTCCTCCTATGGCCCTATCTATCTTACCCTAAGGAATTTTAAGAAGAAATTCCCATTGATATTACCAATATTTCTGCTGCATCAATGTTAGCTTAATTAGCCCTAGCATAGACAAGCACATGGCAGCTTCTTGTACTTTAAGCACGGTGTCAATTATACCTCCAGTAGCCCAGACTATAGGGGCCAGACACAACTGCAAATTCCGCTAGATCTCCCTGAGGAACAATCTACTCTATGCTTCACACTTGCCAGTAGAGTAGAGCTGAGCTGGCTGACTGGCCATGAAGGAGTTGAAGACCATCTTCTTAAGGGGAGGTGCATTCCCTAGCAGACTTGATAGGCATTAGACCAGATCATCAAGTCTGTCTGAGGTGTACTTCATGCCGGATTCAAGGTGTGTGGATGATGGCACAACAAAGATGGCTTTGCATTCCTCAGGTCTGAGGGCAGCAGCATATGTTGGGCTGCTTTAACTTACTGACAATAGCCCCAAAGGGGCTATTATCCTTTTGAGGCTCATCAGAGTGCAAAGTGTTCCTGCCACAGGCCCTGTATCTTATGTCATCTTACCAAAGAGGACAGTGTAGGTCTGGAATAGCTGGCTTTATGCAAGAGGAATCCTCAATTTACCCGTGTGACAGGGAGCAGTGCAAAAGGACATATTGGAGGCTGAGGACCTGGCCCAATGTATCTCCCTCAGGCAAAATGCTCCCCAGAGCCCTTGCTGGGTCGGTGCAGTTCTGCATTAGGCTGTGCCTAAAACATTGTCTGGCCCACTATCAGTTTTGCTGCTAAATGTTAGTGATGTCAGCAATCTTTTCAGAGGAAGTAAGGAATCCTGAACTCAAGTCTAATTAGGTCAGAAAAGAAGGAAAAAAATGTAAGTACTTTAAGAACTCCATTCTGAATCCACTGATATCAGTGGGAGTTTTGCCAATGACTTCAGTGGGCAGAGGGCCTGGCAAATATGCTCTCACCATGTTTGGAGATCCTAAATAGTCTGCTTTAGTTTTAAGAAGATTTCTCATTCACGTATGAGCTAACTCTGTAGGTCCAGAGCAGCCATTCTTTTTTCTATTGGCCAACACTACTGCCATGAAACTCAACAATTTTTTTTGTTCCTTTAAACTGGTAGAGATCCAGTAAACAATCATTAGGGTCATTTTTGTTGATCACTTATGTTCCCTTCTCGCCTATCTTTTGTCAAGAGGCTTTCTATGCAATAATTCCCAGTTTCAATCAGGGCTCACAATGAGGCAGCGAAAGTCATGCAGTGACACACTTAAGCTCTGCCCCATGTGAGTTGCCAAAATGAGATGCTACTATAGCTTATGCAGATGTATAAGATCATGATTGTTTTGTGAGCTCCATGGGCTACCTCAAGCTTGGCTCCCCTCAAGTGCTGCTTGAATGTGCCCACTGGCTCTGCTAGGCAACTTGGGCTTGATTCCTTCTTGAGTGGTGGAAAAAATAGAAGTAGTGAGACTCTTCCAATTGCCACCCTCTCGTGGCACCAAAATTACACAGTATATTGTGTAGATCCATGATCTTCCCTCTTTTCTTACATGAGGAATGAAATAGATAACCATGTTGGCATTTAAGTCATCACTAGGCATCTGAGCTAATGCCTAAATGAGCTGAATGGGGCAGAGCTCAATAGCTCAAAGCTATCAGGTCTCTCTGCAGACTCAAGTAGATGTCTGGTCTTGGCTCACCTTTTTGAGATTTTTCTTCACAACTGTAATAGCTAGATCCTTTTAATAAAAAAACAAAAACAAAAGCTGAGATGCTGGAGAACTAGATAACAGCTTTAAAGAGGAGCAAGCATGCCACACCACCACATACTGGCCCAATCTGAGCACTACTGGTAGCAGTGAGAAAGGCTGGAGTGAATAACTGCCTATACAGTTCACCCCATCAATTTGATTACACATGTGGATAAAATCAAAATAATTTAGTATCTACAATTATAGTGCTTCTTTGCATAAATTCAAAATGGAGTTATAAGTATAGAGAAAAGTATCTAAGTTGTAGGCCAGTATTGTTTATTATACAATCTGAAACCCTTATTATACTTTGCAATTCTGAAGCACTTGAGAATCACGAAGCACTTTACAAACATTAAAATCACACTCCGAATATTTTTACCTACTATTGTTACTGATTTTTTTTTTTTCCATCTTATTTCATGCATGTGACTGACTTGGGACACAGTCAGTTTCACTCCATTATTATTATTATTTTTTTTTTTTTTGTATAACTACAAGGAGAATATACGTTGCCCAGTGCATGAGAGTTAAGGGTCTGGTGGGCGTAGCACCTTTGCCCTTTAACCCCAAGCAGAGAATTGAAAGTGAGGTTCCTATTCACTAGGAATATAAATAATATTTCTACAATATAAGGGGGAATTAATTCCTGCATTGTAGCTGTAACACCACCCCACACCTTAGGAAATACTCTTAGAGTGTGAAGTCCTCCCTGGCACACACACAGCCATCATAGCTAGCTGCAAATCACCCTCCAGTGCTCAAGGCTTGCTGGGAGAAGGGAGGTTGTGGCCAAGATGTCCCTTTGTCCTGGCTAGCACCAGCTACTGAAATGGTTCACATGGGCCATTGCAGTTGTGGTGGAAATTTGGGCAGCCTTCAGAGCTACTTGGCTCCTCGCAGTGCTAGGACAGGGGAGACACACTGCCTTTCCCTTCATTCTCTGGCTAGACTCAGCACTGGTGTAGGTATGAAATAGGCCAAAGGGAGGGTCCATTCTAGCCTGAACAAATTAATGTAACTCCATAGCTATTCTGAGACTCATGAGATTACCCGATACAGAAACGTAACCAAGAAGAGACGTTTAATACTTATCCTAGTAGTGACTACTACAGAGAGGGAAAACTGGTCAGTTCGTGAGAGACTTAGAGCTCCTCTCAGTTTCAAACAACTTATGGAGTATTCTGTAAAACATTAGTGGATCAGAAGTAGGCGATTCCAACTATTATTCCAATTATTTATCAAGTTGGACTTTAGTCAGGATTACACTGACAACGCAAATCTAACTGTACCACACATTGAAAAAGCACTTCACAAGAGCATCTCTCTGTACAGAAAATCAAAAACAATCAAATGAATATGAAAAGCACTGCATGTTCTTTCATCAAATGGCAAAGATTTATTATGCTATGGAATGTATAGGTACAAAAGCTCAGAAATGCTTCATGCCGGAGAAGTGCATCTATCTCTCTCTCTCTCTCTGTGTGTGTGTGTGTGTGTGTGTGTGTGTGTGTGTATATAACTTTACTGTAAATGAACAAAGTGAACACTTATATTCTGAATAATTTATATTTTTTCCATAGCCTCTGATGTTAGTGTGCTCAGATTTGCTGAGTTCTTTAGAAATTCTTACATAGTCATTGTGGGTTATATTTGGTAGAGACATGGCAATTTAAGAAGTGACAGCTTTGCTGAGCTGTGTGGCTTTTAGAACAAATTACATCTTTCAGTTGCTCTACATAGAGATCAGAAGTGTTTTTAAAACAATACCTAATGAAGAGGCTCTTATAAATAGAGTTCCACTTTGAGAAATAGGCTTTGAATGACATTGCAAAGCACAGCCCACTATGTTACTTGAAGCAGGGCCCCAATTCTGCAGTGAGCTCCAAGATAGAGGCCTAAGGGTGGGACCTGCAAGATAGAAGCCTAAGGGTGGGATCCACAAAGGAACTTAGGCATTGCAACACTGCCTAGAAAATCACAGAAACAACACTGCAATCCAGAAAGCCTGAGTTAGGTGCCTAAGGCTCCCTATACAATGAATGGGGAGAGATAGGCACCTTAGGTTGAGATCCACAAAGCCCACATGCTAGGTGGGGAGCCGCCTAAACGAGCTTATAGGCGATGCCAACAATAGGGGTGTATGTAAGCCCTGGCTCTCTATTGGAAATAGGCATCTGAGTCTGGGCTGCATGGAGGCACCTAGCTTTGTTTGTAATCAATGAACTGAGAAAAGATAGCCACACCCAAGCTAGGTACTGGCTGCCTAGTTGCATGCAAGACCCAAAACAAAACATCCAGAGAGGGAAGGAAGTAGGGTTGCCAGGTGTCCGGTTTTCAGCCGGAATGCCTGTTCGAAAAGGGACCTGGTGGCTCCAGTCAGCACAGCCGACTGGCTGTTAAAAGTCTGTTAAAAGGGCACAGTGGGGGCCCTGGGCTAAGGCAGGCCCCCGCCTGTCCTGGCTCTGCATGGCTCCCAGAAGCGGCCTCCAGGGCCCTGCAGCCCTTAGGCGCATGGACAGCCAGGGAGGCTCTGCACACTGCTTCTTGCCCCAGCGCTGGCTCCACAGCTCCCATTGACTGGGAACTGCGACCAGTGGGAGCTGCGGGGGCAGCACAGTGGGTATGAGGGCAGTGCGCAGAGCCTCCCTGGCCGCCCATGTGCCTGGGGGCCGCAGGGACCTGGCGGCTGCTTCTGGGAGCCGCCTGAGGTAAGCGCTGCCTGGAGCCTGAACCCCCTCCCGAGCCACCTCTTGCACCCAAACTCCCTCCCAGAGCTCGCACCCCCTCCCGCACTCCAACCCCCTGCCCCAGCCTGGAGTCCCCTCCCACACCCAAACTCCTTCCTGGAGCCTGGACCCCCCCCAACACCTTGCCCCAGCCCTGAGCCCTCTCCTGCACCCCAAACCTCTCATCCTGGCCCCACCCCAGAGCCCACACCCCCAGCCAGGTCTGCACCCCCTACCCCGGAGCCCTACACCCCAAACCCCTCATTTACTGATTTTTCTCTACTATAATTGAAAGAGAGTAATCTTAGGTATTTCTTGTAAATATAGTAGAAAAATGTTCAGCATTCAGTTAACATGTCCCTTTTTAAGGTTCTTAAATTAAATAATCAATAAACAAATTACACTTAATGTACCCGTGTATGGAGTAGAATTATCTGGGGCCTTATCTGCAAACCTTTACTCATCCTTACATGAAATAATAACCCCATTGATACCAACAGAATTACTTGCATAAGGACTATTTATGTGAGTAAGGGTTTGCAGGATTGGGCCTTGTTTTTTTTTTTTTTTTTTTTTTTTTTTTAGCCAGATGTGTTTGTAAATCATCAGTTAGGCAGATTTAGTCATAATTAGTTCTCAATGAATTCATTGCATTTAGGAAATGTCTTAGATTTTTCAAACTGAAAATGACTGGATAAATAGATATATGGTGTCTCTCTCCAGTGATGGCAAATTATTTAAGTGCCAGGACAGTTTTCCCCATCCCTTCTTGAGGATGGACAGAGGGGTTTTTTTGTCTGTTTTCATGGGCCAAGGAGAAGCACATTTAAAGTTTACTGATGGTGGGGAGGCTGGTTTGTTTAGTTTTTTAAAAAAGAGTTGGAGGGTAATTTTCAAAGGTACAAAAAGGCAGCTAGGTGTCCAACTCCCCTTAAAAGTCCATAAGAATTGAGTGCCTAGCTCCCATTTGTGTTCTTGAAAACCTTCACCCCTGATCCACCTATCTCCCTGAAATCCTCTCTTGTATATTCTTCAAGTGTTTTGTCTAGTCTAGTCAGATGATGATTCTTTGTTACCCAGTGGTTATACTAAATAACCAGCATGTTGCTCAGTCCCTGCATTTGCAGATAAAGATGACTTGAGGATCATGTGCAATTCAGGATCAGACCATACACTTCTATAGCTGAGCACCTGCTGTTCCAGGTGACTTCAGTAGTAGTTAGAGGTGCTTGACACCTCTCAGGATCAGGTCTGGTGTGAGGATCCCTGTTTCTGGGAGGTTTGCAGACATTGCAGCACTTACAGATTTGGGTTCTAACCTCACTGTGTTTGAAATCATGCTGGAACTTACTGTTGTTGCTAATAACATGGTTCTAGCATGATTTCCCTAACTGGTTAGGATAGGGAGCTGTTCTTGAGAACAATGTTAGCAAAACTTCATCTTGACTAGGGGTGGATTGAGTTGAGTCTACTCCAGAAACAACAAGTGGCACCTTTATAGACTAACATTTATTTGGGCATAAGCTTTTGTGGGTAAAAAAACACTTCAGATGGTGTTTTGTTTTGTTTTTTTTTTACCCATGAAAGCTTATGCCCAAATAAATCTGTTAGCCTTTAAGATTCCACCGGACTTGTTTTTGTATAGGCTAGCTACTTCTGATACTAGTCTACTCCAGGTGTCCCTTCAGTTTCTGTTGAACTGAAGCTGTCATTTAAACAGCCCTTCTGGCTGTGAAGATAACCCTCTTAATGAGAGCTGGTGTGGTGCTGCCTGCCTAGAGCATTGCTGGGATGTTGCAGGTCCTATTACAAAGGTTTCCCTTGCTCTACTGATCTCTAGACTGCATGACTCAGAGTAAGAATGCTAAGTTTAAATGCCTAGGGCAGGGTTACTTGGACTGCAAAGAAAATTAGGATTCTCTTCTTTTAAGAGAGCTCCTTTGTGCATGACATAGGTAAGGAAGCTATGCAGAAGGTATTTGAATGATCTGGGAACACTTAAAGGGATACAACCAATCTAAACCACATGCTGCTGACTGAAAATGTGTTTGTTTGTTTGTTTTTTATTGTTACAAGCAACACTTAAGATTGCTATTGCTGAAACAGCTGACAGGAAAAAAGTTTCCCCTAGTTTCTTTACATTATGCATTTGACAACACTTTGTGTATAAAGAAAAGGAGTACTTGTGGCACCTTAGAGACTAACAAATTTATTAGAGCATAAGCTTTCGTGAGCTACAGCTCACTTCATCGGATGCATTTGGTGGAAAAAACAGAGGAGAGATTTATACACACACACAGAGAACATGAAACAATGGGTTTATCATACACACGTAAGGAGAGTGATCACTTAAGATAAGCCATCACCAGCAGCAGGGGGGGGAAAGGAGGAAAACCTTTCATGGTGACAAGCAAGGTAGGCTAATTCCAGCAGTTAACAAGAATATCAGAGGAACCGTGGGGGGTGGGGTGGAGGGGAGAAAAACCATGGGGAAATAGTTTTACTTTGTGTAATGACTCATCCATTCCCAGTCTCTATTCAAGCCTAAGTTAATTGTATCCAGTTTGCAAATTAATTCCAATTCAGCAGTCTCTTGTTGGAGTCTGTTTTTGAAGCTTTTTTTGTTGAAGGATAGCCACTCTTAGGTCTGTGATCGAGTGACCAGAGAGATTGAAGTGTTCTCCAACTGGTTTTTGAATGTTATAATTCTTGACGTCTGATTTGTGTCCATTCATTCTTTTACGTAGACACTGTCCAGTTTGGCCAATGTACATGGCAGAGGGGCATTGCTGGCACATGATGGCATATATCACATTGGTAGATGCGCAGGTGAACGAGCCTCTGATAGTGTGGCTGATGTGATTAGGCCCTATGATGGTATCCCCTGAATAGATATGTGGACAGAGTTGGCAACGGGCTTTGTTGCAAGGATAGGTTCCTGGTTTAGTGGTTCTGTTGTGTGGTGTGTGGTTGCTGGTGAGTATTTGCTTCAGATTGGGGGGCTGTCTGTAAGCAAGGACTGGTCTGTCTCCCAAGATCTGTGAGAGTGATGGGTTGTCCTTCAGGATAGGTTGTAGATCCTTGATGATGCGTTGGAGAGGTTTTAGTTGGGGGCTGAAGGTGATGGCTAGTGGCGTTCTGTTGTTTTCTTTGTTGGGCCTGTCCTGTAGTAGGTGACTTCTGGGTACTCTTCTGGCTCTGTCAATCTGTTTCTTCACTTCAGCAGGTGGGTATTGTAGTTGTAGGAATGCATGATAGAGATCTTGTAGGTGTTTGTCTCTGTCTGAGGGGTTGGAGCAAATGCGGTTATATCGTAGCACTTGGCTGTAGACAATGGATCATGTGGTATGATCTGGATGAAAGCTAGAGGCATGTAGGTAGGAATAGCGGTCAGTAGGTTTCCGATATAGGGTGGTGTTTATGTGACCATCGCTTATTAGCACCGTAGTGTCCAGGAAGTGGATCTCTTGTGTGGACTGGTCCAGGCTGAGGTTGATGGTGGGATGGAAATTGTTGAAATCATGGTGGAATTCCTCAAGGGCTTCTTTTCCATGGATCCAGATGATGAAGATGTCATCAATGTAGCGCAAGTAGAGTAGGGGCATTAGGAGACAAGAGCTGAGGAAGCATTGTTCTAAGTCAGCCATAAAAATGTTGGCATACTGTGGGGCCATGCGGGTACCCATCGCAGTGCCGCTGATTTGAAGGTATACATTGTCCCCAAATGTGAAATAGTTATGGGTGAGGACAAAGTTCAGCCACCAGGTTAGCCATGACAGTATCGGGGATACTGTTCCTGACGGCTTGTAGTCCATCTTTGTGTGGAATGTTGGTGTAGAGGGCTTCTACATCCATAGTGGCTAGGATGGTGTTTTTAGGGAGATCACCAATGGACTGTAGTTTCCTCAGGAAGTCATTGGTGTCTCGAAGATAGCTGGGAGTGCTGGTAACGTAGGGCCTGAGGAGGGAGTTTACATAGCCAGACAATCCTGCTGTCAGGGTGCCAATGCCTGAGATGATGGGGCGTCCAGGATTTCCAGGTTTATGGATCTTGGGTAGCAGATAGAATACCCCAGGTCGGGGTTCTAGGGGTGTCTCTGTGCGGATTTGTT
This sequence comes from Dermochelys coriacea, assembly GCF_009764565.3. Lineage (NCBI taxonomy): Eukaryota > Metazoa > Chordata > Testudines > Dermochelyidae > Dermochelys > Dermochelys coriacea. The sequence goes on along the minus strand of NC_050075.1, from coordinate 74,350,611 downwards.
CTTGTTCTTTTTCAGGGAGTTTCTTGAGCAAATGCTGTAGTTTCTTTTGGTAACTCTCAGTGGGATCAGAGGGTAATGGCTTGTAGAAAGTGGTGTTGGAGAGCTGCCTAGTAGCCTCTTGTTCATACTCCGACCTATTCATGATGACGACAGCACCTCCTTTGTCAGCCTTTTTGATTATGATGTCAGAGTTGTTTCTGGGGCTGTGGATGGCATTGTGTTCTGCATGGCTGAGGTTATGGGGCAAGCGATGCTGCTTTTCCACAATTTCAGCTCGTGCACGTCGGCGGAAGCACTCTATGTAGAAGTCCAGGCTGCTGTTTCGACCTTCAGGAGGAGTCCACCCAGAATCCTTTTTTGTAGTGTTGATAGGAAGGTCTCTGTGGGTTAATATGATGGTCAGAGGTGTGTTGGAAATATTCCTTGAGTCGGAGATGTCAAAAATAGGATTCTAGGTCACCACAGAACTGTATCATGTTCGTGGGGGTGGAGGAGCAAAAGGAGAGGCCCCGAGATAGGACAGATTCTTCTGCTGGGCTAAGAGTATAGTTGGATAGATTAACAATATTGCTGGGTGTGTTACGGGAACCACTGTTGTGGCCCCTTGTGGCATGTAGTAGTTTAGATTGCTTCTCTACAAAAGAAAAAGGACACTAAGCTAAGTGTGTGTTGTAAACTTTGTGTACAGTCAGTTTCACTGCTTTCCCCTTTAACACAGTTAGTCAAGCCATTCCCCTGTTCGTGAGAGTCTTGGGAGAGAAAATCATTTTTAAAAACAGGGAAATGTGATTGTAAAGAAACAACATTTGGCAGGAAGCCTCAGTGTTTGAATTTCAAGTTCAGTGTTCCTTCAAGAGAATAAACATATTTGTTTGTCTATTACTATATTATAAATATGTTTTCAGACATAAAAGTTTCAAAGACTTTTTGGTAGGTAGGAGTTTGGCATGTTGAGCCCTAGGTGACCCCTCTGCATTGAAGTCTAAGCCCAGAAGCAAGAAAATTCTGTGGGGCTCTTTTCCCTTGTATTGAAGAACTGGAACCATAAACTCACGGAACATTTAATCCCACCAAATGAGGGTAGATCCATCCTCATCATCGTATCCGCTCATTATACTCCACAATGAACATAGCCATTATATGGACAATATACCCCATATCTCAATGTCTGTACTTTGACCCGTTAAACTTTTACCCCCAATCGGGGAGATTGCAGATTATGTATTCCTTACGCCACCCGTTCCTAAACTAAATTTCGCACCCCTTGATAATCTGTACCTTATTCCCTGATAACCAGAAATTTCTATGCCTAAACTCTGTACCGTTTTCTTTTTACTTCAACATTATCTTAATAAAATTACTATATCCATTGTTGCCTTTGACCTATGAACTTTGCTAAGTAAATGATCTGTGCCTGTCAAAGCTGCTTTAAGCACCTGTCCACATTGCCTCATAAGACCCCTGGGCTAATCCTGCTCCTTAGCAACAGAAAATCACAAAGAACAAGAATGCTAGACGCTTCAAAGTCCTCTACTGCCATCTTCAGCCCCAAAGATTTTAGACATTATCTTTACACTGCAGTTGTAGGGTTGCCAACTTTCGGATTGCAGAAAACTGAACACCCCTGTTCTGCCCCTTCCCCGTCCCTTCTCCAAGGCTCCACTGCCGCTCACTCCATTCCCTCTCCCACTGTTGCTCACTCTCCTCTGCTCTCGCTCATTTTCATTGGGCTGGGTAGGGGTGTGGAAGAGGGTAAAAGGGCTCCAGGGTGGGTCCAGAAATGAGGGGTTTGGTGTGTGGGAGGGGGCTCTGGGCTGGGGCAGTGGGATAGGGTGTGGGAGAGGGTATGGACTCTGGGCTGGGGGTTCAGGCTCTGAAGTGGGGCCAGAAATGAGGGGCGGGCTCTGGGCTTGGGCAGGGGGTTAGCAGACAGGGAGTGAAGGCTCCAGCTGGAGGTGCAGGCTCTGGTGTGGGGCCGGAGCTGAGGGGTTCAAAGTGCAGGAGGGGGTGCGAGCTCTGGGAGGGAGTTTGGGTATGGGAGGGGGCTCAGGGCTGGGGAAGGGGGTAGGGCATAGGAGGGGGTTCAGGGCGGTTTCTGGCCAATGGGAGCTGCAGAGCTGGTGCTTGGGTTGGGAGCAGTGCACAGATTTCCCCCCCCACCCCCCCATGGCCGCACCTCCACCTAGGAGCTGCAGGAAAATGCCACTTCTAGGAGCTGTGCAGAGCCAGGGCAGGCAGAGAGCCTGCCTTAGCCCCGCTGACCAGAGCTGCCAGGATCCCTTTTTGACTGGGCATTCTGGTCGAAAACCGGATGCCCGGCAACCCTACTTTCAGCCTGCCCAGGTATACAGGTATGTGCTAGTGGGGCTCGATATTGCTATTTTTATTTCTAAATACCTTGTCAGTAGGTAAGAACAAGGTTCTCAGATCTGACGCCATTAGGAAAAAAAAAGGTGTTTCCCATAAATCAGCTACTTCACATACATCTTACAACATACAGAGGATTGATATATTCTGACATACACACATAGGTCCGACCTGAAGAACAGCTCTGTTAGTTTGAAAGCTTGTCTCTTTCACCAACAGAAGTTGGTCCCATAGAAGATATTACTTTACCCACCTTATCTTATTGTTATATTATTAACATATAATTACCTTTTGATTTCCGAGAGGTAGCTGCTGCCTCTTTGGGGACACATTTATTCCCTCAGGGCCAAGTCCAGGTTCTGTTAAAGTCAAGGACAAAATGGCTGTTGACTTCAGTGGGAACAGCATTTGGCCTTCTGGGTATGAGAATTCTATTTCATACACCTTCTCTGCAGGGCTGGCCTCAGGAAAAATGGCACCCTGGACGAACTTGTATTTTGGTGCCCCTGGCCTCCGGGGTCCCTACCACCCCTTGCACTCCTAACACCTGCATCCCCCTCCTGGACCCACGAGGGGAAATGGACCTGGATGCATAGAGGAGATGGCATTGCTGCCCACTTTCCCCCTTTGAACGTTGCTGCTCTGAGCACCCTTGGGGTTGGGGGAGCGAAGTCAGAGCTCCCCTCCTCCAGATCACTTTGCTCTCCCCTTACGCAGCCCAGGTAGGGAGAGCGCAGCAGCTCCTGATGCTTGCCTCACAGCACAGACTAGGTGGGGAAAGTGACCTGGATGCATGGAGTGCTTGGTGTTGTTCCTTGATCCTCCCGCACCACAGCCCCTTGCGGGGGCATGGAGGAATGTGGGGGGCGGGGAGTAGTGTCTGTGTGTCACTGCTCCCACTCATGTTCCTCCCCCAGGAGGAAGCAGGGAGATATCTGGATTCCCCCCCACCCACCCCTGACCAGCTGGGAGCAGTTTCTGACTCTACATTGGCAGTGCACACCTCTGCACAGCTCCCCCCTTCACCATGGTGCCCCTGGGCAGTCGCCCAGGTGGCCCACCCCTAAGGTCGACCCTACTTCTCTGCCTGAATGTTGTTGGGTATGTACAGAATGTGATCACCACATGTCAGAACCCTCATTCAGTGTTTATTCTATAGTGTGTATGTTATGGAATATGAAACAATATTGAAAATACTGGAGATATCCTTAGTATTGAATAAAAGCAGGCTTACCCTACCCTCATAGGCAGACATGCCAATGTGATCAGTGAAGTCCAGTGCATGCTGTGACTTTTCAGCATGACTGGGAAGTGGGTACCACAGGGCTACATTGCCAGTGCAAGTAAATACCCACTTAGTCAGCATTAGCTTTTGTGGCGCCCCAGTTCACCTTCTGAAAGTCCCATGAGAGTTATTTTTAAGGAGGCAGAATAGCTGCACTGGAATTGTGCTGTCAAGGCATTAGTGAGGGCTAGCATTCATTGTGGAGACATAAGGCCTCTGGCACATATCGAGGTCTTCTTGTGGGCTAAACTCCTTCCCATTTCCACGAGGGAGCAAATCCTTCCACCCTACCCCATCCTTCTCAGTGAGAGCTACATCTTGGAGTCTCCTCCTACACTGGACATTCATTCTCAGATAGAAACTTGTGGCCTTAAGTCAAAGACTTATCAAATAGCTTAGTATGACCGAGAAATCTCAAGGGAAAGGGGATATAATTACCTCAATTGAAATAAAGTAACTGTTTAGAGAGAAAGTTGATAACCGAGGGAAAAAAAAATTAAGTGATTGAACCTAAGAACAAATCATGTCATGGCCCTAGCTAAATCTAAGGAGCCTCACTTGCGTAAGCAGTTTAATAGAACAGGCAGGATTAATTTATTTTGTGTTGCTCTTACTCAGGGATAACTTTTCCTAGACTATAAAATAGTTTTTTGTTTTTTGTTTTTTTTTAAAAAAGCTTGAGTGATTTTAAAAAATCAATACCGTATTTGCTTGTGTTAGTACCCAGCACGATAAACTGAAACTTGGTGAGGCTGTTCCAAATAAAAATGTCAACAAATATAATTTCTAGGATGTGATGGCATGATAATTATGTCTGAGTATTTTCAAAATGCTTATCACATCATTTTTGACGATCAATTGATACTTGGGAATTTGATACAGCTCTCAACTGTATGTCCAAAACAAAATATAAAGTCTCTAATTAAAGGGACACAAAGATTAAAAACTGTATATCCCAAAAAATGAATGTACATACCTGTTTTATGAACAAAACTCAGCTTGGATAGTGAAACTTCAGTTTCTGTTTCTGTTCCCCATGCACAAACACAATGCTGCAAAGTTTGGGACGCAGACGTGGCAGGGAGTATTTACAGTCAACCCAACAACTTATTTCATTGAAAGAAATATATACTTTTCCCACAAATATTCCCATTGGTTATAGCTTCTGTATAGAATGTAACTTTGGAGCCTCAAGTGACTGGAAAATGGCCCTTAGAAATATTGTTTAAAGGATCTTTCTAATACTGCAGAGCAAGCCCCTGTAAAAAAACACTAGTCATTCTGAATTACAGTCTTGGGAGGGATTTAAAGCCGGGTCTATATTTAAAACTTATACTAACCTAACTGTGTGGGACAGGGATGTGAAGAAGCTACACCCTTTAGTGACATAACTATGCCGACACAGCTAATAGTGTTGACACAGCTAATATCGTTGGGCGAGGTGGTGTTCATATATCGACAGAAAAACTCCCTCTGCCAGTGTATGATGCATCTATACTAGGAGGCTGTGCCAGCATAAACTCTGTAGTGTAGATACAGCCTGAGATTACTAGGCTCCTCCTATCCGTTGGCTATGTCTATGCTTAACTCGCAACAGCTGTGGTGCTACAATTGTGCTGCTGTAGCACTTCCAAGTAGACACTTACTATAATGATGGCAGTGGTTCTCCCATTACTGTGGTAAATCTACTTTTCTGAGAGGCAGTATCTAGTTGAGGGAAGAATTCTTCCATCCGTCTAGCCCTGTCTACTTAGGTTGGCTTAACTAAATCACTCAGGGGCATGGATTTTTCACACCCCTAAGCCATGTAGCTGGGTTGACCTAATTTTCTTGTGTAGACCAGCCCTTACTCTGACACCAAGTCCCATTTACTGGGTGAAATTCTATGGCCTGCATAATGCTAGAAGTCAAATTAGCACTATTTCACCATTCTGGTCTTAAAATGTAGCTATCTATTAAATCATTGAGACTATGATTATTAACATTTACGTTGCACTAGTGCTGAGCAGCCAATCAGGTCCATGCCCCATTGTGTTAGGTGCTACACAAACCTATAGAAAATCCAAGTCCCTGCCACAAAGAGCCTAAAATCTAAAAGGGCTGATCACAGTAGGGTTACAGCAGCAGACCCTTAAGCAAGTGGCCTGAGCACTGTGGCCAACAATTGTATAAACTGACTTGATGCTGAACATGCTTTAGCTATCAGTGTAGCCCATGGTTCTCAAACTAGGGTCCTTAGAGGTTGCACAGGGGATCTTCAAAGTGCCAACAATCACGCCAACAATAGATAGACTTTGCAGTAAGAAGCGGGCACACCCATCTCATTGACATCTGTAAGTACTCTGATGTTCTTTTTCTTAAAGCATTGCTAACAGTACATGTTTATATGAAGTACACACATACTTTTGTCCATCAGTTTCTCAGTTGTTGGATCTGTGATTAACATTGCATTTGAAAAGGGGTCTGTCGACAAAAAAAAAAGTTTGAGAACTTCTGGTGTAGACGAACCCCACCATCCCCCCAACAACAAAAATCCAATGTGTTCAGTGCTGTGTCAGTTCACATGATTATTGGCCACCATGTGCAGAGAAGATAACATTTCATAGCATAGGCCAGGCTTTCCTGGGTCTTTTGGGCATTGTAGGAATGCTCAGACACAGTGGGGAAACAGTTTTGCCAGCTGCCCCTTGTTAAGAGCACTGTAATTGGGAGGTAAAATAATTAACATGTGTTCTCTCTGTCCTTTTCACATCTGCCCCACGCCCATGCATTTGAATGGACTTTAAATCTGGGTCCTTTTTAATCACTGTTTTTGAAACGGGAAAGGGTGATTTTGCTTTACTATTTAGCTTTGTCTTGAGGCTTAAAGTGGTTGACTTAAAGTCCAAGGGTGATGTGATGGCCTCAGCACAGCTGGATACCAGAGAGAGAGAGAGAGAGATCGTCACCCTCCTCCAGCCCTTCACACTGTGTAAGAGAACTGATGTGGGGCAAAGGGGTCCTGCATGACCTGTGTCCAATCTGGAGAGGCTTCCTCCAATGCAGGTATTGCAGCTACCTCCTGGAGGACTCTCTTGCAAGCCCTGGCATAGGGTATGTGCCTTTGCAGGAGCGATGAGTAGGGGTAGGGCCACAACACTCAGCACTGTGGAGTTTCTGGGCATTACTGGCACCTGTAAAGCAGCTGGAGGAGGTTGCCAAATAACATACGCATAGACCCAGGGCTTTCTAAATTATGCCAGTTGCCTTGCCAGCCCCTGGAGGAGATGAGGATTAGGAGGGTGGAAAGGTGGCTTAAAGCTCTCGTAGTCCCCCCTCCCCTGGGCTGTGAATCTCACTCATAGTGGTTTAGGAGTCTGCCCCTCTACCATTCTCCCACTGGGAGAAGACTGCTCTTCTCTGGTTCTCCAAGGAGAGAGACCTCCATCCAAACAGAGGCAACAAAGCTTGGCATTCCTGATATTCCTAAGGTAAAATAAAAAGAGGAAAACCACTTAAAATCCCAGTAACCTTTATGAGACATAAAGAAGCAAAAGGGCACAAACCCAGTGGCATACCCTCTTCTGGCCACCTCAAAAGGGGAGCCCCACTAGAAAATGAGTCAGTGTGCTGCAGCATTAGTATCGGATACAAAGAGACTCATTTACCTGGTACTTCTGGCTGGAACTCAAGAGCTTCAGTTGGTGCACAGGCAGTGATGAGCTGGAGCTGGTTTGTACCAGCTCGCGCAAATCGGTTGTTAAATTTTGAAGCCAATTTAGAACCAGTTATTAAAGGGGTGGACAACATCTGGCCCGCAGGACCGTCCTGTCCGGCCCACCTGAGCTCCCAGCTGGGCAGGCTTCCCTAGCTGAGAATCCCTTTTTAATTTTTACTCACCCGGTCGAGCTCCGCATCTTCAGCGGCACTTCGGCAGCAGGTGCTTCAGTGCCACCGAAGACCCAGAGCACCTGAAGGAACCGGTTCTTCAGATTTTGGCAGCTCATCACTGTGCACAGGTAGAAAAAGAGAGGATTATTCAGGGCAAGAGAAGAGAGAGCAGGAAATATTAAATAAGCCGTCTCATCACTTCAAAACACTCCTATTATAAAAGGTATTGTCTTCTATGTTTAGTTAGTATCATATTGAGGATCTAATATTAATCTCCTCTCTTGGTTAGTTAATACCAAACGATTAAAATTAGATGTTTATTTTAAAACCCTCCAGTACTAAGTAATGACAAAGTTCCAGTCATTTGGTATGAGAGAGGAGTTCCATTACAAAGTGGGTCAATGAGAACAAACTGAGAAAACAGAGGCTGCTCTAATGAGACTGGGCTTTGAAATCCCTGCAGCCTGCTCCTCTCTAATTTTATTTTTTTTCCTAAACTCGCAGTCTTTTCCAAACATTCTGCTCCTGGTGTTGGGACTTGTTTGGCCCAGCTGCCACTCACTGAAATCCCTGTGCCAGGTTGCAATGCCTGGAGCAGGGAGCCAAGCCCAGCCTCGCGGGATGGGAGTCACTGCTGCAAGGTGAGTGTGGGGCAGATTCACCTTCCAACTACCCCCAGGGCACCAGGTTGTCACCAGGGGCTAGTAGACAATGGGGAATAGACATACACTTTTCAATATGGGATCACCTGTATTAATAACTACCCAGAAGCAAGGGTATGCCTGTATAGTATTGTCACAGCTGCCTAGGGGTTCATGGTTCTACGCTTTATTTTTATCCTTTAGAATTTATCAGAGAATTCTTTATTTTCTATAGCATTTTTTTAAACCAAGACATTGAATTTTACATCATGGATCTAATTTTCTGATAAGTGTTATAGTTTGGTTAAAAATGATGCAGAAAGGACATCATTCTCTGATAAATGATATATGTGGTTTAAACTAACTTTTGGAGAACCCTGATGTTTTAACATCTCAGTTTTATAGCATTTTTCCATAAGGACAAAATGCTGAAATTGCATGTGATACAATGGGTAAACTTAACTTCAACGTCTGATCCTACAAATCTTTATTCACTTGAAGGTTCTGCTCACAGGACTACTCACCTGCAATTACTCCATGGAGACTACCATAGAAGTTTGGGCCCTAAGTTATTTTCAGCACTGACATGACACCATTAAAATAAACAGATATTAATGTTGGGTGTGTCACATGTGGAATTTTAAAGGTTGAATGTATTACAGTAGCATTCAATGAACAGCAAAGAAGTGTCTAAGAAATCAGAGACACTAAGAGGACATCAGCAAGCTAACTTATCAGAGATTAAAGAAGTCGGGTATATGTTTAACATCAGAATTAAATGAAATAAATGGCGATATTTACATTCTTTGATGTTGCCCAGGAAAGCAATAGTACATCTGTATTTGTACATGAAGAGATCTATTACAGCGCAAGATCTATGTTTTCTGTTTGACATGATAGCTTATTTTAGTTAAACAATTTCCAAGTATACCATTGTAAATAAGTTCTATAATAATAGGTATGTTTCTTTTGACCTAAAGTGTAGTTCTACTCTGAAAGTGACTCTGTGGCATTGGGGAATTCTATGTTTATTATTGCTCAGTGACTTATCGATCAATGTGCTCTATTTACAAGTAAAAATTATGACTTTTCTGTCTGTGCCAAGCTGTGTCTGACTTTTGCAACAGTAAAAGATTTGGCAGGACAAATTCTTCCCTCGGTTACACCTGTGAAACTTGATGGAAATCTAGCTTGCTATCCCATAGCTATATTGTCTCTATTGTACTAACAAGTGTTTGGTTGTTTTTTTTTTTTTTTTTTTTAAAAAAAAAAAGCAAAATCCTATTTTGGTCAACACAGTAAGCACTTGTGGCTCTGACTACACACAAGGAGAAGATCTGTTTGGTAGAAAGTGCTTTCTCCAGAGTACAACTGCACTTAGAGATTTAAAGACCTGCAGTTGGTCCTGATCAAAGCTGCCTCTTGGTTGTATCAGAAATAGTTATATTAGCACAGTCAGACGACTGGAAAAAGGTGGTACTTCATTCTTAGCAATGATCATATTTCTAAAGAATGCCCCAAGAGCTGCGAGATTAATCAGTCAGCAAACAGAGTTGTCATTTTGTTCTCTGTCAGGTGGAAATCCTTGATTGGAAGACAAAGCAACAGCTGTGCTTTCTGGATAAGGTAAATGATATTTGTTAAAATGGCAGGTGACAGTATTTAGAAGTCTTTAATTTTCTGTTAGTAAATGGAGGGCTTGTGAAAGGAGATGGAAAATGCTTCCTCCTCCACTGGAGACAACAGCCTAGGCAGCAGCAGGGCAAACTTGCCCACGTCACCTTACAAAATCCCTCAACCCACTTCTGGAAGGACCAGAGCGCAGGGAGCACTTCCATCTTCATTTGCATTCAACCTCTCAGCTGAGGGGGGCCAACAAGGGTGCCAGTTTAGTACCAGTTGTAATGTGACCCTGGAGAGATTTCACATAAGCCACCAAACTATCATCATGTTGTAATAACTTTGGTCATCATTAACATGGATGGATTTGCAACATGAGCTAGAGATTAAATGCTCCCTTTTCCTAGTATGAGTGGCTTGAGCTGTCCATACTAGAAATAGAATTTTTTGGCCATGTTTCGGAAAGTTAAAGGAATGCTGTCAACTTGAAAAATCACATTTCCACCTGCACATTTTTTGTACCTACTGATCATCTTCCAATACAAATGTCTTACATGAACAGTATTTTTTTTTTGTTGTTGCCTAGGTGGAACCACATGCCACGATTAGTGATATCAGATTGATGTTCCATAAATCATGTAAGTATAATATTTTCAAAGGAACATACTAAGGGTACAAATCACATCAGAATATCCAGTACATAAATATTTAAGATAAAATTATATAGTTTGACGGAGCATGTGATACACACATTAACACAAATAATCAGCAACTGAAGACTAATGTAGCTGAGATTTAAAATAATTTTTCATTAGCTGTCATCTCCTAATTTATGCAGATCTGTAACTTTTTGTTTTTTTTTTATAATAAACAAGAAGTCATAAAAATCTCCAACCAAAAACTTTTCTCATTCAGTTGCAGTCATTATAACAGTGGATAATCCAAAAGCAAATACTATGGATAATTTTATGTTTTCTAATTTGTCTTGCAGATCCCAAATGGTATCCAGCCAGGCAGTCAATAAGACTTTATCCCAGTAAGTACTAGTTGGGTCTAGAGTAATAAGGCTATGAACATAGTGCTTGCATAGAGGGGTGCCACATCCTGCCCTCTCTGCTGATATTATCTGCTATGAGTGGGAGTTTTGCTGAACTAGTTAACATTATGAAGGACTTTACAAAAAGGAGCCCACCACAAGCTGAATTATTTGAACATTATTGCTCAGAGTCCCACAGATGGGTCTGGTGACAGTACCCACTGTTTAGTTAACTTGGGAGTTTGCACATTGTTTTAATTTGTTTTCAACTGTTGAGCACTTGTCCTTCAATGGAAGCAGCATGTAATCTATATATTACCTGCACCAAACTGCAATGAGATGGACCCCAAAGTGGTGTTCGTCTGTGAAAAGTCTGAAGGGTTATGTGCTCGTGCTATTAATTCATATTAACTTATTTTTAATAACCATTAACTCAGGTGGACATTACAGTTTTCTCATGTGATTAAGCTAATGCAAAATGAATTAATGGGATATAGGATCTACAGACTTAGCTGGTGCCAAGTGGCTGATTCAGTAAATTTAGTCACAGGTATTTCTGGTAGAAAACTCATTGCATGGCATTGGTGCACAAGGGAAAGCATAACTGAAAAAAAAAATGTTAATTCTCCATAGTTATTCAAATAAAATGTAGCACCTTTTTTCTCCTGCTATTAAACATACAGTTGTTTACATAGTCCATTTAAATGATTATGCTAGTAAAGATTAACATATTGTTTTGGGATCAGTCCATGGGAAAATGTTATTGAGAAGCTTTGTTTCCTTCCACAAGTATTTGTTATCAGGCCCCATCCAGTGGCTTATGCTGGGAAAGTTGTCACTCGGAGACAACTGGAACTATAGGGATTCCCCTAAATGCAGGCACTTGGGTGCCTCCAGCCCAAAGCTGGCATGTGCCTCATAGGACAAATCTCCAAAATGGAAAGATTAAACAAAAGAGTTGAATATAAATTGCATTTTACTATACAGAGAGGGAGAGATCCTGGTCTGCTCCATACCTCCTGCCTAGGACCAAAACCCTGTGGAACAATCACATATCCACTGGATTGAAGTGGAAGGCCACAAAGAGATTATGTAGGGCACACTTCAACCTCTTGCATGGATGAGGAATGAGAAGGGGACTGGTTAGTGGATCCATGACTTATGTAAATTCTCTCTCCCTACGGAGAGAGCAGTGACACACCCCCAGTAGTGTCTACCCATTTTCTGCAATGGAATATGCTACTGCAAAGCAGGGGATAAGGATTCAATTGATGGAGTGTTGGTTTCAGTGGTTTTCCGTGAGTGCACAGCAAATTCACTCATATTTTTTCCTATTGTTTTGTATGAAAATATAAGGAAACAGAAGCACACTGCATTTGTTTTATCAAATGGCACCCTCTTACCTAAGACTCTGGTAAAAGCATGCGTCAGGCCAAAGAATCTCACAGATTGGTCTAAACAGACTAAAGCATTTCTTTAGGGTTAATATGTTACCAGAGTTTATTTTAATTTCACTGTGATGTGTATAACTACTTCTTCTTCTCAGAAGGAAAATCCTTGAGAGATGAGGAAATCCTGCAGCATCTCCCAGTTGGCACAACCGCTACGCTATATTTTAAAGATTTAGGGCCACAAATAGGATGGACTATGGTGAGCTATGCTGCAAGCCTGAGACATTTTAATTAATTCTTGCATCACTTTCTCTCTGCATTTATTTAGAATGTCCATGCGCTGCCTGTCTGACAGCAGATATAGACAGTGGAGCTTCATTTTCAGTGACTCTGATCTTAAGAAGCATTTAACCAGAGAACCCAATAAAAGTACATCATGAGATCCTGACAATGCACCCCATGGAAAAGCAGCAGTGATCGCCTTGCAACATGGTAGCCTGGCACCCAGGAACTAAGTGACTATGTAACTTCTGTTCCTTGGGCTGTCAGAGATCAGGATCATCCTGTTGTCCTGGCGATCAATCCTGCAAAGACATATGAGTGACTTTACTCATGTCAGTCAATTTCATTGACTTTGATGGGTCTACTCATGAGAGTAAAGTTACTCACATGTATGTTTACAGTTCAAGTCCTGGGACACTAATGACAGCTGGTCATTTCAGTGGCAGCATGAATTCAGTTTGATTTTGGTGAATAGTTTTGGCTGAATAAACACTGAAAACAAACATTTTGAAACTCAAAGTTTGCTTTGAAACTATCAAAATGAACCATTTCAACATTGTGTTTTGAATCAACATTTCATTTAGGAACCAAGTGTCGCTTCAAATAGACATTCACAATGTTTCATTTGACCCAAACACTCTTTCATTTTGTCAAGAAAGAACACCATAAAAATTCATTTCTGGTTTGAAACTATCTGAATATTTTTTCATATTTTTTTTGATTCAGCCACCAAACTGAAAAATCAGTTATTCATTCAGCTCTAACATTAACAGAAATTGAAAACATCAAATGTTTTCTGCACTCTTAGTTCAGAGAAGTTCCATCATGGCAGCATTAGCATGTAGCATTGACTAGGTAGTAAAATAAATGGTGGCTTTGAAATGAGGTTGGCAACTGTCCCTGCACAAAGCCTTCTGTGATTTCACAATACAGATATTGTCCTTCAGTTTTAATTTAAATGTCACAGCATGAAGGTAAAGTTAGACAGCAATTTGAAAACATATTTCAGTTAAAATAATTAATCTTATTGATGACAAATAGCAAAGACAAAAGTAATAAACCCCCCTATAATTTTAAATCACTTTTCGTTGAGTATAAATCTTCAGATTATCACACTGGAGCCTATGTTAGAAAAAGACTATCACCAAGTAATCCTAAATGCAGTAAGATGATCAGAACAAATAATTATAATATGATCAGGTTATCAGATCAAGATGCTTTCATATCAATGTACACTGAAATACCACAGCATATCAAAACATGATAATGTAAATTTAAAGTATAGACCCTACCTTATGATTGTCCTGTGAAACATCTAGACCCTCCCTCACCCTGCCCTCGTTCATCTTATTCAGACATAACCTAAGACAAACTTTAGCTTCAGCTAGTTTAAAGAAAAAATGTCTTCCCATCTACAGTCAATTTAAACTTTGCCAGGAAGACTGCTGCTGCAATTACATCATGTAATATCACTAATACCTCAACAAATTTTCTGGACGTATGAGTAGCTCTAACTATATCAGAAAAAAGTGATGATTTTGTGTTACATAAGTACAGTACACTTCCTTTATTTCTCCATAATTCAGACATGAACCTACTTTAATTAGTTATGGAAGTAAAAGTAATTATAAAAATTGAGGTCAAGTTAAAGTGATGCTCATATGAAGTATTTCTATTTTAAACAAAATTCACTCATTAGAAACTAGTTTCTTGCCTCCCACTTTTTTTTGGGTGGGTGGGGGTAGAAATTCTTTACCAGAATTCTTTTTAACCTATAGTCAAAAAGTAGTTTTGTAGGATACCAAGATGAAAAATAAAGGCTAACATTATATAAATATAACTTGCATGCACATTTATCACAACTGTATGTGCTCCCATGTTAATTGCAAATAACTTGTCACCTGTGCATGTAAATATTGAAGTTGGATGCAGTTACTGCAAATGCAAGTGCACATTATATGTGTGCATTTCTAACAATCTCAGCCTATAGTTCCAAATGTTGTCATGCTAAAAAAACCCACAAAAACACACCTCCATTCTGGATTGGTGGAGGAATTTACTAATCACAAAATGAAAACAAAGCACTGCCACTGATCTGCTCTGTCTGATTATTCTCTCTCTCTCTTCCCCCCCCCCCCCCCAGGTATTTTTGACGGAATATGCAGGTCCATTGTTCATCTATTTTCTGTTTTATTTCCGCATGCCTTTTGTCTATGGGCTGGATGACAAGCTTACATCAAGCCCACATCCAGTGGTTAAGTAAGTTCTGTTATGAGCCTCAAGCAATATTTTTGTAAGCATCATATTTTTATTCCAAATTTCTTGCCACACTTGTTTCTGTAGCATTCTTAAATGCTTTTGTCTTGCTATTTCTAGCTTGGCATGTATCTGCCATTCTTTCCACTACATCAAAAGGTTGATTGAAACAATATTTGTTCATCGGTTCTCCCATGGGACTATGCCACTGAGGAATATTATTAAGGTAAATTGTGACAAATCTACCCACAGCCCTCTAGTAAATACAATCTGGCCACTCTCTGCACTGCTTCATTAGCACAGTGTTTTGGTGTGGCTTTTGTGGTAATGCAAAACAGCTCTGATTATGTAAAGCTGTAATTCTTTTACAAGATCTCACAATAACCTTCCTATTGTAACCTACATGCCACGCTGCCATTATAATTCCTGTCACAGTTTTCCCATTGCTCTTTCAAGATTTAATACCTTCAGTATTCATTCCCTTTTTCGCCCACTAGGCTCTAGCTCTCTTGGGTGTGAGGATTTCAGAAGCATATTTTAAGGGGGTACGTAGCTAGTACGTACGTTTTCAAAATATTTTAATCTTTTTTGTAATAGTATCATAGAATCATGTTTCTCCTTAACAGTTATAAATTTGGCTTTGCTTTTTGTGTAGCATAAAGCACCATGCCTGTTCTATATTTCCTTCCTGTCTTGAGCACAACTTAGTAACAACTCTGTTCTGGGAGCAGGGGCTCACCTGTGCTCCCTCCGTTGGCTGCCTGTCTGCCTGCACAGTGGTATGAGAGATTGCATGGCTATGCGTAACTACAGACACTCTTTAAAAAAAGAGGCAGCAGAATACTATATTTTAGAACAATATTATATAGAATCTGGAAGATAGCAGATTATGTCGTATCCTAATAACCAGGTTTTATGTTATTTAATGTTTTGTGGTTAGACTATTCCTTTAAAATACATCTGCATTTTAAGGGATTGGTAGTCTGACCTGGGAACGAGAAGACTCTAGTTTCATTTTTACATCCTACCAGTAGTTCTATCTTTATTACCTTATTGATGATCTGACTCCCTGCAGCTGATTAGCATTAGTTTTGTGCTTCCTAAATAGGAAAAGGGTCCTAAATATTTGGCTAGTAGTATGAGCTGGGCACTGGTAGTCACAGTGAATTTCTTCTGCACAGATTTATTTTCATTGCTTTCCTAAGCAGAGATGTGCACAGGTTTCTATCAGGCTAGCAGCTCACTTAGAAATGTCTACTCTGGACAAGTGGTAGCTATTTTACATTAGATGTGTGAAAGCAGGACAATTGTACCTTTTAAAGTGAATTCATACAGTGCATTAAATCATCACTTGTCACTGGTGTCTGACACCACTATTGCACCACTCCAGTCCAAACAAAATACAGCTGCTAAAATCCTTATCTTTGCAAGTCATTCTGACCAGGGCCTTGAATCACTTCCCCTTCTCTACCACATCAAGTTCACAATACTTGTCTTCGTTCTCAATTTCATACATAACCATGTGTGTCCCTACTGATCTGCACTTGGGCCTGATTTCACCTCTCACTTGCTCTGGTGTAATTCTGTTGATTTTAGTGTTGTTTGTGATTGGAAAAAATTCATATCAGGTTGACCCTTAATGAATTTTTTTCAAATTTATCAGCGCACTCCAAAAAATGTTTATAAAAAGTTTCTGGTCAAATGAAACATTTCATTTGAGGGTTGTTTCTTTTTTTTTTTTTTTTTTTTTTTAATTTAAAACAAAATTTAAATTTCAGAATGAAGTCACTTTTAATGGAAACATTTTCAAAATGTCAAAATCCAACATTTCTAACTTTTTAAAATATATTTAAAAAATATATTTGAGTGAAACAATTCAGAAAGTTCAACATGAATTTGCAATAAGCCCAAATCTGCATTTCTTGGTGAAAAACATTTCACAGGAATAGTTTTACCAACTTTAATCCCATTATCTTTACCAGCCTCAACACACTTCTTGGTTCTTCTTTTTTTTCCTCTCACAGCCATAATTGCTTCTTCCATGCCACTACATGTGGGTGGAACGTTCTTCCTGGGCTGTAAAGACAGTTCCCCATTTAAATTGGGGGAAAAGGATAGTGATCAAGTTGATGTAAGGTCCAGTGGCTCAGACCCTTAAAGGAATTTAGGTGTATAACTTCCTTTGAGGATCTGCCTTATTACTTTCACTTTGTGGGAGGAGAAAGGAGTGGGTATACAGATTTTCAAGGACATTTAATTATATGGAAAATTTGGGCACCAAGAAACCATTTGTGAGATAGCAGGAGCAAAGAAATGTCAGAGTCCCTTCCCCCCACCCCCCAATTAAAAATGGAGCAATTTTAAACACCTTAGAATTTCCAAGCAACTCCATGTAACTTTCACTAAAATTCCATCACTCCCCTATCATGATGTGTATGATTTTATATTAGGCCTACTTTTTTTTTATTATTATTCCTAATTAAGAGACAAATTGTTACACTCCCCTCTAAAAAGAAAGCCCAGCTTAGCCATAACTTTGGAGCCATAAATATGGTTTAATAATATATATGTACATATCTCTTTTTACCTAGTCTGACTACACATTTTTCTCCAGCACTCAAATATAGGTGATAGAAAAGGCCTCCTATTTTAGATACATCATTGTTCATATCGGGGCTGTTGCTTGTTTGTCCTCTAGGAGAAGTCAATCATCTTAATTTAATGAGAGACAATCAAGTTCCTTGTGAGCATGACTTAAAGGGGATGGGATTTGACATTTCTGAGAGGGAGGTTTCATCCATTGTATTGGCTGGGAGACCCTTCACCTTTGTTTCACATACATGGCAGTAGGATCATTTGGGCTCTTTTAATGCTTCATTGTGCTCTCCAGGACCTGGAGGATATGAGCAATTTTTAAGAAAAGATACAGACATAATTAAAATGGAAACAGACATGTCCTATCCATGAAGGTTCTACTCATTCTTAGTGGGAATCAAGTAAAAACATTACACGGTATAAACAAAGCTCCTTTTGCTAGCACTCCATATACTCTTGAAAGGTTGTGTTACTTTGTTACAGTGTCATCTGCTGGGAGTCTGTGTATGAAGAATGAGTTGTATACTGCCAGTTTTGATATGACTGACTGCTTCAGCAGTGGCAAATCCCACTTTCTTTAGGAGTCTTTCCTTAAAACTGAACTATGTTTTTGTAATAAATCGTGTACTTTGGTTGTTCACATTAATTACAGCATTTATTGTTGGGATCAGATTCCTAATGTTTAGATGATGCTTTAGAACAGGGGTTCTCAACCTTTTTCTTTCTGAGGCCCCCCCGAACAAGCTATAAAAACTCCATGGCCCACCTATGCCACAATAACTGATTTTCTGCATATAAAAGCCAGGGCTGGTTTTAGGGGGTAGCAAGCAGGGCAGTTGCCTGAGGCTTCAGCTTCAACTTCAGTACCGGCTGGCAGGGCTCAGGGCTTCAGCTTTCTATCCTGGGCCCTAGTGAGTCTAATGCTGGCCCTGCTTGGCAACCCCCATCAAACCTGCTCACAGTCTCCCAGGGGGCCATAGGCATATACAACTCAGCTCATGGCAAGTCCCAAATTTATGGAAGAGTTTCCTTGTAAGATTCCATTTTAACAGTCTGAGACTTTCCCCATAAGTCTGTACCATGCCTGGTGTGTTTTGGGTGATACTGTAATACAATAAAGAACAGTGAGGAAGGATGGTCTTGTGGTTCGGGTGCTGGACTAGTACACAAATATGAGTCTGGTTCTCCTGCAGGTTTTCTGAATAACTTTGGGAAAGTCACTTAACCTTTGCACCTGAGTTCCATTATCTGTAACAGAGATAATCGTGCTTTCTTTGGCCCACCGTTTGTCTGGTCTGTAAACCTGCAGTAGGGACTGTCTCTATGTGTTCGTACAGAGCCTTGCATAATGGAGCCTCACCCTTGATTGAGACCTCTGGGCTCTACTGTAATATAAACAATTCTAGGAAAAATGATACTGACATTCATCACAAAGCTATGAAGGCAACCACCACCCTTGGAGCATGTGAGATTTTACTACCTCTCAAACCATCAGCTAAAAGAACCACATTGTCAGATATACTACATTCAGCAAGTCTGGTTTGCAGATGCTAAGATTCTGATTTCAGATACACAACAGTGGTGAGCTGAAGCTGGTTCACACCGGTTCGTGGGAACCGGTTGTTAAATTTAGAAGCCCTTTTAGAACCGGTTGTCCCTCGCAGGACAACAGATTCTAAAAGGGCTTCTAAATTTAAAAACCAGCCAACAGTGGCACCTTAGGTGCCAACTCTGTGAGTGCTCCGGGGCTGGAGCACCCACGGGGAGAATTTGGTGGGTGCAGAGCCCCCACCAGCAGCTCCCCGCCCCGTGCCCGGCTCCAGCTCACCTCCTCCTCTGAACATGCCGCCCCACTCTGCTTCTCCGCCCCCGCTCCCCGCGACTCAGCTGTTCACACAGGAAGCCTGGGAGGGCTGAGAAGCAGGCGGCGGCTTCGCGCTCAGGCCCAAGGAGGCGGAGCAGAGGTGAGCTGGGGGGGGCACGAGGAGGGCGGCCCACGCCGCAGCAGGTAATCCGGGGGGAGTGCAGGGGGATCTGCTCCCTGCCACACTCGCCTCCGTCTCCCTGGGCCTGAGCGCGAAGCCGCCACCTGCTTCTCAGCCCTCCCCGGCTTCCTGCGTGAACAGCTGATTCACGGGAAGCCGGCGGGGGGGCTAAAGAAGCAGGGCGGAGCGGCGCGTTCAGGGGAGGAGGTGGAGCGGACGGGAGCTGGGGCCAGGCAGGGAGCTGCCGGTGGGTGCTCTGCACCCACAAAATTTTCCCCATGGGGGCTCCAGCCCCAGAGCACCCACTTAGTTGGTGCCTAAGACACCACTTTTGATGTGATCAGTGGGGGAGCGGCCACTCCCCCTGCTCCCCCCCAGCTATGCTACCCCTCCCCTAGGAACCACAGGAACCTGCCAGATGCTTCCTGGGAGCCGCCCCAGGTAAGCATCGCCAGGACTCCCCACCTTGCCCCTCAGCAGGTCCCTCTGGCTCTTAGAGGTGGGGTGGGCACCCACTATGGTGGCCCACGAGACCCTTCTGCCCTGTTCTGGGGGCAGTCAGGGGACAGGGGTGGATGGGGCAGGGGTCCTGGGGGGGCATCAAGGAACCCGGGGGGGTGGATGTGGCAGGAGTCCTGGGGGGCAGGCCACGACCCCCTCGTGGGGTGAGGAGGGAACTGGTTGTTAAGATTTTGGCAACTCATCACTGTACACAACCTCTTTGGGCATTACTGCCAGAAATGCTGTTTCACCATATAGCTGTAGATAATGGCTATCTTGTTACTCTCTCTCTACATTTAATGATTTAATAAGCAGAGTCCAAGTAACATAACTCTCCTCTATATGAAAATAACTCTTTCTGAAAGACCTGGACTTTCAGCTGGGCATGGATTTGCCTTCTATTGATATCTTGGCAGCAAGAGAAAATCTCATGTAAGGTGTAGGAGTTACCGTTCTCATTCTTTTTAAAGAGAGACTTTTAGACTAAGCAGATTGTGCTGCATTTGAAACCCATAACAATCTGCAAAAAGAAAAGGAGTACTTGTGGCATGACAACTCAGCCGAGCTGTGTTTTCCGTTAAATGACTGACTGCCCCATGGTGAGAGCACTTGATTCTTGTGCTCTTCCTTTCTTCTCTGACCCCAGTGCTCCAGTCTCCTGCCCTTTTTCACAAACTCTTATCTCCACCACAACCAACCGCTGTGTCTACTCACTCAGTCCCTGTGGAGGATTCTCTCTCTTCTTAAAGTCAGGATGGCCTCTCCTCTAAATCTTCCTCCACACATCAGCCTCTGCTTTTTCTTTGCAGCTTGGGTTCAGTTTTGCTGATAACATCTTTCTCAACCGGCAGCTCAGAACAGTTTCCTGGCAGGGTCTCTCTAATGCCCCCACCACCACCACCACAACATAGGAGTTTACCTTTGGTTCTAGCAAGTCTAACTGGGAACATCTTGGAACGGTAGTACATAAAAATGTGAGCCACAGTTTCTTAGAGGCGGCTTTGGCTACTGCAAATAATTGGAAAAACTATATTTTGGATATAAAAAGAGCTATAAGTCTTACCACCCATCCCCCTCCACCTCACTGCTGCTTAGGTTAAATTTGCATCAATTCTGGACTGAATGGCTAGATTTTCAGAATGGTGGCATAATTCCTTAAATCTGGAACTCTTAAGGTTAAATTGTATAAAATAACAACAGTTAATGCCAAGGGGAAAATATGATTCATCACCATTCAGAATCAGGCTTTGTGTTGCATGAGGGAAGAATTTTGCATTTTTAAAATGTTCATTTTTCATGTTTTTATTGATTTTAATTTTTTTATTGCTGTTCTATATGATTAAAAACATTAAATATACAAACGGTCTATTTGGGAAGTCCATTTTCTAGGCCATTGTGCTAATTAGTGAAAACACTTTGCGGTTTTTAGTTGACTCAGCCGATTGTATATACATACCCCTGTTGACTTAAGTGGAAAGTGTAATAGGCCAATAGTAAAACTCATTGGTGTTTTGATTTTGTGAAATCTCTAGAAATAAACAAAACTAGGAACCAGATACTCCTGTGGTATAACTCCATCAGCTTCAGTGGTCTTCTGGCTGTGGAGAATTTGGCCCCTGGATTTTGAATATCCTAAAACATATTTCCTTTTGATTTAAATCATTATTTTCCTGGTGTCAAAATTTAAAACCATGATTTTCTAATTAAATAAAAGCTAGAGCTATGTGAATGGAACCAGGACTGCATATATACAGACATAATTGCTGGCAGTGCGGATTGAATTTGGAAATTTGAGAGAACAGCACAATCTCTTGCCACTTTAGCTAAAAGGAATAACTCTAGTTGTTATATAGTGACAGGCTCCTATCCTTGATGGAGCCAGTCACATCAGGAAGACAGTAACATGCACTAACCCAGTATATCACATATGCAAACAAAGACTCTTATTTGAAAGGTTTCAGAGTAGCAGCCGTGTTAGTCTGTATTCGCAGAAAGAAAAGGAGTACTTGTGGCACCTTAGAGACTAACAAATTTATTTGAGCATAAGCTTTCGTAAGTTACAGCTCATTTCATCGTTAGTCGCTAAGGTGCCACAAGTACTCCTTTTCTAATTTGAAAGTAATACCTGCCATGCCTCTAGGACAACTGTGGGAAGAAAAAAAATTTCAGCCAAGCTCACGCTTTATCTGTAATTTATTGACCTTCAGTAAAATGTTGGTGCCTATATTCTGAATTATGAATGCTTAATTTAGAATAGAACATGGAAGTTCACATTGTAAATGAGTTCTACTATTGTAAATTTGGAACTTAGTTCAATATTTAGTTACTACATTTTTATAAAAGATAAACAGAATTGTTAACATGGCTTCAGTTTGGCTGTGTTCCCATATGTTTTATAATGTATCATTTGTAAATATTTTTATTATGGTAACTCCCAAAAGCCCCTATGAGGATTAGGACCCCATTGTCCTGGACTTGGTACAAACATAGAAAAGATACAAGCCCTGCCCAGAGGGGCTTACAGTCTAAAGACACAAACAGCTAAAGGATAGGAAATGGGAATACAATTATGTATGTATTATAGCTTACTTTTATGATTTGGGTTTAGATGAAGGATGTAGAGCCAAGATGGTCTTAACAACAGCAACTCTGAATTTTAAAATAAACTTGGGAGTAAGGCTGCAGTGGTCAAAGCCAGAAAAGAGGAGCTTGTGGTAGTCAAGACGTGAAGCGATGAAGGCTTAGATGAGTTTTGGCTGTGGACAGGGAGCAAAGGCTGGATTTTGGAGTGTGTAAGAAAAAGTGGAAGGATTTAGAAATGTCCTGAATGTGTGCATCCTGCGAGAGAGCCGAGTCAGAGGTGACACCCAGGTTATAGGGGAAGAGAGAGGGAAGGAAGATGAGCTCAGTTTTGGCCATGTTGAGTTTAAGGTGGTGATTGGACAAAGATGTCAGAAAGACAGGCTGAGATACTAGATTTAGTGAAGGGGAAAGGTGCATCCATAGAAAGGTAGATTTATGAGTCATCAGCCTAAAGATGGTAGTTAATACCTTCCTTGCAGAGGAGAGCACCTAGAGCTAGAATATAGAAGGAGCAGAAGAGAGAGCCAAGGATAGACATCCTTGAAAGGGGAAGGGGAAGAGGAGCCTGGCAAAGAAGACACTGAAAGAGCAATCAGAGAGGTAGTAGAAGACCATGAAAGAACAGAGCCATGGAAACCAACACAGGACAAAATTTCAAGTAGGGAGAAGCTGACATTGCAAAAGCTTCTAAGAAGCCAAGGGTGATAATGCTAGAGTGTAGGCCCTGAAATCTGGCCAGTAACAGATCATTAGAGAATCTAGTGAGAACAGTTTCAGTGGAGCGGAGAGGGTGGTAGCTGCATTGGAGAAGGCCAAGAGCAGAATTAAAAGCGAGAAATTCAGCTAGTGGTTCCAGACACCACATTCAGTGCGTTTGGAAGAGAGAGATTGGGCTATAGTTTGAGGAAGACATAAGGTAGGGTCAAAGGTAGGTGTTTAAGATAGGGAGGATTAAAGCATGCTTGTATGGGAAGGGAAAGGAAGAGGTTGGGAGGGAAGTTGGTCATAGTTCACCATTTAAAACCCAGGATGTTTCTATATGTGGCAAAACAAGTCTTGTCTCCCCTAGCACTTGGTCCTTATGGCTCGTCATCTCTGATCTGTGCACAGTGAAACAGAATGGCTTCCCAGATAAAACGCTCCTTTAGCTTCAACTCTTTGGGCCACATTTTCAAAAGCAATTTCTAGACCAAACAGTCTGTACACACTCTTTGCACTGAAGGGCAAAAAAAATCTCACTCCAAGAGCAATACTTCCTGCTTATTTACTGTTGTCTTTTCCTGTTCTTTCCCTTCCACTCCACCAAACTTGGTATGTTGTCATTTTTGTTGCATTATCTGCAACTTGCAATTTGCCCCCAAGTGATCATTATCACTATTTCTTTTGGTAATCATTAGTCTAGATTACGCTACTATTCTCTTCACACAGAGGACAGTTGATATCTTTATTATAAAAAAAATTACTTATTTTTCAGAACTGCTTCTATTACTGGGGATTTGCAGCGTGGCTCGCTTATTACATCAATCATCCTCTTTATACACCTCCTTGTAAGTAGCAAAATGGCCCTCAGAATGATTTGAACCTTTACCTGGGTATATTTGAGTGCTAACTATCCACTTTTAAACATTTTGTTTTCTAGCCTATGGACAAAAACAGATAAATTTTGCTGTGATCATGTTTCTGGTAGGACTTTTGGTTTTTTTTTTATATATAAATTAAAGACTCTCCTTTATTATTTATTAGTCTTGGGGGGGGGGGGGGAAAGAGAGAGACTGTCAAAGATTTATTACTGGAAAGCTCAGGATATAGAACTAAGACTGATCAGCTTAAGATAGAGCAAAGCTGTCCATTTTGACCAGAACCTGGACTTCAGGGAAAGTTTTGGCTGAGTAAGAATTTCAAAATTGGTCCGTTTAATCTGCAGAAATTAGTTAAGAATTTGCATGTGGAGATGCACACTCAGCCACATTCATCACAGTGCTCCTGGTATTACCAGAGTTTATCAAAGGTTGAGAATATCAAGTAGGTCATAAGTAGCTGACAGCTGGCCTACTACAGAATTATGAAAGTGTTAATATTCAGGGCAGGGGTTTCATCTTGCTGGCTTTCCATATATTCTGACAGAATTCCTCTGGAAATAGAATCCTGAAAGTGTCCTTTCACTTACCTCTCCAGGACTATTTTATTTCCTTGTTATACTAACATTGCTTCTCGTAGGAACTATCCATTCTCTCTAGTGCAGATGTAACCTGTATCTGCGTTTGAAAGAAGAAAAAGAATTACTATAGTGTCAATGAGTGGAGGATCTCATAGCACTTTTCAAATGTGAAATTTTATGAGAGTTAGATAATGTTGGATAATTTGAGCCACATGGGTTAAAGTGACTTTCCCAAGGTCAGACAGCATAAGTGCAGAGCTGGGAATAAAACTCAGGAGCTCTGATTACCAGTTCTCTGTTCTACTCTGGCCATAATCATATATACAGACCATTTCAATCTATTTTCCACCTAACTAGTGGTGGAAAGTATTGCCTAAAAACAAGTGGGGAAAATTGGTCAATGGAACTTTGTGAATCTCATCAAGTCCTTGCCATAAGGAGTAGAAGTCGTTATGGACCAGCATATCGGAATTTATGCAGCTGCACAAATATGCCTTGGGATTTTTGAGAAATCCAAACTGCCCAATTAATTTTTTTAAACAAATCAGCCCAGTCAAAAGGTAAAGAAAACACACGCTGGAATCCACTTTATTCAGGGGTTATTGTGTTAGGGTTTGGCTGGGAAAATAGCAGGAGTGCATTGTACCTTCTTGGGACTTGGTCAACACTTGCTAGCTGGCAATCTGACAAATGCAAAGCAGAGTGTAATATGGACTCTTGTGTATGGAAAGATGACTAGAACAGATGTCTCCTTACCGTCAGTCCAAAATCTTGTTTTGAGCTTAAGATCTAAACACACTTTTAATCCTGTGTTATTTAGGCTGTTTTTCAATGGGGGTTGGGGCCCTTTAAAAATATTTGTCTAGGAACTGGCATTGGGAAGAGGAATGATAAGCATTTTCCTTTATTGTATGCTGCTTCTTGCAGATATGTGAAGCTGGAAATTTCTCTATCCACGTTGCACTCAGTGACCTGAGAAGAGATGGTAAAAGTTTGTTCCCTACCTTTGTGCAGTTAAGTTAGCTCTTCTGCAGTGACCTACACTGATAAACGGCCTGATCCTGCAAGGTGCAGAGAGCCTCCTGTGAGGGGGCTTATCACCCTCAGCTGGCCTCAGTGAAGTTGAGGGTACTCAGCACCTCATAGGATTGGACCCTAAAGGAAGTTTGGGTATGTAACAAAAGCACTTAAGGCCAGATTTGTGCCATTAGTGCACAGGCCTGTGTAAGCTGCACTGGTGGTTCAAAGTGGGATGTGGGCATGATATTTGGGTTGGCTAGTTCTCCAGGGGATGCTAGCAGGAGCTGTGCTATGGAGAGTGCAGGGTCCACTAATATGCCTGGCTTCCACCCAGGGCACAAGGTGTGTGTGTGTGCTTGGAAGTTAAGGGGAGTGGCTCCCTGGTGCTTTGCCCCCTCTTTGTGGAAGAGCTGCATAGACTTTGGCTCATATTTGCTAACTGCATCCACAATTTTGTGACAATGTAATCTGTAGAAATACTGTTCATTTCTGAGGTCTAGGAAATGGTGCAGACGCTTCCTAGGGGAATGACTTAGTGCTGGCCAGTCAGCATTGCCAATGATCTTTCTCAAGGATGCTTCTAGGGATGTTACTGCCAAATACTGTGTGCAAGCCTTAATGATCCCATAGCATTTCCCCACAGGCACCCTAAGTCTCAGTGGAGTCCTTATTTTCCCAAGTCTATCTTGCCAATCTCTTCAATAGGCAGATTTGGATTGTCTTTATAGCAAACTACATGGTATATAGGAGTGTCAGTGTTCTGTGGTTTATTTTTTGTGGTTCTTTTAATCTGTAGGATCCAAGATCCGTAAGATCCCTTATCCAACAAAGAATCCTTTCACATGGCTGTTTTTCTTTGTATCCTGTCCTAACTATACATATGAGGTATTTTCATCAGTAAACCATACTAAGATTTAAGTTTTGCAGGTTACATCTCAATTTATACTTTATTATTAAAAAATATATAAGGAAACCCTAGAAACTTAAAATCAAAAATATGCACGCCCATTTCATATTGCCAAACTCTAGGTTCAATCTTTCAAAGAGTTAACCCATGACAGACATCCTAATGTACCTTTAAGTGAAATTTACTTCTGTGCAGAAAGACTGCATGAAGCCAATGCACCCTTCAGTCTCTCAAAATTAAGATCTAAATGGGATGTGAGTGGTGTATAGACCTTGTACAGGTCCTGGGCACAGGGGCGAGTGTCAGGCTCTGTGTCCTCAATCCATGCAGCCCCTCTGAAGTAGGATTTATACAAAATCTTGATTTCAGGGAGTTTCATTGGTGTAAATGAGAAGGTTTGCCTCCAGGGCTGCAGAATGTCACCATTTTAAGCACTAATTTAGGAACAAACACAAAATAGGTGGAGACAAGGGAGAGAGGAAACTTAGGTCCAAAACACACACAATAACCATGATGAAAAATGGGGAGCTTTTGTTTGGAATTAACAGGATGCCATTGACTTTGTGAAAAATAATTTATACCAGAAATAGCTTTGGGTAACCTTGGATGTATTGTTTACCTACATTAGGGAGGGATGTTTTGATAATAGAAATATAATTGTGAATGCTATCATCAGAAATATTTTGAATTTCCTTGGCCATAACAGGTGGGGGCATGGATCAGCTTCACCATCATGACTCAGTGCGTCCCGGGTGAGTAAGATTTTCTTTCTCCCAACTAGGTGATTTGTTCTCAGGACAAGAGAATGCTGTTTCACTAGCATTGATGTCGTTTCTTTTTTTATATATCTTTTTATAGTGGGATTGTTCACATTTCTTTGCTTCATTCAGATGACAGTTTGGGCAAAGGATAAACACTACACCTACGTACGAGAATTCAAGGATTATCCAAGTCTTAGGATGCCAATTATTCCTTTCTTACTGTAAGAAGAAAGAACTGCTGGAATACCTGAGGGGAACTACAGGAGGACAAAGCTGATGGGCTCTTTTTATTGAGAAACCTGCTGGCAAATGAGAGAATTCATTTAGATAACTAAACCAGGGTGGTTCTGCTGCATGGTATCTCCATTGCTGTGGGAAATTCTATACAATTGGAAGCTACATCTCCCTAATATTCTAAATTTTCAGAAAGTCATATTGGTTGCCATGACTTTATTTGCAGCCAATGGCCTTTAAGGCACACGATTGGCCTAGATCCTTTCAATTAGTGACAGTTGTAGCTTTCTGTACTGGCCTGGTTGGTTTTGTGGATCACAATGAAGCCTTGCCACCGGTAAGCTTCAGCTTGTGGAACAGCATTCCACAGAAGTGCTGATTGACTACATTGGAAAGGAGACTCACCATTGATTTCTGGAGTCATCATCAGGTCAGCTGATCCAAAGGAGATGCGTGTGCTGCCTTTCCTTGCTGGAGAGAAAGTGCTATGCGGACAGGGGCTTCATGGGGAAATGAAGAAGTTACAAAGGAGGGAAATAGGAGTACTCAGAATAGAGGTGAGCAATAGCTCAGATGTCCGAGTTAGCCTGAACACACACTTTGACAAGTCAAAACCTTAAATCACAAGTCATTATGAATAGAACATCCCCTGTTAGGAAAACTCCTTTATCAATAAATTGCTCACCAGCTAGTAGACTGGATTTTGAAGATGTAGTATCTTCAGTAGCTGTGATATTTGGCTTGTTTTCATAAAACAAGTCATTACGATACCAAAAAACTTTTACTTAGAGGTTTTATGTTAGTGTTCTCTGAAGAGTTTTTAATGTACTTTGTAAACAAATGCGCTGACCTACAGTCCTCAAAATGATAGTTCTGTCCCTGTTTGTAAAGCAGGGAGAAGGAATCAATTACATAGTGAACTTTCTATATTTTGTTTTCCACAAGGTGTTCAGTTTAACTTGGAAGGTTTTCTATAAATCTATTCAAGAAACTACTGCAAATCCTGTCGTAATGATTTTTTTAACTACCTATTTTAGAATGTATCTACAAAGAGAACAGTGTTTCTTCATGATGATTTATTTACCTAGAAATGACTTATAGAAAGATTTTTGCAACCATTTGTAAAGATAAAATATGCAATAAATTCAAGCCTACATTTTGAACTCTGTCAATAATTATGGCAACAAAAGATGATGCATTATAGCTGGTTGCAGAAGTTTCATAGTTTATATATAAAACAAAATGGTCTTGTATCAAATTAAGAAGTTACATCCACTGGATAAAAAACAAACCAACAAAATCCCCGGAGTTCATTATGACACAGCAAATTCTACCAAAAAGAAAAGGAGTACTTGGGGCACCTTAGAGACTAACAAATTTATTAGAGCATAAGCTTTTGTGAGCTACAGCTCAGTGAGCTGTAGCTCACGAAAGCTTATGCTCTAATAAATTTGTTAGTCTCTAAGGTGCCCCAAGTACTCCTTTTCTTTTTGCGAATACAGACTAACACGGCTGCTACTCTGAAACCTGTCAAATTCTACCACTGGATGAATGGCTTAGAAACATGTAATGATTAGTGCTGTGAGTAATCAAATCATTATGAATGATTTCTCATTCTACTATTCTCTGGTAGTTTGACTGGGAAACAGAAAGAGAGCTAGAGGCAAAATTAGTGTCGGGGTGAACTTCAAAATGTTTGATGGTTCAGTCATATAATCCTCCAAAAATGCTGGGGTCCTGTGTGCCACAGTTGCCTCATTTCTCATTGACTTCAAAGGGGACTGCATGTAGGTTGAAATTCCCCCGTCTATAGATGGCCAGCAGAAGGCTTGGGCAACACTTACATCCTGGCTTGAGCCCTGAGGGCTCTGCATAGAGGGAAAATGTAACTTCATCTGGTGACAGGATCAGGCCCTGGACATCAGCCTAGACCACCAAGAGATGAGGATTACTCATGTGAGATTGCCAATACTTCCTACTTTGGGCCAAATCAGAAATACTGAATATTGCATAGAGACTTTAAAAAAAAAAAATAACCAAAAAAATTTTGGTAGTTTCACCTCAGTGCCTGGAACCAGGAAACAAAGGGCTGTGTATTTACTTTCATTATCAAAAGCTACCAAGCTTTTTCAAATATAAAAGGGTTCTGCTTGGGTGAGAGGTTTGGGTGGATTCTCCAGCGCTCTATTAGCATTGCCTGACATTACAATGAGGCAACCTCTAAGCAGGAGTATTATGTCTTGGCCTGACACAGTCCTTGGCATTTTAAGAAGGGGGGTGCCAATTTCTGGTAGCAATTTAATTTGGAAGGTTTTTTTGTTTTTAAAAAAAACTACCACCATCTTAAAGGTCCAGCATAGAAAAACTGTCTTTAATGCTTTCTTATGTCAGTAAGGAAGAAAGAGATGTCTCTCTTTGCAGCATATAATGATCCTGTGTGACAGGAGGATTCTATTATAAACCAGGCATCTTCCACTCCTTTGACCCTTTAAGTGTGTACTCATGTCTCTCTCTCCTGCCAAGGCAGAAGTAGTTTTTTGTTGCTAGTTAGTTGTGAACACAGTACTCGGAAAGGTACAAAGCTTTATTTGAATACTGCCCTGAGCAGTTTCTTCACTCTCCATACAGCTGTGATATGGCACATCTGTGAGCTAACATGCTCTCAGTGTTAGCAGCTGCAGGGGAGTTCTATGCAGCTGCCTATTGAGGAAAAGCTGGGGACACCTTCACCTCCCGACTGGCTCCAGCTGCACGAGGGTGTAAAGGAATTTCTTCATCCTCCATCTCTTTCTTAGCAAAGTTCACAAATACCTACAAGAGGAGAATAGATCAATATAACCAGCCTCTCTGGAGGCCAGGCAGTTGAACTACTCTTGCCACTTGCATCACATCAGCTTCTCTGTAGGCAAGAAGTGTGAAGCAGAACCCAGAGGTATGTGTAGAAATGAAAACTGCCCATCAGCGGAGTTCACACATTTTTCTTTATCCTGTACTGAATACATGTACATATCCACCTTTTATGTCAGCTGAGGTAGGAGGCAAGGCTCATAGAATATGCACCACACTGGTGGGCAAGGGAGAAGATGTAGTATCCTAGAGGCACTGTGCAGAGGTCATGAGTAGTCATAGGTGTGTGGGGAGTATACCCGCTAGCAGCCCCCATGACAGCTGCATAACAGGTATCATCTGCACAGACCCATGGCCGCCAGTGGGATGTGATGCCCTCTAATGACAGCATGTGATACCAACAGACTGCCCTGTGTTGCTGGCTTTTAGTGTGGAAATGCTCCTGTATAGAAATCAATGGCTTCTGAGGAGGAGGGATAGGTACACAATTAGTTGATTGGGTACTGCAGGGCCTCTAGACACAAGGCAGTCAAAATCTCATTAAAATTAAATCAAAGAAAACGAATTGGCTATTTCAAATTCAACAAATCTCATTCTGAATAGCAGAATCTGGTCTGATCTGCTCACTACCACTCCTATTTCTGTACTGAGAATCCAAGGGGGAGCCTAATGGAATAGGTCATGTGCACTCCTGCCCTTGGGATCAGTTGTCACTGTAGCTTCACAGGGCATCAGGGTATGCACATGTCTGATCCTGCACTTTTACCTAGGGCACTGAGAGTTTTGTCTGAGTTAGGGGTATAAGGTAAAGCCCTTCAAAAGTTGGTTTAACAGACAGTCAAGACAGTTATAGACCCTAACTTATTCTGGGTTTTTCCAGATCCCTATAGCATTTCCTCTCCCTTGTCAGCCAGATTTTCTCATGGGTGACTTTACTGCTTTCTTACTCACCTGATCCAAAGTTGTTTGAGAGACTGAATATTCTTCAATATTCAGGTTTTCTTTGTTGGAGATAAGTAACCGAAAGATCCTGGCCAGTGAGGAGGAGCAAATCTGGTACTGCAGCATGTTATAGTGTTTCTCTCTTTGTAAACTTCCTGGGAAGTTGACTTGTATGAAATGCTCAGCTGGGCTTGGATCTGGACACAGCCCTGGTTTAGGTGCTTTAATTTTCATGGTGACAATATATCCGTCTCCAAATCTGAGAAACACACATGGGTTTGGTTGTTTTATGAAGACATGGTTTTACTATTCACTTGGGGGAAATCAGCCCTCAGCAGTTAGCAATACACTCAGAAATGCAGAGGTAACGTGTGGGGGTGGGGGCCACGCAGGGTTATGTGCCCCCCCAGATTTCTGCCAGGATGGGAGTTGGGCTGAGTGTGGCTGAGGGGGACATGCTTGGGAAAGACATCAGCACCTAGCACTCCTTCTGAGCTGCGTTTGGAGGCACCTGGAGCAAAGAGAGACAGGGCTGGGAGCGCAGCTCCACCAGAGGCAATACAGGGAAGCCCTCTGAATCCTGTTCCTTCCTCACCTCTGTTACCTGTTCAGCAGCAGGCGTCCAGAGTCTGCTCCGGCCCACACTGAACCCACAGCAGGGAGGCGATGGGAGAAGTAAGTGGGGGGAAGACGATGCTGGCTTGGAGTGGGCGTGGGAGGCACAGGGGTAGTGGGAAAGGGCCTAGATGCAATGCATGGGGCAGTCACATGCCTCCCCCCTCCCACCCTGGACCTTTAGATTGTGTCTGCCCACCATGAAGAGTTACAGGTCATCTCTGCAGAAACGTGTGAAATGAAATCCTAGAGCGATCTCTATTGAACTGCTCTGGGAAGCTGAAAAATCCATGTGTATTCTGAAGAACTGGTCTGTAATGTACTCGGGTGATTTGAGGGTCAAGGGGCTTAACTTAAGAGTCTTACATATTAAAGAATTGCACTCATAAGGTGGGCAGTGTGTTATTTTTAATGAACACAGGTCTAGCGCCTATTTTACATAACACCTGGATGGCTGCATAATCACAGATTATTTGAAACTTGTATTCTGCATGAAGTACAGGCTGTGGTGTATCTTGAGTGTCCCCATAATCACCAGACAATTCTTTAACAACACGGGATACAAACATTCAACTTACTTGTATTTTAAATGTTGAATAGTGCCCAGGCATTTGAAGGTCCCCTTCACCATTATGGCTAGACGAGTGCAGAGAGCTTCACATTCTTCCATGCTGATAAAACAGAGAACACAGGTTCAGGATTAGAGAAGGATTTCTGCCCTTCTCTGACTCTAGTGCCGATGGTAGGAAGCAAGGTTTGCATTACCTGTGTGAGGTTAGAACTACGGCTCGCCCTTCTCGGATCACACTGACAATAGAGTTCCATAAAAAGCGTCGGGACTGAGGGTCCATCCCTGTAGTGGGTTCATCCTGAAAGGACAATATTAATTACAGTCAAAGATTTTGATAAAGCATGTCCAAGGCGTTAGTCTGAGATTCCTTAAAATTGAATTTGTTTTGTCTTTTTAATAATAAAATGCAGATAGGAATACAGTGTGCCCAGTGTGGGACATAGCTATCAGGAAGGCCATTGCACCCAGTAGGGCATGTTACAGTGAAAGTGCATACCATGACACCAATGGTTCAAAATCAGCCAGGGCAGAGTCTTATCTCTTGATTTCTGAAGCATTTGTAATACTTCCACCACCAAAGCAACTAAGCGCCAGTACAATGGTAAGCAGAACAGAGCTTATTCAGAAGCCAGGCTGCAGAGTGTGTAAAGCTCAGTGACACAGGGTGCTGGGCAAAGGGCTACTGATTCAGCCCTCTGTCACACCAGCTTCCATTTAGGGGAATAAATTAGAACTGGCTGGGCATAACCTGGCCTAATTGGGGAAGCAGAGATAGCTGCTGTCTAATTAGCCTGGGGCTGTATAAAAGCCTCAGGGAAAGGAAGCCAAAGAGGGAGCAGAAAGAAAGGGGAAAGGCAGGGAGTGGAAACAGGGAGGTAGTGCATCCCTCCCTTCCACAGTGAAGGGTCAACTGTACCTGGTGAAACTGTGATGGGAACTAGCCTGTGAATAAACTGCACCTATGGTTACTAACCCCAGGGTTTCTGAGTGACTTTGTGGACCTAGCAGAAATAGGAGCCGAGGTGGCCCCGTCGAGATCTATTGCATGTGGGGGCTTCTCCTGGATTCCTTGCCAGTGCAAGTGTCTGGCAGCCCGGAGATGGAGGAGATCCTGCAATGGCTGGTCAAGCAGCAGGAGGAGGTGCAGAAGGCAATGCAGAGTTTTCAGCAAGCCCACCAGCTTGGAGAGACAGGTCTTGCTCACTTGGCAAGCAGAACAGCAGAAGAGCCTGCAGGACTTCATTCAGGAGCAGGCCGGCATCCAGCAGCAGCTCCTGCAGAAAGTGATGAGTCCCACAGGAGGGGATGGCCTTCGGGCACCAGACATAGGACTGTGTAAAAAGGGCCTGACAGATGACCCCGATGCCTTCCTAGGCACATTTGAGCAGGTAGCCAAAGGGGATGAATTGGACAAGGCAACCTGGCCCTGCGACTGGCTCC
Source organism: Dermochelys coriacea (assembly GCF_009764565.3). Taxonomy (NCBI): domain Eukaryota; kingdom Metazoa; phylum Chordata; order Testudines; family Dermochelyidae; genus Dermochelys; species Dermochelys coriacea. The sequence continues at coordinate 74,316,704 of NC_050075.1, read as the reverse complement.
TCACCAAGCCAGCAAAGCCCAAGCAGCTAGCATGGCCCTACGTGAAGAACAGGCCAGGAATTATGAAGTGGTGAAGGCTGCCATCCTACATCGGGTGGGGCTATCCATGAAGAAGTATAACCAGAAGTTCCGGTCAGTGAGATGGACATGGGGGTTGCAGCCTGGGCATTCGCCCAAAAGTTAATGGACTAGGCTACCCGGTGGCTGAAGTTGGATGCCCAGACAGTGGGGGGAATCATGGACGCACAGTGTGGGGGCTGGTCCAGCGCTCCGCTCTGCCTGGACCAGTGGCCCAGCACGCGGAGGGGCTGGCAGCTCGGCTGGGGGTGGGCAGCAGAAGCTCGGCCAGCACTTGGGGTGGGAGAGGCTCAGGCCAGCACTGGGGCTGGGCCAGCAGCTTAGCCCAATATGGCTGGGACTCCTCTGGTCACGGGGGCTCCTCAGGGCTCCTCCTTTTAAAGGGAGGGGTGGGGGCTCTGGCATGTGGGGGCAGGGCCTCAGGAGGAAGGGGCGGGGCCAGCCTCCCCAAAGCAGGGGTTCACCCGCTGCCCATGACTACCATGTAATTAGAGAGCACTCCAAGCTCCCTTTTATCATGCAAACTGAAGTGTTACTTCAGCATACATATTGACAGTAATTGCATACGAGTTAAACCGTTACTGCCAACACAAACAACTGGAAACTTGTGTTACTCTAAAACAGGGCTCCTGGCTCTTGCTTCTGTCCCAGTCTACCAACTACACTGAGTCCAACACCTTGTGCAGTTTATTTACAAATGGATTCCCACCACCTTCATAACATATACTGCTCCTGTATCAAGCAAGGGAGAGCAATCTCTCCCTTCCCTACCTGCCTGCTTCCTCCCTTTCCACTTCCTTCCTGTGCCTATTTGTGGGCTCTGCCTAATGGCTTAATTAGCCTGTCTGCCCTGCCCCATCCACAAATTAGACACAGCTCTACTTAATCAGCTCCAGTCTGCTTTGCTTGATTGGAGCTGCTGGGAACAGAGCGCTGACTCAACCTTTCTTGCCTGGCACTCTGTCACATACTCTAACATTATAATTTAAGGAACAATTGAAATATTATTTACATGTTTTATTCCCAAAATGCTGTTGATAGAAGATACTAGCTATACTCCACCTACAATTTTGTTTTGCTAGGTACATCTGATGGCACTGTCAGTCAGGTATGGCCCATACACAGCCAGGTATGTTCTTCTGACTGTAATGGTTGTTCTCTGGCTCATTCTCCATTAAAAAAGCAGAGGTGGCTCTGAGACACAAAACAGATTTGAATTTTCCCTAAATTCAGTGGTGTTTGGATCCTAGATTTTAGCTCAAGCCCATCTCTGTTGAAAAGTTTTCCTATGGCAGTCATGTAGGGCCCAATCCTATGAGGTGTTGAGCATCCCTGCCTCCCACTGAAATCAAACTAGTGAGAGTGCCATTGGCTTGAGGGCACTCAGCACCTCTCTGGATCAGCCCCTTATTGCTCACACACAGAATGCATCATCACAGAGCTACTTCACTCTGACACTTACTAGCAGGACAAGAGGAGGGCAGCCTATCAGGGCAATGGCAGTGGAGAGTTTGCGCTTATTACCACCACTGTATGTGCCTGCCAGCTGGTCTGCATACATCTGGAGACCCAGCTTCTGAATCCCCCAGTCAGCAACCTGTGGGAGAGAGAAGTCATTCTTCTTTCACACAGCAGATAGTGAACTGCATGCACAGCTGGTGATAGCTGCACACTTGCCACTGCTAGGCAGAGCCACAGCAAAACCTCATCTTTTAGCACATGTATTTCAGAACTGGAATTAGGGTGAGTCCATCAGTGAGCACAACTGTTTGTGATGATGGGTCAAATTTTGCTTCTCCACAACATTCAAATTTTTTCCTTTGAATATACTTTTCATTCTCTCTCTCTCACACATACACACCCCTACCTCTTTAAGACAAGAACACAATAAACATGTAATTTGGAGAAAGCACCAGTCCAGCTTTAAGCCCCAGTAGTCACATTTTTAGCAAGCCTTAGTCAGGTTTCTGTTTTTAATCCCTCACTTTTGCAGGTGCAGTTCATACCTCCAGGATGACTAGGTACCTGGATTTCTGGTGCAATCATGAACTTAGCTGTCCAAATGACATGAATGGCACCCAGAATTTCAAGGCACAGAAAGTCAAGCCAAATTTAAAATTATTGCCCTGGGTATTAGAGGGGCCCAATCAAACATCTAAAATATTTATCATAACCAAGAAAGTTGATGAAGAGACTGTTCGTACCCTCTCAGTTTCCTCTGCAGGAACCCCTCGCAGGTGTGCATAGAGATGGAGGTGTTCCCGGCCTGTGAGGAGGTCATCAATAGCATCAAATTGTGGACAGTAGCCCATGTTTTGATGAACATTAGAGATGTGGGTCAATATACTGGAGAAAGAAGGAAAAAGAAAAGTCTGTTGACTGTAGAAATGCTAATAGCTAGGTTTGGGATAGAGAATCAGATGTCCTTTCTACTGTGGGCAACATCTCCCTCATTAGTGAAACCAGCCTAGAAATGAATTTCACAGTGTAAGACCTTGCTAAATTTTCAGCTGCAGAGCAGGTGCTCTACTGTATGATGGCTGGAGTGTGGTGAATAAGGTCTACTCATCCCTACTAAGGGTGCAAAGCCATTTTCCCTTCCCCTGTTTTTTCTGCTGCAGTTAAATCATATTGTGTAAATTTACTTGAAGACAAGTAAAGTTAGCTCCTATTCAAGCAGCCACTCAGCAAATTGTATTTTGCTAATGGCGTTTATTTCTAGATAACAAATCAGGGAGTTTAATCTCAGAGTCCAGCCTCCAGTGTACATAAGTAGGAAACAGTGTTGACATTGCTTCTGGGTTAGGAGGAAATGGAGGGAGAAGTGAAATAAAACAGATAATTTCTTGTGGCCTGAGTTACTGTCGGCCTCTGCTGTTTGAGAGTTACAGTCTGCAACGCAGTATGGGCCGAAGCATTAAACATCAAACATTCATAAAGAGCTACGGCATTCCACGTGGAAAGAAAGATCTCTATAGCACAATGAAACATTCAAACTGCCAGATCATGAAATATCCAATCACAGTGTCACCCTAATGCAATTTAAGCAACAGCTAGAAATCGCCAGAGATGGGGCCCAAGTCCCAACCCCCAGGTCTAAACATCCCTAGACGTTAGAGGGTGCTGACCCTTCTCTGGATCTGAATACCTCCTGTCAAGGTTCCTTCCCCACTCTGAACTCTAGTGTACAGATGTGGGGACCTGCATGAAAAACCCCCTAAGCTTATTTTTACCAGCTTAGGTTAAAACTTCCCCAAGGTACAAACTATTTTACCTTTTTCCCTTGGACTTTATTGCTGCCACCACCAAGCGTCTAACAAATATATAACAGGGAAAGAGCCCACTTGGAAACGTCTTCCCCCCCAAAAAAAATCCTCCCAAACCCTACACCCCCTTTCCTGGGGAAGGTTTGATAAAAATCCTCACCAATTTGTATAGGTGAACACAGACCCAAACCCTTGGATCTTAAGAACAATGAAAAACAATCAGGTTCTTAAAAGAAGAATTTTAATTGAAGAAAAAGTAAAAGAATCACCTCTGTAAAATCAGGATGGTAAATACCTTACAGGGTAATTAGATTCAAAACACAGAGAATCCCTCTAGGCAAAACCTTAAGTTACAAAAAGACACAAAAACAGGAATATACATTCCATTCAGCACACCTCATTTTATCAGCCATTTAAACAAAACAGAATCTAATGCATATCTAACTAGATTGCTTATTAGCCCTTTACAGGAGTTCTGACCTGCATTCCTGGTCTGGTCCCAGCAAAAGCAACACACAGACAGAGAACCTTTTGTTTCCCCCCCCTCCAGCTTTGAAAGTATCTTGTCTCCTCATTGGTCATTTTGTCAGGTGCCAGCGAGGTTATCCTAGCTTCTTAACCCTTTACAGATGAAAGGGTTTTTTCTCTGGCCAGGAGGGATTTAAAGATATTACCCTTCCCTTTATATTTATGACACCCCCATACCTACGGGAGCTCAAAAACTGGTTGACTTTTGTTGTTGAGTCATCTCTCGCAATTACATTAATTAGTCGCAAATCTTCTAACACAAAATCAATCACACAACAAAAAACATTCAGTGAATCCCTGTATCCATTTTTGTTGATTTTTCAGTCTAAACTGCAGTAGGAACTTGCAAGCAGCTGTCTCCACAGAACAGAGCAAAAGAAATTAGGAACTTCTCAAATAAGGTGGCTTCATTTCGCTGGAGTCTTAATTTGGATTTGATTCAGGGTGAAGCCCTCTATTTATCCACAGGACAGGTACAGCAAGGGCAATGGCAGTACAAACTTCTCACCACCCTCTGTATCTGCTGAGACTGTCAACACAGGTTGCCAGTGAGTGCCAGCCGTAGCAATGGCTTCTGTGATGTGAACACATCCATTGGTGACTGGGCTCTTGTGGTGTTTTTAAAGAGCTTACCTGCTGCCAGCCACTATAGCATCGCCAGATGTCACGTCAGTATCCCCAGTCAGCATTTTGAAGGTTGTTGTCTTGCCAGCTCCATTCACTCCCAGGAGACCAAAGCACTTTAAATTATAAAATTGATCACATTCTTAAGTATTTACCCTTGAAAACCAATGGGATCATGAAATATGAATTGATCTATGAAGTGTGATCTAGAGCTATTGAACAACCCACCTCTCCTGGACGAACGCCAACACAGAGTCTGTCTGCAGCTGGCCTGTTTCCACCTGCATAAATCTAGAATGAGAGAAGAAATAAAAATTCCTATTACAAGACATCTATAGCAGAGGGAATCCTCTGAACTTCACAGTTTACTAATGTTGGAGTTAGGTGACTGTAAATGCTTGACAGGAATAAAATATACTCTTAGAGCAATTAAAAAAAATTTGCAAACATTCCACTGAGTCAAACATTTGCCCTATTTAGGAGCCATTTTACCCATTATCATCTTTATCTAACCTGCCAGTCCAGATCTAGGCATTATGGAGGTAGCTCCCAGAATCTTCACTGTAACAAAATGTCTCCGATGTACCAAACAAGATAGAACAATAAAGGAAATTAAGACTGTAAGGAGTGATGCAGTACTTCCATTCATAGGGCTACAGCAATGGGTATGTCATCTTAATGTCTGCGCCTCGGGCTGGGGCAAGAGGCTGAGAACATCATGCAGATGTTTTCAATCTTTGGTGAGAAGATTAGCTAACACCATACAGTGGGTCTGTCTACACTGCCATCAGGATGTGTGATTGCAACACATGTAGACATACCTGAGCTAGCTTTAATCTAGCTAGCTTGCATACCAATTACAGTGAACCCGCAGCAACATGGACTTCAGCACAGGCTAGCTGCCTGAATAATTACCCAGAGTCCCAGGTGGGCTTGTACAGTCCAAACCTAAGACCATGCTGCCATGGCTTCACTGATCCAGGACCTGAGCTAGCTAGATTAAAGCTAATTTGTGTATGTCCACGCACATGCTGCAATCACATATCCTGACTGCAATGTACACATACCCTATGAGAGTCTCCTAGTCTTATAATGTGAAACCAGCTAAATGAGAGAGAAGTGGAGATTGGGATTCACAAATGGAAACTGAACAGCCCATAATGAAGGGCTAGGTGGAGAATCACGGTCTAGGGGAAATGGTAGATCTTGGATAGGGTTAGGTTGGGTGTGAGTAGGGAAGCTTGTCCTGTCCATACTGGACTTTTCTATATCAAAATCCCTGACTTTGGTTTGATTTCTTTGATCAGAGGGCAGTAGACAAGTAAAAGTGGAAGACCTTGCTTTTAAAATGTTATTGGTTTTGAAAACTATATTGTTCACTTGTTCAAGTGCATTCTGGAACAATATTTTATCAGTAGACTGCATCCCAGATGAGTTTCCAACTAAAGCAAACATAAATTTTAAAATTCTCAAAATATTACCTTGGTCAGTTCTTGTAATGTTAAGATATCTGTTTTGTTTCCTCCATTCATAATTCTTTGTCTTTCCTCTGCAACATCTCCATCTTCATCATTAATAGGCAACTTAGCAGGCTCAGAAAACCTAAAGAAATGCAACAGATTCATTGAAAAAAATATGAATAGCATGGGGCACAATACAATTACAATAGCAGAGCCTGAAATCATAGTTAGATGATTGCCAGGAAATGTGACTAGTGGAAGAGAGAAGACCTTAGTTTTATAATATGACATTAACTGGAGCACTCTTGGATTTGAAGAGACTTCTCCATCTTAAACCCCAAGTACTTGAACACATGGGTGGCTCAAGGGGGTTTGCAATGGGACATGGATCTGTTCACTCCTCCATCAGTAATTTGAATCTGACACAACTCAGTGCTCAGTCAAAGCCTTAGGTGTACAGAGCTGATGGTCTCAGTCCAGTTCTTAATGGAAAACTGTCCATGTGAGACTATATCTTCATAAACTGCACCCTTTGGAACCCTTGCTGGCAATCACATCTGCAAATGAATTACACTCTCTCGCTTGGAGGAAGCTCCCTGGTGGGAGTGGGGCAGTTTTAAGAAGCAGTGTGGGAAGCTGCTGCCCTTGCTGTTACTGTGCTATGCGTAAACATAAGGCTGCAGTCCGTGGAACTTCCTGGCCAGCACCTCTCATCAGCGTTTAAGTCACTCGGAAGCTTTAAAAGTTCACTTTGGGGACTAAATACCACAGTTTACCTAATACAGTAAGTTAACCCTGAAACTCTAATTCAGAAAACATTCCTGTTTTAAGAGAGCAAATAAGCATTTACTTAAATCCCATGGAAGTAATGAAGTTAATGGGATTTAAGTACATTCTTAAGTGCTTCCCTGAATCAGGGCCCTAGTGACTGAGGATGATGCCAAAGTAAACAGGGTGAATCTTGTAAAGCCACCACAAGTGGGAGACTTCCAGGAGAGAAAAGGCATCACAGTGGATAACTAAGACACTAAGCTTTTATTAAGCTTGTATGAAAGTTTTTCGTTATCTCTGAGTCCAAGGGTTTTTGGACATACCATCTTGTGGGGATCTGATGATGCTGCATAAGGAGATTCAGAACAAAATATACAATCCCTTCAACTGCCATGGCAGCCAGGTTCTTTCCAACAAAATCCCACTGGAATGGATTCAAGACATGCTTCTCACCTTTGGAGTGAAATCACGAGAAAGCAAGGTGAAATATAGCCCAAACACAGCACTGCTCCTCAGAACAAAACCCATTAGTGTAATGACTTCAGATGCAAATCTGTAATTTATGTGATCATTACCAGGCAATGTCTGCAATTTTTCCAGGTGCCCTAATAAAGAATCTTATTGAAAACTCAAAACCAAATTCTAAAGACACTGATATGTGGGAGTGAAAATGAATGCTGTCTCCATAGATATGAGGCCATTGGCAGATCATATCTAGACATTTGCATGGGGTATTCTGGTGGCAGTTTTCCTTTCTGAGTAAAAATTAATAAACTTTGTGTTGATATGTCACTGCCTTTCCAGCAAGAAGTTCTCTTTTATCAAAGGCAGCCACAGCACCACACGGGGGCATTTAAAGAAATGCAGCCATTTTTAAAATTAGTACGAAGGCTATCAAAATAGCAGACAGCAATTAACATTGCAGACATATATCCCAGCTATGATTGTCTAGGGGGATCAGGTAGCTCAGAGCAAGGAGAGCAGGGACTTCACCTATTAGTTTCAATGCCAGTCTTCAAAGCCCTGCAGTCTGGTAGAGGATGTTAGTGTTTCTGTCTTCCCAAACCCACCCACCATGAAAGGGCAAAAAATGAAGGCAGATCAGAATCTAAATACAGTAGAAATGGTTTCACTTAGGACACAGGCTACTGGTATGGGCCATACCCCACGCAGCATTTAAAGTTGTATTGGTGTATTGCAACTCCTTTAAAAGGGTTGTGAACTTTTGTTCTGACCATTCATGACACACATACGGACATGAAAAAGTTGGAAATTTGAGAAACAGCCACCAGTCCTCTGATTCCAACACTTATATATCTTAGCCCTGGTATGGACATGATCAGCATTGGTTTCAAAACATCCCTTGTAGTTACTAGCTATTACTTACCAAACCTGGCATAGACATCTGTCACTGCTTGGTTCATGGCTAGGTCAATGAGTCCACGGCCCAGGCAGAAATGTGGGAAGATTATCAGCATATTTTTCAGTGTATTATTGAATTTCTGCAAAGACTAACATATGGAAATAATATCACATGGAGTGAAACCCAGGCATCTTAGAGCATTTTCTTTAAGAAAAAAGTGAAATGAATGCTCAGTTCTCAGTCATATCAGTGAAATTAGGTCTTCTCTGCTCTGAAGACAGAGAATGTTAGAGTATCTATCAGTCTGTACACCAAAGACTTGCAAAATAGAACATAGGGATATAGTTTGTAGTAGGACAACTCTAGCAAATGAAGCAAATTAACAGGGAGTTTTATGCAGAAAAAAACTCCAGTGAGAAAATAAATGTTTTCTTCACCTTCTTCACACTGAAATATTATTGTATGTACTGTAGGCAATGTGTAATTCTGTCCCCATCCATTATAACCTGGGACAAGGACTCCTGAACAGAAAGATTCTTGCTCACCGGTTATGATGTCTTTAAATGCCAGGAGTATAACTCTAAAAGGACGGGCATAATCTGGGAAAGACTCGGTCTCAGAAGTAACATAACATTGGCCTGTTGCACCCCAGGCTGAGCAGCACTGGCTTGTATTGTCATGTTATCACAGCAAGAAGTTGTGAAGGAGCACACACACGATTTTTTAAAATACAAAGGAGAATGGATAGATAACAGTGCCAGAGGGCATGATAAAGCTGGCACATGAAATCATGAAGCTAGCTGAGCCAAAACCATCATCTCTTCCAGGCCAAGCAAACACACTGTATCATCACGTGTACCAGTCTGAGGAAGAAGCTGGCTCCTGGCAATGGCTCAATATGGATTTTTTCTCCTTGATCAAAAGCACTTCACTGTCATTCCTGTGTGTGTGTGTGTGGCTGGTAGCTCAGCAAGTCAACTATGCCTACCACCACTTCATTTGGTTCCTTTGGCTCCACTCAGAGCTCTTCACCCTCCAAGTCCACATACAGCCAGTAGTGTCTTCCCTACTCACTCCCAGAAAGGTCAGCGGAGGGTGAAAACACAATTACTACAGATGGTGACCCGCCACATACTAGGCTGGGACACCTTAGGTGCAGTATGCTGTCTTGGCACAGCTCTTTAAATCAAGGTCTCCATGAAAACATTGCTTACTGGGTTATTTTCAAACAACTCCAGGATAAATGTAATGGCACTGCTGTTGATACCAATGAAGAGATTAAGACAAGACAATGCAACATAGGCAGTGCTAGGAACACTGAACAGGTAGGACGCTGGGTACATCATGGGAATTATTGCCCACCTGCGTGAAAGACAGAAACACAACGTATCAGCTTCTGAGTATTCCCTTTAGTTTGTCTATCAGAGACATATGCTGAGCCCTCTTCTCCTTGTCCCATACATGGCGAAATCTTAGAACTAATCAGAGATTTCATTCGGACTCCAAGCTTTGATTACCACACAATGGCTTTTTTTCCCCATCTGCCTAGTTCTGTTCGCTGCTCAAATGTGAAGCAACAGCATCAAGTGAAACTGATGAGATTTTAGCAAACTAACACCTGTATGGCAATCATCACCACACAGCAGGTGACTACCCTGACATCTGTGGACAAGCCATGAGTGCCACAGCTGAACTCTGTATCTATGAGAGAAGCAGGTAAAGGTTAGATGTAGTAAATGAGCTATGTGGTTTTGCCAAATACCACTATTTCAACCCCTGGAACTGGCCATAAAAATGAGACACAATTACTTACTAGAGGTTAACAACACTTCATCATTCAAGGATTTTAGTGATTATAAGGGCAGCAACTGCACATAAGTGAAGGAATTGCACATGATTAATTTTCTATTATAAAAAATATCATGGGTGAAATTTTGAGGTCATAAAAGTGAGACACTAACACGATACTGGTTTGAGCAAAGCATAGCAGAGGTAGATACTTTACAAACTTATGTTCTCTAGCTCTACCAATGCATCTCACACTTGATCTGCAACCCAGCTTGGGGTTCCCTGTGCCACTACTTGTGACACAGAGACCCCTTGGCAAAGAGTCCCCTGTTCTTTGCAAACAGCTCTCGCCTCAGACCTGACACTCTCACTACACCTTACATGTCTTACAGGATATTTATCCATAAAGAGTAACATGTAGGGTATCTACAGAAAACTTATAACGTGTCAAGACTCAATCATTGTGAGATGTATGTACAGGTAATATTTAAGGAACAATGTATTTATACTGAAAGTTTGCTTTATGGAATTGGAGTAGAAATTAGTCAGCAGCAGGTAATGTGTCTCAGTGAGGACCCATTTAACCAAGAAGGAGTTGTCACCCTCCCTAGTCAGTCAGCAAGGTAATGCAAGGTTCTATTGTCTATCCTTGCCACATCACAGAACAGTCAATGGAAAACCATCAGAGACAATGACATACAATCAAAACCACTTAAAGATAGAAAAGAAACTTTGCAACCAGGTCAGGGTTCGCCTTGCCTGTGAACAGAAACAAAGGACTTTCTTCACTAAAGCACAGTGTGGGGAAAGACACTTTGGATCCATTCATTGAGGAAACCTTTAAAGGGCAGGGGGCTTTCATGAATATTTAGATCCTGATTATTGAGAAACCAGCCAGCTCTGCAAAGTACTGAACTTTGGAGGAAATCTACTTTATTATATTGTGTAGATAACTATTGATACATGTAGAGCCAGCTTCCTGTTCTATATTGTAAACACTTGTTTCCCCCCACTCTCTTGTTTCTAGTTCAATCTTTATTTTTCTTAAACAAACCTACTTTTGTTTTATTATAAGTGCTCACAAGTGCTGTATGGTTTACAGGAGTGGTGGTTTAAGGACAAAATGGCAAATGGGGGTACACTGCCCTTTTGGGTGCAGAGAATCTGGAATTTCTGGGAGTAGCCAATGTCAGGGGCTGGATACCACTGCAGAATGATTCAAAGGGGATTGGGGTGCACCTACTGTTAACCTGCCTGGCAAAGGAAGGGCTGGCATAAGCCCAAGGGAGAGTGCTTGAGTGGCAGAAGGGCTGACAGTGTTAGGGAGAAGACACCCACTACCACATAAAAGACTCCATCTTGTTAGAGGCGGGGGTAAGAAGATAAATAAGGGCAGGTCTACACTTAAACTGCTGCATTGGTGCAGCTCCACCAGTGCAGATACACCACTGTAGCACATGTGAAGATGCTCTATGCCGACAGGAGAACTTCTCCCATGGGCATAGTTAATCCCCCTCCCCAAGAGGCAATAGCTATGTTGACGGGAGAAGCTCTCCTGTTGACATGTCGTTGTCTGTACAGGGGGATAGGTTGATATAACTGCATTGCTCAGGGGGTGTGGATTTTTCACAGCCCTGAGTGACATAGTTATACTGATATAGATCTGTAGAGTAGACCTGGCCTCAGAGTCCTGAGTACCCAAAGAACTGTCACACTATATCAGGGGTTGATTCAACAGCAGAACCACAGTATGCTTCTTTAACATACTGATAATGTTAGCAAACAGTCTGACAAGGAGAAGCTGCAGTGACAACAGGGCTGAAATTGCTCCAAACTGTGTCATACATTCCTGGTATGTACAAACTGGGGGCTAAGTAGACGACACAATTTCACAAGTCTCACAATTTGCCACTAAAAGAAAATCACAAGATGATGCAGTGAGGATCGTGTACTAGCTCTTGTCTCTGAAGACATATTTAAAACCTGGCTGTAGTCAAAAGTGGAAGTTGAAAATGACTCACATGGGATGCTTTTTGGCAAACATTTTTTCATTTTTACAGATGGTTTTAAAACAACAGAAACACTCCTTTTAATATAGTACATTCTTATGCCTGTCAAATTCCTCTAACTATTCTGATTAAATGCTTTTAGGTGTCTTTAACTAGTATTTAACTAGTACTAGTATTTAACACACTTCTTAATGACTGCACTATTGTAACTTTGAAAAAGCATGGGGAAGTGACTAGACATAAAACAGTAGCAGTCATTTATTTAACATTTTTCATCTTCAAGTACTTTGCAGACACTAAACGATGCTCAGCAGTTGTATAGTGCCTTCCATCCAAAGTACTTGACAAACTTCAGTGCATTAAAGGTGACCGCTAAAGAAAAAGCAAAATTGGATTTCTGCCCATTCTAGGCTTCTTTGTGGTATATAAAGAGGGCCTGGAAGGCCCTGTGTTTAAAGATAAAAAGTTGCTTGGTGTTTTACATTAGTAATTCAGATCTTGTCTGATCTATTTTATGTGGAGGACACTATGGACAGCTGCAGAACTAGTAGGACTGTGAGATTAAAAGTGAACCCGGAATAACCAAAGGGGAAGTGAATTTTATTCAGTCTTGTAAAAACTCTTTTTGCAAACACTTATTTAACTGAATTGCTTAAACAGCTGGAAGAAATGGTCTATTTGTTAAAGACTGAATACATTCCACCCCTTCAGTTAGAGGCTGAAAAAGTTCACAGTAGATATTTAAGATTGCCAACGAGTACCTCAGCTAACCCTCCAAAAACAAGATCTGCTATTTCTGGCATTTCTAGGGGGTAAAAAAACAAACAAAATATATGGGTTAAAAACCCCCCCAACATTTAGACCTTCTTTATCTGTCAGAAAGCAGCAGAACAGCACACAAGTCCAATTTCACCTTTAAGACTCTCAATATCTCTGTGAGGTAGGTAAACATTAGTAAACCCATTTTGCTGCATATGGCAGAGCTGGGGATCAGAATCCTTGTGTCAGTTACAATCGTAGGCTTTCTGTGTCTCTTTAGTACTTAGCTCTTATACAGGACTTTTCATCATCATTCTCAAAGCACTTTACAACGGAGGGTCGGTATACTTACGCATTTTACAGATAGATAAACCAAGGCACAGAGAGATGAAATGTTCATCAAGTTCACCTGAGTGAACAGAGCAACTATACCTGGATTTCTTGAGTACCAGTTCAGTATTCTACCCACTAAGCTATACTGCCTCCTTTCTCTTTTTCTGTGGTTGCACAGTGTCTAGCATAATGGAGCCCCAATTTGGATGGGGGACCTTTGTGCCCTACCATAATAATGGCTATTACTAATAATTAGCCGTAAAAAGTTCCGTCCCTCCAAATCCAGTCCAGCCCCATTAGCTAGTTAATTCTCAAAACATCCCTGTGCAATAGTAAATAAATATCATGTCTGGACTTTGCAGATGGGAAAACTGTGGTAAAGGAGTTAAGTGTCTTGCTCATGGCCATATAGTAAATTAGTAAATAGTAAATTGGGCCTGGGATTAGAACCAACGAGTTCCTGGTTCCCAGTGCTCTGTTGTGCCCACTAGATTATACCTGTTTAAAACTAGACATCACTCACTACCAAGCTGAAATTTGTTTCTAATATGAAAATAAATGCCACTGCCTGCTTACTAGACTCTACATGAATAAATTGCCTGGAAGACTTACCCATACAGAAGCAGCAATGCAATAAGTACAGGGAGATTGCTTGGAGACGTGTAGGCTTTCTTTTCAAATCCAATGAATATACCCACAACCATGCCAGCACTCACTGTGTAATTCACCTGTCACAGCAAAGAAAGAAGTGTGATGAGTGAGCCCTGTCAAGCTGCAAACATTCCCAGGCCTACTGATCTGCTCCAAAATGGTTTTAAATTGAGGGGCATTGGAAATAATGGGTTAGATCGTGCCTTTAGCTGGCAGGCAGCCCATCAGAAGGGGCAGTTTGTAAATGATCTGCATAGAGGCACCATGCCTCAGAGAGGCACAATTCCTCCTCCCCAATTGTTCAAAGTATTGGCGTGTGGGGAAGAGAAATAATTTGCAACAGCTCTTTCTGTGGGCATGTTTACTCTACAAAATTAAGTTGACTTAAGTCGACCTACAGCCACTGCAGTAATTAAATCGGCTCTTTGTGTCCACTCTATGCTCCTTCTGTCGGCAACACGCGCCTATACTGACTGAAGTGGAGTATTGTGGGGAGCTGCCAGCCGGAGCCCCACTGGTCAATGTAGTTAGGTCAATGCAGTGTCTGTGTAGACACTGTCTTGTTTACACTGTCTGTTGCTGCATTTGACAGCCAGGCAGCGGGGTTCTGGCTGTAACCCCCAGGGCAGCGAGGCTCCTCATAGAGTAGACTAGGCCTGAGAGACCCTCACTCCCACGCCTGCGCCCTTGTGTCTGTGTTTGAACAGGGACACAATGTAACCCAATGCAAAGTACAAGAATTCCTCAGAATTCCCTAAAAATCCCTTGCTTGGTTCCCCTATCTTCCTACATAGCAGGTTCCTAGGATACTAAATTTTTCCAGGGTGGTGGTGATGTCATGCCATTTGGGGAACAACAGAAATCTAACTGCACTTCATAGATTTATATTTCCAGCCTGGGCTGGCAGGATGAGGACTGTAAACTCTAACTTATGTAATAGATACATATATGTAAGGTATTGGGGCAATAGAAACACAGATATATTAGATTAAAAGAACAGTTCTTGTTGGCTTCACTCCACTAAATTGAACTGCTGCTATATACACATAGGAGGATAAAGTGAAAGCAAGCTCAGCCATCCCCCTGCCCAGTATTTATGTTTATTACGTTAGTAATACTATATGACCAGAACGATCAAACGTTCATAGGGCACAGGGAAAGGTATTTTTATAGCATAAGAAGCACTAGCTAATATGTCTAGAATGTTCTTCCAAGTGCTACGACAAAACTCTCCTTGCAATGATTTTAAAAGTTGATGGAAGGCTAGCATGACTGTGTTTCAGTATGGTGTACAAAATCCAGACTATCTACTTTCTTCCCCTCATATACTAAATTACTACCCACTATACCCTTCCTGTGAGGTCCTAGCTCCCTGATGATCCCTTCAATTGCTCATATTTAACGCACCCTGTGGACCCAACCCTAATGTACTCTCTTCTTTTTAAATGAGAAGGGCTGGAACTGGGCTTCTTCTGGAGTCCGCTATTGTCATAAATATAAAGGGAAGGGTAACCACCTTTTCTGTATACAGAACTATAAAATCCCTCCTGGCCAGAGGCAAAACCCTTTCACCTGTAAAGGGTTAAGAAGCTAGGATAACCTCACTGGCACCTGACCAAAATGACCAATGAGGAGGCAAGTTACTTTCAAAGCTGGAGAGCGGGGGCAGGGAACAAAGAATCTGTCTGTCTGTGTGGGATGCTTTTGCCAGGAACAGATCAGGAATGCTCTTCAGAACTCCTGTTAAGTTAGTAAGCAGAACTCCTGTTAAGTTAGGTAGATATGCGTTAGATTTCCTTTTGTTTAAATGGCTGGTAAAATAGCTGTGCTGAATGGAATGTATATTCCTGTTTTTATGGTCTTTTTGTAATTTAAGGTTTTGCCTAGAGGGATTCTCTATGTTTTGAATCTGATTACCCTGTAAGGTATTTACCATCCTGATTTTACAGAGGTGATTCTTTTACTTTTTCTTCAATTAAAATTCTTCTTTTAAGAACCTGATTGCTTTTTCATTGTTCTTCAGATCCAAGGGTTTGGGTCTGTGTTCACCTATGCAAATTGGTGAGGATTTTAATAAAGCCTTCCCCAGGAAACGGGGTGTAAGGCTTGGGGGGATATTTTGCGGGGGAAGATGTCTCCAAGTGGGCTCTTTCTCTGTTCTTTGTTTAACACGCTTGGTGGTGGCAGCATACGGTTCAAGGACAAGGCAAAGTTCGTACCTTGAGGAAATTTTTAACCTAAGTTGGAAAGAATAAGCTTAGGGAGTCTTTCATGCAGGTCCCCACATCTGTACCCTAGAGTTCAGAGTGGGGAAGGAACCTTGACATGGTGGCAGCGGTGGCAAACTCTCTTTTTTTTAAATGAGAAGGGCTGGAACAGGGCTCCTTCTGGAGTCTGCTATCACTTTGCCTTAAGCCTGATTCACACTTAAAAATTGGATCTACCTAGCTGTGTTGTTTGGGGCTGTAAAAACTTTCTCACCCAGACTGTTGTAGTTAAGTTGCGTCCTGGTGTAGATGCGGCTAGCCTGAATAGAAGAATCCTAGCTACCACCTCTTGGAGAGGTGGGTTAACTGCATCGATGGAAAATACCCTTCCATCAGTGCTGCAAGCATCTACACTACGGTATTGTAGCTGTGCTGCAGCAGTGCGGACATGGCCTAAGTCAGTCAGAGAAGTTGTTCCCTCCTGGCCTGGGAAGTGAAAGCCAGGCTCTCAGCACAGCTCTAAACTAGCCCCAATGACTGCGTTATTCTACATTGCAACAATACAAAATAATAGTATGTACAGAAAGATACAATTGTATGCACTGGAAATCCATGAGGTTAGGCGCTTAGTACAAGCTACCCAGGTAATGTTTTAAGAAATGAATAGTTTGCTGTGCTTGGGATCTACCTCACTGAACAGGTCTACAGGTTCCAAGATAAACCAAACGCAGGAATAGCTCCAGACAAAGAGCTCCAACTAGCAGTTACTCACTATGTCCCAAATGAAATTGGTTAGCCAGTAAACAGCAGGGCTAACACCACTGACAAACTGGAGGTGCTTGGCCTTCGTCACCCGTTCTTGGATCAGATACAAAACAAAACTGGCCGGGATGAAGGACATGGCAAAAATCACACAGATGGCAACAACAACATCCACCGAAGTGGTCAGCCTGCAACAAAGCAGAGGAGGGAGGGACCGTATGAGCAAGAGTGAAAGTAATTCATAATGCCACTAGAGAACTCTGAGCCAGCACAAGCAGCTACAACCCATACTAGCTAACACCAGCAGGAAATCCTTGAAAACTACAGGCAGTTTTAACATCCAGCTATCACAAGGGTATTTTGGAAGTCAAGGATTATTCAAAGGTTGGGAATTTGTTAGTATATTTTGTGGCATTAAGTTCAGGGTTGTAACTAACAAGTACACACACACAGATCAATCTGTTCCCTGCACACCCACATAACATTTGCTCCCCTCAAGGCAGCCCTGCTGTTACAGACCGTACAGTCACTCAGGTGCAGCCAGACAGAGACATTCAGCAATGGGGGTTAATAAAAGACCCAATATAAGGACCATGCACAGCTGTGAAAATGCCATGGTATGAGAGCTTCTTGGGCCAGGGAACGTTTGATTGTGTGTCTTGTACAGCACCAAGTACCTGTGAGCACTTAAGAGCCAAATTATGATGCCTTTACTCTGGCTTTTCTGATACATGACACAGGCGTGCTTACACCCATAGTTATGTTACCAATGGAGACAGCCTGTAGGTAGGATGGGAGAGCCTCTCTGCAAGGAACAGTAATGAGCTAGTCTCACAGGCAAAGAACACAGAAGAGATTTTTTTACCTAACTTCTGACTATGATAAAATTGAAGGAAAGGGTCCCCATGCAAATGGCACATAAAAACATATGCCCTGAATTAAACTATACCAAGCTTCAACTTGGTGTTTGAGCTCTCAGGAATGAAGCGGGGGGTTGGAATAGGCTGAATGGAGAGGAAGAGAAATAAATGTGTGAAAGAATCCAGAGAAACTACTGCAGCTTACACAGTGACTTCTGAGAGCTGCTCCTTGGTGAGGTTCAGAGGATGATTTATTGCAGTGATCCCATATTCCTCAGGAGCTTGGCCTTGTCGCAGATTGGCTCTCAGGACTGCATTGTTGGCTACATTGAGAAAGCTTACCATGGCGTGCCAGCCTTTATTGTTAAACCACACCTTTAAGAGCCAGAAAGCAAAAGTATATTAAGCAGCCTGAACTACTAACACAGAGCAGCAGGAGGCCACGTGGCTGCCTTTTGTTTACTTCTCAGATGGGAAATGTCAACAGGAATGTGCATAGCTCTGAGGGTTTGTTAGATACCTGAAGTGACCCAGCAGGGGGAACCCACATGTTGTATTTTAGTGAGATCATTCCAAAACAGTGGTTTTAAAAAAGCTTTCCAACAATGGGGCAATGGATTTACAAAGTCAGCTTTTTAATACCTGAAAGATATTCTTCGAAAGTGTATAGAATGGCAACAGGATAACAAAACAAAATAGAAAACTACTACATTAAACATAACTTTGCATGTATCAGTGTGTCCAGTAAAATTACTTGCAAGAAACAGACATTAAAGAGTCAAGATGGGTGAGGTAATATATTTTATTGGACCAACTTCTGTTGGTGAGAGAGAGAAGCTTTTGAGCTTTCACAGAGCTCTTCTTCAGATCTGGGAAACTTACTCAGAGCAGTGGCCCTGGAACAATTTTTATAGTGGGGGTACTGAACCCTGTATTTGATGGAAACCGCTTAAAATCAGAGGGTGCTGCCGCACCCCTGACTCAGGGCATGTCTACACTTACAGCGGCGCAGCGCGCTCTATGCCAACGCGAGAGAGTTTTCCTGTCAGCATATAAAACCCACCTCCATGAGCAGTGGAAGCTATGTTGGCGGGAGAATCTCTCCTGCTACATAGCGCTGTGCACACTAGCATTGTGCACACTACTGCTTATGCTGGTGTAACTTATGTCTCTCAAGGGGGTGGAATAGTCATAGCCTCAGAGTGTCACAGCTTAATACAAGGTGGATCAGGTTGTTTAACACATTTAGCACGTTTAGATTGTTTAGCATGTATTTCAAGGATCCATTCAAGCTGAAGAGGTCCCTGGAAATATGTATTAACTACTTGTGCTAAACAACCTGTTCCAGTTTGTAGTTAGCTGTGCCACTCTGAATAAATAGGTTTCTCAGACCTGAAGAAGAGCTGTGTATAAGCTTGAAAGCTCGTCTCTCTTAGCAACAGAAATTGGTCCAATAAAAAATATTACCTCACCCACCTTGTCTCTCTAATATCCTAGGACTGACACAGCTACAACACTGCATACAAGAAACGGACATAACACTTAAACTCTCTTTTTAGCTACGGACAATAATGTTCTTACAGATTGGAATCTGGCTCCAAAACAGCAGTGTGTTTCCAGACTATCCTCCCCACATACCTTAATGTTGTCTTCAGTTTCCATGTATTTAAGGAAATTAGATATTTCTTTAGCAACAGACATCACCGCTTGACCCTAAAAGTCAAGAAAACAAAGTCTAAAATCAGCCAGCAGAATGAGATTTTGGTTCTACACATTTGCAACATTTGCTTGCTGTATTTTAACAAACAGACAAAACATTCCTGCTTACCCCTGTTATATTCATCATTTGGCCAAGATTTCTCAAAAAATCAACAATTTGATCTCCAGTGACATGAAGGACTGGGAGTTTTCCTCCAATGGAAATTCCTCCATACCTAGCAGAAGAGCATACTTATATTATACATCCAAATCTCTCTAGTCAACAGAAATACTAAAAGCTGCTTTAGTAAATGTTTGCTTTAGATACATAATTTATGTGTAAAAGCCTCCACTCGCTAACAAACCACATAGCTGTTAGAGATTTTGCAAATATGACTACACTGTCAGAGTTATATCACTGGCAGTTACATTGCTGTTCAGAGAGGGAAGGGAAGGGAAGGGAAGGGAAGAGAAACTGCTGTTGTGTGTTCACACTGTCAGCTGCCTACGCAATAGCGTGTTCACACTTGCGTTGTTTGCATCGTTATTCGGAGAGGTGCACTCTGGGCAGCTATCCCACAGAGCATCTCTTCCTCTTCCTCAAGGAGGGGATCGTGGGGCATCCTGGGTCCTGTCCCAATGCCCCATGATGCATTGCTTCGCATCCCAGCTATCCCTGTGCTTCCGTCGGCATTTGCCACCATCTTTCAATGGTTTGTGTACAGCACGCTTTGCATCTTCTGTCTGCAGGAATGGATCTTGCTCTGTTGACCAATATGCTGCTCACTCTGACTAACACATCAGGAGTGGCAGTGGAGTTATTCCTTAAACTACAAAGGCAAGAGGAGTGCGATATTGATCTCGCCATGCGTAGTAGCTATGACACGAGATTGCTTGTGGCATTCATGGAGGTGCTGACTACAGTGGAACACCGTTTTTGGGCTCAGAAAACAAGCACTGAGTAGTGGGATCACATCATGATGCATGTCTGGGATGATGAGCAGTGGCTGCAGAACTTTCGGATGAGGAAAGCCACATTCATGCGGCTGTGTGATGAACTCGCCCCAGTCCTGCAGCGCAAGGACACAAGAACGAGAGCTGCCCTGTCATTGGAGAAGCACATGGTGATTGCACTGTGGAAGCTGGCTACTCCAGACTGCTACCAATCGGTTGCTAACCAGTTCGGAGTGGAAAAGTTGACTATTGGGCTCATGTAGACGGAAGTGTACAGGGCCATTAATTGCATCCTGCTCCGAAAGACCATGACTCTGGGCAACATGCATGACATTGTGGATGGCTTTGCACAAATGGGCTTCCCTAACTGTGGAGGGGAAATAGATGGCACACATATTCCAATTCTGGCACCAGACCACCTAGCTACCCAATACATTAATCGCAAGGGGTATTTCTCAATGGTTCTCCAGGCTCTTGTGGATCACCATGGGTGTTTCACAGACATTAACGCAGGCTGGTCCAGAAAGGTGCATGACGCATGCATCTTTCAGAACACTGGCCTGTTCAGCAAGCTGCAAGCAGGGAACCAAAGGAGCAGCTGCTCCGGGGCCAGTGATTTAAAAAGGCCTGGGGCTTCGGTCACCACTGCTACTACTGTGGCAGCAGCCGGACCCCCGGGCCCTTTAAATTGCCGCTGGAGCCCTGGGTGGTGTGGGCCAGGCAGCGCAGATGGGCTGGCTGGGGGATGCTGACCCCCAGCCCTGCCCCTTCTACTTGAGGCCCCACCCCTTCCAGGGGCGTTGGGGTGGGGGCAGAGCCAGCCCCTGTACCAGTAAGAGTTCAATTTTACTTTCACCCCTGGCTGGATTGCTGAAGCTCAGTGCTTGGAGGCTGAATTTGAACAGCCAAAGACCGGGGCTATTAGAGGGGTGCAGCAAGGGAGCCATAAGGATCAGGGATGCCTTGAGGCAGCAATTTGAAGCTGAAAGCCACTAATATTTGTTGCTATGCTCGGGAGTGCAGTGCTTGTAATGCCAGGAGGTGATTGTGATTGGTGCAGATGATGCACTATGAAGGTTTAAGAAAATTGCCTGTTGCTTTGCAGGGCTGTTTGCTTCCAATTAATGGAATAAGATTGCTTTCAGACCAAAACAATTCTTTTATTAAAAAACAACCACCAGAGGAGAGACAAACCAAAAAACACATCAGCACTGTGGGGGATGTGGGGAGGGAGGGTCAGTCCCAGGACAGTTAAACATTTGTGTATGTCCAGGTATCGTATGCAACTTTGTCCTTTGGAATACAGTGCAGCGGGTACTGTACTTCCTCAGGGCTAAACTGCGGAGGGACCGGTGTTGAGTGCAGTGGGTACTGGGAGTCCACAGGGCTGGACTGTGATGGAGTAGGAGTGGAATGCAGCAGGTAAAGATTGGAGCCGAGAGGTCGATAAGTGTTTTGACGGTGTCTGGGGGGCACATAGGAAAGAGTTTTGCGACAGCGGCTTCAGGGGAGGGTGGGCACGGAGCTGCTCGGTTTGCTGCGCTAGTAGCGCTTGGAGCATGTCCACTTGACGCTCCATAACGTTTAAGAGCCGCTCCGTGGCTTCATTCTGGCACGCTGCATTCTCCTTTCAGTCCCTCTTCTTGCTGTCTTGCCACTCCTTCAGTTCTTGTTTTTCGGCCATGGAGTGCACCATGACATCATGCAGAAAGTCCTCTTTAGTTCTTCATGGCTGCTTTCTAATTCTGTGCAGCCGTTCAGCCTGCGATAATAAAGAGGGAGGCTGGGCTCCCAAGGTCATCTCTGTGAAGCCAAAATGCAACATTTTACAGAAGCAGTATTGTTTGCCACACAGAGACCACTAACTCAGTGATTTAAAACATTCACATACCTATCACTAACTGGCTGACCCCAGGCAAGCACACATGAGCCACAAAACCCCCAAAATGGTGAGTAACTGCAGGGGCAGGGGAAATGAGTGTTCCAGAACTGTACTGTATACTGGGCATACGGCTCTTGGGGAGAGCCACCACTGTGGGGGAGGGGAGGGCTTATAATCATTACTGTCCCCACATTTTCCACAGGTTGTGTTCATTATGGAAGATATCTCGGTGCTGAGGGTGAGCAGGGAATCAAGGGAGGGTCTTCTCCAAGACTGTGGCTTCTGCCCTGACCCTTATGTGGCTTGCCTGTGTGCACCAATGGTCCCTGCAGCCCCAGTGATTCCCAGTGGCACGGGAAAGTTACCCTTAATGGGACAAGAAACAAAGCAGCTCTGCCAAAGAACTTGCGGCAGTGGATTGCCCAGTATCTCCCTGAGACTTTCATGGAGATCTCAGAGGCAGATTTCCGTGAAGTGAGGGAGTCAATCAACACGGCTCAGACTAGGCATGTGGTGGTACGCACATCATACAGACACAAACCTGCTTTCTGCAACCCTCCTGCCCCCAACAATTCACTTCAGCAATTGCCAAAATTGAAGACACTTACCAGGGGCCTCCTCTCCTGTTTGTGCTTTGCTGTGACTGGCTAGCCTCCTCTGCGGTAGAAAAGAGCTCCTGGCTGCATGCATGTCAGACCTCCTCTACCTCTGGGTCCCCCTCCCCTTCCACATCCTTGTCCAAGATTTCCTCCTCCTGGCTCGGACCACTCTCAACTGGCATGCGAGCCACCGAAGTATCCACAGTGGTCTTCGCAGTGGAAGTGGGGTCGCCGCTGAGTATCGCGTCCAGCTCTTTGTAGTACCAGCAGCTCATGGGCACAGCACCGTAGCAGCGGTTTGCCTTCCATGCTTTGTTATTCACTTTGACCCTGCACTGCAGTGTGTCCTGGTCATGGCCTCTTTCTGTCATGCATCGTGAAATCTGTCCACAGTTATCATAATTCCTATGGCTGGAGCGCAGCTGGGACTGGATGTCCTCCTCTCCCTAAATGCTGACGAGGTCCAGCAGCTCGGCATTGCTCCAAGTGGGGGATCGCCTGGTGCATGAAGCAGGCATGGTGACCTGGAAAGATGCGCTGAGACCACTGCACGCATCACCGAGCAAACAGGAAGGGGACTTTCAAAATTCCCAAGGAATTTAAGGGGTGGGGCTCACGGTTGGTCACCTGAGGGCAGGGCAGTAGAGTTCAAACCGATGACCAGAAAGGCGAGAACAGGGATCGTGGGACACCTCCCGGAGGCCAATCGCAGTGCTGCAATCGACCAGGGTGTCTACACTGGCACCGCGGCACTGTAGCCCCAGCACAGAAAGCTGTACGCCTCTCAAGCCGTCAGGAACAGTATCCCCGATACTGTCACGGCTAACCTGGTGGCAGAACTTTGTGACTTTGTCCTGACCCATAACTATTTCACATTTGGTGACAATGTATACCTTCAAATCAGCGGCACTGCGATGGGTACCTGCATGGCCCCACAGTATGCCAACGTTTTTATGGCTGACTTAGAACAACGCTTCCTCAGCTCTCGTCCCCTAATGCCCCTACTCTACTTGCGCTACATTGATGACATCTTCATCATCTGGACCCATGGAAAAGAAGCTCTTGAGGAATTCCACCATGATTTCAACAATTTCCATCCCACCATCAACCTCAGCCTGGACCAGTCCACACAAGAGATCCACTTCCTGGACACTACGGTGCTAATAAGCGATGGTCACATAAACACCACCCTATATCGGAAACCTACTGACCGCTATTCCTACCTACATGCCTCTAGCTTTCATCCAGATCATACCACTCGATCCATTGTCTACAGCCAAGCGCTACGATATAACCGCATTTGCTCCAACCCCTCAGACAGAGACAAACACCTACAAGATCTCTATCATGCATTCCTACAACTACAATACCCACCTGCTGAAGTGAAGAAACAGATTGACAGAGCCAGAAGAGTACCCAGAAGTCACCTACTACAGGACAGGCCCAACAAAGAAAACAACAGAACGCCACTAGCCATCACCTTCAGCCCCCAACTAAAACCTCTCCAACGCATCATCAAGGATCTACAACCTATCCTGAAGGACGAGCCATCGCTCTCTCAGATCTTGGGAGATAGACCAGTCCTTGCTTACAGACAGCCCCCCAATCTGAAGCAAATACTCACCAGCAACCACACACCACACAACAGAACCACTAACCCAGGAACCTATCCTTGCAACAAAGCCCGTTGCCAACTCTGTCCACATATCTATTCAGGGGATACCATCATAGGGCCTAATCACATCAGCCACACTATCAGAGGCTCGTTCACCTGCGCATCTACCAATGTGATATATGCCATCATGTGCCAGCAATGCCCCTCTGCCATGTACATTGGCCAAACTGGACAGTCTCTACGTAAAAGAATGAATGGACACAAATCAGACGTCAAGAATTATAACATTCAAAAACCAGTTGGAGAACACTTCAATCTCTCTGGTCACTCGATCACAGACCTAAGAGTGGCTATCCTTCAACAAAAAAGCTTCAAAAACAGACTCCAACGAGAGACTGCTGAATTGGAATTAATTTGCAAACTGGATACAATTAACTTAGGCTTGAATAGAGACTGGGAATGGATGAGTCATTACACAAAGTAAAACTATTTCCCCATGGTATTTCTCCCCCCCACCCCACCCCCCACTGTTCCTCTGATATTCTTGTTAACTGCTGGTATTAGCCTACCTGCTTGTCACCATGGAAGGTTTTCCTCCTTTCCCCCCCTGCTGTGGGTGATGGCTTATCTTAAGTGATCACTCTCCTTACAGTGTGTATGATAAACCCATTGTTTCATGTTCTCTGTGTGTGTGTATATAAATCTCTCCTCTGTTTTTTCCACCAAATGCATCCGATGAAGTGAGCTGTAGCTCACGAAAGCTTATGCTCTAATAAATTTGTTAGTCTCTAAGGTGCCACAAGTACTCCTTTTCTCATTGGGGTGGTTTTTTTACGGCCCTGCAACTGCGCAGTTTCTGCGCACGAAGTGGCTTGGCAGCGTGTACCCCTCGGGAGTTACAGCACAGAAAGCTGCTTTACTGCGTAGAAACTTGCCAGTGTAGATAAAACCATATTGATTTTAAAGTGATGGTTTTATTCTGACAAACACTGTTAAAAAAGGATAGTGATTTGTACCTTGTGAAACCTACAGATCAAAACAATTTATAATCTTGACCATTTCAATTCTGGCTCCCCCCCTTTTCTTAGATATAATAACCCAACTGCATGGATACCTGAAGCACCTGATTACTTATTGTTTTCTTAACACCTCATTAACTTAGTGCAAGGGAGCATCTCAGGCATTCATGAGGTGTTAATGAGAGAAACAATAGGTGTATAGGATGAGAAAAAGTCAGAGCAGGGAAATGGCATGGGAACACACTGAGTCAGAGACAGGAGATTGCACCTGGCCTGCGAGAAAATGAAGCTGGTGCTGGTTTCATTGTGTGCCTAGGCAGATCCAGTTGAATACAATAATGCTGCTGTCAATTCCCCAATGACCTCCATCCCTAACTCATGCAGCATACTAGTTTCTGTAGCCATACCTTTGTCTACCCTATGCTATCTGCCACAAATTCACCTCTCCCATTCAGAGAAACATTTTTAGGTTCCAAAGTTAAACAGAAAAATCACTGCTTTGTTTATTTACCACTGTAATTGATAAATCAGTTTCATACCTTTGCTCATTGACCCAGTATTTACTCTTCAAACTGCAACAGAAAAGGAGATTATGAAGCGTTTCAGATCAAACTAAGGGTATGTCTACACAGCATTTTGAAGGAGCGAGAGCGAGCCTCCCAGCCTGGCTGACTGACTCAGGCTAGGAGGGCTTGCTCTCATACTCTAAAAACAGCTGTACAGACAGCCCCTTGAAGCTGCAGCTGGGGCTGGAGCTCAGGCTCTGAAGCCTAGGGAGAGGGACAGGCTTCAGAGCCCAAGGTTCAGCTCCTGTTGCATCTTCAAAGCTCTGTCTATTCAGCTATTTTTAGAGCATTTAGCAGAAGCTCCATTAGCCCCAGTCTGTTGACCAGTGCTGGGAGGCTTGTTCCAAAACGTTGCATACACATACTCTAAATGGCTTGCTCTGGCTCAGGTTAACATTAAGCATGTACTTAAGCACTCTGCTGAATTGAGGCCTCTATGGGCATACTGAGTGTTGATAACACTGAGATGGGGATTTATCATCAGGAGTCCATAAACTTTCTGGAGTGGGTTTTCTGTTTTTTTATTGCTGCCAAGGTTCATACCAGGATAAGGGCCAGAAGAGGAAAGAATTGAGACTGAAAGCATCTCCAGATTAAGCAGAGGTGAGCAAACGATTTGTAAGGTCACACACAGTGGTGCTGTTCTAGCTCTATCTTGAATCAACATCAAAATGGTTTATACCAACACATCACAAGAGTTCATGGTGTCTCCTAAGGAGGGCAGGTGCTAGTGAGAAAACAACACCTTAGGATAGTTAATCTCAAAGACATTTCAAGCAGTGCAGCGAGTATTGGAAAGAGAGCACAGACTGAACTCTGATCTTGGGGTATGTCTGTCCTCAATAAAAGACTTGTGGCATGACCGCAGCTGGGGCTCAAGCTCATGGGGCTCAGTCTGGGGCACTATAAAACTGCAGTGTAGATATTGGGCTCGGGCTGGAGACCCAGGCTCCAGCCTGAGCCTGAACAGCTACACTGCAGTTTTTAGCCTCAGAGCCTGAGCCCCATAAGCCCAATTCAGCTGACCCAGGCTCTGACACTCGGTGCCGCAGGTTTTTTATTGCAGTGTAGACATGTCCTTGGAGTCAGGTACTCTTGGATTATGTCTACACTGCAATGTAAGCCCAGAGTTAATAGAACTCAAGTTAGCAGACCCCAGGTTTGTTAACCTAGGGCTTAAGCGACTACACTCATTCATATCCCCAGGTTAGGAACTGTTGAACCCTGGGTCTCCAGCGTCTACATTACATTATGTGGGTCCACTTCCAACCACCCATATCCCAAGTCTTCCTAGTGCCCTCCCAAAATGTAACCACTCTACTCTACCCCTTTGTTTGGGGTGCAGTGTGGGAAAACTTGACTGTCCAGAGGACAAAAAAATTCAGCAGATGTCAAGAGAGCAAGCCCAGTGGGGCTGAGTCCACATTGCAAAGCAATAGGGCTTGAATCCCTAGATCCCAGCTTGACTCAGGCTTGGACCCTCCTGGGATCTGGGCAATACGATTTGTGTGTAGATGGAAAGGGGTGGGGAGGTTAGATTTGAGCTTGATTTTGAAAGGCTTACACTGCAGCGTATATGTACCCTTGAAGTCTAATCCCAGATCTGCCTCTATGGGCTTGTCCACACATAAAAGTTGTACTGCTCCGGCCATACAGGTATAGTTAAAGCAGTACAAGCTGCTTAGGGTGGATGCAGTTATATTGGTATAAAAGTGCTTATACTGGTGCAGTTTAATCCCACCCAGGAAGGATAGTAATCCTTATCTACCTCCCAGGCTGGTGAGGGTTAATGGCTGTACACTGTGAGCAAATAAAGTGCTATGTCATATTACTGCTACTGAGGATATCACAAATGTGTATTCTATGAGGAATGTGACAAGCAAATAGAAACCTCTCAGAGAGAATGACTCCTACCTTTCTCTGATCAGGCTGGGATAAGTTTTCACCAGGAAATCAGAAATGTTTCTGTGAGTGAGATCTTGAAGAATTTCTGTGCTGCGCTGCACTCTCTGGGAGGCAAAGAAAATTCAACCAGTTACAGCAAACCAACCAGTTACAGTCCCTAAGCCCATCAAATGAGTGTTTGTCTGGAAAAACCACACCGTTAGTTTTAGTTCACAGGATCTCACCTGAAAGTAACTTTTATCTAGCTTTGATTTGTATGGATTCCCAACACCACTGAAACCAAAAAGTTCCACCTGGGTTTGAGTCAACTCTGTGCTTCACTGGTGTTTGAGGGGAAATCATGTGAAAGTTCCACAGAAGTCTGCAAGGCTTGAAACAAGCCATCCTGGATTCACTCTGAAACTTTACATGCTTGCTAATTCTATCTAGTCATCCAGAATCCAGGCTCAGAGCAGGGGAAAATGTATTTCCATCTCTTCCATACCCAATGCAGTGCTGTTTACTAAATGATTCACACACACATATTTTGCTTGATAAGCACTTTCTTCCCTACAAGTGAGCTGTAGCTCACAAAAGCTTATGCTCAAATAAATTTGTTAGTCTCTAAGGTGCCACAAATACTCCTTTTCTTTTTGCTGATACAGACTAACATGGCTGCTACTCTGAAACCTACAAATACAGGTAGTGTAGTTTATTTATCACATAACCTCATCTCCCAACTGACTGGGGTTGCTTTAGAGGTTGCACGGTACCTGTGGGGGAGGAAGGCCTCCAGCTCCCGCCGGGCATTCCGGGAGCATAGTAAGCTTCTTGTGAGTGCTGCAGTTGCAGGAGGGAGAAGGGTCGTCAGGGCTCCATTTGTGGGTCAGAAACAGGTTGGTTACGTTCGGAGGAATAGGTGGTATACTCCAGGCAGTTGACATATTATTGCATGGGTAGTCCCTGTACAGAGGAACACAGTGTGTTTTAACAGCGCCATCATATAGCTCACCAGAGATCATAAACACATGAAAAAATGCCACTGTAGTTGAGATGTTTGCTCCTTTTGCACTCCTCCCCCGCAGTGTGTCATTACCAATGAGAAGAGTGTCTCCCAGTCAGAGAACCTCAGAGTGCTTGATAAACACCCGTGACTCAAACACCACATCTGTGAGGTTATTGTCTCCATTTTGCAGATGGGAAACTGAGGAACAGTGAGGTTAAGTGATTTGCCCATTGACACACATTAAGTCCGTGGCAGAACCAAGACTTTAACCAGGTTCTCCTAGCTCTCTATACTAGGAGACTGTACCTTCCATCCATCCTCAATGCTTAGAGCTTCATCTTGTTCTCACTTAGGCCATACCTACACTAGAGGGACCATGGTGGCTTAACCACTGCCCTGTGGCTAGGCAGCCTACAGCAGCAGAACGGGGAGGAACACCAACTCCCCAAGGGATGGTGATTTCTTCTTCAAGAGAGAATATCCAATGACTTACCGAAGAGGCTCTTCCTTCATGCAGCGATTTCCAAATCCTGGCTTATTCAGGAAGGCATCAGTGAGGGAAACCATCTGCTCACTGCCAGGCTGCTCATTGCTAAGGAGATTGCACAAGATTTACTGTATAAAAACCTGTCAGACTACAGAAGAAGAATACACAAAGCTAGCTAGTGACAGCATCACACAGGTAGACACCAGTGGCGGATTAAAGATTTTGCCGCCCCAGGCCCTGAAATAATTGCTGCCCCCTCCAGCGCACCTCTACTCCGCCTCCTCCCCTGAGCGCACCGCCTGGTCCTGATTCTCCCCGCTCCCTGCCAGTGCTTGTGTGCAAAACAGCTTCGCGAAGGAGGGAGAAGAGGGGGGAACGCGGTGCGCTCAGGAGAGGAGATGAGACCGGGGCGGGAATTTGGGGAAGGGAACCAATAGGGGCAGGGAGGGGGTGGGGAATGGGTGGAGTTGGGGCGGGGGGCGCGAACCAGTGCCAGGGGAAGCAGCCTCTGGCTGCTATTATAAATGTGCTGCCCCTGCAAATTTGTCGGCGTAGGCATTAATACGCCACTGGTAGACACGTAGCTTCTTCTAGGCAGACTCCCCTTAGATGCTGATAATCTAGTCTCTTTAATAGGATATGGTACACAAACCTTAGAAAGATTCCAAGAGGGCTTAAAGGTCAAAGAAATGGCCATTTTTTCCTGAGACCAAACCACCAATTTTAACACTTAATACAAATACACACTCCCCTTTGTAAGCTTGGAATCATCGCACTCATGAGTGAACGCTGATCTTCATCTCAGACCCACCCAGAATAAACTGTCATACTGGAACTCAGCAAACACAGAGAAATCATAAGACAAGTATCACATTCCCTTTTTTTAATAGGATGAGGCCAAAGAAAGAATTCTAACCATGTCAACAAAGTATCTAACAACAGTAGTGCACTGTTGGTGCCAGGTGCTACATACCAGTGATTTTCAAACTGTGCTCCACACACCACTAGGGGATCAGTTAAGCTACTTTGTACAAACGCCTCACAATCATTACAGCCTTCAAGTGAGGATGCTTTCTGATGGTTATAGTCCAGCCTAGGACTCTTATGGTTAAAAGAAACATTTTTCACCTGATAAACTAAAACCAAAAGTGTTTCTTTGCACCCCGCAAGATGCATGCTTTATATCTTTGCCAAATGTTTCTTTGGTGTAAATTCAATTGTGATCATATTTGTGGACAGCACAAAGGGTAGTAAATACATAGGAAGTCACAGGCAAACTGCCAAGTGACCTAGAGGTTCGGCAGGTAATGAACAGAGTTTGAGTACTGACAAAGGTAAAATCTTATGCCCAGAAAATGGAAAGCAGCAGCTGCCAAAGTGGGAGGGACACAGCCAAGCAGCAGCACCCCTCACATCAAAGCAAGTTTACTTTCATCTTCTCTTTAGTATTGTCCAAGTAGAAAAGGAGTACTTGTGGCACCTTAGAGACTAACAAATTTATTTGAGCATAAGCTTTCATGAGCTACAGCTCACTTCATTGGATGAAGTGAGCTGTAGCTCATGAAAGCTTATGCTCAAATAAATTTGTTAGTCTCTAAGGTGCCACAAGTACTCCTTTTCTTTTTGTGAATACAGACTAACACGGCTGCTACTCTGAAAATTGTCCAAATAGTACATATAACTAAGTATAACAACCCCAACCATACGTCATCTGCAGGTTTTGAAGCTGCAACCCTCAGCACCAAAGCACAGATCTACCACTGGAGCTAAAGGAACAACTCCATAACCTGTTGGAAGTTGTTGGCTTTAGTACTCTAATTGGACCAGATACTAGAGGGGAACAGGACACTTTAAACACAAACACTAGATTTGGCACATGGAGGTTGGGAGATAGGCCATTCACAATATGAAAACATTTGAGAACCATTCTTTTGCAGTAAGACAATAGACACAATGGGCTGGATTCTCCACTCATGTTAATTTCATGTTAATTAACTATTCTGGGATGAGTGAGAGGGGAATAAGGCCCATGAAGCAGCAGATGTAACCCAGCAGTCCTAAATGATAAGGAGGAAAGGGGATGGGAGATCTAGTTTAAAAAACGATTCCTCTGACCTGAAGAAAGTAATCTGGTGTCCATAGATCCAAGGATGTAGTATTAAGCTGGGATATTCTCCAAACGGAGGGATAACAACTGTAAGTATTAGAGCTAACAACACAAAAGTAGCTGGGAGAACAATCTGCAGGGAATAGGAAAAACATTATAATGTGCAATAACATTTGTGTACAGCTCAGAACACATATACACAAAGGAGGGACAGCAAGAGCACATGGATCAGTCCTACTTCTGTTCTCAGGCACCACCATTTCATTCCCAGCACTACCAGCAACCAGAGCTGCCATAGCGCTGGTTTTTACCAACATGGACTATATCAGGGACAGTCTCAATCAAAGCAAAACATTTTGGAGGAGGCAAATTGCAGAGAGAGAGCCTATAGTGTGTGTATATGTGCTTGAATGTCAGATGCAGAACAGCTGGGATATTAATTGGAACAGCCTTCACAAGGACATTGGCACCTGTCATTATCACCACCCTTGCTTTTGATGGAGGTATCCCTGTGGCCACTAGTGCTGAGGACTCTTTAGGGAAGACTCAGTGACAGTGATGAAGGAACGAGTGGTACCTGAGCAAGGAAGTCCTTACAGCTACGGGTAGCATGGTGGAACCGTTTGATGAGCAGTGCTTTGATTTGCTGATGGACAAGCTGAGAACCTTTATTCTGCCGGGACCCTTTGCCTTCGTTCCCATCCCCTGTTCGGCCTGCAGGTGTTCGAGAGGCTCCATTGGTCGCCAAAGGGGGTTGTTCAGCCTTCTGTTTTTGCTCAATGCAGGTTTTTCTGAGAGTGAAGCCATTTTCTTGAACACCTCCTAAGTTTTGGGAATTGAAGTGATCATGTGCATTACTCCCTAGGAGGAGGGGCTGAGAGGCTATTTCAACCTTGTTCATCATTGCTGGGTAAGCTTCTTTAGAAGTTTAGCCCCGATGGAAGCAGATATTCCCAAACCTATATATTCCTGTCAGCTACATTGTTTTGCATTACAACCATTGCAATGCTGCTCCATCAACTGGTACCAGGCAGGCTGGTTACTGCAGCCTTAATCCTCTATTCCATTCCCTTTTTTCAACACTATGGGTGAGTTAATCAAGTCTGTGGTGAACATACTGATAGACAGCAGAGTGCTGGATGCCAAAACCACTTATATTTTAGAGACTTGAGGATGGATTTTGATGTATATGGTTAAGGATCTGATCCAGCAAAAATGGAAATCTGACTTCTATTGACTTCTCAGATAATGGATCAAACCCCAAATCACCATCACTTGCTGATCAGCTATGTAATAAAAAGAAAGACATATGGGACTGGAAGCTATTATTCTCGTTCTTAATAGGCTATCAGAATGCCCAAGTAAAGAGCATCAGACACTGAATATCATGGATATCTACCTGCATTCTGTGATCCAGGATCAGCATCTGCTGTGACCTTCAGGAAAACCTGCCAAAGACATGCACACCTCTTGGTTAGCAATACCTTTGGAGTCATCCTGCTTGTGAGCCACTAGACATCATCCTCTAAAATGACATTTGCAAATAACTCTGGGTACTGCTGCTAACTACAGAATCAAAGATCCGCTAGCATTTGGTTGGGAAGCAAAAAGGTGTGGGGAAGCAGAGAAACAGAGATAAAAAGAGAGGAACATTTGAGGCTAACAAGTCATGGTCCATTTATAAACAGATCTGATGGGCATCCAGGTTTGAATTATTTCTGAATTCCCGTCTCTAAAGATCTGCTGTGTGTGTAACAATGGACATTACTGGGTTTTGCTAGGTTTGAGGGGATTACTATGTCTTCATGTTTTGGAACTCAAGATCTCCCAAAAGGATTTCTGGAAGGACTGACAAATATTTCAAAGCATCCATTACCTCTTCAAGTGGAGTGTCCGAAATCCCAAAACTGCTGAGTCCCAGGTCAGCTAGGGTTTCTTCCAATTCTCTGAAGAGACTGGCGTAAGCTCGCTGTTTAAAGTCTTTACTGGGCAAAAGGTAGATGAGTTCCTGACCAATACTTTCAATTAACTTTGCTTCTGGAACATGATGATGAATCAATTCTGTAAGGTCATTCACATCCCCTGTAAAGAGTCAGAACAGTGTTCAGAAAATGAATATTTAAGGATCCTGGGAATGCTTCCAAAGGCTGTGCTGATATAAGATGGGAAGGACTCACACATATCTCTGTTAATATTCTACTAGACTGGGCTGGATCCTGGTCAGTTATGACTTTTGAACGGTCTAGCAGGAAATGATTTAAGGCCCATCAGCACCATGATTGACTTTCAGAAGCATCTACTAAAGTGCTCCCAAGAGTGAGAAAAAATGAAGAGGTGCTCACAGAAAAATTCTGTTTGCTGCACTTTAAATATGTTTCTCCTTTTTTGATTGAATCACACATTGTAATACACAGGAGTTTGAAACTATTAGTCTACAGTCAAGGAAGACCCAAGCTTCCACTTTATGGTCTGAGCCCAAGATCTTATAAGATGTCTCAGACAGGCGGTTTGTCACAGAAAGGTAAGCAAAACCACCAAGAAGCCTTAGCGATTTCTAAGTGACAGTAAAATACACGCACCTGAGACAATGCTGAAAAAGGGAATCTCAAAAGCAGGGTTCTCTAAGACTTAAGTGGCAGTACACTAAGAGAAACAGCCATGTTTCAGAAGAATAGGCCTTGGACAAGGTGAATGATCCCAATTCTTACCATCCAGTTCTTGCTCGGGACCTTCCACTTTATCTTTAGGTGCACACCTGGAACAGGAACATGAGCACTGAGATCCACAGCTAGGGGAGTGCTAGTACAGATAAGTAAGAAAGAGGATATTAAGTGCTTCAGATGCATATAATGCATGCAAACTAGTGTGTAAGAGTGTTATCATCAGAATTGTTGCATCAGCCTTTACACAGTTTCAGGGCAGTAAGAAATTTGTCTTAGCTGGAACATCTTGAACATATCATACTCAGACTTGCAGTCTGAGGACTAGCATAAAAGACATACAAAAATTAAATTTGACACAAGCATTGCATCAGACCACCATGCATGTGGTAACCACATGGAAATCTAAATTACGTGCATTTACTTGGGGAAGTTAATGAACAATGGCCATACATACAAACACTATGATGTCAGTGGGGTTTAGAAACTGGGACCTACAGGATCAAAACAATCCAGATCCCTCTTATCTGAGTTGCCGGAGAACTGCTTTTGCCAGGACTAAGTGGCAGGCTGCCATAGTTCCTGAGCTACCTGCTGTAGGAAGACATGATCACATCTAGTGTATTGCAGAAGGACTCATGCTTGGACAAGTGAGGCTCCACAGGGAGATGTTCAATGTAAGTGGGGTGGGGGGAGATTTTCAGATAGGCATCAGCCTCCAGAGCTGGCTACCCAATTGCCATTTGTGCCTTTGAAAAGCCCTCTGCCCTAAGGCATATACATTCATAAAATTGGAAACGCTCTGTTAAGAGGTGAATATTTAAATCCCCAAATAGTCCTCTAATTTCATGTTCTCATTGCCTTATTCCCGAGGACACACCATTTACTGTACAGTCACCTTTGTCCACAGCAACAAACAGCAGCTACTCAGGTTCTGATCTGTTGCAGTGAATGAATATTTGAAGACTGCTTGTGCAACAAGGGAGAAGAGAACTTACTGAACCCCATTCTCCTCCCCCTTGGGTGTTTTTCATCTGGCGAACCAAGGTGAGATAGAAGCCAGATCCAAAGCAGTTCTTTAGGAAGACAGGAGAGCCTGAGCAGAACAATTTTCCTTGGGAAATGATGGCCACCCGGTCTCCAAGGATGTCTGCCTCATCCATGTGATGCGTAGAGAGGATGATGGTTCTACCTAGGAGAAGGAATACAGAGGTGCTCTGCAAGTTACTGTTCCTTCAGTACAATCAGGGCTGTATGTGGATTACAGGGATTAATACAGAACTTCTGAAAGACATTCTCAGGAGTAAGAGCCAAAGATTTCATCACAAGTTGATCCTATAGGGTTGGGCCTTATTCATGGCAAATAGTGGAGATGCAGGCAAGATGGCAAGTGAGCAAATTAAAAACAAAGAGCTGCACAAGTGACAGATGCTCCCACATGAGCAGGCAAACTCCCAGTGAGCATGCGACACCCATAACAGCGCCATCACCTTCATCCCAGGATGACTTTGCAGAACATCTGTTACATAACTGAACACGTCTCGATAGTTTAACACATATTAGCTTGAGCATCCATAAAAGGAGAAGCTGACAAGGAACTAGGGGCTGGCTACAGGGTAGGAAGAAGTACTGACCAAGAATTAAAAGCTTGGCAAAGGTATATAAATAAATACAATTTTTGAGATGATTCCACTGCCATTACTCACACTGAATGGAGCTAGTCACAGAGTAAAGTACTACTCACAATGAATAAGAGTGACAGAATTGGGCCCATCAATGAGAACTCTCTCCAGCACTCATCCTCAGAAATGCACAGCTTCATTTTTTTTTTTAAATGGGAGTGAGGCATTTAACAGGTTCAGAAAGAAGCTGAAGCTATTCCTTACTGTAGCAGTTGTAAGTTCAAGCAGGCAAGATACCTAAACTTTTCCAAACCTGTTCGGCTCCTCTGAGGCCACATCTACACTACCCACCAGATCGGCAGGTAGTGATCGATCCCCGATCACTCTGCTGTCGACTCCGGAATTCCACCAGGGCGAGAGGCAGAAGCGGAGTCGACTGGGGAGTGGTGGCCATCGATCCCGCGCTGCGAGGATGTGAAGTAAGTGATTCTAAGTCGATCTAAGATAAGTCGACTTCAGCTATGCTATTCTTGTATGAAATAAATTAGATCATTTGCCTAGTATGACTCTACTCTGTGTGAGTTAGATTAGCAGTTTAGTCTGCTCTCTCCATGTAACATTAAGTTGCTATTTCATATCTCTAGCTTTTCTGACCTCTGCAGTAACCCCCCAGGTCATGAGACAAGTGGCTTATGTGAATTTAACACTTGTGTAACCTGTTTGTGCATGTTCATACCCTTTACTTTAATGAAAGCTTATGCAACAGACATACTTATTTGTGAAAGGGCTTAAAAAGTGATTTCCTCTCTGGAGCGTGTTACCTGAGCGATACTTCAGTAGAAGATCCCAGATAGACCTCCTGGAATATGGATCTACTCCAGAGGTGGGCTCATCCAAGACGACCACCTTTGCTTCACCAACAAAGGCAATGGCAACAGATAGCTTTCTCTGCATGCCACCTAAAGAGTGCAAGGACACAACTGTGGGAGTGAAAAGGAAGAGCAGCACACATTGCAGCATGTGATGATAGATGACTGTTTGTGTCTGTTGGAGACAGACAAACTGGACCAGGTGAAATAAGAACTACTCTCACTCCTGAACCTTGGCCCAGAACTTGAACAAATACACACATTTTTGCAGTAGTTCCAAAAATTTAGCTTAATTTTTTCATTACTTTTCATTTTCATGCAGTGTCTGCATTTTCTGGTTCTGGCCTGGAGCCAAAGCAGGAAGTTCTAGAGATGGTCTAAGAAAGTTTGTTTTCATGATATTGTTGGCCCACGTTTGCAGTGGGGCAGAGATTAGTGAAGTATGAGAACTCCTGAGTACTTATCTAACCCAATCTGCAACTCTGGATAGTTATAGGTGTATCCATCACTACACCCACATGCTGCACGTCCTTGACACTGTACTACATACAGTTTTACCTTTTAAATGACATGAACAGCCCTTACAAAAATATTACATTATTCAAGGGTATTCACCCAGGACACTGAAGCAGCAGTATGGGAAGGTGTTGCATTTTGGACTATTACCACAGAATAGTGGTGGGGGTTGGGGTATGTTGTTAAGAGAACACATATTTTTGTATATAAATATATATTTTTATTCAGCATCATTAAAGTAAGTTTTATGCATCACAGGTACATTCACATCTGATGCCTTATGGACAAATTCTGCCACCCACACTGCTTGAGCAAACCCATTGAAATTCATGGGCTCCAATTCACTACTCAAGAAGTAAGGGACTACTTAGTGTGAATCATTGGCAGAATTTGTCCCCATGGAATTAAAATGGTGGTAGAACAAAAATGGTGCAGAAGATTTTGAGAATAAATCCTTGGGCACCTGACAAGTTTTGAGCCTCTTCATTTCTTTTATGGGGGAGGCCTATATCTTCCAGCATCATCTCCATCTCCAACACAGCTTCCTCTCGAGACCTCCCTTTCAGCTGGGAATAAAACAAGATGTGCTCTGCTACAGTGAGGCTGAGAAATCAGACAGAAAGACATGGAGACAGTTTAAATGAAGAACCAAGTTGCATGGTCCAACAGCAGTCAGTTCATTATAGCATTACCCCCTTTGAGGAGAGGAACTGGTTTGTCCCCTGCATGTGCCAACATTGGCTGGCCTGCAACTCCTCAGGATCACCCTGACCTTTCTTGCACTTGCTGCTTCTCTGCCTACCCACCTACCGTCTTTCCAAAATGGCACCCCCAACAATCAGCACAGCCTACTGCCGGGATTTTGAGGAACGGGGCCCTGGATTATTGTGTGCTTTGATTCTCATGTTAAGTCCCTCTCAAGCCCTACCACAATGCAGACAGTACCCATGTCAGGAACACTTATTTCCCTGAGTAATAACTTTGGGTCCAGCCAATGGAAGTAGGGGATTCCCAGATGACCCATGCCTGCCAATAGTGGGGGGCGAGGGGGGCAATAAAATGTGGGCAGCCGGCGGCTTCAGTGTTACTGAGCATGCTCAGTCCATGTGAGCATTATCAGTACAAACCAAGCAACAAATCTGGGGGAGAGGGGGGCATATGACCTGCATGCCCTCCACTCCCCCATGTGTCTCCTCTTGGGGATTATACAAAGGGTAAAATAGTATCTGTCCGTCAGAAATACTGACAGGAGAAGAAGGAAGGAGGATTCTGTCTGAGTTACATGCACTGCCAGAAGAGCACAGAGAAACAACATGGGCTTTGGGGACATCCCAAACATCCAGACAGGGTGGTAGGGGCTCAGTTCTTGAGTATGGCATCAGATGGCACTTACTGATTAAACAAGATGTTGTACTGAGGACACATGCCTAAACTCTGCCGAATCGAGTCCATATGCATCTGGATGTCCTTGCCACCAACCAGGACAGTTCCAGATGTGGGTGGGAACAAGCCTGTTAGGATTGACCTGGTCAAACAGCACAAGAAAAAAAAGCAAATGGACAGTCCTTAGGTTTCAAATATGCAGAGACACTTCTCTCATGGGCCACTAGGTGGCACATGATGACTTCTTAGTCCAGTGGTTGCTGAAACACAATCCCACTGGGAAGCATGGACACATCTAAATCTTGTCCTAATAAAATACACAAGTGAGACCCTGGACATGTGTACAGTAACTCTGCTAGTGTGTGGTTCTGGGTTTGGTATCAATTGTCTATATGGTCCTCACTTAGGCTAGAAAACTGACTCCAAACTTGGTTTGCACAAAAGTTTGATCTGGTTCTTGTTGGCTGGCCAAACGGTGTTTAAGTCAAGTTAACCTGAACTTGTACTTTTCAAACCAGTTCACCAGGTAAGTTTCCCCAGCCCTGACTACACATGACCTAGAATGAGTCTCCCTGTGGCAGAGATCCAGAATAATGGTTCGAAGCCTTGAATGCAGTCACGTAACAGTGCTGTCCATGGGTTATACTAGAGCTACCCTGCCCTCCTGACCTGCACTCTGCTTTGCTGTAGACTGAAAGGAGTTGGAGACTGTATGGTAGATCACTAATGTGTGGATTTGGTATTACTTGCTGAGTACAAACAGAAAACACATGTAACCCCAGGCTTTTTAGGGCCACTTTAAATTGGATTGTCATGCATTTCATGCTCTCCCTTTTCTATAGTCAGCATGTCCCTACATGGGGACAGCCTGCCCTTATGTGCTAGTTGCAGAGGTGGTAGCTAAGAAAGAGAGAAGCTAGGAGAATGGAGAGATCAGCCTGCTGATCTACAGAACTTAGGGTCAGAGCAGTAGGGCAATGCCCTGGATTTACACAGCCAGAGCTTCTTCTAACACTTACATGGTGGTTGTCTTTCCAGCTCCATTGTGGCCGAGGAGGGCTGTGATTTGGCCCTCATAGAAAGTAACATTCATGCCATCCACTGCTGGCTTGGGCCTGCCTGCAAAAATCTTCACCAGGTTCTCCGCACACACACCCGGGATCAGGTCTGGAGGCTCAGGTTCAAAAAAGGTGTTTACTTGAAAGGCAAGAAATCAAGAATGAAAAGGGAGTTAGAGCCACACTCTGGCCACAGCTCTCAGCACATCATTGCTTACAGCAGCACAATTACAGTGTAAACTACAGCACAAAGTCCCAGGGGCCCAGTTGTCCCCTCATACCAGTTTTGAACTGGGGTAGATTTATTAACATCCATAGAGTTATTCCTTATTTACCTGGGTAAATGAGAGGATTTGTGGAGACACAACTCACTCAGACAGATGAAGGTGATTGTGTTTTGTGTTTGTTCATATGTGACAGAAAGACATTGTTTAGGTTTCATTGTCTGTTTGTGTGCCGAGAGATTAAACCAGCCTGGAGATGGAGCTATATTTCCAGCTAAGCCAGTCAAGTCATCAGCCCAGATGCGCCTTTTCTTTTATTTACTAGGCTGTTAAAATTTTTTTTATTAAAGTTAATGTTTAAAATCAAATTTACACAAGTTAAGAGGGAAGGTACTGTACATCTGGGGTCGGGCTTGGGTTATGGGGGATTGCAAGTATTGGTTATAACTTATCCACTGACGCTTTAAAAACTCCTACACCCCAATCTGGATCTATGCTGGTTGTGATATGTAGGTACCTTGTCAACCTTTAATAACACTCCCTTTTAATCCTAGTGGGGTGAAATTCACCCTGGGCAGAGGGCCAGCCCAAGATCTAGGCACCACTTAAGATGAGCTCTGCACGGGGTGAATTTCCTCGAAGGATCACAAAAGCATAATTTTAAACTTCACTATCAAGTTCTAGGCAAAGACTGTCTGAAGGAAATTACACATGAAGACAAATTATAGGAGTTGAGAATATTTATGCTACAGACCCTGTGCACTTCTATTTACATAATGCACTTAAGGATTTGCAGGGAGGGTTATTCTGCAATTGTGGTTTACTTCACTTTTCAGCCCCCAGAAGGGCTGTACTGAGGTGCAGTCCAGGCTGCCTGGGTGTGGCCAATCCTGTTGGTGAACCCCGCGGGTCTCCATCAGCAACTCCCATGGGTCTGCCATTCTAAATAAAGCTAGCAGAGAAGCCCCAAGTGGCAGGATGGGTCTATTGGGCACCGCAGAACAGCTACAATCACAGGACTGGACTGTGCAGCTTTGTAATACAAGACACAGCAGGCCATTTCTTTGGGTCTTGCACCACGAGGGAGTCGAGGGCTCTCAGCACTTCACTGGATTGGGCCCAAACACCCTGGTGTACCTGATGCGTGTTTGAATGCTAAAACAGGAGCATGCGCACACAGATTCCAGCAGCCTGACTCTTCTTGATCTGCATGGAACATTGGTCAAGTTCTCACCCCAAGTCTTACATTTGACATGAGTTCATTTCTCGTTTGCCTGTAAAACTTCTGGACTCAGGCTAATGCATGTGTTGTGAGGATCTATCGCCAAACTCTGCACCTAAGTCCCCTTTTTTGTGGCCATCCTGACTCCTCTGCTCTGCTGGCTTTTGTGGGGATAAGGACTGGTCATTCTCCTGACTCTACAGGTGGATGTTGATAACATTGTGTTGTTTGTTGGGAATGTAGATGAGGGCTTAGTGCAAACTGCCTGAAGTTCACCAGCTAGGGCAGATTTATCTCATGCCAGTCATTAGACTGTGCTCTGCTGTCTTGCACTGGATTGGCTTATTGCTAGTTCATCTATCCTTTGCACCACTGTCCAACTCCAGTTACACCCACTCATGCCAGCTCTGAATCCCATTGTGAGTGCCCCTGCCCCCCCTACTGGTAAGTAGGGCTTTGAATTGAACTCTGGGATTGTTTTATTGTGTACCGTTCACACACACCAGTTACTATGTAGCTGGCTGAAGACCTCATGCCAAAAATGGGGAATGCAGGCTGTTCCCTTTAGTGACAGGCAAAGCCCCTGCTACTGCAGTTTCAGAGTTGCTGGAACTTGGGAGCTGATGAGCAAAGCAAAGCAAAGCAAAGATAAAGAGGTGCTAGAAGCAGATTTGCTAAAATGACCTTTGCCCCTTGCCCGGCTCCTTCCTTTTGAAGCACTGTCCTGTTTCCATTCACCCTGAATGCAGGTCATCAATACCTACACGAGGATGAGCTCTCATGACCCCAGTTTTACCTCTAGCTTTTCAAGAGAGTCTGAGAGCTGAGACTTTAGCTGTCTGTGGTGGTGGAATCTGCTGTGCAATCACCAGCTTGCTGCCATGAATTCCTCTGGGGACCACATGCAAAAGGCTCATCTGTCTCCCCACAGAAGGCGGTACTGGCCCTTGAATACCAACTAGGTCATATTCAGGAATGTTTAGATGGGAGCTAATGTCAGCATCACACCATAGAGACAGAACAATTCACATATATCCCTTTGGAACCAGCCATTCCCCTACATACACAGGACCTGCTGCAGGATGGGTTTTGGGAGAATTTGTTGCCTTTATCTTAGCTCATCCCTCTCAAGTCTTGGTATTAAAGTTATGGCCACAATTTAACCCTAGCAAGCCAGCATGTGTCCCCCTCAGGTGTCACTTAGCAAGGGTACTAACATGCTGTAAGAACAGACAGTATGGGTTTCCACTGAAAGAGACCCAGCTGTAGAGCCTTTATGGTAGAACACTCTCCTCCAGAGGTAGACAGAGCAGCCCAAAGGGTAAGTGGCTGTGGACCGCAAGGGAGCAACAGTGCAGTGGCTAGGAAACTCCTGAGAAAGTTCTTGAGGCAGAGCACCTGTGGAGTCCCTGGCAGAAATTAAATCTGCACCCCAGTGGAGGGCTGCCAGCAGCAGTACCATTGCCCGCCCTCCTGGGACAGCACTGGCTTGGTGGCAGATCGGAGCTAACCAGCACAGGATAGGCTATACAACCCATCACTGCTGGTTTGTGGGCAGCTCTGTGCTTTCTCAGAAATAAGGGCTCAGGTCTATGCTCCAACATGGAGTGCTGCTCTTGTTTCTCACATGTACACAATTCTGGTCTTCTGCGAAGTACCTGGGGGTTAAAATGTTTCTCACAAAGTGTCATGGTTACTCAGGTTGCTCTCTCTCTCTCTCTCCTTACTAGTCATTTCATCTTTGTCCTTTGCCTCTGCCTTAGGCTTCCCCTGCTTGGCGTGCTCTTTTTTTCTTTTGTGTTTACATTTGGATTCTTTACCATCCTTCTCCCTCTGGTTGACACTCTGTTCTTCCAGCTTTTCAGGCTCCTCTGCTTCGTCCCTCATGTTTGCAGTCTTTTCCTCTCCTGAGGCCTTCCAGGCTGGACTGCCTTCTTTCCTCGGACTTTTTTCTACATTAACCAAAAGTTAATTTAATGATTACCATCATCTCTAGAGATGTATTGGGAGAAGTGAGATAGTAATAAATTACAACAGCACTTAGCTTTTAACATTATTCATCATCAAAGCCCTTCAGTGACATTAGGAACATAGCAATTGCACTCTGACCTATCAGATTAATGATCCACCTAGTCTAATATCCTCTCTTCCAAGTACTTAAGACCAGGTACTACAGAGGCAAGACTGACATCTTTTCAATTCCATGGTGGAAGTTTCTTCCTAATCCCAGGTGCTTAATGGGCTGGTTTATGTCCTAAAGCATAAGGTCTGATATGCGCTGACTGTGTTGGTAACTGCAGACTATATTCTTCACAAACCCCTCCCTGTTAGATCCCTATTTTGCAGCTT
Source organism: Dermochelys coriacea (assembly GCF_009764565.3). Classification (NCBI taxonomy): domain Eukaryota; kingdom Metazoa; phylum Chordata; order Testudines; family Dermochelyidae; genus Dermochelys; species Dermochelys coriacea. Next base: position 74,273,525 of record NC_050075.1, on the reverse strand, counting down.
GGGATCCGGAGGTTAAGTGACGTAACCAAGGGCAGAGTGAAAGAGTTAGCATGCAGTTCCCAATCATGTGCTTCAATCATACCTCTAGGAAGGAAAGCAGCTACATGAATTTATGTGGAGGGGGGGACAAGGGAAGCAAGAACAGTGTGTCCTCTGATGAGTTTTTTCCCCCCACAATGTAGCTAGAAGCAGAGGTTCACTGTTTTGCAATACATTGAAATGATCTGGAACTATCAGTCTATACCTAAAGTTTCATTATATCAGACTTTAGTCTTGCCCAATCCTGTTCCGATTAAAGGCAATGGAAAAACTTTAACGGAGTTGAGTGGTACACAATTAGACCCCATAAGCAGGTTTCACAGTAGCTGGAAGCGTACCTCCCAGCCCAGGTAAACAGTCTTGTGCTAACTCTGCACACTAAAAATAGCAGTGTGGACGTTGTGGCATGGGTGGTGGCTTGGGCTAGCCACCGAATACAAGTCCGCCTGACCCATTGGGTCTGAGCTCAGATGACTAGCACAGACTGCTGCCATGCTGCAATGTCCACACTGCTATTTTTAGGGTGCTAGCCCGAGCGCAGCTATCTCAGGCCTGTGTGCCCATGCTGGGAGGCACGCTCCTGGCTGCAGTAGAGACATACCCTAAGCAACATAATTACCATGGGAATACACTGGTACAACTACTTAGTTTTAAAATGTATCAGATTGATTTAGCATTTTAGGGCTTGTCTACACTTACAACACTGCAGTACTTCATTGAAGATGCTACCCACGCAATGGGTGGGCTTCTACTGTTGGTGTAGGTATGTCATGTCCCTGAGAAGTGGAAGCTAGGTTGATGGGAGAATTCTCCAACGGGTGCTTTCTACACTGGGGTGAGGTCGGTTTAACTGCATCACTCAGCAGTGTGGATTTTTCCTAATTTCCTATTGTAAACCAGGCTTCTGGCTATGTCTACACTTGGAGCTAGAGGTGTGATTCTTAGCTCAAATACACATTCACACCAGCTCTCATCAAGCTAGTGAGCAAAAAATAGTGTAGCTGCAGTAGCACTGGCAGTAGTGACTTAGCTGCTCTCAGCACAACCCTACCTGGATCCTGTGGGTGCATATTTTGGGCAGCTAGACCATGCTGCCACTTGCCACTGACCGTGTTACTCCAGTGACACTACTATTTTTAGTACGCTAGCTCGACAAGCACTAGCGTGAATATGTCTGCTCAAGCTAGAAATCACATCCCTAGCTCTAAGTGTAGACATAGCCTTATTTGCTCTTGGATTTCCTGGTGTTTTTTTTTCCCCCTCATGTTTTTCCCAGTGCATGACAGTTTCTCTAAAGGAAGAAAGATATAATTGTTAATTATAATTGTTGCCCTTGTGACCCAGATGTGGCAGGGGGTGGGGGAGAAGCTAATTTAATAAGATGAAGAACTAAAGGACCCTAGTCCTTCAAATAGATGAACTATTATGTGCTTCCCATGGAGGGATTCCTCAGAGATCTAAGATCTTTTCAGTTTTACCTTCTCTAAAAAAAGAGGAGGGGGTGAGTTATGACAGATCGAATTCTTGTGATCCAGTAGGGGCCTGTCCTAAGGTTACCTGAGATAATATCCTTTCCCTCTAGCCAAGAGCAGCACTAGGTTCTCCAGATTACTACGTGTAATTCATCATCCATAATTATGATGTGTCAAATTTTAAAAATAATTTTGATCCTGGAAAACAACTGCTGCTTGGGGCAAATGCTCAGATTTCATTTAGGCAGTAACACTTCACTTGAACAATTTGAAAAGTGCTATAAAGAAACCTATACCAGAAGACTTTAGAGTTTACAGTCTAACACTCTCCTAGGCACACCTGGCAGAAAATACAGCACTTATGGGGCATTACGAACACTCTGAAAGTAAAAATATTTTTCTATTAGTATTGAGAGGCATCCCAAAGGCATGTGCTAAATGCTAAAACCCTCTAAGTGACTATGCTATAAGTGTGGAGTTTTCAAAAGAGCCAAAGGGAAATGCATGGCCCACCTCCTTTGAAAATCTCCTCCACACCTATATACAATGTAGTTAGTTCCCCTGCACCCAATGCCTCTTTAGCTGATGGGTGCAACGAAGCAGAGACAGAGAACGGACTCTAGCATCTTGGGTCGGAGGAGCGGGGGCCTGCTGGGAGCAGGACTTCAGGACAACACCATGTCTGGGAGACTGTGGTCCAAAGCCATTTTTGCTGTTGGCTATAAGCATGGCCTCCGAAACCAGAGGGAGCACACTGCCCTTCTGAAAATTGATGGAGTTTATGCCTATGATGTATCCATCTAGGATGTAAATTTATACTAAAAATAAAATTCAGAAATTGTTAAAAAAAAAAAATCCAGGCCAACCTTTGTAATTCTGAATTCCCCTCAGTGAGGCTAGTGGGAAAGCTGTTTATTCAGTTCAGAACATACCACAATGTAAATCCCCTTTAAGGAGAACAATGTTGCTGTTTCTTTCTTCTCAACCCCAACATGTGGGCAGACTGGGAGGGGGATTTCAGAATGTTTGCAGAGGAGATTAGACCCTACTAGTCTAGAAGCAACTTCTTGTGCCCAGACCCCTTGCAAACAGTCCATCAGAGCTGACGAGGGGTCATATTGTGATGAGTAGACTGACCATGCAAAAACAGGCAAAAAATGATTCCTTCATCTCTCTGCCTGTTACAGTAAAACCTCAGAGTTACGAACACCTTGGGAATGGAGATTGTTCGTAACTCTGAACAAAAGATTATGGTTGTTCTTTCAAAAGTTTACAACTGAACATTGACTTAATACCACTTTGAAACTTTACTATGCAGATGAAAAATGCAGCTTTTAACCATTTTAATTTTAATGAAATAAGCACAGAAGCAGTTTCCTTACCTTGTCAAATCTTTTTTTAAACTTTCCCTTAATTTTTTTAGTAGTTTGCATTTAACATAGAATTGTACTGTACAGTATTTGCGATTTCTTTTCTTTTTTTTTTTTTTGGTCTCTGCTGCCTGATTGCGTACTTCCAGTTCCAAATGAGGTGTGTGGTTCACCGGGCAGTTCGTAACTCTGGTATTCATAACTCTGAGGCTCTACTGTATTTCTATGAAAATACAATGAGCCAGATGCTGTTCTTAATTACACTAGCATCAATTAGGAATGCTTAGATAGGCATTCTCAAAATAGGCTATATATACATACATGTGTGCACATACACACAAAAGGGGCACAATTCTGATCTCACTCTAATATAAATCAGGAGTAGCTCCTTTGAAGTTAATAGTTACACTGATGACAAAGTAAATGGGAGAGACTCAGGTCTAGAGAGAGAAGGGTAACCCCAGTGTAAACACAGTGTAATTAAAATCAGTATCATATCCATTGTGACTCAAGTCACCAATATTCTGGGTTGGGTAATAACAGTTCATCAAATATCCTCATATGCATGAATTAGAGGGATGTGGCTCTGATGTTCCCAGCTAACCTATGCATGCTTTAAAAGCCCTCGGATGGAACAATGACTCATCCTCTAATAACTCTCTAATAATAGTGGGCCACTCAGAGTTCAAAGTCACCTGCTAAGATTCCCACTGTACATCTGTCCCTAATCTTTTCAGTGGCTCACATAATGAATGTACAATGTATTCACCTCTAAACGGATCAGTGGGTTTTGAAGTTATTTCCAAGCACGAGAATTTTCAAATAACTCACCATCAGCAGTTGCTGTTTTCTCAGCTTTTGGGTAGCCAGACCCAAACCAGTAAGACTCCTGCAAAGGGAAATACCAAGGCTGTGGTATCCCATACTCCCCTAAAACACAAACAAGTACAGTCCATACAGAGAGTCCACATTCTTCTATTGCCTGGAACTCAGGTATGCAACTTTCGTAATGTAAATATCAATACTTGGAGTTTCATTAGCAATCCTGTTCCAGCATATTAGAAGATCTAACAAAGCACAGCCACCTACTATGCTTCCAACAGAATAACCCCAGTTTCCAAATATTTTGGGAAAGGGAGGGGAAATAAACACATTATGTGTGTTCGGAACTAACTTTAATTTTCTAAAGCAAAATTTGGTTTAATTAAGGAATTTGGCTACCCCCTGCCTGGGGCTAGTTTGAATCCTTAAGACCAGGCACTAGCTGCCAAGAAATGTCCAATTCCAGCAGGTAGGCTCCTGACCCCAAGCAATGATTTCTTTTTGAAGTCCCCTTCAAAATTCTAGAGACTGAATGGGTGAAAAGCTCATCATGGATACAAAGATCGCACTGGGCCTGAATGCATAACAGGCATCAAAACTAAATTAAGAGGCAGCACAGGCCAAAATTTCAACATGCAGCTTTCCAGGAGAAACAACTAAGTGAGCTGTAGCTCATGAAAGCTTATGCTCAAATAAATTTGTTCGTCTCTAAGGTGCCACAAGTACTCCTTTTCTTTTTGCGAATACAGACTAACACGGCTGCTACTCTGAAACTAAAAAATGTGGTGAGATGGCAATTTACACTGGCTAAGAATCTGGTCCTCTATGTTTAAAGTCTTATTCTTTGTGAGCCTACCTACATAGTGTCTTCTGTCATTTATTCAAAATCAGCAGTAAGATTTGCAATAAACACTGCTGTGTAGTCTATTTCTGTGTGATAGTTACTAGAATGCCTTCTCATTTACACTTCATTTCTCTGGATTAGCTTTCTAATAAGGAAGCTCTAAACAAGAACTGGATGACCCCCCCAAGCTGTTTGGGTAATTTCCAGAGAAACTTTTTGCAAACAAGCAGTTTATTCCATCACTGCTTCAAACCTGATACAAGAACTTTGTAATGATTGTATTTATATAATTTCCACTTAAAATACTACCCCTAGGTTCTTAGAATTGACTTACTGTGCTCACATTAACTCACTCAATTCTCTGTCTTCTCACAGAAGCAGCCTTGTCTTCTTATGGGTTTAGTTAAACCTCCTTGAAGCTGGTGGATGTACAGCCACCTTTCATTCAGGGTAAGTGTAAAAAACAATTGAGCTCCTTTATGGAGCCAGATAGCTGAAGCAATAGGAGCCACCACCCAAACCACCCATACTTGGAAAGGCTTGAGAAAAAGCTGAACAATGCAGCCCAAGGGGTTTTCCTGGGGACGGATATAGAAAATGCATGGGCTGGGGCACTGATTGGTGGAACTGTATGTGTCTAAATGTGAGAGAAAAGCTGTGAGAAGCACACAGACACCACAGAAATAGAGAAGGAGCAGAAAGCCAAGGAGACAGCCAGAATAAACAGTGGGAGTGTGGCCCTGACAAAAGCCTAGAGCGCGCTTTTTGGGTAAACCATTGGTTAAAAAGAGGCTTGGAACTGTGAACAAAGAAGCTGTCTCCTGTTTGACTCCCGTGGTGTGCAGGGATATAGGACTACACGTTCTTTGTAATTAAACAGGACCACATGATCAATTTCTCCTCCTAATAGAATAACCCTCCACACTCTGAAGTTTGGCTAACCATTGCCACCTGCTTCAACAACAGGCAGTGGAGCTACAGTATGTATGCAGGAGCAGCAAATCCGTTCAAAGGCTTCCCCATCACTTCTACAGCTTTTAATGTAGTGTTTCAATCATGTTTAACATGAGGCTAAACAACTTTTTTTTTAGCTACAAGGAAATGCTTTTGCCCATTAAACACTCACTTCTTAATTTGTACCACGTTGCTAACATCACACCCAAGATTCTCTATAAAAACCTTAAAAAAACCCTTAGGGAATGTTCCTGACCATCTAGTCAGTGAGAAGAACCATTTTATCTCATGCTCCACAGGAATTATAACCACACCAGAAGAAACAGCTAACACAAAGGAGCCACAGCAGAGTAGTGAGTCAGGCCCTTGTAGTTTGTATTTTGTGCTTCAAAGTGCATTGTCAGTCTTAAACATTTTCACTAGAGCACGTCAAAATTTTTCAAATGAAAAAGAATTTTGATGAAAAATGGCATTTTATGAGCATAAAAATTTTGCGAAAATATCGTTTTATTAAATGTTCCCTTTTTTGACCAAAAACACCACAAAAATCTGTTTTCCTTTCTCCCCACCCTTTTCACTTGCAAAATGGAAAAAGGGGGGAAAAAGTGAGAAAAAGGAAATGCAAAAAACCAAAAATGGTTCCAGACTGGATTAGACCTGTGGTTCATCTGATCCGATATTCTGTGTCGGACAGAGACCAGCACCAGCTACATAAGAGGAAGATGCAAGAAGACAGGCAGATGTGGGGTAATCTTCCCCTCCCCCCATTAAAGTCCTATTCTATTCCCTAATAGTTAGAGATTAATTTAGGACAGTGTTATTTACAACCACTACCACATATGAATGGGAGATTGACATACCTGGAAAAACATTTTCAAGGTACCATGTGAGCATTCCATAGAGCAAAGCATCAAAAAGCATCATCTCAATGGAGAAGAAAAAACTGTATTCATCTCCCTCCAGAGGACTAGTCCTGATATTGTTCCACTGTAGCCCAACACCTTGCTCTTCATAGCGTGATAAGTATTCTGTACCGAATCCAAAAGCCACTGGAGAAAGCAAGCTCTGGAATAAAGGTGAAATAACAGGGATTCAGGCAAGGGGAAAGCCCACATCAATAAAAAAAATATTTTTTTGAGTTGAAGTATGAAACTTGGTTGTGCACAGGAATGATCAAGATTAACAGTAGGAAAGGGTTTTATTTTAAACACAAACTAAGGTACAGTAGGACTGGAAAATCAAGTATTTGGAAAAGAACACTGGGACATCTTTAATCTCAGGACTGGTGGCAGCTCTATGAAGGACTTAGACACAATGATCCAAATTTAACCCTGGCATAAACAGGTTTAGCTCCAATTGACTTCAGTGGAGCAGCATCTGGTCACATGAGGGTGTAACTCGTTTGTTATCTCTCCACATGGAGACTAATGGAAATGACTTTGGCAGTTTGAGCTCATTCAAAAAGTGTCTTGTCAGCCTCAGCAGAATGAAATATTTGTATGAAATAAAATGTAGGATGGTGGCTCAGGTCTCCTCTTCTTTACCAGGTGTACTGTACTCTCACATTGACAAGAGAGAGATGAAGGCACAAGAAATACCAAGATAAAGGAATTCTACGGTGTGCATGGAGTGCCAGTGTCTCTGCAGCAGAAGGGAAAATTCACAGAAGACCCAGCCTAAACAAAACCACAGCCCCCGCCCTTTTGGGGTTTCCAGTTGATTTACACAGTTCTTGTTCAACCAAACCAGCATAATCTTTGGCCATCATTTGCCATGATGCACTGCAACAGCTCAGCGAGAGGGGACACTGTGCTGCATCACAAAAGATGTAGCCTGGCACAGTCCATACAGAACGAGGGCCTGCGCCACTGCGATTGGATCTCTGAATCAAAATTTTCAGTTTTCAGGTGAAATTTTCCCAGTTTTTGATTTTTTACAAAACGTTGAAATTTTCCATGGGAAAAATCTCACACACACACCAGTCCAACCAGCTCTATTTCAGTCTGTGAAGCTCTAAACAAGCAACATAAACCCAAACACAACACAAAACACAGGGAAACTCTTGTTTTGCCAGTGTTTCCCATCCTGGTTTCTGTCAGCAAGGGCCCGATTCCCTTCTTTAACACCAGCGTTATTCCATCGACTTCAGCACCCTAAAATCCTATTAATGCTCCAGAGTTAAGGGCATTGAGCTTCTCACAGGATCAGGTCTTTGATCCAGTTTTATTGCCTTCATCTACAGAACCTGAAATGCTCTATCCCAGAGGTGGGAAAACTATTTAGCCCAAGGGCCACATCTGGGTATGGAAATTGTATGGTGGGCCATGAATGCTCATGAAATTGGGGGTTGGGGTGCGGGAGGGGGTGAGGACTCCAGTGGGGGTGCAGGCGGGGACTCCAGGCTGGGGCAGGAGGTTGGAGTGATGGGAGGGGGGCGGGAGGGAGTTGAGGGCTCCAGCTGGGGGTATGGTCTCTGGGGTGTGTCTGGGGATGAGAAGCTGGGGGTGCAGGAGGGTGCTCTGGGCTGGGACCAAGGGGCTTGGAGGGAGGGAGGGAGGGGGATCAGGGTTGGGGTAGGGGGTTGGGGCACGGGAGGGGGTCAAGGGTGCAGGCTCCAGGTGGCACTTACCTCAAGCAGCTCTTAGAAGTAGTGGTATGTCCCCCCTCCGGCTCCTATGCGGAGGCTCAGCCAGGCAGCTCAGTGCACTGCCCAGTCCGTAGGCACTGCTCCTGCAGCTCCCTTTCGCCATGGCTCCTGGCAAATGGGAACTGCGGGGGTGGTGCTTGGGGCGGAGGCAGCATGCCGAGCCCCCTGGCTGCCCCTATGCATAGGAGCCACAGGGGAGACATGCTGCTGCTTTCGGGAGCCATGGGGCAAGCCCCCGCTTGGGCACCGGAGCAGGGCAAACCCCAGACCCCACTCCCTGGCGGGAGCTTGAGGGCCAGATTAAAACATCTAAAGGGCTGGATGTGGCCCCCAGGCTGTAGTTTGCCAACCCCTATTCTGTCCTGTGCAGTTAGAGAGCCTGATCTACAGCAGAGTTAGAGTACCAGTCAAACCACTATGCCAACAATTGTAATACAGGTGGGATCACAATGTATTCTGCAAATCAAAGGAGTTTGCATTTGAGGTTCTGGATTTGGCCCATATCTAGTTTAAAGGGGACACTTTCAAGTCAATTTGAGCCCCAAATTTTATTTATATAAACACAAGCACTTTTTAAAGGTTGGCAAATGCTCACAGGGATACAAATGTTTGAATGAAAACAGCTTTCAGTGAGTTTAAAATCAGTTAAAAATCATGTTACAATAGCTCTGTCGCACTTGTGTTAAAATACAGTTGGCACATTTAAATCTAAAATCATTTTAAAATGATAATTTGCATCTTCACTACTTCCTTTGTTTACTTACATTTTGCACCTATTTGTTTCTAGCTGGTTGCACTTGCTGGCTCTCCTGCTGCAGCACACTGCAGCGAGGTACAGGTTGCAAACACTGCAGGGGCATGTCTACATCAAAAAGACTAGGTTTATTGAACTTTTTAAAAAAAGCCATATAAACCATTCTAATGACTATGGTTTGTCAGAGGCTTATTCCCCTAGATATCTAACTTCTCAGCCTAAATTACTTGATAGTGTCCCTCTGAGTCAGGAGTAACTCCACTGAAGTCAGTTGAGTTTCCCCAGTGCAAAACCAGCGTAAGGAGGGAGGATGGTGGTTCAGGTCTCTTCCTCTTTACCAGGTACTGTACTCTCAGTTACGTGCATGCTGACTAGAGAAACAGAGACAGGGGCACAAGAAAGTCAAGACAAAGGAATTATACAGTCAGAGAGAGCCTGAGGTCATAGATTTTCAAAGAGGGAGGCAAAAGGCGCCTTACTGCAATAATCTTCAGGTTAATAGTCATGCGGTCCTGCCAAGCAAAGCAGACGATGTGGGGAAGGTAGAGGGTGAAGTAGAGGACTCCGCTGCAGGCGGCTGCCAAGTTAGCTTTGGAGAAGAAGGTACTGAGCAAGAAACACTGCATTATGGTAGCTGTGGTGAACGTCAGCAGAAACAGGAGGAGGATGAGAGGATTGCTGTAGTGAAGCACCTTGCCACACTGTAACCAAAGAAAACCAAATGATTTTAGGTACACGGCTGTCTCACAAGCTAGCAGCAGAGCTCAGAACTACCGTTGGTACCAGAGTTATAATGGTTAATCAATTTAAACTACCCACTCTACATAATCTATTTAACCTCTGTCTCCAGGCATTTTTACAATTAAAAAAAAAATCACAGCTAAAGTAAGTCAGTGGTCTAATTTCATCCCTGCTCGCTGGCTTTGAGATACCTGGCATTGTTGCCAGTCTCACTGGTTTTCCAGTCCAGAGTTTTATTTGATGACTCTCTGTTGTCTTTGTTACAGACAAAAATCTGATGTTCTCCCTCTGCATTCCTCAAAGGAAAGTTCCCTGCAGACATTACAACCCTACAAATCCAAGTGAGACATGTCTGCATGGAAACCAATTCTGTTAAAATAAAATTGTCTGAACTATCAGAACAAATTCCCATTCTTCTCCCCGGGACCCCACACCGGAGAGAGGTTGTGGAGAAAGTTGGCTGACACACATTTAAAAAGAAAAGCTTGTAGGCAGATTATAAAGCACTATATTCTGCACTTGAATTACATTCACATTCCCAGAGCCTGTGAGGGCTGAAGAGGATGACTAAGATCTCCCAAAATCCTTTGTGTAGAAAGTAACCCACTGGATGAACTTGTGTTGACCTTTCTTCCTTAATGCTTTTGAATCTTTAATGTCCCCTCTCACTGAAGAGTGTGGTCTCAGCTGACTGTCAGCTTACTCCTAGAGGGAGAAGGGCTGTTTTGTTCCTTAAGAGCTGATCTCCACACAATTTTTGTACCAGTATAACTAGGCCAGCTAGAGGTGTGATTTTTTTTACCGATAGAGTTATACTGGTGCAACTCCATGCAGTTGTACTGGGATAGCTAGTCCAGGTCCCCCATGGGTAGTGGAACAATTATTTTGGTATAAATACATTTATAGTGGTATAACAACCTCCGCCCTAAGAAGCTTGTACCACTTTAACTATACCAGTACCCTGTGTGTGTAGACAAGCCTTAAGAGTGCAAATACACTGGGAGAGCTTATAAGGACAGGATTGATTAGAGAGAGCAGACTGAATTCTGACTCTGTATTCGTAACAATTCAGTGCAGTGGGGAAAATGTCAGGTAACTCTTCCCTGCCAGAGCAGCACCCATTAAGGAACCAATCATTCTAGCTCAGTTAAAGAAGAGTTATTCTATCATCTAGAAAAGGTTTGGGTGGCTTTAGAAATTGGGTCCAATTCTAACATAAGCCACTTTGAAAAAGCAGCAATTCTGAGACTAAGGAGCCAGGAGAGTTCTTGCCAGGGAGTGAGGGATAGATTAGGCTTGAGTCAGTCCCTGGTGCCTCTCTCCCCCATTTGTGATAGTATCCTAGTTTCAAAGCAGGCAAGCACAGCCTATGATAAATGACTCAGACAGTGAATGAAAAGATTAGAATTCCTCAGATTGAGATCTTCTACGTTTGAAGCAGTGATATTTATTGAAAGACTTGCCCTGTATACTGGAAATGCAACAAATGGAACATGACCTGTCAGTGTAATCAGGCCTGACGCATCCTCGTGCAGACAGTCTTACAATAAGTCTCATTAGTGAATTTATCTCGCTCTGTCTCTGCCAAGTGCTGATGCAGCCTGGAGGACTGCTTACAAGAATGATCATTCTACGTGCTAAAATCAGAGTAGGCCTCCAATGATTCTGGTCTCCTTATGTACAGCTATTGTTTCTTGATGGACAGCTAATATTAACAGTGCAAACATGAACTGCAGGTTTGGGGCTTTCTAAAGTCACTCCCAACTTAATCCTTACCGTAATTAGTGCTGTTAGGAGAGACACGCTCACAGACATCATGATGAAGCTGTCTAGGAACCAGGTGTACCAGATAACCCCATTAGTAACTCCCCGGTTCTTCATGGCTTCTTTCAGTCTCATTTCCTTCTCCAACACAATGCTCTTCACTATCATGGAGACTGAATAGATCCAAGCCAGTACCATGAAGATAGGGAAGGAGCGGTTCAGGGTGATCATGAAGCTACCCATGCAGGGAGAGAGGAGTGAGTGAAATGCAGGTAAAGCAGGCAAGGATTGGGATGAAAAGGAAGAAAGAAAGGGAAAAGGAAAGAGGTATAAAGAACTCTGAGTTTATTACGGCTGAGCATTTCAAAGGAACCTAAGGTTAGGCTTCTCTGAAAATCCCAGTCTAAGACTGTAGTAACCACTCTCAAAGAACTTTACAAACAATGAATTAAACTTTGCAGCCCCCATCCCCAGGGGCTAGGTGTTATTGACATTTTACACATCGGGAAACCGAGGCACACAGCAGTTATGAGACTTGACCAAGGCCACTGAGTCTGTGGCAAGGTAGAGATCTCACTCCACACCTCACTTTCTGAACACTATGCCATGCTGTAATTATTATAACTTGCAAAGAACGTTTTGAGACAGATGCTAATGGTAAGAAATCAGTCTCCCATGTGTTATATCTTTGAAATGTTTCCCCAAGTTTAAGTAGCAAATAAATCAATCAATATTAACTATTAAAAGCAGCCAGATGCTATGTTGCTATGCTGTATACAAAACATCATTCATGGAAGGTCTTGAGCCTGTCACAGATGGTCAGTGCTAGCAGTTAGCTAACAAAATCCGCACTACTTTGTCAGACAGCTGGAGGGCTCCCTCTCTCTGTTAACACTGGATCAATTTTAGGTCACAACCTGGAACCTTTTATGCATGGCTGTCATAATTTTGTCTCCAATCCCTACAACAGATATTAGTGGTAAAAGGTAGCCATGGAGAACACATTTAGGATGACCGTGAGCTACGATAAAACACGTTTCCTGATGGCATCTCTTTACATGTGTTGTGAGGTGAGAGTAGCATTACCAGAGATATTGGACTCTCATTTTGCACCGGTTTTGTAATGGTGACATTTGAATGAAACTGATCAAAAAGTCAGAGGGCGTCCACCCCCCACCCCCACTTCTTTCTGTATGGGGTAGAAGCCTGGGACTGTAAAAGTCAAAGGAAGAGACATTCTTCAGGAGTAGTCAGACTGATCTGAGTACTAGCAGGTCCTCTACTGTGTTAGCAGGGCAGTGCCAGTCAGCAAAACAGGCAGGGAAACATTACTTTCCTGCCGAAAACTTCCAGAGAGCAACCTGGTCTGCTGAACCAAAAGAAAATGCTTTGTGGAGGCAGGCTGGGGAGGGCCTCTTGCTTTTGCCTCTTGTGGGAGCTCTGGTCCCTGGATTGGCAAGCAGAGTCCCAGTGTCAACCCAAAAGCAGCACACCTCTTCCAAAAGCATCTAGCCATTTTATTTAACTAGGTTCTTTGAAGGGGCCACAACTAAACACAGGTTTCAGAGTAGCAGCCGTGTTAGTCTGTATTCGCAAAAAGAAAAGGAGTACAGTCTCTCTGTGTGATTTTCTGTGGTCAACCCTCAGCCACATGTGACTGTTGTAGGCCTCAGGCTATGTCTACACTTAAACCGCTACAGCAGCCCAGCTACAGAGCTTTAGTGCTTCAGTGTAGACACTCCCTACAGTAACAGAAGGGGTTCTTCCGCCACCATAGGTAATCCACCTCCCCGAGAGGGGGCAGCTAGGCCAATGGAAGAAGTCTTCTGTCAACTTAGCACTGTCCACGCAAGGGTCAACCTAACTACGTCTCTCGGGGTGGGATAACCTTGCGAGACAAGCTACATTGGCATTGCTATGTCAGTGTATACCAGCCCTCACCAACCTTTGCCTGGTTTGGGTTTCTGCAGCTGCAATAACCTCTCTTGGTGGAAAAAAAAAAACCCTGGGCCCATTAGCACCTTTCTGTCAGAATAACAGGTATTGAGAAGTGGGGAATGATAACATAAATGATACGCCCCCTTGCGATCTGCAACTAGCTGCGGTGTTAGTAAGGGAGAGAACAGCACTATTCATGACTTGGGATTCCTGGACGCAGGACTGTGCATGATTCAGAGCCACAGTGTTATGGGAAAATGCTCTCTACGTGGGCCCATTTTAATCATCAAAAAAGTTAATTTCATTTTAATTGAAATTTTCTTTTCCCCCTCCAGATCTCACAGGCTCAGCTATGAACTGTGCAACTTTTTATGTGCCTCGAGTTTCAAGGCATTCTCCTGCTGCTATTAAAGTCAATGGGGTTTTCCCGCTGATTTCAGTGGGAGCAGGATCAGACTCTTCAGTCTCCTTTTTTAAAGTTCCAAAGTACTGGACTTTTTCTGCTTCTCCAATTTCCTTATCTGTGTTAACCAGGGAAGCACATCCTTGGCTCCTTGGGGTATTTCATTAATGTCATTGTCCTGGGATTTCTTTCTGGCTTTTAAACAAGATCAAAGGCAAAAGCAGTCAAGCCTCCTGAAAATCCACTGCATCATCCAGCCCCCCAATTAGTTATCAGAAATAGGATCACTAGCTGCTCTTACTCACATATCGTCTACAAAGCAGGGATAGGGCATTTGCTGCAGGTAGATTCCTGATGGCACTTCAACGTTGGTCTGGGTCTTTATAATCCCATGCTCAATCATGTCTTGCAGATACGCAAACCCTCCCCATATATAACGTAAATCATCCACTGGGTCAGCTCTTGGACCAGGATCCCAGTACCTGAGACGAAAAAACACATGGAAATCACTGAGGCAGGCAGGCACTTTAAAAGAGAACACTTAGCTGAGAACTTCCCGGCGACTTCACCCGGTGCTGTTCCTTCCAAGTTATAGCTGTCAGGCTCCGCTGCTTGAAAAGGGGTCAGACGTTCATGATTCAGAAAAATTAGTTATTGTTTTGTTTTTGAAGTTCTATATACCGTTATGTAAAACAGTAATTTTGGCCAAAAATGCATAAAGGGGGTTCAAAATAAAACAGCGATTATATATTGCAATGTGCCAAATTTGTTCAAAATGTTTCTGGTATTTATGGATTTTGTTTTGTTTTGTTTGATTTTAAAAGTATTATGGCTTCATCTAGATGGACTCACTCTCAGCTCCCAGTAGCCTCTGTAAAATCTCAGCTTTTTATTTTAAAAGTTTTTTTCTGGATGTTGAAGGCTTTGAATGGATTTGCTCCACTGTGTTTGTCTGACCTTTCAGCTTCTATCCTAAAGATGCAAATCAGATGACTATTTCATTTGTCCAGAATTTAAGCTTGTGACCAGGCCTGGTCAAAAACCGTCCTGGTTAAAAACTGTTTTTTGAGTGGAAAATTGGATTTCCAACTAAATTAAATCTTTCACAAAACATATCTGCTTTCTGCAGAAACATTTGCTTTTTTTTTTGACAAAATATTTCAGCTGAAGTCTTTTGGTTTTCAGCTAAAATCTTTCAGTGAAAACTCAAAAATTTCTGTGGAAAAATCCAATGATTTTTTTTGTTTGTCAAAAATTTCTGCCTGGGGGGAGGGAGAACCTTCAAACCATTTCCCCTTGTGACATCAGAAGCCACAGTTTTCAGTAGCTGTTACACACCTCTAATGTGAATAGCCCTTTCTTTAACTTTTCTTTTAGTGCTCAAAAATCATGCATCAGGCCCCAAAAACTCCTGAGATTGGCTTGCCAAGTGGCCTTGGAGCATTTAGATATCATGTTTTCAAGTTCTTCTCTGCAGTCATGATGTCTAGAAACTTGCTTTTATTTAAACTGAAAGCTGAAACTCTCAGGTAAATATGTGATTCCAGCATTGGTAGCTTTAGGAAAACTGCAAATGTCATGTGACGTGCCATAAAATCATATGTGCTGGTAACACTGCTTGGAAACTCCCAGCCCATATAGAAGTGGTCTCAGAAAACATGTGTGCTAACACTGTAAGAAGAAAATCCAAAGTGGCAGAGGACCCTTGTTCAGCAGCAACAGCATATTCTGCTGCATAGGGAGAGAAGACTGGATTTGGCAACATGCAGGGGGCAGATACGTAGAACTCCCTGTCCACTCCCTACATGAGGAGGTCCCCTAAAGACCCTGTGCAGGCTACTCCAGCCATCATATTCCTCCCTTCTACCCTTCCCCCCACCCTCCCAGCCCCTGATGCAGTTGCTCAGTGCCAAGCACTAGGGTCTGGATATGACTTCTGCTCTGCATTACGCATGTGAAACACTACTGAATTCAATCAGCTCTCACATTTGTATTTGAATGCAGACTCTCACCCACTGTCTGGCTCCCAGAATGTTGGAGAGGGTTCCCATGTTTTGCATTACTGGTTCAATGGCAGGCGCAGATGAGGAAAGCAGAAATCATCACCTGTCTTTGATTTTATTTGTTTTCTCCACTGCATCTATATCCATCCGGATCTTGTAGTTCACATGTGGTGGCAGCTTGCTGGCCTCGGAGTGTATGTCAGGGAAGACTACTCCAGCCCAGAATTTGTTTTCCTCCAACATATTAAGAGCTTGATGAGTCAACTGGGTTTCATCAGCATGACCTTCAAATTTATCCAGGGTCAAGCACTGCAGATAATCACAAAGGTGACAGCCTTATGGAACTACAGTGGCAGGGGTTATACACTGAAAATACACAACACTGGTTCGCAATGGGGCAGGAAAGTAGGTTAGTCAACTTTGGCGGTAGATGTCACTTTTCAGCTTTAATACTTGTATTGAAATTGTGCTCAAAACTGATTTTTCCTTCCTGAAGACTCCTCACTTGATCCAATTCTTATGACAAATTCAATGCACACGATAGTTAAAGACAACTGAAAAAATGCAGCAACCACCTTACAACTAACTCAATAAACAGAAGAGGGAAGAATTGACTGAAGTAATCATGAAACACATTTTTGGAAACTGCTCATAAAAGCAAGTGTCTTGCCAGCAAGATAAAGAGAAGAGAACACTAAAGCTGCAAGCAACCCTCATCTCTATAAACAAACTCAGACAGAGGAAATATTCTGAACCTAATGCCTGGAAAATAAGGACCACATCCACCATGAGGGCAAACAAATATACCAGCTAAAAACAAGGGGGGGGGGAGATATTCACCACCTTAGCCCTTTGCAGGATTACAGTATCTAGTGAAAACAAAAGCTCATAACTGATGGTAAGATCATAGCAAAACAAAGTTAAATAATTGCTTTAAAATGGAGCAAACACTAGAAAAATATTTGGGGGGAAATCACAGCAAACCATTAGATAAACACAAATGAGGAGCTGGTATCAGTTTAGAGGGATAGAGGAACTAGAATTGTTATTCTCTTTAGTGTTTTGGGTGTTTTAGTAGCTACATACTAAGTTTCTGAAAAGCTGTATTTCTGCCATGGTAGTTCTCCTGCAAAAAGCCAATGGCTAATATAACTGGCATGGGCTGTTGAGTTAGGCTGCTTTTGTCAATAGTAGTAGCAAGATTTGTCCATCTTTGATTTTCATGGAGCATATTTGCAAATACTGTGAGTACTTAAGTGAATTTTTCAAATAAGAGTTTAAAACACTTCTGCCCACAATTTTTTTCTCATGAAAAACCCTGTATTTGTACAAATTGTGAGGAGACATCAAACAAAAATCAAATATGCTGGTCTGCATGAACAAGTGCAGATATTTTATGCACACTAAAATGAAGGGGCAGATTGTGACAGTAATTTACTGCCCTCAGCTGTGGTAGTGTGAAGCAGCCATACCCCAGGGCAAGTACCAGGATGCACCTGAGTATACAGTGATTCTCAGAGCCCCCTGGTGATCAGGGAGAGCTTGGCTGCTGATCTGCCCCTTTGGAGAGTGCATGTATGCTCCATTCTGCAGACCTGGATTACGTGGGGGAACAGGGCCATGGCTCTATCTCCTCCTTTTTGGTGTAATTTACCCCCCATAGCAGTATTAGCAGGGACTCTGTACTCAAGAGTGCAGGGATTGCAGTTCTTCTGGCCCCCACATGGGGAGCACAGAGTGGGAGGATTCCTTACATGGCCTTCCCCACCTTCTTTATACATCTGCACAATCTAGCCTTTGGGCACAATTTTGGGACTTGGATTGAGGCCCCTTTGAAAATATAGTCCTTGAAGTGAAGAGATAGCCGAATAAAATGCACGTGTCAGCCAACAGGCCCCGCTCATATGTCCGTCCTAGCCTGCTGATAGCACTAGCCTAGTGACAGCAGGACTTGAAGCATTACCTCACTGCATGGAACAAATGTGAAAAAGCCCTCCGGGAACCCATGAGGAGTTCCTACAACAGTCATTTATAATCCGAGAGTGTCACTTCAATGGGAAGCTAATAATTATTTTTTTTGGGGGGGAGGGGGCACATCAGAGCATTATTACTGCCTTTCCCTCAGCTTCATTGAGAACACAGGGCCTCCAGCACAAGGGTTTTAAACTAGGAGATTCCCATTCACTGCCTGCTCCTATCTGAGACAGTACCACAAACCTGCCAGTCTGGTCAATATGGAGATCTGTGCTGTTTGAAATCCAGTCCTACAGCCTATTCAATGGAAACACAGCAAACACCATTCCCAGAACAGCTGAGAGAATACTCTGCCACAAGAATCTCCATGTTCTGCTACACCTGTGCACCCTATCCCATAAGAGGGGTTGATCAGGCCCCAGGTCCTCTGATGTGACTTATAGTGTGGGCCCCAAGGATGAAAGTCTCCAAATCCCACTAACCAACCCAGAGTCCCCCAGTCAGAACACTTTCCACTCTATTCAAAATAATTCCATTATTTTAATTCCCCACCAGAAATTATTCGATCATCAAATAACCATAACTCCAGGCATTTGTGACACTGCAGATATCAAGATATACTAGAGGCTTCTCAACAAAGCAACCCAGGATATCTCATGGCTCTAAA